>NC_052139.2:4039588-5239588 GCF_016086655.4 Lepeophtheirus salmonis
ATCTTGAAAACTTCATCCAAATTAAACCATAAAAGTCACTACATGGAACAGTCATGATATCAATCAAAACGTGACGTAATCATCATTCTATCTTGGCTATATTATAGATATAAAAATACAATGCTTAAAATAATATTTTTAATGAATAATAAATAGTTAAAACTCTGAATTAGTGTACTTGACATTAATTATGAGCTTCCTAACTAGTTGAATGGGAAAATAAATAGATTATGTATTTATCATAGATGCATATATAAAAATAAGACAAGCTGTTTAAAAAAAGGAACAAAAATCGTAAGAATCTGACTTGATGCTGGACTCTTAATAAAATAATTCGGGCATATAAACGAAAGTATATTTTTACATAAGTACATTCCATTTTGACTGCATATTGGTTATTTTTCTTCCATCAATTTTTTTTTATCTGGAGGTTTTTTTTATATATATACTTATTTCGTTTTTTAAGGAACTGATTAGAAAATTTATATTCACATGCATATTAAAGATATAACGAGTTGCAAATCAGACATAAAATGCAAACCTCCGAACTGTGAACAACTTATCATTTGCATCCTGATTCTTATGACAATCGACGGCACAGGTTTTCAAATTTATATAAGGTTTAGTAGCACTGATATAATTAGATACGGTGCCTATTTTACAAAAAAATAGATGAATGCGATAATCATTTGGAACATACGAAAAATTGAAAATGAAATCAAACTATTTAAACATATTTATCTTCCTTTTTTTTTTTTTTTTTTTGCCAAAAATTATAATTTTTAATATTTATTTTATAAAACAGAAAATTGAATAAGAATATTACTGTAAAAAATGTTTTTAGGAGTTAAAACAACTTTTTAATTGACCATTATTCAATTCTTTACTTCGTTGTCACAGAAGTAGTTTCGGTAAAGGTTGGCTAAATCTTTGATATACTCAAACAAGTGGAACAAAACAAGCTGATTTTTTTTTTTTTTCCAGAGAGGAAGCCGTGGAGCCTAAATTCCTCTTATTTTATTATTGGGATATAGTGAGATCTCTAATATCTACGTTGGAAAGCCTGTAGATTTGGCAAAAGTCTCAAAACGTTGGATTGGCTCATTTATCTAACAACGCGATGAGAAAATGACTTCGAAAGGGTGGCGACAATTATTAAAGACTATCACCATAATATATGCATGAGGATCAAGAATGACTCTCCTTCTTATAGGTCTGAGCAAATCCTTAGTGACATACGAGTGCAATTTAAAAATATAAAACAATTTATATTTATTTTGTATAAAGGGACTTCTTTCAATCTTTTAACAAAAAAGGTAAAAAGTATGTCAAAAGTAATTTAATGAATAGCACACGTCAACAAAAAATAAATCTTTTATTTTTTAAGCAAAAATATCTTGAGATGAAGTGCTAAAATTTTCATATTGAATTGCATTGTAACAAAAAAACGAAATAAATAAATAAAAATATTATTATGATGACATGAAATAAATAGATTGACCAAAAAAAGATTTTAATTCATAAACATATTAGTTACAAGATTGGATTTAATTTTGTTATATAAATATTTTACTCTAAAAAATTGATATTCAATGTATTCCTTACTTAAACCAAGGAGTTAGTTCTCTATTAATAAATCGTTCAAAAAAAGTAATGAATGAGTCGATTTATTCAAATTACATCAATTTTTTAAAACACTTCCTTTTATTCCAGTCTCGACAATATCAGATTTTCTCACATATGGAGTGAATAATCAGGGGATTCAATCCAAATTGTACAAGTGAGGAACAATAAAAAGTTACGTAGTTATGTATAAGAAAAAGTAAAGAGCTAAATAATCAAACAAAGAACCTAAGGATTTTTGTATTTCCATGGCTGTCATCATAATTATTTTATCCTTGATGAGAGAAGTATTAGTATAAAATAATACCTAGTGTGTTAAAGACGAAAAGCAACTCTGCGAATTTGTTGTGGTGTTACAAATGTAAGTCCTTTTTGGACTAATGAGGCAGTTTGTCAACAACTAGTGTGCAGGCTAGTCAGTAGTCACCTCGGCTAGATATGTAAATATAATACATCCTCCAATATGGCTGAGCATTGTTTTGTCTTCTTCTCGCCCACAATAGCTGGGAGGGAGAGGGGAATACAAGGGTGAAGGGTCTGTGATATGATAAATATGGTGTTGTACATTTATTAATATATATATAAAAGTATGTTGGAATTGGCCTAATTAAATTAACACTTGCAATCCATATATAATGATTTAAAGCTGTAAATACTACTGCTAATAATTGAATACTGTTTTTGCTCCACCCAATAATTATACATATACGTTGATTTTATTTTATTGTGCATGTTCATAATTACCAAATGTTAATTTGTATTTATTATTGTATAAGGTATAGTATTTTATGAATAAATAATTGGGGGAGGGAATTTTGAGATGAGTATTTTCTGAAGTTTCAGTCCTAAAATAGTTCAATTTTAATTACTTCAGTTCAACTCCTTGACCCAATTTTGGTCCCAAATGGTGGTACTGAGAATGATCATCTCCGATCCTACTCATCCCAAACAAGAGAATTGAAGATCGACATAACTATAATTACTGCCCATACTATAGTTGGATACGGAGTGGGATTTGTGTCAATTTCATTCATATCGTAGCTTCTCATGGCAAATTTAATGAAACGACAGGACAGCTAAACTGCTCTCCTCCCAACCATTTGCCAATTTGTCCGGGAAACCACATTTTTTTAGGGTTTAATACGTAAACCATTTCTTTCATGTCCAGTCTTTCTTATGATATCACTGCTTATTGCAGATCTTATTCTGTTATTAGAGAGTGCTTCCACTCCTACGAAGGAGGGTGTTGAAGGTTACGGATTATGGAACGGTACTTTGAGATTAATCCCTCGGTTATAATTAAGCTATGTATCTTCACGAGATAGATATTGATCAATAGAAGTAAGTCCTCCTCTCCTGAAGATCTTTTCAAATCTGGTTAAAGGTAAACCTTTAAAAATAGGATAGCAATCCTTCCGATGATTTATATAATATTTTCTAGGTTTTCTTTTTAAGGCGTCCAAGGGGGATATTTTAACTCATCCCAAAAATGTGAAAACAAAGCCCATATCTCACTTATCCCTGTGTATCTATGAATTTAAAAGAATGATTGGGATTTTCTCCTCTTCATAAATTTTGTGATTGATTATTTTTATCTTGACAACAAAATTGTAAATCTATTTTCTTCAATGCATATCAATTCCATAAACATATTCCTGAAGGAGAACTTTTATCTCGTTTCATAACTCTATATTTATGTTTAATGCAAAAACTTCAAAGAAGTAGCAAGAGTATTATAGGATTAATGAATTTCACGGGATTACGAATTTGAAATTTATGCTTTGTACTCTTCAGTCATAAAATATTGCAATCATTACAAAATTGAATTGTATTTTATTTATTCGAGAGCATTGATATTAACCCATAAAAGAAGATAATTACTTCGAAAAAATAGAAAAATTATGGAATATAGTTTATATAGTTATAACCAAAATGAGAGAGTTCATTATTTTTAGATAGAAACAGATCCATGGCCTACCGATAGGAGCAGGTTAATTAATTAACCTAACACTGGTATTAGTAGTATTTAGATGTAAGAAGAGATTGGAGAAGTATGTATAAGGTTAGTACAAAGTTAGTAGGCTTACAAAGTAAAACACATTTATTTGTCAAGATTCGATTGATTTATTGAGGGTGCTACAAAGGGTAATAAAGTTTTCTGATACCATTTTGATAGTATGATTTATCTTTATTTTGAAAGTAAACCTAACTTTCTCTGATTAACTCGAACTTTTAGTTGAATCCATACAAGTTTACCACCCTTTTCAGTGATTTATGATAGATACGCTGAAGTGTTTTAATGAAAGAACACATTTTTTCTTCAAAAGTAACTGTTTTTTTCCCCATGATTTCATTCTTCAAATGCTCCAACAGCGCTATGTAATTATATCAGTTGATCGTCTGACCCTGTTTGAGGTAAAATTCGTATTAAGTACAGTTGAATTTCTCCAAAAATGGTTTAAAATCATAAACACATTTTGATCGATTGTGAGCTCGAGTAGCATCCACTTGGCAAATATTCTTGCATTTCAAAATATTCATGGACGTATCTTTTGGTATATATAAAGAGTCTCCAATATCCACTGATTTTGAAACATTAGCCCTTTAGATGTTTTCACCGGTAACTGTCTTTTTTGGACGTTCACTACATGGATTGTCTCAGTTTACCTCGTTTTTAAATGTAGCAAATCATTTGTCTATTGTCCGTTGTTTAATATTCTTTAGTTTTATATATTTTTTAAGAGATTTTGAAGAATGCTTGGAACGATATCCCACCTGTCTATCTTAAAAAACTAAAAACAAGAATTACAGAAGTCTACTAAGACCCAAGTCATTCTCAAGATTTTTATTTTTTTTTGAGTTTTGGTACCTCAACACGTGGCCACCCTCCTCTCTAGACCCAAATCCGTTGTACTTCTCTAACTAGGTGCGTCTGTTGTAGAGGGTGTGTGTTACTCCTCACAGGGGTTTCCAGTCTCTTGAGGCTTCTACCAAGAAGGAGTGGATCAAGCTCGAGTCTGACTACATAGAAAGGGATTTCAATCTCGTATTGAGGCAATTATTAGAGCTGAGGACTCGCATATTGAATGAAAGTTCAACCAAGCAATATTTTCAGATGATTTTGTAAAATAAATGTCCTCACAAAACCTATTGTTTAAATTTTACTTATGAAAAATTGAAAATAATAAATTGTGTCCCACTCGCTAAGATCATCTCTGTACATACATTTGGTGTACCTGAAAAAACTTGAAGGAAAGGAGAGACAAGACGTTTAAAATAATAATGAGGAAAAAACCCAAAAAACACGAATATAATTATATTCACAAACCCTCGATCAAATATAACTAGGGATGGTAGTTATTAGAGTGTAAATATGATTTTTCTCTAAGAAATCATATCCTTATCAATAGTGTGAGTCAAATGATGAACATGGCATAGCAGTGAATATAAAACCTATCATAACTATAGGAAATACTTTGATTTATCCCATTGATATGTTTACTACTTCTTTCCTTAGTGTATTTTTATGTGTACCAAATGGGAAAATGAGGGAGGGATAGGGTGAAAGAATCCCAAAAGCTTGCATACTTTGATATGGGCCGTTACGTTATTCTTTTTGCTCAAGGGTTATATCAAAAGTATAACATCATTTTATATCTTTGTATGAGACTGCTACAAAAAAAAATAATAACATTTTGGTTGAAATTAGATGTCAAATAGCGATCTTCATTGCATATCCCTATTTTATCTCCGATAAGAAAAAAAGGTCTAAAATTTTTACTTTTTACATCACAAAATTAGGCGTCCTTTTGAAATCTTTTTTTCCTGAAAATATTGTTTATAATTGTATAAAGTATCTAAAAATAAAAGAAACCGAACAACAACTCTGATGTCAATCCTCAATTCTTCTAAGGATTTACAATTATAGCCCCCCCCACCTCCCCCTCTTCTTTATGACGTTCTTTCTTCTCTGAGTAGTAGTGCTATTAATTACTTATTATTATTTAAATATTCTCTCTTAAAGCTTGAAAGATTAATGATAACAGCTTTCAAAAATAGAAAGATGACTCTTCGGATTGTCAAATAAGAAATAATATCAGAACCCTTAAGGTAATATTTTAGAGTCTCATCCAAAAAAAAAAAAAGTAATTCTACATTGTAAGTCCAGTGCATCAAAAAATAGGTCAAATAGACGTCATTTTCCATGTTGTGAAAAACACAGTACATATTATTGAAAAGTAGGAGAGATTAAGATAAAGGAGCATACCTGATCACCCTGATTTTAGTAAACCTTTATCAATCAAAATCAAAATATTCGAGCTTAGTTTAATATTTTATTTGCAATCTTTATTCGACATACATTCAGTTGATTCTTATAAAGGGTAGATCTTATTTATTTTCAATTCAAAATTAAATAGTTAGAAAACCACAAAGGAGGAGAATAAGACATATTATCTCTAAACAGAGCAAGCTGAGATGGTTAGAAAGAGCGAAGAAGATCCTAAATTTTCTCAAGGCCAGAAAAAATAAAACTACTGTTTTTCTCTTTTCTGGTGTAAAATTTTTTTATATACCCTAATACCACTGTGAATAAGTAGAACAGCTGCTACATAACAGCTGAACATCCAAACAATGTCTTAGATTTAGTGAAACATGACTCCAGAACAAAAAAATCTAGTCGGCAGCAGAGACAAAGTCTTCCCTCCCATTTTGTGGAGAGGAAGAATCGGCTCAATACTGATGCCTACATCAAACTTCTGTATAAGAAAGTGCTTACCTTGGCCCAGAGAAAAGTTTAGGAACAACTTTGGCTTACCCCAAAACGCAGTTATGTGTTATTGTAGGGCTAAACCCCAGGCCTTTCTGATAAAAAACTTTCCTGACTTTTGGGACCTCAACATGTGACGGCCCTCCTCTCCAGACGTGAACCTCTTGGACCACTCTATTTAAGCACACTTGGAGGAGAGGGTGTGTGCTACTCCACACAGGAGTGTCCATTATCCAGTCTCTAGAAGTTTATATCAAGAAGAAGTCGACCAAGCTTGAGTCTTACTACATCTTCAAGGCCTGCAAGGGATTAAGGCCTCGTATTGAGACAATTGTGAGAGCTGAGGGACAACATATTCCATAAAAGTTGTGCCAAGTACGATTTTCAGATGATTTTGTAAAAAAAAAAAATTACTCATGAAAAATTGAAAGTAATAAAAAATTTACCAATAGATTCACTGTAATTAATCAACTATTTCTAATATTTTATCACATTTAACTTTATTGCTTGATGATTATACTCTATTTCTAAGAACTAGAATCTAGATTTGTACACTGAAAGTAAAATATTTGAGATATAATTCACCCATTAAGTCCAGATTCGATCAAGGTTTAGTTTCCATATTTTTCGATTTTTTATTTCAAGGTACTTTTTGTTAGTAATAAATCTACCATTGACACGCAAATTAAATTTAACATTTTTTTTGTACCATTAACAGCCTTGAAGAAGAGTCTATAGAACTATAATTCCAAACTGTTTGGAATATTCATGAATAATAATTGTTCTTACAAGACCCAAAAGATTCAACAATTATCTTGATATTTGATACATTTACATTGTCCTAAATATATGTAATAGAAACAAAACTGCACCAAGGAAAAGATTTACAGTTTCATATCTTCACTATGCTAGTAAAGAATTTCATCAAAGTCGCCCGAGATTTAAACATCTTTTAAGTTACCCTATTCAGGGTAGAAGCAAGGGAAAAACTCGGCTTGGACTTCATTACCAGTGATTTGACGACATCAAGGACGAAAATTAATACAAGTTATACTAGAATGGGTGAGTACTCAGTAGAGTACCTCTGCTTAAAATTAAATTGAGTTTTATATCTCAATTTGTTCCAAAGTTATGATTAAAGTTATGCATTGTATGTCACGTTCACCGTTAAATATGTATTGTCCTTTGACTGTGACCATATTTAATCTTTGTACCAAGTTTGAATAAAATCGATCAGTAACTTTTTTTGTAATCTGTGTGACAAATAACCAGACAGCACGGGCAAAAACATAACTTCGTGGATAGAGGTAAAAAAATATTTTTTTTAAATTGCTAATTAATTAATTGCTTTTGCTGGTATATGTAGGATCTAACTTTTGTTGAGAAAAAGATGAGATAAAGAATCTCATCTGGTATCGGTTTGATTTGTATTGTTTATAAGCTGTTGTCAATAACAAGTAGCTTATATTAAGAATGAACTGGAGGAACAAAATAGTAATCATGGGCTTCTTCAATCACCTCAACAAAAATAAGAACTCTAAATATAAAAAAAAATTAATGTTCTTTTAATGTTTTAGATGTAATTGCATTGATTAACATTACAATTACTTAGGCTCAAAATTGTAACTATTTGCAGTTTTTAAAAATTGGAAATGAACATGACAAAACTAAAAATGAATGTGGTCACCCTGACAATTTGAAGAATGTTTAAAAAGAGAGTAGCTTAGCTGTCATGACGTTTCATTAAATTAGATACAATGAGTTTTGAAATGAAGGAAGTAAACACATCTCCCAGTCCATATAAAGTAAGGACATAGGCACAAAATTACTCAGTTTTCCATCCTCAATTCTACTCTGAGTTCAACAAAGACTTATAGTTATAACCCAGTAACAAATTCTTAGCTCTACTCTCCATCATCCATGAGCACAAGCACATTATATTGAATTCAATGGGCGTAGGTTCGCGTTTCGATCGTTTCTAGAAAATAAAATATATTTAATGTATATGGACTTCAAGCACAATTCCTAAATCAGATGTGGTAAATATGATATTATACTTAACCTTTACAGGTACAACACTATCTGAAAAATGAAAGGAAATTCAAAAAATACATACCCAAACTTTTTGAATCCAGACTGTTCGAGGCTGTTAGTGCTATAAACACACACAATATTATTATTTGGACATTTAACCCTCCGTTAGTGATTTTTTTGACGTAGTTAATGAATTTGGGCTAAACGTTAAGAAAATTTTATTTCGTCATAAACAGTTGACATAGACTCAAAATGACACAAATTCATCTTAACAACAATAGATTTGGGCATCAACAAGATATATTATTTATTGAATAATATAGTTGAAATATCACAAATTTCATTTTTGATAAAAACATCTATGGTTAACTAATTATTTTTTACAAACTTTTCCTACTAAAAATGTCCTCATTAACTTCGATGAGATTGATTGTAATACTTGGAATAATATTTGATATCACATTTGTAGCAATGCGTATACCTTAAATTTGAAAAATGGGAAAATAGAAAAAGTAAAAGAACGACAAAAAAGTGAACACATTAATCAATTCACCAAACTTGTATTAAAATTGTATTAAAATTGCTAATAGTTCGAAGAAAATATATTTTGCATTTATTCTTAAAGATGTTTCACGTGTGCACTTAAAATTTTCTGTATTCAAATCTATTTTAAACAGATTTGAAGCAGTTTTACAAAATTTGGAGTGCTGAAAATCCCAGTTTCCTAACAAAGTGTTAAATGTTTTTTTTTTTTTTAAAGTCTTGAAATAAAAGCTTTATTTATTCAGTTAAAGCTGGGTAGATGGAATCTGGATGGAACAGGATGTTACTTAACCCATTTTTAGGCTGATTATCATACCTTGTAATAATTACTGATTATAATTTAGACAGAGTCTATGGTTGTCTGGTTTCACTACACTACAGAACATTAAAACAAACTTGACCCAAACCGAAGGATTATTTTTTCGAACCCAACTCAAAATAATTGTTAATAAAGTTTGTCATTTCCAGAACGTTGTACTACATACAACAAAATCCAGGGACATCAATTTATAAAGTTTAGAATTTCATTATGAGATAATAGATGTTGAATACCTTTAAATTTAAGTATTATATTTTAAGAAGAAGAGATACCATTTTATCTAGTCTGACCCATACATTCCTAAAGGAAACAAATTATTTCATTTTTCCTACGTTATAAGGTAAGTTTATGATCAAATAAACTTTTGCAGATCTATTATAAGTTATTCGTAAGAGTTTGGTTTTTTTTAACATAGTAAAAAAATCATTAAAAACTGTCTTTCAATTGAATTTTCAATAATATGCAGTCAACTTATAAGTGAAATAAGTAAATGGAAGATTTCCCGGATTTTTAATTTTATTTTTTTTCAGGAATTTATCGTCGATATAAAAGTTGGGAAATCTACCCTGCTACCCAAACCTAACACAACCCGACACCTCTACATACCAAAAAAATGTACGGCTCAATCAGGTCTGAAAATCGTTCTGAGTTCTGAGTTGAACTGAGAATAACTTATCGAAAATTTAGCTCCCCTTACAACTGATTTTTTTTGGATCTAAACTCTGCGTCAGTTTATGAATATAATGTTTGGAATAGATCATTTTTTTATATTTTCTATCTCGACACATTAAACATACTATATTATCCAAAAATCTATCCAAAATATCATGACTTAATATGTATGTACATCATTATAGCAGTTGATTTGTGTCCTTATGCTTCTTATGAGAGTTCCGAATGCTGATTCTTTCAACTCAAACTGATTAATGTTATTGTATAAATATCCATACTATTAAAGTATTACATAATAGTCAAACAGCTGGAGCGAATGAAATTCAATTACAGCTTTTTTTAGAGGAGGAGTGGTTAAAAAGATGAATTAAAGATTCCTATTTCATTTATTCATATTATTTTCAATTACTGACATTTCGTCCTCCTTCAATCAAAACCATTATAAATAGTGTTGAAACTCTGTCTAAGACGAACTTGGACCAATATTTTGGTCAAGAATGTTGATAAAAATGTAATTATTTTCTAATCGTGGGCCAATATTCTTGTCTACCCTGATTTATGAGTTGTACTAGGTGCATCAAAATTCCGCAGATGTGGCTTAACAGACTCATAGCTAAATTTTGAGTTAAGATACTGAATTGAAACTTTTTACGTATGTAAAATGATTTATTTCAATTTTTATCATTAAAAGTTTTTCTCTCGCTAGATTTAAACAAAAATTAAAAGCTGTTTGCTTAAACGTTTGCACAAAAAGGCAAAGTGGATTAGCTCTGATTAAAGGCATCCCATCAATGTCAACCAGGAGGCTCTCGAAGGGACTGGAAGTTCTTGAGAAGACCATAAGGGAATTTGCAAAAGTCAGTTTCTTGGAAAAATCGTCTACAGAATTTCTAAGCACCCGGTAACTTAATCCAATTGTAAATTATATATATATTGGCAGGTATTAGCAAATAATTTCCCTCATTATTTAAAAAAAAGAGTAAATCCAAGGAAACATAATATTTTAAGATTTAGACTTTTTTTAAACTTATAAAACTATTAATATTAAATGCACAAATTTAATTATTTGATAGTTCAGGAAAATATTTATTACACTAGTTAAACAAGTTTGAACTTTTTTTTTTTTTTGCCATTGGATTTAAATGGAGTTTCCCCTATTTATTTTACGTCCAAAAAATGAAAATGAACTTTTTAACCCCAAATTTATATTTTTGTTTCAACAAAATAAATATTTTTTTATAAAAATATTTTTAACTTAATTAAGTGTTCTATTTTACCTTAAAAATTTTAATGGTATATTCAGTCTTCTACGGCTTAAATAGCAATAATAAATAATGGTCTTTGCTTGCAGGCACTCCAAGACCTTTTTTTTTAAAGCCAGTATCAATTTATTCTGGTGCTCCATTAATAACAATACAAAAACTGTAAAAGTATCTAATTACATTGAAAAATGCAAAGACCATATGAATTTTCCAAGAACAATAAAACGACAGAAAAAAAAAGAAACAAAATAAGTAAAAACCCTAGTTCATTAAAATTCCAAGACCTTCATTTTTTGCATAGTGCTATTTGTATTAATTGGTAGTACTGGGAAAAATAATTTTTACTGTTCAATTTAAGCCAAGTATTTATCTTACTTTAAAATCCAAAAATGGTTTCAATTTTTCTTTGCCTTCTGAAATATTTGGGTTTTACTAATGTGAGACTAATATTGTTCAAATGTATTTTCTACCCTAAATCCCTCACCAAAATGAAAAGCGATTAGTAAAAACTGTATAAAAGTGTTTGTATATTATTTAAAAAATAAATACTGTTTCTTGTAGTATATTTATGTATTCATATTATATATTATCGGAATGTAATGTTAATTCAATATCATCCAACTTATTTCATATATATATTAGTTGTGTTAATATAGATTAGGGATCATCAAACTTTTTTTATTGAGACCCTCATAACTGAAAAAATGACAAGCACGGGCTTCTAAATTATTCTGTCCAATACTTGGATGCCAGAAAGAAAAGTTCCATGAAAAAAGACGAAAAACTAAGTTCAACGTTCCATGTTAGTCATAGCTGAGTAAAAAAAAAAAGTTGTTTATTTACTAAAAAGTTATCAATGAGTCGACGTTTGCAAAAATATAGTCTTTGAAGGGGAAAAGCTTAGTGAGATTTATAAAAATAACGTTTGTCTTTTAAGATATCATCAATGTTTGGTTTGGAATTGCTGCATCCAATCTAGAGGATTGCTTTCAAATATTTATCCGTCAATCGTGTTTGATTTGCTGACTTCACATAATTCATTTTTGAAAATGTTTACTCCCAGAAATAAGTTGTTCTCATTGCTTCTCTTTCAAAAAGGCATTTGCTTGCACATCCAACTGTACTGGAATATCATCAAGGTTACAATCAAAAAGATTCAGGAACAGAAGAATGATACTCTCAATTCTGTCAAGATCTGAAAATCTCTTCAAAAATCCTTCCTCACTCCCCCATAGTCCTTCCTCCATCAACTATAAAACCTCGAAACTGATTCCACTGAAGGCTCAGTCTTGCAAAGTTTTTGAACCACCCTGAAAATGTATTTTTGAGCTGTTGTTCGTTGCATGATGCAAATGGATGCGAACACTTACGTTATCTGAAAGTCCAAATTGAGACCACAAATAAACACAAGAAGTTGTGAAGTACTAAAACGATCAGTAGACTCATCCAGTGCTAGAGAATACTATTAAAAAGTTCCTAGACTTTTTGCGTATTTATAGCACTATGTTATCTGCAAGCTCTTCTGTTCTTCGCACAACTGAACTTGACAAAGGTTGATACTTCTAATCAAATCGGCTTTCTCAGGACACAACTCATTTGGAGCTTCCATCAAACATTCTTTGATGAGGTTGACATGAATAAACGGTTTTCCGTGTTCTGTCATCTTATTCACTATTTTGAAACTTGTAAAAGTGACAGATTCATTTTCAACAAACTTTCTCTTAAATAAGTTTTTTTGAGCTTCTAAACCACATTTCAGGGAGTCATATTTCTAAGAGTGTAACTTTAAAAAAGCAACACTCGGTGTCTACTATTCTCTTTTTGGCAGCCATCAAAAAGGGTAAAGAAAAAGGGATCCGAAAAAGAAAGAACGGGAAAGATGCATAATTGTGAGATACCCGAATTAAGATGAAGAAAATGAATCTTTCTTCTGCAGATGCTACTACATGTACATTGAATATATATTTCTAGATATGTATAGAGAAGGATAAAAGTAATCTATACTTATTTGCAATATAATACGTATAAAATACACTACAACAATAATAAATTTAAGACACATAGCAACCAAGATTTTCTTGTATTCTAAACATAAAAAATCTAAAAGAACGATATCTTTCTTTTGGTTAACGTATCCGATATTTAAGCCATATGTGTTATTTACTAAAAACAGCGCGCATTCTTTCTAAAACTTTTTCAACTAATTTCCCTCTAAATTTTTTTTAAAGAAGTTGGCTTATATTCTTAGTTATCGGTATAAGTCTACATTGTCTGTTGCTTCTCTCTTCCTCTAGTACAGTGTCCATTATTTAAAAGAAATCTTTAACATCTAAATTACCGGAACGGAATAATAATAAAAACACCATGTGAATGGTTATTACAGTATCATGACCATAATCACTATTTACATATTATCCGTATTTATCAAAGAAAAACTATAAAATAAGGTATATTTTTGTCAAAAGGTAACCCTGTTATAAACTGATTATACAAACATTTTTAAAATATAAAGGACTATTTATATAAATTAGAAAAATCTTTAAAGGCTTAAAAAACCATCTAAATGGGGTAGGCCTATAATTTTTTTATTATTTAAAAGCTACATTTAATGAAGTGTAATTATTCATAATGAAATCTACCTCTCTTGATAAACTCGGCTGCACATCGCCAGAAGCTTTGGCAAGCCTGGGCCAAAGCTACCGGTGTCGTGTGGCCGAGGTTATCAAAAGATGCAGTTATTATTATAAGTACTTGAAATTCATTAAATGTAGCATTTAAATAAATAAAAAGATATGTTTCTTCGACCATCTTGTTTGTTCGTTGTAAGCCTTTAAAGATCTTCCCCAATTTATTTGGATAATCCTACATAAAGTGCGGTGTTGACAGGCTTTTTTTTAAGAGGAAGGAGATGGTAGATAAGATTATTTTAAAGAATAATGTTTATCATCTCGTCTTATACTTTTAAGGTAATGTTCAAATTAAATTACATGGATATTGGAGTTTTTTAAAGTAATTATTCATTTTAGACACAATAAAAGTACAATTTCATTTGTTAAACTAATTCTGGATAAGATAATAACCAAAATTAATTAATATACTTTATATTTATCAGCTCTGTATTTTGGAGAAAAAAAAAGACTTAATTAGAAATGGATAGAACACGTAGTTCAAGGAAAGGAAGAAGTATACCAAATGAAAATAGTATACTTTTTTAACTTATATCGACGTACCAAGTGATGAATATATATAAGTATTTGGTAAAACAACTTAAGAACTGTCAAAATCACATTCATCTCACAATACAGGCACCTCCGTCTAAAATGCAACACTTCTTGAAAAATACAAAAATTGTAATATATGAAAAAATATTATCAAATTTGAAACATCTAACAAATAAACAATCAAGGGATACCTTATTTCCATAATCAATCAATATTGGTGCCTTCTGCTAATGACCATATCCTTTATAAAGCTCGGCTCTAGGTTGGCTCAAGTAATGATGATGGAGGCCTTTATTTGGTCCTTTATTGTGTATCGGACTCCCAATAGCTTCCTCTGGAGGTACATACAAATACCAAAGTCCAGGGCAATTGGGACTATGGGGAGGCCAAGAATCTTGCTTTTCAAACTACTTAATGAAGATAATTTTGCACTGGGTATCACACTTTACTTCATACAATGACTTCGAACACAGACCAGAAGTTATTTTGTAGGAATTAAGGCTTGAGTCTTCATTAACAAAGTGGTACATGGTAATCTGAATGCTGCCAAATTCACGAGCAAGGCCATTGACGGCAACATTGCCTCATCTCACTTCAATAATGGCTTCAACTGCTTCAATTAATTATTTTGCCTTGATATGGACATACTGGAAGCTTTTATTGTGCCTGCCACGGTCACCGACACACAGTAGAACGGTTACAGCCAACAATTTAGAGATCTCTGATAATGAATTTTCATACGCAGATAGATCCAGAATTGCATTCATGTTTTTGAATATGTCGCTCTTATTTCTCGATTGAATTTGTTTATTTTTAGTTTTCTGTTTCTTTAAGTATTTGTTATGAGGATTAAACATACGAAAAACAACCAAATGTACAAAAGTGTTGCATTTTAAGCAGAAGAGCCTGTATGCCAACTTAAATTCCGAATTAAATGTTGTTCTTTTACAGTCTAAGCCCTCAAATATTTTTTTAATAATGTTGGGACTCGGTTCAAGGCTGAGTTTTTTGCAGGTTCGTTTTTGAGTGATTTTTTCTTGACCGATCTGGACCAAAATTTTGGTTCAAACCAAAGTTTAGACCGTGGACCGAAATCCAAATCATAGAACAAAATTAACACGCCGAGCTGAAATTTTCGTAGACTGAAATACATGCAATACACCAAAAAAAAAAAAAAATAATAATAATAATTTTTTTATAGAAATAAAATTAACTATCTTACTTATAAGTAAACAAAGTACATTGTTTAGGGGTTTTCAAAAGAAAAAGAAGTGTATAATCTAATCTTTTTTTTTTTTTTTTTTTTTTTTTTTTAATGCTTAATTTAAATAACAAAGACTACCTAAAGAATTTTCAGATAGATTGATCCTCAATTTTGTGAGGTAGTAAAGTCCACCAACAAGAAAGCCTTTTTTCAATTCAAACATGTGGGCTTCATTGACCCAAAAAATACACCAGAGATTATCAAGGTTGTCTGTTTTTTATATGCTGCATTTAGGTTGAATCTGAAAATGACCGGTCTTATTTTTAGAATGCGAAATGGATGAACAAATAGATGGGCCCAATTTGAAGGTATTATTTTATACTTAAAAAAAAATTTATCAGATAAAATTAAGAAGAGGGACAGCGGAGGTGGAATGTATTTGGAAGTGGAGGGATTACATAATGGTACGTTATTAGGGACGAACTACAGCAAACATAGCTGACACTAGAAATTTTCTTTAAGGGGGGCGGGGCAAAAACAAGAACTTTTTCATATAAAAAGATTTGAGTGAGACTAAATTTGAACGAATAACCTTTTTTTATAACACAAATTGGAAAAAATTCCAAAATTAAAACATTTAATTTCCTAAAATTTGACAAGAAGATAATTTTGTATAACGATAGCTACAAAAAAGATGGTCACGGCGAACCTGAAGATTGTTAAGTTTTATTATATTAAGATATTTTCATTAGATTTTTCAAGTCTCCATTATAGGGTTGACTTTATGCTAGAGGGTAATACTATAATAATTACGTCAACAACCTCATTGCGTAGTAAATATAATTAAGTATGGTGCTGAGTGGATTTCTTCTTCATTTTATATAATTACATTAAGTAGATAATAAATTACAATACTTTCATTAGTGATCCTATTAATTATGACTTTTGAGTATTGTATTAGCTATAGAGTATTTATTATGTAATTGCAGTTCGCTCCGAAATTAATATGAAGAAGTACTCTAAAGCAGTATTCTATGATCCCCAATATTTTAAAGAAATATTTTATATATTTATTAAATAAATTTACAAGGAATAGTTAATTATGTTCCCCTTACATATCATTTCATCTTTAGCAATTTTAATACATTGATTGAATCATAGATTACTTAACATCCTTAAAGACACAAGACCCTCAACTTTAGTAATAGAGCCATGCAAATAAATAATTAATAGTTCTATCATTAAAAAGTGATGAATCATGAATGCACAAGCAGAGATTTATACCATCGTCCAAAGAAACCCATCATTTGTGATTAAGTTAATTAATTAAGAACTGCGGAAAGATCAAAAACAAAAATTTGGGGCTGAAACTTGAAAGACTGCTTCAAAAGCAATTATCAATTATGTTGAAGAGAGAGTCTATTTTTTATGTTCAATTTTCTTCCATTCATATTTTTTTCTATTTTTTCTCAGCCGATATCTCCTCTATTAGTGGAGGAAGGACTTTTTTTTTAAATTTCCTCCAGCGAAAACATTTTTGAGGGAGTATTTATGACGCAATAAGTATTATAAATATTAGTAATTCTAAATTTATTTTTAAGAAAAAAAAGTTGTGCGTTTTTTAAAATCATTTATTTAAATTCTAAGAAACTAGTCATTTTGATGATTCTCTACATAATTGAGGGAAATGATAAGGGTTTCGACAGTTCATCTGACTTGGTGCCGTACACAAAGTAAGCTGGATGTTGAAGCATCTTTATGCTATAAAGATCGATCTGCTCAGCAAAAATGTAGTTCAAGAATTACCTAAAGCGTCTGTATTTGTAACTGGACATCAACCAAAACTAAATCGCTTTGCGCACTTTTTATTTTTGGTTACTTTTTTTGATTGTTAACAGCTGCATTTCCTTATACCAGTCAATAACTTGATCAGTTATATTAAAATCTATAAAACCCTTTGCAAAAACAGCAATCAAGGCATTCTTTGTGGTACCTAACTGAAGAACTCGTAACAATAGGATTATTTTTTGATTAAGTTAGAAATGACATCAAAACATAAATGGTATCAAAATTACTGGCTTTAAAACAAAGACTCTTCAGCAAGAAACATGGCTCAAGATATTCCCTTCCAAATCAAAGAAACAGAAAGGAAGAAAAAAAAAGTAGTTGGTATTAAAAAAGGACGAATGAACTATGTATTTATATGTGTTACGTAGTTTCTAACATCTTTATATTTTTACATATAAAGATGTTAATTAATAAAAAAGAAATATCGCTAATAATAAAAACTTTTTTTTTTTTAACTCAAATGAAGTCTAATAATGAAAAAATTAGAGCAAGATAATCTTGATTTGATTATACAAATATGTGATTTATTTCTCGTAATTAGTTTTGTCTATGATTTGCAATATTTTTCGGAATCTTCTGAAAAGGAGAAGTTGTATCTGGTAAAAAATTTAAGAACATTTCTACAACATGATATATATGTATGAGTTATCGTTTCAATTATGTTTTATTGCAATTCATATTATAAAACTTATTTCTCAGAATATTACTAATATATCTTAGAGTAAATTAAGTCATCTTTAAAAAATTATGGAGCACACAAAGCCGTATTGCGAATTGTTTTCACGATAATTGAGGAAGAAGTAAGTTTCTTTTTAAAAATTTGCCAATTTTTAAAACTGTAAGGCCGTTGAGCTACCTCTTAATATTTTTCAATTTCACTGAAACTTTGCCAATAGTATTTTTTATCAATTTGAAATGATTTTGATTCGGTGACCCGGAAATAAAAAAAAAAAAAATAAGAAACACGCTACTTATTACCTATTAAAGGTTGGCCGATACAATATTTTTTATTTCAAAATTTCAATTACATACATAAAAACCTCACTTATTATTTCTCTTTTTAAAGATAAAATGGATAAATTTATATTTTCCCCATTTTCTTTTAAATAGTCTACCAATGTATTCTATAGCACAAAATATCACTTGACACGAAAAAACCATTAACCACAAACGTGGGTAATTCACTATTTGATTAAGTGTTTGAATGGGTACACAATATTTAAACTATTTATTTTTGGTCCTATGTAATCTTATTACATTTATGTATAAGGCTTGAATTTATATTTATGTATGTACATAAAGAAACTCAAGCACATGGATATTAATACTATAATATTCGAAAGGAATGGAGGAGATTAAATTAGAGTTAGAGGCATTTTTAATAATATTTATTCAAATGTATATTTGTCCAAAATTGTCCACCCCCCAAAATTCCTTATTGTATTATATGTTTAACTTATGCAGGAGAATGTTTTTTGATTGTACTTTTTTGGACCAAAATATAGAGGTTATATGAAACCCATTGAAGTACTTAAAATAATCCTTGCATAAAGATTACAAACCTACTTTTTTTTTACACCTATTTCGGATGTTTATTTTTTTTATTTCGGCCTAATAAAAATACGATTTTGAAGTAAAATGGGGTTATCACAACTAAAAAGACTAAAAGGAAAGAGGAGACAAGATGGATGAAATAAAAAGTAAACAAAATCTATGTATATAAAATATGTTCAGGATTCACGTAACCTCGATCAAAAAATATAGATAATTAGGCTTACGTATTTTTGTTTTAAAATAACTTTTATAATTTTTTAGAGTATAATTATGATTTAGATACTTTGAACTATGATTTTAATTAATAGTCTATGTTTCTAGATAAATCTAAAGAAACATACATACACTCGTTGGAAAATATTACTTCCATTAAATTACATTAGAAGAGTCTTCGTCAAGAAACGTGAAATCTGAACTGTGCAAGAGAAGTTCATAGTGCATATAAAAATTGTAGACGAATCAGAATTAGAGACTAGAAAAAAAATTATTGCTTGATATACATGAAGCCTCGTCCCCTTAAAGTTTCTTTAATCATGGGTGTTCCTACAATTTATTACAAAGAACTTTGTAGGTTTCAATTTTCAAACCTCAACAATGTCAAAATAAAGAGGTTCTGCGATTCATAATTGATCCTATTTGAGAGAGAGAACATGCCGCGTTAGTCATTTTCATGCATCAAAAATTTAATTTACTATCATGTCTTTCTCTCGCCGGAGCAATAAGCAAATAAATCACATAACTTCTTTATTTTGAAAAGGAAAATTGATGAGTATTGAAGATTATAATGGGCAAAATTGAGGCAGAGACGGTTTTTAAAACTAAAACATTTTTGGGTCGTTCCGCAGAACCTTGTTGGACCCCAGTACCGAAATTGGTTGAAAAACTCCCACTGTAGGGACAGATTAGTGATGTGATGAATAAAAACCATTTATGTCGCTTAAGAACAACTGAGAATATTGCAGATGTAGCCCAATGTGTTGAAGAAAATCCAGGTTTGTCCATTCCTTGTTGTTGTTTGGAATTGGGCATTCCACAAACGTCATTAAACCGTATTTTGCATAAAGACTTGGGTCTTAAGGCTTATAAAGGTCAGTTAACACAAGAACTCAAGCCTGCCGATCATCAACAACGTAGTGTCTTTGCTGATTGGGCCCTTGAAATGTATGAAAATGATCCAGAATTTCATCGAAAATCATTTTGGCTGATGAGGCTCATTTCCACCACGATGGCTACGTCAACAATGAAAACTGTTCATCTAGGACTAGGAAACCCCAAGAGTTATTGTTAAAAAGCCTCTCTATCCTCAACGTGGCATTATACCTTACTTTTTCGAAAATGAGGCTGGAGGAACAGTTACGGTGAATGAGTTGCGCTATCGAAAGATTTTTTAGCCCAGAATCGGATGGTATTGATCTGAATAACATTTACTTTCAATGAGATGGCGCTACGTGCCGCAAAAGCCACGAAACCATCATTCTTTTACGGGAAATGTTTCCGGACTTTGTTATCTCTCGAAGAGGTGATCGCAATTGGGCACCAAGATCTTATTCTTTAACTCATTTCGGCTGTTCCTTTGGGCCCACGTGAAAGATAAGGTCTATGCCAACAGCCCATCGTCGATTCAAGACCTCAAAAATGGAATTCTTGAAGCTATTGAGGGTATACAACATCCACTTTGCAATTAGGCGATGGAAAATTTTATAAAAACGATACGGTCCTGTTAGTGTAGCTTTGGTGAGCATTTGGTTGATATTGTCTTCCATTATTAATGGTATACCTTTATCTTTACATTTAAATAAACATCCGTTCATTTATCTCAAAAAATGCAACTTTTCTTTGAATATCAAAATAATACCTCTTATTGGAATGCCCTTCAGTAAACAAATATATATATATTTTTTTTTTTTTTTGAAATCTGACCTAGCTACTCAAAATTATCCACATACCCCCATTTGAGTATAACTGTACTATAGACAATTAAAATTGGTTTAGGATGTTGGTAGAACCCCAACAATAAATAAAACTGTATAGTAGAAATGAGACAATACTGACTTTACTTTTTCGTTCTTAATTATTCTGCTTTAACAATATTGTATTTATTTAAAACATCTCCAAGTATATCCAGGTTAAGAAAATAAGTGTGAATATATATTTAAAATGTCAGAAGAAATTACAAAAAAAAATATATTAATAATAATCTTATAATTTTATATTATTTTAATTCCATCTTATTTCCAACAAATCCTTGTAATAAACTTATAAAACAGCTTTTATCCTTAGTTAATAAGAGATTATGATTTGAACATTCAACGATCAAAATACTCTTAACTAACAAAATCATACTTTATATCTTCTTAATAATTGTGGAACTATATGATAATTCATTTAAAAATCAGTTACATTTAAAATTGACAATCCAGGGATAAGTTATTTTAAGATTTGAATTAGTATATAATGGTTTCAACAACTCGTGCAAAATACAATTTTCTTCTTTTCGAAAGTGTTTGTGACTTTAGCATAACTCAAATACTATCAAATATTATCAAGTGTTTTTATTGAGTAAGGTGAAATGACTATGAAAGTCATATATTTCTACAAAACAGATTTAGTCACTACTGTTTGTGAAAAAATGTGGCAAATCATATAGTACTCTATAAAAAAAATATATTGAAATTTGATGAAATCTTATACTAAGAAATTATTGATTGATTTATGGATGATTCACATTCTTTATTTGAAATTTCATCTTGTAAATGTTGAAAATTATCATCATGTAAACGTCCACTAACGAAGAAAATTCCTGTTATGCAACAAAACTTCCTGTCTGATCAAAAAAATTGCAGAAAAATGTTTACTGGTGTCCTTGATAGGAAAGCAACAGTTTCCCGACAAGAAAAAGAAGAAAAAAAAAAGAGTATGTAGAAGAATTAATTTTCCAAGCATTTCAAAAAATCCATATAATATATAAATTAGATTCATATAATGCATTGTCTATGGTAAGTAATACTAGCGACAAATACTATTTACTACCAGTAACGACTTATAAGAAAATAATACTAGAAGGAAAAGAAGGTCCAAGAAGTAATTTCAATGAAAAATAAAATATTTGTCTTCATATGCAGAAGTATGTGACATTGTAGGTTTGTCTGTATTGCTATCTACATTTATATTGGATAATACTGGACTTATCAATGTATATCATGCAAAAATATCATACAGAATAATGAAGTAAGGAAAATTATAATTTAAGGAAGAGAAGAATGTTCTGCAAATATCCCTATGTCAGTAACAGGGATATATTTTGATTTAATAACGAGATTATTCATTTATTGATATCAAATTAGCTGATAAGTTTTACCGAAAAAAGAACCAGTGTCCTTGATTTTAAACCCAATAACAAGTTTTTTTGACATTTTACCACAAATACACGAAAAGCTCGTCGACTGTGTGATGGAATTATTAACTTTTAAGGTAATAATTCCTACTCTAATAAGTTATTGTTATACTTTATATTGGGCAAAAGGTATGACTAATAATTAAACTTTGATTGATTCTCATGAAAATGGCCGTCGTCAGGGCTGGTTTTACATTGAATGGGATCTTAAATACTGATAAAATACTAGGCTCCTTAATTTTACATAAAAACACTTGGCTTAGGGCAAGTACCTCATTAAAACCATCATTGGCTGTAGTAATTGGTGTTAAAAAACGTTAAAATGTTGCTCGTCAAAACAAATATAGGGTTATTATTTATAAATACTGAATTATTTATAGCTGAAAAGCCTTTATTGTTATCGATTATATTTGTTCCCCAAATAAAGGATATTTCATAAGAATATACTTATGAATATAATTAACTATAACCCATAAAAATATTACTACTCTTTTTGAATTAAATATTACTTGATATTTAAAAATCAGTATTTTAGCAAAATTAAAACATAGAAAATTTCAATCGAGTTCGGGACATAATTTCAGATCTAAAATTTTGTAGTCCGTTTTTCAACAGTATGTTTCAACTTTCTATCACTACCCAATTATCAATTTCCATAAAAGTGGGGTTACCCTCCCAAAACGGTCCGCCCTAATAACTATCCAACAAAACTTCAGCGTTATTCACTGTTTTTTATGAACACTCCATACGTAACATATTACTTCCCATCTTTTCCTCAAAAATGAAAAAATAATTATGACAGCTTAAAATATGACGTTATGACTAATTACTCTAGACCTAGTTGAGTCTTAGCTAAACACACTGGATACTGTATGCAGAGCGTCTGCAGGGCTTCATTAATTATGACTTCATTATTATTTATTAAATCAATATGATTATGATGTACATTAGGAAGCACTATATAAAATGCATTCTTATACACGCTTGATTCTGCATGCGAAACACCTGCAAGGTTTAATTAATGCAGCTACATTGATATTTCTTATGTCAACAATGACTTTTTGATTTAAAGCATACATATAGACTAACTTTATAATATAGATTACCTCTATAGGTTGTTTTGGGTTTAAACTTGCCCTGCCCATCTCTCGATTCGTTCCTTGATAGACATCTCAAAGATTAAAGCAATCACGACAATGCATGATTTTCACGGTATCAGAAAAACACTACCGTAGCAAAAGCCCTCTTCCATACCGCCGTGATAAAAAATTTAATCTACATATTACATTATGTCATAATTATTTAATCAAAAGTCCCAAATCAAGTCAAATTCCTAAAAATCATTGGATTTTTTAAGTAACTATTTTCAATAGGATTACAGTAAAGAACTTTTGTTTGATAATTTATGTCCATCAGTAAAACATAAAGTATCTTTCATTTCCATAAATATTTACATTGAACAAATGTATGCCAATAGTTGGTGATGATTTATAATTAAGACTTAATTATAGTATTTATTAACGATATAAACACTGGAATTGTATACCTTCAACATTTATAAATCATAGCATCTCTAGCTCATACAAATATATTACTCTTGAAACTCGCCCCAAGATGGAATTTTTGTACGATTGAGTCACAAATGACTGCAATCTCAGACCGTAGAACTAAATGTAATCCTTTTAATTTTGTGATGATCCGATATTTTTGGACCAATCGAGATAGATTTCTGTATTTGGAACTGACCTAGACCAAACTTCTTTAAATGAACAAATTCGTTGGGTCCACTAAAAATCAGACCGGTCTAGGGTTAATCCGAACCCCAACTCTAATGTGAATATAATAAACATTATTTATTCCATGGGATGGCTTTTGCATCCGATTTGGCTATTAGTTTGTTTGTAGCCCCTCTTTGGGAATTGTGGGACACAACGGAGGAGTCACGAGATGATTCCCAAAACAGACTATTTTTAAATAGTGGCATCAAAGCTTAAATTATGATGAATGTAAATAATTTTTTTATGTCTCTTCCAGATCCTATGAAGATGTTTCCCAGAAGATAGTGCTCCACAAAAATATACCTGGATACTTAATTTTACTGCTACAGCTATCCATCGGTCGTATGACATGGAATATGATGCACTTATAGAACTTTCATGTGACCAAACACTAAAAACAGATTTTGATTCTAACCTACTTGACAAATTTGAACCAATTGAAAAAAATTCTAAGGGTAATTTCTATTGAATTGTGGATTGGCTCTATTTTTGCCCTCTACATATATGTATATGTATGTATACTGAGTCATTTATATAAAATAAATTAAGTCCTTCATAAAGAAATCAATAATTAATTTTATTTGGAAAATTATGTTGGGCAATTTAATTCGTCAATATGATGTCTTAGATGTAATTATTTACTTTTCATCGAGTAAATTATTTGTTTTCAAAAATATAAGCGAAATGTCAAATTTATTATTTTTTTGTAGGGTAAAGACACAATATCCTGGAATATATGGAATTGTGGCGACAAAAAATCTACAGACAGACAATAAACATCTTTTAAGATGAAGTGACATGCTAAGTATATCTTCATTAGTAATCACAAAATGTGTCTCACTGACGTCTTTTTGTTCATAAGAAGTAACTATTTGAGGGTGTATGTTATTGATACTAGAAATTGCCAATAACAGTGCATCATCATCTTGATGTCCACAGATGTTGTTTATACTATGTATTATCTCCTTTCCATCGTGGTATAGAATCTTTCTAAAAAATAATACAAATTAAAAATATGATTTATATACATACAGGTAAATAATACTACATTTATTATTAGCTGAATGCAAAAATAAATCATTGAGGACTAGTATTTTAGCAACAACCATTTCTCTGTCTAACTGCAGCAAAAACGTGTTCAAGATGATCTTGTTGTAACTTATGGCAGCAAATGTACTCCAATTTAATGCATCCTGATTTCATGAGATGCCTGAGAGAATGGATACAAGAGATGAGAACTAGCGGCGGACCATTGCGACGCCTGGAATCAATAACTCTCAAACCATCACTCCACTTAAGAGACACTTACATTTCAAATATGAGATCCAGTCAATTTATTCCCAAGTCTAAGGTCATGTCTGGGTTGGAGAAGATAAAGATCCTCCAGGTATGACCATCTTATAACTCCTTTATTGGGCAAAACAATATTTTTGTATTCAGCAAACAAATTCCTTACATTTTTGGCGATGTGAGGGGATCACAAATAGCGACTATGGTGGAATTTGTGCAAGGATGAGGAAATATTTTAGTCATGCCTTTAATATTCGGACAATATTATAAAAATTTTGATAAACATTTGCAACTAAATTTTTAAATAATTTACCTTTGGTTGAAGATTACAGCCTAGTGCGTTGAATGCTGATATATTATATCTAGCACCATCCATGCAGAAAGACCTTATCATAACGCCTGATTCAAAGCTAAAGGTTATTGCTTCGCGTATAATTCCCGCAAGAATTTCTGATTGGATTACCTTACTAAGGAACAGGTATTTTCCAAAAGCTTTTTAAACCGACATGCATGACTACTAAGCTTTCATTCTCTACTATTTCTTCCCCACTACTGATTTGTCCTCCATGATCAACGTAACCGAAACACTTTCCCAGTTTGCTGTCGAATTCTATCATTTCCTTAATGGACATGCCATCCAAACATATACTGGTTTCTTGAAAATTTGTGTCCACACTCCGACATTTCAATTCTTCGAATGCGGGGACTTGAACCCCAGGGTAGAAGTCCCAACATTAATTCTGAGTGGATCGTTGATTTGGAAGATTCAGAGATTGAGATACGTATTTGAACGCCTTTCGACTCTAGTAATGTAGAGGTATCGCGAAATAATTAACTTTGAGAGAGAAAGGAGTAGTTTTGCTCTTACTCTCCACCAATTTATTAATTGTCCGTAATTGAACATCTGTAAAGGGGTCTTCAAAAATGGAAATACTTTGTATTTAACAATTCCTTCTCACGGATTGCATCTGGAATTTCGTTCAACTTAAATGTTGCTGCAGCTACCCTCAACTTTGCCTGACGAAGTTCCTAATCTTTTTTTTTTTTTTTTTTACGGTCATGGATTTTGTCTAATAGTGATTGCAAATTATCACATTTGATTTTTGCCAAATTAATATCAGATGGTCTATACTTATTATTCAATAGTAATTGATCTCCTTTTCAGTTTCCATAGGAATAATGAGAATATTACTATCAACAGAATGATCCTCATCCTCAGTTTGGCAAGTTGAAAGTCGACCCTTTATTCCCCCGTGGTTGTCTATTAGTATTTGAACAGTCATTAAATTTGGTAGGAACGATGTTGTATTTTAAATTCCTTATTGCTCTCACAGATCCTTGGTTGCTTAAATGGTCCTCCGGCAAAATTGATCAGAGCATAATACAGAATGCGAGGATGGTTTGAAGTCTTTTCGACGGACAACCTTAAACCATTTATCCTGAATCTCTATTATTATACAAGAAAACGAAACGTAAAATTGAATCAGGCGATATGATTTTCAATCTAAGCTTTACTTGGATTTCTAAGAAACCATTAGAAACTACGTCCAGATGAAGAACCCTTATCCAAATTGGATCATCCGTAAGCAGAACAATATTTAACCTTTTTTGTAAAATTTTCGTCTACAACTATCTTTTATTAACAATTGCAGAATACGTCTTTGAAATTACACTCACATGAATCAATTAATAATTCTAATCTATGGCATTAAAAATGAATTACATTTGAAAAAAATAATACTTAGATTAACAGGCTAAGAACCTCATTTTTTGGGAATATACAATACCAACTTGAGTAATTATACTCAAATCTGATGACAATGAAAGTTGCCCAATCAATTTATTTCTGTTAGCTGACGTTGAAAATAACATACTCCCTCATTCAGCTACTCAGTTCATTCCTGCAAACTGAAGATTTTAATCTCCTACTGCCTTACTATGCCAAACTGCCAATAGAAACACTTTGTCACCTCTATGTATTTCTTTCCCTATGGTTTAAACTTATTCCTTTCAAAAAAAAAAACTAACAACAATTTTTTCTAATAAGTGATTTTTCCCGCAAAATAAAAAATAGTTTTTAAGCATTTTGTTAAAATTGTCGGGAAAAAAGCTCAATAGTAATGCTTCCCTCCCTGATGACGTCACTTTAATTTGATTTCCCTCCGCCGCCCTTTCAAATACTCGTATATTTTGGCGCTAGTGACTGGCTCTATATAGAGAGGGAAACATATATAGTCATTTATCCAAGACAAAAATTGTCAGTAAACACAAACTTGCACATTCAGAATAATAATTGCTCCTGTCTGATTCATATTGAACTGCAGAAGCAATTGCTGCACTGACGTCAGCACTGTTGGGCATTTGGGGCCTATAAAAGCAAGTTTTGTAATAATTAAAACCTTTAATATAACATATAATATAACTATGGAAATTAGTAAACTATTGAATCTTAAAATAAGACCAATAAATAATAAGACAAAAAACTTACTATTAATAAAAAATTTATCCTCGTTTTGCTCAGGCTTATTATACATCATTAACCAATCTTATTTCCATATTGTACCAAGATAAAAATTATATAGTATTTTTGAAAGAATACGATACTTTTATATAAAGAGTGCGACAAGAAATTTTAAGGTTCATTAAAATTAATTATTTGGCGTTATTTAAGGTTTCGGGTGACATTTTAAGCAATATTCCAATATACGGGTTATTTTTCCTCCATATTGTTTGAATTTGATCAAAATTGGACGAAAAATGAGTGAACATGTATCAAAAAAGGTAAAAGATCATATTTAATCATTCTTGCAAAGTTTGATTGCTAAAAAAAATTTCAATAACTTTTTTCAATATACTTTTCATATAAAGAGTTATTAAGGTTTTGGTTTTGCTTCTTGATTGCAGAAAATTTCCCTGTTGCACTCTGTAATTAACTTACTTTTGTCCCTAATCAATCTAAAAAAGAATTCCATCTATTTAGACATTTCATAGAGATTTTCAGTACATATTACTTTAAATTCATTCATATATCCTCATATATCATTGACTTCTTTTTGTCAATGCAAATATTAGTTCCTCTGTTATTTATTGAATGTTTAATCAGGGTTTATTAGAAATTATGAATTAAAACCTTATTTTCAATGACTAGAAGAATTCTACCGTGGAAATGTCTTTTAACATCCAGAATGATTGTATATAGAGCAAAGATGGGAGCATTGATGCCAAACATGTGTATAGATTAAAAAACCTGAGTTTGTCATATACTGTGAAGATATATTTAAGGAGAGAAGACACCATTTGTCTTTATTCTATCTATTGTCAAGGTAAATGCTACGAACTACCCGGAGAACGTTCTTGAGAATCATGTTAAGCCCTGGGACAAACACGAGTTTATACCTTCCAGGAATATTGAACTCCTCATACACGGCCAAGATCACACAGGACTGTATCACACCGATCTTTAAACTTTTTGTCAAATGAAGAATGGCCTCCAAGCATCCCATATTTAAATCCTATGAACCACTCATTGTGGTCCACTCTTGTGATTCTTGTGGCGCCTTCCTGTCCAATAGATTCGCTGGTTAAGGCATGGTACCAAATCGGTTATGAAATTGTCTATGACACAGTCAAGGACTTTTGTCTCCGTCTGACAGTAACTTTGATAACTGGAGGTGGTTATTCTGAAAGAAATTTTAATATGATACAGAAAATAGTAAATTTACAAAATAATTGTTTATTATTAATATTTCTCTGGATTACCTTAATTTCCATGCACCTTGTATATCTACTAATGACCTATTTAAAGTTTAGACAAAAGAATAGTTTTTCCAGAAATTGCAATGAAATGCAACTAGTTAAATTTTGCAATTGTTCCTGTAGTCAAGGACCGTTTCAATAGTAGAAAAGTGTATAATACCTGACATGCCAAGGTATGTTTATTTATTTAAGAATGAAACTTAATAATACACTTTTATGAAAAGTCTATTAGTTTAATGTATTCTAGTAGATTAACATATACGGTAAGATTTATATTATACCGGACCAAACGTAATTATTTACCCATAAAGTATTGCAGTCCTATGCAAGATAATGGGAGAATTAAGAAACAAGTTTAATAACTTTTAATTATTAATTGAAACCCAAAGAACATGTTTTAGTTAACATGTCCACCCTCAGAAGTGATAGTGATCTCCAGGCGGTGGTGGAAGCTGCTCCAGACACTCCGGATGTACTTGGCTCCCAGGCCTTGTTGACGAAGGCCTTCAGGTGGAGGGGGATTGTGACGTATCCTGCAGGCATTGTACTCCATGTGCACCTAGATGGAATAGTCCAGGGAGTCGAGGTCTGGGCTATGGGGAGTACTTTCAGGAGAAGGGCGTGTTAGCCTGGCCTGGTGTCAAATATTATTCCCTGTCCATCCTACCAAACACACAGCATCACATTCCTGGCATTCAATCCTAACTTGGTCTCGGCCTGGATCGTTTGAGATTGAAGTAAGTTATCCATTTTTCATCACCAGCCATAATTTGCTTACGAAATGCACTACTCTTTTGTTTCGATTCAGCAGCTATTTTCAGATGGAAATAGTTGGAATGAAGAAAAGCCATAATTTTTTTATTGTGCTTTATTATGGCTCAAATTACATAAGACATATTTAAAAGAAGAAGAATAACGTAAAAAGATAACACAAATAAATATTTTAGTTTATAAGTATCCTTTCCAAAAAAAGAAACATATCTAAACACTATCGATATAAGAGTGATCAAAAACAACTTGATAAAATCTTTCGAAATACAGACCTTAGAACACGCATACAAGAAATGCACGATTAAAAGTACAAACGGTTTCCATAGTAAGATTATTTCTTTTCAAATGCTTTGTAAAATCTTATAATCCACTTTAAAGAGTTAAATACTTTTGCAGAGATGGAGGGGTAATACCTAATAGGATACCCTCCATATTTCTATCAGATCCAAAAGTGTCCGGAACCATCAAAGCGAAGGCAGCATACCTTGCAATAGTTGAATTCAAAAAACACTATTTCTAACGCCTTCGTCTTTCCCACGGATCCCTTTCCTTTTGAAATCCCAAACAAAACCAGCAATTCTGTGAATTTTGGTTATTTAGTCCTTTTACATTTAAGGAAATGGATACTTTTAGAATTTGAACACTGGGACAATCTACGAAAGCGTGTATGGCGGAGTTCAAAGTTTTCCACAGACTTCAGATGAAGCTTTATAAAAGATAAGGCCAGCTGAGATTTGAAAATACGGAGTACATTTTTGTCTTCATAGATATATTTTAAGGATGTCTCATTTTTTTTTATCACCCAAAATTCCCAAACTTACCCTTGAAATCTCTCAAATTTTAACATTTTCAAATGCAATGGGTGTTAAAGGATGTGGTTCTTAACAGTCCTAAAATCAGACAATCAAATTTACCTTCCACAAATACCGAATCAGTTTATGTATAGCCATACTTTCTAGGCAGATCGGATCCTCTGTATTGTTGCAAAAATGTTTATTCTCTTTTTTAAATATCCTTAGTTTGGCTTTAGACTTTATTTTATGTCGAATTTACGTTCTGGAAATGCAAGATTCTTCTTTGAATATTGAACTTTCAATCTTTGTCACGCTTTTTCTCCATCTCCGCCTCAGCAATATCAGATATTTTATGCGAATTATGAGTATCAGGTGTATAAAACAATGAAATACAGAGTCCTTCCATATTATCTCTTCAACGCTTTTGTCGGCCAATATAGATCCCCTCCTTTTGCCCTATTAAACATATCATCAGAAATTTTAATATTTCTTATAAGACGACAGGCTACTCGGTTGGTTGGTTCGTTGAAGGAGGTCAAAAGGCAGGTCCAGTCTGTTTTCAAGGGCTTTTATAAAGTATTTTTGTTCTATAACCCACCTGGATAGTCTATACTGCCGAATCGAAGGACTTGATTGAAATTCCACATGAATGATCTTCTAATCAGAAAATAGTTTCTGACGATAAAACAATTTTTTAATTTTTTTAAATGCTTGGAGAAACTAGAGCTAGGTCTATATTAATGCTCGATTTTCATTTCTCCAAGAAAATATGTCATCAGTACTTAAATTTTTACAATATCAATGAGATTGAGTACCGCATCAAGCTTAAGTAAGAAATGTGAGTTAGCATATCCGAATATTTTATTTATATCTACATTCATGTCACCTATAAGGGTACATGGAAGGGAATCACACTTAAGATTGTACAACATTGTAGAAAGCATAATATCTTATACAATATTGTCGAAAGCAGAATATCTTATATTTGGTCCGTAAGCATTAATTATTATTAACTTCAATTATGTGCCATTGACTCTTGGGTGAGTACTCTTTGGACAAAAAGAGTACTCCAGTTACTTAGAAAACAGTGATAGAATGTCTCTAGAAGAGTCAGACCCAGTAAAAGAAATCCAAATCATGGGAAGATAGAACCCACAAGAACTTTTACCGGTAGGAGAAACCTTGGGAATTACGTCTTGTAAACAAATTATAGAATGATTAAGCTTTTAAATAATTTAAATAAAGCATGTTTGGCCCTTCTGTCTCTTCCACCTCTTGCGTTTAGTGAAAGTATTTTGAATGTTTCCATGATTGCAAATATTAATTTATCTTTACTTTCTTGGGAGTTTCATCTTTTTTTTGTGTGTAGGGAAAGATTAGTATCTGAAGCAGATCTTTTTGTCACAGATCCTGAGTCATCCTTGATTTAAGAAATAACTATGCAATCATATTAATTAATCCTTGCTTGCGTTTTGTATGCAGCATTGAGCATGTGTACTGTGTAGCTACGTATCAGCCAGGTAGTGCTCTAAATACTAAGTTACTTTCTAATTCATCGGTCATAACGTCATATTAATATTTTTTTCTCGAGCCGCTATTATTATTATTTTCTTCTCGATGAAAGAACATCTAAGTACTGAGCAACTACGTGTGAATGTGCTCATGAAAAACAGTGAGGGACACTAATGATGTTTTGGAGAGTTATCTTCAAAAATATATGTATTATTAGAGCAAAATTCGTCAGAGTGTCAACGCCAAATACTCAGAGCAATGCCGAGTACTTTAAATAAATAGTATTAGTTTCATCATCTTATCATTGTCTCTACTAAAATCAAATTCATTTTAACTTAATCAATTTTTGACTCCAATCAATAATAATGATTATATACCACTTTTGAAATGAAATCTTCTTCTTTTTTTTTAATCAATCATATCAATTCCCTCGTATTATTAGTCGTATTATTGAAGATTTTATATGCTTGAAACCACGTTCGATATCTCAACTTCTAAGAATAACCCCTCTACATGAACTTGATGCATATATATATATATATAAATGAAAAAAGGCTAAGTCTCATAAATCGGTCAAATAAATGTATTTTCTTTTTAGTAATTGTTCCAGTGTCATTCGGTATTAGTTTGTTTAGTAGTTTATTGTTTAATTACTATACACTAATAAAAAAACATCAATACACACAACTTTTGTCTAGGAGGTAATTAAGTTTGCTCTAATAATCATTTGCAAGTAGAAAATAGTTTGCAATTCTTGTTGCATGAATGATATATTGACAAGAAGTTCCACTAATATGAAGATAATAAAAAACTAATTACTTTTAGTATCCTTTTTTTTTTGCTTCACTAGTGCTTCCAAGGGATTCTCTTCTTGTGGTGATGAATATTTTTTTTACTAGGAGTTGTGAAGAATATGTCCTTGCTCACGTTTGAAACTTTAAGAAGTTAACAATTTTAACAATTTATTCACTATTCTTCCATTCATAAAGAGAGAAAATATTATATTAATGTCGGGCTGCTCAAGAGTGATAGAAAATACTTCTTGAGCAATTATAATTGTAAGTTCTCGTTGGTTTTAAAGAAGAATTGAGCATCGAAATCAGAGTCATTTTAGTATTAGAGTGAAAAAACTATACTGGTCAAAGTTATGCAACAGAGTGATAGAAGATTTTTTTTGTTCTATCACAAATAAAACGAATAATTATGAAATAAAAAATCATACATGAGTTTCTCACATTTTAATTAAAGATTAATTTCCTATTATATGACTATAATGTCTATTTTTATCAATCAAGAGTTCACGTAACTACGGGCTGCATAATTTTTGTTCTCCATCAATCAGTTTCTGTTAACAATTCTTATTTGGGAGTGTCCATTTAAACATAATCGTCTACAAAAAAAAAAAAAAACCTTTCTGGTGCCGTTACTAAAATTTTATGAAAACATTCTGAATTATATTTGTTTTAAAATTCTTGAATTCTCCAAATTCACTTTATTAACCACAAAAAAAAAAAAAAAAAAAAAAATATTAATTGTTTCGTTGATATGGTGAACACTACCAATACAGGCGTGGGTATCATATTTGATACCCAATCATTTCAAATAATGTTTTTGTCCTATAATTGTGTATTCAAAGACTGAAGCAATGTCAGACAGGAATGAACAACTTTAGAAAGGAATTATATAGTTTCCTTATACAAATATAAATAGAGATTTTGCTAAACTAGCCATTCGGATTCAACCTGCTATTTTGCTTGATGTACGCCAGTGGAAAAATATCAATTGAAGAAATAAGACATTTTCTTGTGTCTATTCCGTACTTCCATTCTGAAGGTGATGCCTTCAAATTTGAATAAGACGAATAACATGTCCAACCATCTCAATCAAGTTCTTCTGATTACTATTCTGAAGTTTTGAGCCATAATTTTTTTGGAATGCCATTATTGGCATTGCAAGATTCTATATGTATATATTGCCACCTAATCGGTATGTATAAAATATAAAGAAATTTCAAAATACAATCAAGTAACTCAATCACCCCCTTCTAAGAAACATAAATCAACCAACTTAGTAGGAGAGTCGATGCATGTTGATAAGGATAGCACAATCTGGTACAAATAGGAATTAGGGATAATTTTGTCCATTTTAAAATAGAAAACATTTTGAAGGAAGTCTTAGGTCCATCATTATTCGCAAAACATTACATCTTTACAAATACAAATATCTAAAATAAAGAAATGGGTGTCATTTTTTATATCCACACTCGTTTAAGGGGGATAGTTACCCTCCTTCGTTCTAGTGTTAAATTAATTTGCCAATTTGCAGTCACCTCAAAAAAAAACAGATTGGATTGGTAGATCCTTCTTCACTACATTTTTGGAATATCTCGTACTAGACTATATATAAAATTTGAATTCTAAATATCTGAAAATATATATTTACAATGTTTTTATATACAAAATTTTGTTGCAATTAACAAATTATGGTATTTCAACTTCTGCTTCAAATATGAAAGTAACTAATTACTTTAAAAAGAAATTCCTGATCTTTTTTTTCCATTCATCATGGGTAATCTTAAATTTTACAAAATAAAATTAAATTTAGTTGACCATTATAATTAGAGAATACACAACAAGGACATTACTATCATACAACGACTTTTTCGAAGGCCTTAGGCAACCCAATACAAATTGTGAGACGACCCCAGTTGGGGTGCAGACACATAGGTTGGGAGATATTTGATTAGGACCTGATGTTGCCTTTTTCAATAAAATCCATCAACGTCTTATTTTTTAATAGTAAAGATTAATTTCATTGTTTTCAAAGTACAATTTGCAGTTCTTCCAAATCAGGCAAAAAAGTAATTGTGAATCTGTGATATAAATGTCAATTACTACTAAAAAATTGTTCCTGCAAAAAATCTATAACTGACCTTAAAGCAACTGGGTGTGCCATGTTTGCAATCATATTATACTCCTTAGATTGGTATTGAGTAACCATTCAATGTTTTATGGTATTACTTTTATGTTCTTACTTATATTTGTAAAGTTATTTTTGATATTGAATTAATGAAAAGAAAAAGGTTTTTGAGCGGCTTCTACATTTATCATGTAAGTATTAAAAAGTATTATTTCAGGTAGTTTCTCATTACATTCATTATTTTCATAAAAGCTTTCAAGTTATATAGGCTTCTGTACATATATAGCTCAAAAGAGAGAAGAGATGCATATGTATTGTACATAAAACATCTGTGAGATGATTTCTAATTTATAACCCCCTGAAATTTAATCTCAATTTATATACATATCATTTATATCATGCATAGTTTTAATTAACTTCGAGTGTAATTATTCAACTAATTACTATTGTTAGTTTAATAATTGCTTCCATTTTTTTTTAAATAATTGATTAAGCAATTATTATTTGTTAATACCAAATATATTTAGAGTATAAAGAGCGATAGAGAAAGAAATACATCGAAACAACAAATTGATTTCAATTGACAGTTCGCAAAGCAAGGATGTAATAGATTAAAATTTTCAGAATGCAACCATGAACGTCATGAATGGATATGTGTATGAACAAAGATATACTATTACCTCGGGATACAAGTGTCATAGCATACACCTAAGCTAAAAAAGATTACCATATCATAATTGACTTTTTAGTGCAGTTATTCAAAATATACTAATTGAGGCTTAACTTCAAAAAAGATTTTCTTTCAAATTTACATGTCATGAATAAACTACATTAGCTTTCTAAAGAAACTATGCCCATAGTGTACTGTATAGAGTCGATATTTTATCACTATATATTATATTTGGAGCTAGTTGATAAATAAAGTTGAAGTTAATGTAATATTGATGTCTTGGAATTTCAGGTTAAATGAAATAGATAACTAGAATGGGACCCTTTACCCATTTATAAATTGTATTTCATGCCTGGGACTTGAGAGTTATTGAATCCCTTCATTGTATGAGGACACTGAAGAAGAATCCCATCCTCATTTCAAGGTTAAATTAAGATAGAGGAATGGACTAAGCATTCCAGTCTTTGTATATCTAATCTTCTCCTGCATTTTAGGCTAAGAACAACAGTATACGAGTTTCCAAGGTCCAAAAAACATACACAATTCCATCAGTAAAATATAACTTCACAAGAATAAAACATGAAAATGGGACTGCAGCTATCTACTGATTTTTTTTTCTGTCTCTAGTCCTTTTCTTCTAGTAGCCCTTGGTTTAAAAGACCCCTCTTCAATCTTCTTGATTCATCTAAAGCGTACAAACCTTATCTATAACGTCGAACCCGTCTTAGATTCATCAGGGAGCATGTAAAGGGATTTTCTTCCTTTTTTTTTACCTAGTCTATTTTAATACCTGTTTAGAATCCCGGGAGTTCTCCCTCGGTGGTTTAATTTATTTACGGTGACTAAAACTTCGCCTTGAATTTATTCTTCTTTTGTAGTCGTTGTTGTTATTTGAAGTCCGGTGAAAGAAATAAAAAAAATGAGAAATCCCAGTTTGGATCTCCTTTTGACAACCTTATACATTAAGAATTGTAAATGGATCAACATTTGGTTCTGTTGCTTCCGAGAACACGTTTTTTCTTGGAGAAAAAGGTACAAATCCTAATGACTCCTGCTGTCAATATGGAAACGTCCAATACACCAAAATCAATGTCGGATAGGGGAGTTGTGAACTCGAATTTAAACAGAGATTCCATCCCTACGTTTGATTATGTGTCTGATGGGACTGTTAATGACTCAAAGGGTTGGGAAAATTTCTGTTTATTTGCACAAAGAATTGACAAACGTAGTCATTTGAGTCAAAGTCAAATGTATCCTGGCAATATTGCTTTGATTGCTACGGATATTTCAAAATTAAATTCCTACGAGGTTCATAGTATTAATTGTCCTCTTATAATAACTCGTAATAAAATTCCTACAGAGAGAATCACGAATGACATTGTTCTTCCAATTGAAGTAAACTTGAAAGATGAAGATAATAATTCTTTCAATGCTTTGATGGATTGTCGTAAATTTATGCTAGCTATAGATGACGATAATGTGTTTGATTTGACTTTAAAATATGGAGATCTATGCTCGAACCTGCAAAGTCGACTCCTTTCGTATAGGGAACGCTTCTTCATCTCAAAAATCTCTTTTGAAAAAATTCGCTATTGTCAATGACCCAAGATATCAACATTGGAATAAACAGGGGTCAGACATATTAATAAGTGTTATAGGAAATCCTAGAAATATCCCTTCACTGATTCCATTAGAAGATGAAATTGAAACAATTGAGTTTATTGGCCAATCTCGACAGTGCGGAAACTGTTTTATGTTTGGTCATTTTAGGTCTTCTTGTTACGAATAAAACTAAATGGGTTAATTACTATAAGTCTTGGATGATCTCTAGGATGATCTGGAGCTAGTTCAAAAGGAAAAGACATATGTTAGACGAGTGGAAAATTGTAAAGCTCAAGATACCAACAAGGCTGAACTGATAAATTCAAATCAAGCATCAACTGTTTATTGAGAAAGCTATTTAGTTTCAACCATACCGACTACACGCGCATCTAGTGGTACTTATGAAAGTCTCTTAGATTCTACAGTGGAAATAGTTAGCTTAGTTTCGAACCCCTTGGAACCAAATACAACATCTAACACTCAGGTTAATAATAAGCCTAATAAACATTTTCTAAGCGACAAAGTTGTCGCACTCAGTTGTTCTAGGTCCCAATAACTTAACAAACGCAACAGAAATGATTTGCACTCTAATTGCCAAACGTCGAACCAGATGTAGAAGTCCAAAATGTCTCTGACTAATAAAATCCAGTACAAAATAACATACTTTTCCCCTCCGAACGATCTGAAGGCCAATATTGGACTCTCTACTATTTTGTCGTTGAGTATAAGGGGAGGAGGAGATAGACGAGTTAGAGATGGTCTAATAAAACATTTATTGAATTAAAACCTGACATCCTATGTCGGCAAGATGTTGGGACTCGAGTGTCCACGTCCTGCTGGGATAATTGTCCTCTGTGTCTGCCATCTTTATTTCATTATTTCTTTTCTGGTTCAGATAAGAGAGGAGTGCTAACATTTGTTTCCAAAAGAGTTCAGAAGCTAATATTTGCAAAAGAATATACAATGGACAGTCATTGGCATAAAATTATTGTTACCGTGTCAGCCTGTACTTTTTCAGTCATAAATGTGTATGAGCAAAATAGGAAGTCGTTGACTTTTTTTTAGTCTATTATTGATTATCAAACTACTCACAATTCTCCAATGCTTTTGATTGGAGATTTCAATGTAGATTTGGATAAGACAGTGAGCTCTTATCCCAATGCTGCATTATTGTTGGAACTTTTAAAAAAGTTTAATTTAGTGGACTTGACAAAAAAGTCCAGTCCAGAGGATGATATTTCCTGGAGTAGTGGGGATAGATCTTCAATAATCGATTTAGCCTTAATATCGTCTATTTTTGTTAAGCAGGTTAGAAATGCTTCATATAGACCAGATCCGTTGACCGATCACAAAATTATTGAAATAACTCTTCGTTTTATTCCCCGCAGTCATCAATTTAAAGTGTCAAAATGGATATTAAGGCTATATAAATTCGAAAAGTATATAAAATCCAATCTTTTAAAAGGTCTTAGTTTTCTGCCTTCTCGATGTGCTTATAAATTATTGTCTCATATTACTGTTAAAACAGTGCAAAAATTTATTAAATTTCACAAAATGAAAGCAAATAAGTTCCAAATGAGTCTTCAAAAAGTTTTAAATAGCTACTCTGTTTTTGAAAAAATTACAACCACAGATTTGGTGAATCCATACAGAATCTCTAACATAGCTGAAATTGAAATGAGAAGAAAAGTAGATCGCGAAACGGATCCCATTCTTAGAACCAAATATTTACCTCGCAGACATAATCATACAGCCACTACAATACAAAAAAATTGTTGTTAAAAATAGAACAATTGATTAGCCTTCTGAAGAATTGAAATATTTCCATAAAAGGTTCTCAGAGATTTTAGGCGGAGAGAGGCCCAATTTCCAGAAGAAAGGGAAACCCTCTCAATGGTTGAAGCATTTACCATGGCTAATATGGTAAATTATATAAAGAATGATTTTTAGAACTCCAAAGCATCTTGTCCAGATGGCCTTTGTGTGAGAATTTTCTCTCTTGCTCCTGAAGAAATTGCACCATACCTTTTAAAAGTAGGAAAATCCATGGGAAGTTTGGAAAGATGCCCCTTTCTCTTGCAAAAGGAAGGATTGATCTTCCACTTAAAAACAGGGATGGTATTGATTTCAATCACTGGAGGCCCATCACAGTCTTAAATGATGCTTACAGAATATTGTCTGGTGTTTTAGCTTAGCAAATTGAATCCATTTTAAACCAAAATATTATAGGTGAACAAAAAGGTTTCCTGAGTAATAGCAAAATTTATAATATTTCACAGCGTATAGCTACAGCAATTGAATCTCTTAATAGGACCGGCAAGTTTTGGTGCATTGATTGCAATTGATTTTTGCAAAGTATTTGACTCTCTACGTCACTGCCACATTATGAGATCTTTTAAAAGGTTATTCCTCAAACGTTTTTTAATGCTATCAATACTTTACTCGCTATCTGCCCTTTGATAATTTAGTTAGATGGTAGAATGATTAAATATTAAATCATTGATTGCTAAAAACATAACAATTGACTCTTCATTACATGTGGAAGAATTAATAAGTGCAGCTACTCGATATTCCGCACTTTCTATAAAAATCCCTCTGTCATCATCTTCGTCGTGGGTAATGGCCGGAAATATCAGCAAATGTATTCCTTCGAGGTCTGTGCAATATTTTAATCTCATCAAGTCAATGATAAGAAGACATCGTCGTTTATTATAAACTTTAGGTGATGTTTAGACATTTTTGAATATTATATCAGGTTATTTTACTTTAGGACATTAAATATGAACTATAATGTTCATTTATGTTTTGTTTTTTAAACGTAATTGTCCTGTTCCTTTTTATTTAGATGATCTACTTTTTACCTATATGTGTATTTATTATTGGCACTGTTTGTATTGTATAGTATATATAAAATATTTTAACCAAAGAAAAAAAAAACCACTGAGGTTAATTAGAACAATTATTAATGAAGAGGATAAAATTAAAATAAACCCTGTGTATATTTGCGCACTCTTCGAAAATAAGGATTTTGTTTGAGAGTGTACTACAAAATTGAACATGTTCTCAGGCTGGAAACAATCCACCAATACGTGCGTGCACGTATGTTTCTCTCACATTGCAATCTTTGTCATCCTAGTGTTCCATTCTCGGCATTACTTGGTAGACCTTCTTCATATATTATTAACTTTATCACTCAAGAAAACCATCAAAAATTAACACCCTTGCTGTTCAGATTCACCATCTTCTGATTAGGAGTTGCCCCTTAATATCTCACCATAGCAAAATTTATTCTAAAGGAAATAAATAAAAATAATTGACAGACGCTAAATCATTATTGCATATTGAACCGTAAATAGTGCATCTTATGAGGATGAAATTAAATATTTTATACATTTTTATATTAAATTGGTTAAATTTATGTTTTTATAGTTCAATTATTTTCATAAATATCAAAATAAATGCTTTAAAAATCGAGGTTTTTTTTGTTGTTTTTTTAGACATGTAGAGATGTTAGTGACTATGGAATTGAGGAATAAATATGTATTAAAAAAATAAAACTATTTATATGAGTAATATATTATAAAATTATTACATATTGGCCTGGGGTGTATATTAGAATATTGAAAGGGTTCCTTGGTGCCTAGAAACATGGCAGTGGAAGAGTTCAACTGTATTTTGGGAAATTAGGAGGTTTCTTTGATGCTCAGGGAAGCAGCTACGAGACGGGGAGTTCGGCGTCTGACCCAAAAGAAATTAACTAATAAAAAAAAGTGGCTCTATAACTCATACTCATGAGAATAATTTTTAAAATTTAAGAGTCTTTATTTGGTGTTTTATATTAAGCAGAATAGTTCTAATTTAACTTTAATTTCTTGATGTCCTGGTAACGTCGGATATACCTACTTTAGAAGTAAATTAAGATTTATACTATAAATCAAGCACTGAGCATGTAGAATTGAGTAATTCACTTTTAAAATTATCTTCAAATCCCCGCTCTGCCTAAAAAACATTCTTGATGAATAAAAAATACAAAGAAAAAACTTATTGCAGCTGTATCCTTTGTACTGAGTGTTAGAATATCTTACAAATCTCGGCACTAAGTGAGTTTTGAATATTAAAAATGGCATAGCAACAGATGACAAAAACATCAATCATTTAAATGATATCCGTTACAGAAAAAACAATGAAAAAATGACTGTATCATTTCAAAAAAGATCCTCAAAATCAGTTTTATGCAATGTATCAAGGATATCTTTACAAAAATTATTATTTTTGTTCCAAATCTAAATCTATTCACGTAAAAAACACTTTATAAATTAACACCATTATTTAAATCATCCAACAATACTTCAGATAATAAAAATGTTTATAAGATCATTTCTTAAAAAACTATAACGATATAAAAAAAAAAGTTCAATACACCAATTTCAACACTCTACTTCTTCATTATGTATTTAACCAGCGTTCCATTTTCATCGAGTCTGTCTATAATTGATATCTTGCCCATCTTCTCCATCCCTTGAGATATTGCCTTTTTATTAGTCATTACCGCGCAAATGACTAGTTTCCATTTAGAATTTTTCGGGTGACTTGATACTATTTGTGATTCTGTAGTTCCATTTTTTTCTGTACCAAAATCATCTAACTTGTTAAATTGACAAAAATTATTATTGGTTACAAACGTACCGTGTTGGAACTGCCCTTGATCTCTCCTCTCTTTATATTATATATATATGTTAACAATTATATTGTTTCTACTAAAGATAGTTAGTTAACAATTTATTGCTGTTTATCAAAGTACATACATAATTTATATATAAATATTTGTTGCATATTCAAGCAGTCCCGTTTTTTAAACTGCTAGAACCGGAACCGACAAAGTTGAACGGAGACTGGGACCAAGACTGCAATACATTGTTTGTTCGTATCGGTTCTTGTACTTTAGTTCCTATATAGAATATATATAGAAATTACAATATATATTATAAAACGTTTTTTTGTGTAATTGCAGCGTTTATCAATGACTTTCTTACGTCCCACCAGGGTGATACAGTTGTATCTGAGTTCCAAATAGGTAAGGGCTTATTATATATCTGTAAAAGTGGTTTTAGGCACCAGACGGTGTATATAAAAGAGGGAGGGGATGGGGTAGATTATGGATCCAGGTCGGCTACTGAGCTTGACGTGCCCCTATAATATGCTAAATATAATATTTCTTTGTAAAGTTTCTCAAACTTTACTATACAAGAGACCCCCTTTATACGAAACATGTGTACTATGTATGTGTTGACTGAAAGCCATCCTCAATTCTCCCTATACCCCCTCTGCCCTCCCATTACGCCCCACTTTGAAACCCATAGTCTTAAGCAACCTTAGTTTTCGGTAGTTTTACGTATAAGGTAGCTGCGGCTCTATTTGTATCTAATATCATTTCCTGGGCCCAAATTTCCTAGCTACGCCTTTTGTTTTAAGTGCCTGAAACCAAGACCAATAAAGCTGAACCAAGACCGAAACCGTTGAAATGAAAAAACTAACTCAATAGAACTGCTAAATGTATATAATATCTGATGGTATACAATTGTGCACCTGATAGATATATCTCAACAATAATTATTAATAATAAAGTAAATGTCAAAATCATAAAATTAGCCAATAAATATACTAATAAAAAAAATGTTAGAATTAAATCGATCGTAAAGATTTAGTGCAAAAGGTAATTATGTAGTTATGTCCGGAGATATTACTCCATATTAAGGGCATCAAAAAATATTTCCCCCCGTTATTTATGTTTGTATAACAGCCTAGTATTATCATGAAGGATACGCACAATTGCTAATTATAATGCTACCCCCGTTGTTATGGCCATTTGAGCAGTTGTTTTTGCCTTTTATGAGTTTTTGAACACCATTTCTTGGGGCTTATCAACCATAGCTAATCCTTAAGTGATAAAAAGTAATATTTATTGACTATGTAATATTGGAAAACCTAATGATCATACCCAAGTCCTTAAGTGAAGAAACTAATGTCCGACAAACTAGTTGCGAACCATTCAAAGCTACTACTTCCGTTGTTGTGACCATTTAAGCACTTGTTTTTGCCATTTAATGAGTTGTGTATCATAATTCTTGATAATTTTAGCTAAAATAGAATCATATTTTATGGTTAGATTTAAAAAAAAATGAATACTTACTGTTAGATGGTACAAAATTCAGAGTTCCATTTCGTAATTTGGTATGAATGACTCTAAACATACTGAAAATTATCTTAACTTCACAATTTACCAGGGGGGTATTTCTATAAATGACATCATTACCAACATCCTCCCTTAATTCGAGAAGGGAAGAATTTACTCGTTATTTCTCCATATATTTTTTTAACGTAGGATGATTAGCAATGGATTAGGTTATATTACATGCAATAAGCATCTTTGTGAGATCAAAGTGAACGTCTGACTTGATGTATTCATCGTTAACTTGATTTTATAGATGAATATCCATACTCTTGTCATGAGATGAGGATAATGAGTGGCGTGTAATTCTAGACAGGGAACTAAAGGCACATTTATATCGATAAATCCGACAAGCCATCTGTTTCTCATCCGGTAAGTATTTTCCAAATTCCTGGGCCTCCATTTTCATAAATCCAGACAGAAGGCGATGTTATTTTAGGCATTTTATGCAGCTCTCTATCGACTATCAGCATATAATATTATATTAATATTGAATAATAAAGGCGTTCTTGATAGAAGAAGATGTATATTATTTAATCAATGATGCCATAAGTATTTCTTCTCTTCTCCTCGCACGCTTTTGTATTCTTACCAAAATTATCACCCTTAACTGCATAGTACATAGATGCTTGTGCTTTGTGCGCGTTAAATGATTTCCGGTAATCAACAACATATTTCGATTACATACTCATCAAACTGACATGAACTAAAACATTTGAATTGGACAAAGGGGGGTTACTTTCAATTATAATGATAATTGTCCGAAATCTTAAGATCTAAATATATTCAAAGATGTAAGAGGGGGTTTTACTGCATAAATGGAAGTTTTTATATGGCCAACCTATGTAATTTGGGCTTGAATGTCCTTTATATTCTTATATGTTATAACTTACGAAGCTCTAATTGGCTGTAAAGCAAGAGTTGGCCTTTTGACGTCATTTCTACCAGATGACATTTTCCAAGATGTAGAGACTGAGGAAGACCTCGAAAAGATAATAACCAGAATTCAAATAACATAGAAGAAAAAATAATTAACAGATAAACCAATGCAAGAGCTACAGTCCTCAATATAATTCATACATGAGAATTCAACTTATGACGGAGGAAACCAGACAAGTTTTGGTTGTTTTAGTATCGAAAAACCTTCAACTTCTGTTAATGCTAAAAAAACGAATTACTCCTGACAGTTGCTGGGTATGTTTAAAAAAACCAAGGATGCTGGCATATGTCAAATGTCCTACCGAAACGTGCACATCATGTGTGAATAATATCCTCGAAACAATGCATGTGAAGAAGTCAAAGTTGGTAGGGTTTGTTGTCCCTGACCGTGAAATCCCTCTTCGATCAGCAGCTATTTCTCAATCTACAGGAAGCCAGCAAGGATTTGCCAAATGTATGTGCAATAAAAAATGCCAAGACAATATGCCCTTTTGCGTAAAAAAGAAGGTTAAGAGCAACTCATAATGTTATTCTTATCATTCCTGCTTCTAAGAGTAATATGTTTAAGTATTTTTCCGAATGTAACAAGATTTTTAAAAATGAAAAATTTATGCATGTGTAACATCAGCATATCAGAATAGTTTTTTGCAATTAATATAATAACTAGTGCCATTCCACCTTTTGCATTTTTGGTCTCAGTTTTGCTGCCTTTTTTTTCTGAAAATAATAACTATTTTTGGAGTTTAATTGTTCAAATGCCTAATTTATAATAAAGTTTTATAACCCCACCTTGTCAACATTTAATGCTTTGCCTAAACAATTACTAGTCATTATATAGAATACTTAGGATAAGTATAAAAAAATTTCATTTAATATATAGTTTGCACGGCACCATCAGGGATTATATACATTATCTAGGTATTCTAAATAATGTCTTATTATACATAATGCCGGTAACATTCATATCATTTGATGCAGGAAGTTTTTGAAGTAATCATTTTTAAAATGAAATTTGTTTAACTTTTCATAAAATGAATACGAAAATAATTGTTGGGCATGCGGCTCGAAAAAAAGGCATTACTCTAATTACTACTTGTTGTGTCTTTCCTTATTTAGGAATAAAGAATGCAGTCCCTTCCAGTTCAGTCCACATATCAGTCCTAAAACTTACAAAGTTTGGTCTTTGATGACATCACTCAAATTATTTTTTTATTTGTTTTATCAGTTCTAGGACTCATAGGTCTAAGGATTAAGACTGAACTGAACACATAACACAAAAATCCTGACTATCAATTATAATGGTTCACTTACAGATATGGAATTTTACTTATTTTGATCACTCGTTTTTAACTGCAACGTAGGTAATGCACCGAGTGCGGCATGGTTATCTTCCAACTTTTGAGTAATTTAAATGAAGGTAATGGGATAGATGTAATAAAATATTTTGAATAATTCTTTCATCAATTTTAATATAATGAAAAGTACATTTCCGCCAATGTAAGGACTAGTGGTATTTATAATCTGGTCTTAATGGGTCCTTAAGAAATTATAGACTTTTTGAATACACTTGCTACATATAGAGACCAACTATTATAAGTATTATAAAACGAAGTATCAATTTCGTTCAATCTGTTGTGGGGCTATTTACAGACCCGGACTCGAAGGGATTATAGAAAAAAAATCAAGTTGACTCTGCAAGGGCATAATTCCAAAGTGCTGAAGCTAAATCTTTTTAACTTAGATTAAGGGAAGCTCCAAACCAATGTTTAAGTTTGTTTCCGACCTCCAAGCACTTGGCACAGTTTAAGTTGTCCTCTAGGAGGCTCTAGTCTATACAGAAACAACATTTCTAGGCCATCTTACATGAAGGAGTACAGAAATGTCAATTTTTGCTTATTATTGCTTCACCATATTCGGATCAAATAAAATAAAAATAGGTGTGTACAATGTACGAAGTCAAATGTTGAACTTTTTGATAAAGAAAAATTACACAAAATTTTTGCAAGAATAAAAAACAACTTTGAGGCTTTTTCACAGACTTCTTTATTGATATATCTTTCTATTTTTCAAAATGATTTCCTTTGTCTCCTACCATGGTCTCTATCCATTGCCTAAAGGCGCCAAAGCACTTCTGGATGAAGGCCTCAGACATGGCTGCACATTGCTGCTCGACGGAGGGCTTGAGGTAATTCAAATGAAATAGTCTTTTCATGCTTCCTCGTCGACTTGACCGTATTTTTGGCGTTGGCAGTGTCCACCTCTTTTATGATCCTGATTTTCTACCTCTAACAAAAGATATCTCAAGGCTCTCAGCTGAAACAACCATGCCTTTAATCGTGCAAATAAGACTCTGAGATCACATTACGAAATTCATGATCTACTCGAGACCCTCTGCCTTTTCGTCTCCAAGGGGACAATTGTTGATTTTTGAAACTTTTCTCATTTTGTTTATTACTCGGAATAGTCCCTACTTTTAATAACGCAACCTATGTAGTATTTTAAAGTAGAGTAATTCAGATTAGTTTAAAGTCAAGTCCACAATATTAACTTGTACAATAGACAGACAGGTAACAGCCAATTCTACCGGTGTTTTTCAAAGGTTCCATGGTTTAGTACTTAGTTTACTACTAATATCGTTAACTATAATTGAATGGTAATTATGTTACTCCTGGGAGAATGAGAAAATAAAACTTCAGTTATGAGTACATAGGTAGATTAGATTTTAAATATTTATGAATCGACAAGAAATTAAAAAAAAAAAAAAAAATTCTTATATTTCAGTACAATAAACATTCATAGTATCTGTAATGTATTTGTGTATCCTTTTCTCTAATTCTCTTTTATTGTATGTATTTATATTTGTAAAGTACTGCTTTTACCTTTTGATTAGTATAAATAGTTTTTTATTCTATGTATATACCAGAGTAGGTTTTTGTTTTACTACGAATATAGATGTTCCTATAAATAAGCCTCGTCTTATTCCTCCAACCCTTTCCTTCTCCTCATTTCTCTCGGTCGTCTTGGATCCCTCCTTTTAATTATATAATTAGAATCTCGGCACCCTTCATCCAGACTCAACAATACGTATAGGTCCCCAAAATATAACCTTAGTAAAACGCTTTATTATTCGTTTGTATGTTTAGAAATACACATACAACTTTAATTTCAAGTTAATCAAAAGCTATAAAAATGTAGAATATAATGGTACTTGGTATAACGATCTATTAACTATTTCCAGGTGTAGTAATATTTAAAAACAGTTCCACATAACTGGAATTATCAAATAAGCAAAGCCAGTCCTCTTTTATCACTTTAATCAAAATTTATTCAAATAAATGGAGTATTTTTTTACTGTACCCGCGTCCTATACACATATATCTTCATGTACTTAAACTTTATTTTATCTTTCTTCACATAGGCCTTCTTTGTGATTACTTTTACTTTAAAATAACACATGTCCGGAATAGTACCTATGTGATGTTAATGTTTTGTAAGTTCTTATTTATTCGGTTCAGGACATTTTTAGGACTGGTCCTAAGAGTTTTTTGGACAAGCTCTTAAAACTGTGTCGGTTCTTTCGGACTTGTCCTAAGAGTCTTTGGGATAGGTCCTTAAAACTGTCGGTTCTTTAGACTGTCAGTACTAGAACTGATTAAAAAAAGAAATTATTAGAGACGTCATCAAGGATTGACCTTTATAAGTTTTAGAACTGAGCTGGACCGTACCCTGACTGAACAAACGGGACAGTAGTATTATTTACATTAAATAAAGGAAAGTGTCTTAATTTATTAATTGTGATTCTTAAAAATGTATAGCAAAATTGTATTTTTTAACTATTATTTGAAATATTAAAAAATCGACATGGAGGTTTTTTTGGAATCGTCTCATCACGACTATGAACCGATTTTCACCCTACTCCTGATTTATGAATTGGTATAAATATGATTTATGCACAACACGTAAATTCATATGAAGTTAATGTTGGTTAATGTTAACAGTTTGAAAACACAACTTACGTCATCAACAATTCAATCAGTCTAGACCGAATTTGACATTAGACCAATTCAAACCGATTTTTTCTTTGACCAAACTTCTTTAATGGACCAAATTACATTGGTCCAATTAAAAACATAATGGTTTTGGATGGACCTATGATTTTTAAAGTACAAATCAACTTTTGTAGTTAGTCTATTCTTTCCAACTATTGAATTATACGCATGAATCTATAATTATTTGGTATGTTTCACATCTTAACAAAAAGTAACTTAAATTCAACCAATTAATGTTAAAGATTACTGATAAAGGGAAATGATGGAGACAAATTGACAGCTGAAAACAAAATAAAGTGTATACCTTCATGTTAGTGGGGAAACGAAGTGTTAAAATTAAGTTTCCCTCCTTAACAAAGTCAATACCAGGAAACTAATAAAAATAAAAGGTTACGTATATAATAGTTTTGTTTGGATTAACGCTATTGTACTAAATTGCTATTGTACCCGGTTAACGCAGCGACATTACGTCATAAAAATATTGGAAAGCGATTACTTAAAGCCAAATTTCTAAGCTAGACTCTACCCCCAAAAAAAAAAAAAAATGTCCTTTATTACAACTATTTTTTATTTACTTTAACCAATACATTTCACAATTGGGCCTAATTTTTTGCAGATATTTCAAATATTACTAAACAATGCTATTTTGGCGTTAATATCTTCTTTCTTTTTTTAAAAATCTGTGCTATGTATACAGATTTGACCTTAGTGTCTATTTGTTAAATTTAAGAAAATTAAAGGGGGAAAAAAGCTTATCAATTAAATAATTAGTCGGTATTAGGTAAAGGAGTACTTTAGTAATGGAGTGTGAATTATATCTAACACGCCCTAAAAATCAAAAGTTGTCACAACTTTTTTTTCAATAACTTGCATGAAGTATTTAAATTTCACTCTATCAGGCTCTATGTAGTCATTAGTAATAATTATTATCTACTTTTGTACCAATTTGTGTGTTAAGTAAAAGAAAGGTTTAAAAAATAAAAATAAATCAAAGAAAAATCCCTCAGATCAACAAATAGGGGGGACGTGGCATAAGTTCTGCGATATTTAAATTATTTTAAATATAATAACATATAATAAATCAACTTAAATAATCATCGATGACCGTACCAGTGGGGGACAACTCAGATAAGTATATCTTAAAGGTTCACGAGGATACAAATGAACGTCCTCCCCCGAAGATTATACTCCTAAAAGTGATAACTAGCAGGATACCCAGAAGCTAATTGTATCTTCTAGAAATACATGGCGCTTTTTACAATTAAAGGTGAGAAATCCCGATAACTCTATCCCGGATGAGGATTAATTTACTGACTATGATGTTGTGGAGGTTGCAATCCACAAAATGGGCATTCCATCTTATAGTATTTCCCATATCAGCACAGAAATGGGTCCAGGCATGGCAGTCATATGTTCTAAGGAACCAATTGACATAGTTAAAAAATTGAATAGCATAAAAATGCCATTTATTTATAATCAAAAGTCTGCAGGCAAATAATTTTTAGTCGACATAAAAGGATTAAAGATTGATCTTGGACGGAGCTCTTCGCTCAAGTTGAAGGTCGTTGCATCAAGAAAAGTCATGAAGACTTTTGGAGCAGAAATAGTGTCAAATCTTGAATTGTTTGTTAAAACTGCAAAAGTTATCGATCAGGTTATATCCAAAAAAAAAACAGAGAAAAGCAACACAGCTCATCCTGCATTCAAAGCTAAAGGTAGGACATTTGTCTCTAGCAACCTACTCATTGAGGTCCAAGGTAAACCAAAAACTATTCCTTCACTTTTTCCTATTAGAGGTAACATAATCGAACTCAAATTTGAAAGGGGCGGAAACAATGCTCTATATGCTTCCAATTTGGTCATACCATGTCAAAATGTGAGAACGAAAAGACATTCATCAAATTATATAAGGTTACTTTAATTGAATAAAAACACTTCAAATTATGAGAAAACTGCGATCAGATATCCAACCCCATACAAGTTAAATCCAGACAAGCAGACAGTGCTTGAAGACAACTTCCCCTTGATAGAAAATACAGAGGCCCCTAAATATGGGGCCTCTACAAATACTACATCTGCTTCTCAGGACGTGAAGAAGACTCCGACGGAAACCAATCAGATAAACACAAAACAAACATCATCATCAGTTTGGGAAATGAAACTTTCTGAATCAAGGAATAAGACATATGCTGAATCCTCTTCATTTAAGAGTAACTCCAATGCTCATCTACGAGAACACATAAGAGACCTAGGATAAGTGACAATATAACATCTCCGATAGAAAGTAAACATTGTGACATTATAATAAGTGTGTGACAAGTAAAATAAACCAATATATGTATGTTGAATGTAATAAGTTTGATAACGTATTTATTTATGTTTATGTAGGACCTTTTAAAGTCATTCTTTTTATATATTCAGTACTTTAAAATCCTCCCGTCTTAATAAAAGGGTTTAATTAATAAAGAAAAACGAAGGGAGGAAGACAATATTTGGTGATGGAGCTTGTTCGCTACAACATCAATCCCACCATTGACATCTCCCAAACAACTGCATGGACAGAATCGATTACACTCCCCGAAAGGCCAAACACTCCCCTTGTTATACCTTTAAAAAAATAGAAGCTACTTCAAAAGAGACAATCTAAAATCTCGGTTTCAAAAAAGCATCAGAGAGAAAAGAGAGTAGGATGAGACTTCAATCACTACCGATAAGCAACCTAAACATAATATAAGAAGAGGAATTAGACAAGGTGACATACTTGCACCAACCCTTTTTTTTTATAACAGCTGAAAATAGTTTATATGAACAAATTAGCTGCAACAAGTTGATCAATGGATATGAACACAAAGATTTAAACTAAAAATGCATGTTTTACGCCGATGACGTTACAGTATTTATATCAGGTGACCCTAACGCTCTAAAAAGTCAATTGGCGAAAATTTCTTGAGATACTGGATGACTTCAAAAAAGACTCTGGCCCATCGATTAATGTCCAAAATTCAATTAATAATTACAACCGCAGAAGATTATTTACAGCAAGCGTATCCAAATTTCTTATATACGACCTCAACAAAGTTGCTAAGAATCCATGTTTCATTGACAGAAGAAGAAGGGATTAATAAATATCATGAAGTTGTTTCACCAATTACTAAATATACAAAAATTTACTGTAAATTTGAGTTCAATTTCTTGAACAAAGTTATGACTTGAAATGTAAATATATTTCCAAGGATAGTTCATCTTCTTCGGTGCATCCCTTTCACGGAAGAAATTAGAGGAGGCATTCACCGTGTTAAAAGACAGTTCCTCTGCAATGAAAAAAACACCTTTTATATCGGAAAAAAACTTCATATTCCAGTTAGGGGGGGTCGGTTTATGTAATACCAAAATACAGTGGAAGTCCTTAAACTATTCTTGGCTTATACGATTAAGGCTGAATCTGGATTTCTAGGCTAAAAGAATAAGAAATTATTTTAGGAACAACTCGGGCTATTATTTTGAGGAAAAAATTACCGTAGGTCCAGGAGAGCTTTTTTCAGCTATACAGGCTTACTGGAAAGGGATATTGTCTTCTTGAAGTTCCTTTTTGTTGGCTGTTTTTCCACTTATGGGAGATAATGAGCCTGTAAACTATAATGGCCTCTTCGTGAGATGAGCTAATGAAGCGTTCGGAAATTGTCTCCTTAGGGCAAATAAACTCATTCCTATGTCTGTCTTATTTAAATTTTTTTTACAGCCAACCGTGTCATATTATAACACAAAAAAAGGAAGAGTGGGTCCACACACATAATTTTACATTGCGTTTGAAGCTCTTAATATACAATATGTTCCAAAGGAGAGCTCGTGAAAATGAAAATATCATATTAGGGGGGCAATTCTTTTATTTTCCAAACGACTCCAAAAGCTGAATAAAACGAATAAGGCGATCAATAAACTGGAATGGAGATCAGTCATGAGAAATGCATTAAGCAATTCCAGAGAGAGATGGCTACGGTATCGTCTCGCTGCGTCAGCAGTCTTCACCAAGAAGTCGAAAAAAGATGAAACGGAGAGGCTCTGCTCTTTCTACAATGATGGTACGGAGTCATCCTTCCATCTTTAAAGGAAATCGTGGAACTGAAAATTAGGAACACACTCGGAATATAACTTAAAAAGATGATTGGCTGTTGGCTACGCCATCAACAATACGGTCTCACTTAAAGGCTGACGCATTCATCACAAAAGTTATCTGCATTTTGTATTTCACTCGGACTGTGGGCTCTATAATAAAGACGACAAAACTCTAGGATTTCATTAATGGACAACTAGGGGTGCTTCTAACGTTTTGAATAATCAGTTGTTGATAGATAATTATTTATGAGAACTGGATCGAGATCTTCTCTTCAGTCGCTTGGTAGCTTCCTATCAAATCTACCAGTTTGTATAGGTTATATCACTTATTAAAGTTATTATATGTATACAGGGTGTCCACGATAAATTGGAACTATCTTAAAATTCAACCTGCTTGATAAAAATGGAATTTGGGGTGTATTTGTTCATATGAAAAAGTTAGACATGATATTAAACAATAAATTTATTCAACATGTCCTCCCTCAGCAGCCACCATTTTCTCCATCCTGCCCCTAAAGGATTTGCATGCCCTGATGACTTCCACGGAATCGACTGCATTCCACTCCCTCGTAATGGAGCCCTTCAAGGCCGCGATGCTCTTGTGAATGACCTGGAACACCTCTCTCTCCAACTTCCCTACCAGTAGTAATCACACAAATTGAGGTAGGGTGAGTTGGAGGGCCAGTTGTTGCGATACCAGAAAGTGATGTCATGGGAGTTGAAGAGGTTAGTGGTCCTCATGGCTATGTGTGCAGGTGCTGAGTCTTGTTGGAATATGAACTACCTCCCAGCGGCCGTATCCTTCATCCAGGGGATGACAAATTCCTCCATGACTTCGCAGTACCTTATCGGCTTAACCCTCTACTTGGGATGGAAGAAGAAAGGATGCATCACCTCACCGGTGCTGCAGATGACACCCAGGCTCATCACGGAGGCCGGGAACTTTGTGATGAAGACCGCAAGTATCTCTGCACTCTCTCCATGGCAAGCCACCTGTCATTCTGGACGTTGTAGCTTCTGCCGACAGTCCAGTTCTTCTCGTCAGAGAAGAAGATGATTCTTCCTCCATGGCTCTTCAAGTCATTGAGGAGACGCTTACCGTTGGTGAGCCTGGTGGCCTTCATGGATGCCGTGAGGATGTGTTGTTTGGCCATTCGGTATGACCTGTGCCCGATGTCCTCATTCACAGCCTTGGAGACCAGCTGATTGCCCACTCAACAGTTCTTGGCCAACCTGGACAAGGAAGTCCCCGACAAGGCCTCATTTGACTTCCAGAGGCCTTCAAGGAAGCAGCGAATGCGGATTCGGTCATTTCTCATGTAGTGGGCCTTGCGGCAGACCTTCCCCTCAACCTCTTAGGCATTGAAGACCAGGTACACCGTGGTCTTGGGTTAATTAAGAAGCTTGTAGATAGCAGAGGGCTTGTGTCCCGTGCGAGCTAATTCGAGGATGGCATCTCTCCTTGCTTGTTCCATGATGACTATTGTTTGTTGTCAAAACAATTGTGGTGGAAGTTAGAGTGTATTGTTCACGCAACCTTTTATATTAGTATGATTTAACCCCGAATATCCACATTATGGATCTGGATGAAGTTTAAAGTAATTCCAATTTATCGTGGACACCCTTTATATATTGAAGAGGGCAAGGAAGGTATAAATAATTTTTTCATATATTGAATCTTAATTATCGTTTTTATCTATGTTATATTTTCTTCTTAAATGTTTTTAACCGTATTACAAAAAATTTTTCACCTGTAGAGATTCAATATTATGTTTAGAAATATAAATGGCTAGATAATTTGAATTAAAAAAATCCCTTGGATGAATTGTCTTTCCTGAAATTAAACAATTTTTATGACTTTTAATGTCTTACTTTATAAATTACGTTACATTATTTGTTTTTTTCCTCATAAAAATGTCACATATAGAATTTAGTTTTCCTTAATTTAGGTGTGATGAATGAAGTTGATATTGTTTGGTCGGTTTTTAGAAAGTCATTCAAGGAAGAATCTTTGCAGATGTATCCTTATTAATTTTCAATATACTTCCTCTAAATATATTAGTTCACCTCAATGTTAAGATTACTTTAGTTAGGAATTGTCCCTTGCTCCCTTTTTTTCTGTAGTGGAGAACCATGTGAATTATAACAGTGGAAGATAACACACTTAATGATTTACGCTTCGAGACTTACACTGAAGCCAAAAAATGGATCTATGGCTGGTTTTCAGCCATAAAAAAACATTTTTTTGGAAAGGCATCAATAAATGGCCTGAAAGATGGGGAAAATGGGTGACTAGCGAAGGTGCATACATTGAAAATGACATGTGAAACCATTTTTTCACAATAAACGTTCAAAAAAAATATTTAAAGTCTCATTTCGTAGGCGTATATCTGGTAGTTACACCGAAGAACAAAAAAAAAAAAAAAAAAAAAAAAAAGATTCTTTGATATTATCTCACACACTGAAATTATTTCTGTCGACGAGTAGATCAATATTTTATGCGCCTTTCAAGTATTATATATAAATATCACATTAATATGGAGGTTTTATTGAGAGGAGTAAAACATTTAAGTCCTTGTTGGACTCAGAGTGGAATTGAGGATGGATTTTGGGTTAATTTATTTCTATGTCTTTGTAGAATACAGTTTATTTCTTTCATCTTTTCGATGTTCAAAGGTAATGAAATGGCATGGCTTTAAGTTTCTGTTACCAAACTGAGTCTGTATAAAAAAGAACTTGAACTGGCACAAACTTGCTAATAACACTTAAAGGCCGTCGGGTGATGTTCTGAAAAGATCAATAAAATTATTTTGACACCCTTTCCTAGACTGAAAAGAAAAGTGGTTCTGCTATAGGATGACTACTTCTACCCTTTTTAAAAATAAATCAAGATTCGAAGAAACAGAGAGGGACTGTAAGTCCAGTTTAGAGACTTCAAAGCATTTGTTTTGGATTTCCCGAGTGTGGTTAACATGGTGCACAGGACCACTGAGTTTTTGAGGATATACTACCATTCAGAAATAAAGATTGGGGATTGGCAGGTAATTTCACCACCTAAACATAGACTGTACTTCAAAATAGAATGCTTAATAACAATGGTGCTATTTATTATCTACGCCACAAGAAGTAAGAACTCTTGCATACCTACTAGTCTGTCTTGAGATCCCACAAAGTACTGGAGAGGTTCGATAGGAATGTAATTGTCTTACAGTTTTGTTTTTTAGTTTAATTGTTCAGCAGATTTTCGTTAAGATGTTAGTATCTTTTCTCATTTATCCATACTCGATTTTTTTATTTTTATGTTTGACCAATGAAGCATAAACGATTGTCACAAGTGTTAAATTAATTCATTAAATTATTTCATCATGAATTCGCTAGGTGTTTTTTGGAATGTATAGATATATGAAATTAATGTACTGAGAATAAAGTAATTATGTAACTTCAAAAAAAAAAAAAATAATAACGCTAAGAGATTTTTATTGCATCTCTTTACATCTAGTTGTTATCCAATTATGTTACTCTCTCACACTGTTGAACTACTATTTATTTAATTACAGAAATATTTACTAATCAACAAAATATATGTGGATTTCAATAAATCAATTTTCAACAAGATGTTTTCTGTTGTTTCTCTCAACCTTTCGCCAAAACAAAAAGGCTAAAAATAAGTAATTATTTCTCCAATTCTTCTCAACTAGGGTACTATTCCTCAAAATAGAGGGAAACTGTTAATAAATTAGCAAAACTAATTTGAGTTCAACTAATCAACGTTTAAACCACTCATAACATACATTAATATTTTAAAAAATTGACAAAAAGACAGTAGTTCTTCATACTTTATATATTTTTACTGAACTGTGGCGATGGTAAAAGCCAATAACGGTGGACTTATACTTAAGTATTTTGAAAATATAAAAATTATCATTGTTAGCAAAGGTAATTCATACCTGTACGACAAGAATATTAAATTTTTTTTTAAATAATGTAAATGTGCAAAAAAAATATTGGATGTAAATAAAATATATAAAAATATCTCACACGAAAAAGGGTTAACTAAAAATCGCTTGAAGTGAGCTCTCTTCCCTGACAAAAGCATAAAGGTATAGAATTCCAGAAACTAGCTAGTACATAGTAAAAAATATACTAGAAAATTTGGTTTTGGGAGGAAAATGGTGTTGTAATCAAAGTGGAAGGGGTAGCCTTTGCTTAGTATCTAGAGTGGGGCAAATGGTTTTATCCTCTAGTTTAAAATTCGGTGGAACGTACTAATATCCCTAATGGCACGGTTATATGCCCAAGTCTTGAATTTGCATAGATTGGTCTTGGTATCTCCCAATATAGGAAAAAATGACTCAAACCTAACTTGTACTTTTTCCAGGGATAAGATAGTTTCTAGAATTATTCCAGACATAATATCCGTATATTAATATTTGGAAGACATTAAGTTTGTAAAGTTTTACCATGACGACTTATTTGAATTATTCCCAAGTTTCGATTGGGCTTCCTTATAATCTAGTGTCAATGCTTTTTTAAATCTCAAATCAAGAGAAATGTGATTTCCTAAGTCTAAATAATCATTTACCACCTTATCACTGGAGTGAATGAACTCTTTTTAAAGAAAGGAAACCAAAATAAACAAATAAATTAGTTTTCTTCACAAACATAACGATGTGTACTAAATAAATCATTTATGTTCCAAATTTAGATATTATGTAAACTTTTTGAGAAATTAGATTACTACGAAGGTCGATAATGTATTGTAAAAACATACAAATGATTGAAAAAAACTGGAAAAACATGAGTGATATGATTTTTTTTAAATAATATAAGAGTTATATTTCATACATATACATAAAAGATTACTCATGTACCTCTCAATTTTGATATTTTCTTAGATTAGAAGTACAATCTGTTTATCAAAGTTTTTAGATTATTACTTTGACAAATAAGATCCCTCTTTTCCGTGAAAAGGTTTTTCCTCAATACAAAGTGCATTTTCCTAGCAATGATGTTAACTTTATTAGGAAACCTATTACAAAACTTATATTCTTATGGGATATTATATTTATTTAATCTTCCACCTCTATTTTCTGAGATGTGGCAGTAAAAAATGAAGATTGATTGATTTCTGAATTTATAATTAATTTTTGGAGGATTTGATATTTTCCAAATGTCTTCATACATAACACTTAGAAATAATGTAATTATATATAACATATCTGATGGTATAAAGAGGCAATATTGTATGCAATATGATTGTTAGTAATTTCCTTTTTAATTTATATTATCATAATTAAGCAAACCATATAATATACCACAGCATCAAATAGTAATATTTACATTACTTTTTAAATCTAAAATATTCCAATTTTAAACTCTGGAATCCCTTTCGGGTTTACAAATTTCTTTATTTATCAATGTTTTTATGTAGGACTAACAAACAGTTTATAAAGTTTTCCTTTGTTGTTATTGAACCGTTAAACATGAAGAAATCAAACGGATTTTGCCTTAGAGAACCACTCGACCGTGGTGTTACCATATTAGAAGGGGTCTTTGTGCTTAGAAATGCGTGGACGGATTGAGTTTCGACTACATGGGGACCCAACACTGTACCTGTCCAACCTCAGGGCCAGGGTGTATTTTGATATATTAAAAGGATTTCTTGATGATAAGGAAAGGGGCAGCAGATAAGTTCAACTAACCTCAGGGCTCAGTAATTCCCTATACAGCCTCTGTATTATAGTATATTAGAAGGGCTCTATCCTGGCATGTTTCTTGATCATTCGATAGTATTATTGCCAAATATAATAAAAATTGCAACGAAGTGGCACACGATCGTATTGTCTTGGAATGATATCCCTGACAATGATATTGCTTCACGATGATATAACCAACAACATGTTTGTCTCATAAATCATAATGTAAATGTACACAACGATATTACCACGCAACGATATTTCCTTCACGTTTTTGTCTGCAACCTTTTAACCACACAATTATTTTACAGTGAACTGACTGGGATACATCACATCACATTAAGTAAAGCACTGTGACTTTTCCTAGTATCTACGATAAACCATTACAGTATACTTATAGGATGAATGTAATAGGCATCATGCAGACTAACTTCTATGTTATCATATTAATATACTTCTGCGACAGGAAATTACCATAAATATGCAATAAAAACTCCAATCATGTGCTAATCCTCCGTCAAGACTTATTCTAGTTATTTTAATCGAATGAGTGTCGATCCCTTCCCTCTTTATCCAATAATATACTTTTCAATTTGCGAAGTTATGAACTTATAAATAAAATGGTTATTATAATTGTTTTTCAACTATCTGCTATTGCTTTCTCATATTTCGAGATCAAAAGAGTGTGCGGCAATCCCTTACAATGTATCCTTCAAATCTAATAATATCAAATAATATTTTGATAAATTGACTACAAAAGAATTACTGTAACCATTGAAATATAAAAAAATAATAAAATTAGATCTTGGTTATTTAATTATTGTCATTATTTAAAAAATAAATAAACAGATACATCTATAAAAGTACATTTATGGGAGTCTAGTAAGGCGTTAATTTGCTCATAAAAATATGATTATACAAACACCTATATGATGATGCTCTGAAACTGTTGTTGTTTAAGATATTTGGGTGTGTTGGTATATTACTATTCCGTGTAATATCTTTTTATATACCCAATTGTGTAAAAAAAAATGACCTTCAGTTAAGGTTATACGTTTCTTATAAAATCTCTTTCTTTTTATTAATCTTAAAAGTATATATTTTAGATACATATATTTGGATTTATTTTCCAAACTTTTTATAACGCTTATAAAAAAAACTGGGAATTAAACATTTCCTAGGGTTAAATTGGTCCAAAGATGATAATTTTCATCCAAAGTTTTAAAGTTCAAGATGCCTCCAAATTAGAAAAAAGTGTTCCTGGATAAAAATAACATTAGGTTGGAGAAAAAGTCATTTCGTATTTTCCACTCCTTCTATTTAAATTAGTATGTCTTGTTTACTATGTCACTTTGGGGTTGGTTCAGCCGTCGAATTTTGTTGGTGCCAAAGGAAGAAATTCGCAATATTGTATATTTTTACTACCTAAAAGGTAAAAACTTTTCGAAAGTGGGCGAAAAAATGTGCAAACTACGTATCAGGGACTGATACACTTTTGGTTGTGTTGCACAAAAGTGATAATTGATCATTTTTGTCCTACTCAATTATATCCTCTACCGTCAATAACTTGACTTTTTAAGGCTGGCAATCGAACAGAAGCGGATAGTATTGTTAAATAGGAGACAACAAGACATCATCAAGATGAATACAAGCAGTACGCATCTTTGATAACGCGCTAGAAGCTCCGGGAGTTCGGTTGGGAAGTTCTTACGCATCCAGTTACAGACTGGACATGCCAATAAATGACCAATACCTGTTACCGTCTATGGCCAACAAGCTTAGGGTTACAAATGTGGCCTCAATAGAGACTTATGAAATTGGTTTTCCATTTTTTTTTTTTGCCAATATGAACAAAACAGGGCTTAAATCAAATGATTTTAACCCTTGTTATTAAGCATTGAAAAAAAAAAATATTTCTCAACCTTATTCCCCGAAATATCAATGGCCAACTTGAGCAAGTCCACAGGGTTGCCAATACGATGCAGTCAGGGACCTACGACTCAAAAGCTACAAGAAAAGGTATCGACAGCTCATTACAAAGGGCATCATGGCAATGAGAGTGACCAAAGGAAAAATACTTCTCAAATGGATCAAGAAAAATTATAACTTGTGAGGATAAGTTTTGGACTGTGGACCAGGCCAGAATGCACAAAACAATTGTTACCGCAGAGTACAATGTGGATCCTCAATACTAGTCGAAGTTCAATAAGGACATACACTTATAATTTCCCAACCAATTGGCTATGTTACTCATCGTCTTTGAAGCAAGAGAGATTACTCTATATTTATAATTTATATGTTCTCTCTACAAGAATCCAACAATAATGAAAACAAGTTTAGAAAACAAAAAAATTTAAGTAGCAATTACAAAAAGCCCGCCCTTTTCCCCTTTTAATGTGATTTTCATCCACGCAAATGTCTAGTGCTAAAAAATGTAACCGTTTTTTAGCACGCCCAATTTTTTTTTTTTTTTTTTTTGTTAATTGAAACTGAAGAGTGAATTTTATTTCCTAAGCTATTGATGCATTATAAGCATTGATGTATAAAAAGCCGGTTTAAATATTTACGTCTGCTCATAAAAGGCAGAGAGTAACCCTGAAGATTTGTTGCAGATGTATAATTTTAACTCCGTTAGGCTCAAAGTAGAATTGAGGATCGACGTCAGTGTAGTTTTTGCCTATTTCATTTGTTAATATGTCCTCTCATCACAGCTGCTTCTAACTTATTTAATAACATCATGACAGATAAGCTGTTCTTTTCCAAAACATTCTGCAAACTGTTTGGGAGGCCATGTTAATTTCTGGTGGTTTTTTTTAACATGTCCCAAATGTTTGATATCCATCACTGCAAATGTTGCTCCATAGAATAACTATTGTGTAATGACGTCAACGTAGATATCATCCCCTCACGTCGTACTGGATATTTACTTGAGGTATAGATCAAAAAGTGACTGGCGTCTCAAAAAGCAATTATAGGACTTACAACATTACCAAAATTTATTCAAAATCAAAAAATTTGAGACAAAAAAAGAATAATAGAAATCAGAGAACTTTCAGTCCTTTTTTTTGTGCAAAAAAAACAATGCATTTTGAACATAAACCCATAATACAAATTAAAGTATTTTATTTCACAGTTTTTGCAAAAAAGAACCAGTTATCGAGGATTATTTCTTCGAGGACCTTATTCTCCATTACTTTTTTGTTTTTTGTAAGTACAAAAAAATATTGCTACATTTATGTTCTTCTTTACAATGCAAATAAATGGCTAATAATATCATTTTTGCAAAATGTAATGCAAAAACCTTTTTTGACATTTTCTACTAAAATTTTTGACCAAAATAAAAGATGGACTTTTCATCTCGACAATTTTTTTTCATTCAATATATGCTAGTATGTTGTTTGAAGTTATTAAACAACTATTTTTTTAATTCATAATAAAACATAAATTATAATGCTTGGCTGCACAGAAGGCCTCTATACATTAAGAAGAAATAACATTGACAATTGCCAATGGTATTTCCCACTCCTTCCTTGATCAGAGAACGATGAGTAACACTTTGATAGTATAGTATATATCTATGATTATAGTTGATAATATTGTAGAGAATAACGCGTGCGAGTAGAAGGGGGGGAGAAAGACATATGGTATTATTGTTTAAATACTGATGAGATTATCATCTGCCTGATGTATTATGATTATTTATATATATTATTTTATTATATGATTTTTGAGGGTATAACGAAAGAATTTATTATCAAAATGTTTAATAAAAATATACTACGTATAATTGACTTAGACGGTTTTTATCCGTTACAGTGGATTTGAAAACGTCACATTCTATGAAATTGTAATTCATTATGAACCATATTCTCAGAATAATAACTAATAAAACGACAAAATAAGAGTATTTCGAAATATATTTGAAGTTCCAAGTTTAAAATAGAAGGCTTAAATTAAATATAATCTACATACTAAAAAATAAACCATCATACATTTAAGTTAAATATACAAAATTAAACAATTAGAATCATATAACTAATAATAACAATAAATTATAAACACAGAATATTGAAATAATAGATTGATCCAAATAATATTTTCTTGTTCTAACATCGGAATTCAGTTCAATATGTCATAACTTTAGGTTGCAAAACACAAGCCAGGCGTGGGGTTTAATAAAAAATATCATCACCCTTTTTTCCTCATGTGCAAGTTGCATATACAATTGTGCACAGGATAGAAAAATCTCTACCGATAAGATCTTAATTATTAATAATAAAGTAAATTTCAAAATCATAAAATAATGTTAGATTTAAATCCATATCTTCTTCCAATCTTAGTACGAACAGCTTCTAGAATCCCACTTTCATTTATTTCATGTTTATCTAAGAAAAGAAAAGTTAATCCATGCAATAAAATTTTAAACCTTAATTACTTATCTTAGATATAAAAATTATGTAGTAATATCCGGCGATATTACTCCTTATTAAGAGCATCAAAAAAAGACCCCTGGTGATTTATGCTTGTATAACAACATACTATTATAATGAAGGATACACACAATTACTAATTATAATGCTACACCCAATGTAACTACCTCCGTTGTTGTGACCATTTAAGCCGTTGTTTTTGCCTTTTATGAGTTTTTTGAAAGTCATTTCTTGGAGTTTATGAACCATAACTAATCCTTAAGTGACAAAAAAGTAATATTTATAGACTATGTAATATTGGAAAACCTAATGATCATACCAAAGTCTTTAAGCGAAGTAAGTAGTCTCAGACAAACTAGTTGCGAACCATCCAAAGCTACAACCCCCGTTGTTGTGACCATTTAAGCAGTTGTTTTTGCCCTTTACTGAGTTGTGTATCATAATTCTTGATATGTTTAGCTAAAATAAAATCATATTTTATGGTTAGATTTTAAAAAAATTGAATACTTACTGTGAGATAGTACAAAATTCAGAGTTCCATTTCGATATTCGTAAATACTTTTTACTGATAACATGATCATCATTTGGTGTGGATGACTCAAAACATTTTTATATGTATTTCTATATATGACATCAGTACCAACATCCTCCATTAATTTAATGATGGTTCCTCGGGAAGGGATATGTTTACCCTTGTATTTCTCCATAAATTTTTTGAACGTAGATGATTAGCAATGGATAAGGTTATATTACATGCAATAAGCATCGTTGTGAGATCAAAGTTAAAGTCTGACTTGATGTATTCATCGTCAAATTGATTTTATAGATGAATATCCATACTCTTGTTATGATATGAGGATAATGAGTGGCGTGTAATTCTAGACAGGGGACTAAAGGCACATTTATATCGACAAATCCGACAAACCATCTGTTTCTCATCCGGTAAGTATTTTCCAAATTCCTGGGCCTCCATTTTCATAAATCCAGACAGAAGGCGACGTCATTTTGGGGATTTTATTCAGTTCTCTATCGACTATCACCATCTCATATTATATTAATATTGAATAATAAAGGCGGGAATGATAACGTTCATGATTGATAGAAGAAGATGTATATTATTTAATCAATGATGCCGTCTAGTGTAAACTGATCGCATTTACACAACGTGAGATGCACATTACTGATTTCCTATATAGGAAACATACTGATTTCCCTTTTAAACACCCCTAAATATTATTTTTGCATTATGAATTTTCTTTAAATTCCCCATTGATAAGTAGGAAATCTTTATTTCAAAATAGATGATAACAACACGACAATCTACTTAAAAGTGAAAAAAAATCAAAAAAGCATACAAACCAACTTTTTTTTCCTTTTCTAATATCTAAACTGTGTTTTTATCTATAAAAATCCCATCCACATACATCCAATAAGTATAAAATAATCTTATATTATGTATATTAAAATACAATAGAGGTTGATAACTTGAGTTGCTTGAAATATGACTGCCAGTATGTAAAAATATATCTGTATTTATCTTCATCAAGCTGAAATAGTGATATTGAAGTGGTGTCTGTGATTGGTTTAAGAATATCATAGTAAGGGATATTGGTGACTATGACATATCTATATAAAAATATGAATAGTAATACTTGTATATCATCATTTATCTATCAAATTTTTTTTTTTTTGATTTTTTTCTCGTGATTTTGTACATAATAACAAGCAGACGTAAGTATTACTTTAAAGTTAATGTTGATCTTCTTTTTTTAACGTTTTTAATCAAGCGTGATAATTTTGATTATATATATTTAAAAGTTTTTGAAAATAATAGAAATGAAATAAAACTTTGTTTATTCGAGCTGAAATCTTTTCAATAAAAATTAACATATTTTGAATAAATGTGTTTAAAGAAAATAATAAATATAAAAAACAATAATACATACTATATTGAGCAAAGAATGCAAAAATATTACAACAAAAAATAATTCATATGTATCCCGGAAAGAAAATAACCTTTTCATTTTTGAAAGGTTTAATTTTTCCTCTCACCTTTTAACACTGACAATCAATGCAATTGATATCATTTGACATCACCCATAAATCTTATCATGTTCCTTATTTTTGCACAATTTATAGCAAAAAATAAAACTTCTTAGACTACCATACTGGTTATACACTTTTGAATTTTTATGATCTATACCAGTGGTTCTCAAAGTATGTTCCAGAGTACACTGGTGTGCCCCCTAACCATATGAGTGCGTTCGCTAAAAAAATAAGTATTTTTACTTCTAAATAAAAAATTCAATAAAAAAATATGACATTTCATATATACAAGAATAGCATTGTCCAGGCATTAAGAAATTAAAATTAGTTCTAAATTCTTCCGCCTGATAAATATAGTAAAGTTAATTTTTATTGCACACCTTTTTTAAGAAGAACATTATAATTTTTAGCAATATGTTACCTCACTAACAGAAAAATACCCTATGTATCTTGATATTAGCTATCCGTCACCTCTTCTTATTCGCTAAATTATTAAACTATGGCTATTTCATAATTTTTTCATTTTGTAAATAAATAAATAATACCCTTATCGGTTTAGCATTTTGGGTTCTTGAACCACTAGAACCAGAACCAATAAAACCGAACGGAGACTGCAATATCCGGCTTAACGGTCTTGGTTAGTGTGTTTTTTTTTCTTATATAGTATAAATAAATAAAATACAATATATGTTATAAAAATAAAGTAGATTTAATCAATAAGTCAATGAGTTTTTTTGTTTTTTTTTTTTGCGTTTGTAGCGTTTCCTTATGATTTTTTACGTCACAGGTGTCACAGTTTTATCTGAATTCCAAATAGTAAGGGCTTATTATGGATCTAAAAAAGTGATTTTAGGCATCAGACAATGAAAAAAAGAGGCAATGTGTGCAGTAAATTATGGATCCAGGTCCGCTACTATACCTATAATATGATAACTGTAATATTTATTGAGTCGGGGTTTCCTGAACTCCCTATACTATTACATTTTTAGCTGAGACCCCTTACTACAAAACATGTATGTTTAGACTAAAGGCAATCCTTAATTCTCCATTTTCTTGTCCCATCCCTAGCCTCCCCTCACGACCCTCACTTTGAAGACAATTGTCTTAAGCAAGCTTAGCTTCCGGGCCCCTACTGGAACTTGGGGCACTACCCACTCTGCGTATAAGGTAGCTGTGGCCCTGTATGTGTGACTAGAATTTTCTAGCGAAGCCCCTTGTTTTAAGTACCTGTTATCAAACTGAACATGTACAAAAAGAACCCAGACCACTGAAATGAAAGAACCAAGACCAGAACCGATAGAACCACTGAAACTGAACCAGGCTTAACGTTAATTATGAATACGTATGCTCCGCTTCCAAAAAAGAAAGGCATGCAATTTCTTGTTGATCCCTTATCGTATATATATATAAGATAAGTTGTCCATCTTATTATTTCAAAGAAAAGTTTTTGGCTATCATACAGAAAGACAAATAAATGTACAGCTACGCTTTTAATATTATATATTAAGTCAAAATCGAACGAATAAAATGCAATGTAAGATTTTAATATTATGAATTGTCGAGAAATAATATGAGAATGATAGTTAGGGAGTAGCAGCGAAATAAACAGGAGTTTCTTGACCTGTGGAGCATTTCAGATATGAGTGATCCCTTTGTCAATACTAAATGACCAGCTGTCAGTCAATAACCTACATACTGTAGATGAAGGTATATTTTATAATTATGATGTCAATATGAGTTGAGCCAGGTTTCGACTAAAAAGTTTGGTTCCTTGGACATTGCATGGAACGAGAGTATTATCCACCACTGAAATCCGGTGAAGCAAGCATGATGATCACGACTCTATTCACGCAGATTATGGAGCCATTGCTCATAAAAATCAGAAAATTACTAAGATGAAGTGATTTTGTAGAAATAAAACATAGTAAATAGTTAAAAATCAACGGTTAAATTCCTTCTTTCCACTTTTTGACATTGACTAAAAAAAGATCTATGTTCCTCTTACCATATATATATATTTTATGATTCATCTTATCATAACTTAATTATTATGAATAATTAAATACTTTAAAAGGTATAGTCATAAACTTGATAGAAAAATAATAAATAGTTTGTTTATCTTAATTTTTAAATTCAAATCATTTCTTAACTACGAAAGCATTTCCAACATTCAACTGCAATGATTCAAGTACAATGTATTGAAAAACTTTTTTAATAGTGCAATTGCTAAATAGATTGAAATAATAGCAAATATATTGTGTTCAATTTGATCGGAATAATTGAGTCTTAAATTTAAAGTTTGGAACAGTCACGAGACTTCCGTAATTCAAAATCTGTAAACGTCGTGTCGTAAACGAAGAAAATTTTTAGTAAAGTGGTAAGGAAGTTTGCTGAAAGCTATTTTACGCTTTTAAATTAATTAAATGAATTAAGGGGTTCTGTAGAGGAAAGTTTAGCAAAAAAAAAAAGATATTCTTCTATTTTATTTAAATGATATTCTTCTATTTTATTTAAATAGATATTTTTCCTTATCTGAAAAAATTTCAAATACAGAAATACACTTGAGAATAGATTTATTTATCTTACAGATAAAATGTCGTGCGAATAAGTAGGACTAAAAATGGATATATATTTATTATGTGATCATTTATATTGAGAAAAAAATAATGTAAATGTGAAGAAATCCTCTTTTTAATGATTTAGTTCAGGGATGAATAAAGAATCAATTTTTATCTCTTATGAACAAAAGGGATTCATTTTAAGCGTAAGGTATTCCCATTGAAATTTTATATGTAGCATCTCAATACATCTTGATTAGTACTTGGAACGACATCACATAAAGATGTGAATTGCACGTGTCAATATCGTTATTATATTACTCAAACAATCCCATAAGAAGGAAACATAAAAAATGCCAGAAGTGAGTTGGTTGTTCGCCAATTCTTCCCAACTATGGAAACTCTTGTGCAGTTATTGTTGAGAAATGTTAAATTTAAAATAAGCTAATTATAACTCAAGCAATCTATTTTCTGATAGGAGAAAAAAAGCAACCTCAGGTAGTCCATGACTTCCTTTCCTGCAGAGTAGGTCTCCTCAAGCTCTGTGTCAACAGCGAAAAAGTCCATCTCCCCTTGACTAGCAGATGTGGCGGGCACACTGGGAGGGCTTTGTGCTGCAGGAGCGCTTGTGCGATATTCTGCATTTAGAACCCCTTTTAGTCGCTCCTCCCTACCTGCATCTAAGTTTGAGGTTTAATATGGGATCAATATTAGTGATTTCATTTTGTTTTAGATTACTTATTGACATTTATATATGCTTCATCTTTTTTTGCAATGATAATGCATTTTCTGTTCCATATTCATGAATAGTGTGATGCAAGAATTTTTAAATCCCTAAAAAGATGGAACATATCTACCTTATGGAATCTGGAAGGCCTCAAGTCAACCTAAAGATGTCATCTTTTCACAGCAAAGGTCTTCTGCATGAGAGCTTCATGTGTGGGTAGTAAAGTCCCATAATTGTAGCCACTTTGTCAAGTGTCTAGTACTCATTCAGGCACTTGAAGTCTTTGAATCACTGAACTCCCACCTTGGTGCACAGAGTATGTATTCAGCTAACTCATGTGGATTTCTGCAAATATCTTTAAAGCATCAAATAGGAATTCCACCTTGTAGATGTTGGCACTAGGAGCTTTCTTTTGCTGACCTCCTCTACTATGTCTTATGCAAAGGTAGATCTACTTGAGTTTGTTCAAATGGCTAATGATTTTGCTATGCTGCTTCTATAAACTACTTTGCTCTCTGTATTGGATGTTAAATATTTTTCCAAATCCTGTGTAGTAATGTGGTTGATATTGTGTGAAGCACACCTGTGGTGCAGGAGAAGAAACAATTGGACATCATTTTCATTTTCTGCGTAGATTTCTGATAAATATAAAAAAATAACCCCATCATCAACTGTGGCGGACTCTTCCTCCTGCATCTCATAATTGGACTCTGTGACAGGCTGTTATACTTGAAATACCATGACAAAGTAAGATTTAATTCTTTGGACGGCTTTCTCCGTCTCCACGCCACTCAACAGACTGCCGTTTTGATTCTGGAGTGAAGTGGTGAATCCATGTTTCATCCATTGTGATGTACCGACGCAAAGCTCCTTCTTATTTCGTGTAGAGTCTCCAAACAGCTCTTTGAATCATCTTCCCGTCGTTGTTTTATCTCTGGTGTGAGCAAACGCGGCAGCCATTCGGAAAACAGATTTTTCAACCCCCAATGTTCTTGCAACTTCACTTTGAGATCGCCCATGATGATTCTCAGGGCTTTTTTACTGTTTTCGGGAATCACCGGCTCATTTGGACGACCAAGCCGTTCAGTATCATTGGTGTCCGTACAAACACGTTTCAAATCGGTAAACCAACGTTTGATCGTTATTTTCGATAGGACAGAGTCCGGATAACATTTTTCAAGCTAATCTTGGGCTTGAACAGTATTTTTTCCCATCAAAAAGCAATGACAAATCAACACACGAAATTGCTCAGAATCAATCGTTTTTAAAATCACAAAGTAGCGTCACTTAAACCCCTGTAACTCGATAAATGATAAACCAAACATCATGAAATTTTGACTGTAACCTTTTGAATGTTTGTACTCAAAAATATTTTGTTAGTGGCACCATCTAGAATTGGAGTGTACTTCCATATAGTTTCTGTTGTTAGCTTTGTCATTAGACTATCTAAACGGCAAAGGATACTTTCGAAGGAAAGGAATAAAAATAGTAATGCAATCTAAATTGGTAAGTAACTTTAATCTGACTACTATTATGAAAATAATAGCACTTTAAATTACTTGCTACTGCAAATTAGACGTCGGATTAGAGTAAAGCGTTACTAAGTAACGTGTTAGTAGCATAACTGTTTCGTTGTCGAAGCGTTTTCCATCTTTTCTTCGAGTCAGTGTTCTTAACATTGATTGGTTTGATAAAATTGAGTTCTTATACAGTTGTGAACCATTGTCAGCACTTATTGAAGAATAACTCCCTAAAGAGAAGGATTGGTCAGCGACAAACTGATTCTGCCCCCTTTTTCTGTTTCTTTTCGGAGGAGAGGCTGTAGGATATAATAAAAGTAATGACGTGTCCAATATCACTATATTAAAAAATAATAATGATGTTCTGGTAGTATTTATCATGCAACATTGGAATATTTTTGTTTCGGACTCAGTAAAATTTAACCATTTATTAAATAAATGAAATAGGATACAGAAAAGGCTAACATTTTTACTGATTTATGATGCCCAAACAATGAATAGCCCGAATTTCTTAATATATTAACATAATTATTAGAATTATTTTAATAATAGCATTGTAATAACCAGGTGATGTAACAAGTTATGTTGATGTTGCTTTAAGCACTACCAAAGATATGTCAATGGAGATGTTACATTTGCTATACTCGTAGAAAAAATCTTCTTTCTGCTCTTACCTTTTTAGGATCTTTAAAAGTTTGAGTACCAAAAGGTTTTTTAGATCCCAGAGCTTGGATAATGCACATTTGTCTAAAGGGTACACGAGTACTTCAGATCAGGATCCACGACTCATTCTGTATTTATTAAGCAATAATAAAAGTTTTTTATAAGATATCGAAGATCGCTTGAATCTTTTTTAAGATCTGGAAAACGTGGAGTATCCGGTGTCAATTCCAGTCAACGAACTTTTATTTAATAAAAGTTTACTTATACCATATCCGGAAGCTTCGGGTCTAGGTTCAATATATCCTTATTCATATTACCACCAACATATTCTTTGTTAAAATTATGTATCTAGAGACCAGGGTTACACTCGTCTGCTATGCCAAGACGAAATGTATTTGTCCATGAATATTTTTTTTCATACCAATTACGAGAAAAAAAAACTCAATAATATTTTTGGGTGTTTTGTCGTACATACACAAATATTTTCTTTTGGAGAAAATGGGACGAAATGCAATATAACGAAATGTGACAGAATTTAAAAAATTAACAATACTGTGGCTTGTAGTCTTTAAACAGAAAACTAATAACATATTTTTCGCGCCCTGGTGTGTGTTTTTACCTTTATCGAAGAAAAACGGTAAAATATGGTGTATTTAGGGATGTTGCTGGGAAATTTTTGACATACATTCAAACAATACATAGTCAAACAATCACAAAACTGTCAAAATAAGTTTTTTTAGGACGAAATCTTATCTTTTTCACGTCGTTTGGTGTTTTACAATGCAAGATACACATTACTAAAACCACATCTTGGAAGGATAATAGATTTCATTTTACGGGTTCCTTTGAACCTATGAAAAAGTTCTACTAATATTAAATTTATAACTTTTATTTTATTTTGTAATCAATATTCAGAAATTTGTTTAAATTCTATTTGTTTTGATGTACTAAATTACTATTTAACTTATGATTATAAATATTATGGATTTATAATAACTGGACCTTTGCATCTTTGTCCGGAATCATGGATCATTTAGCTATCTGATTTTACTCATTCACGAATGGTGGTCTTATTCCGGATTCAAGTTCATATTACAACTCTGAGGATACAAGTATGTAAAGTACCAACGACTTAGACGTAACTTATCAAGCTTTAATTTGAGTTGGATAAAGTTGAAGGAATCCAAATGAGGGTATTTTACATATATTCCTTTATAAATGTAGGTACTCAGTATCCATATGGAGACCGCGAAGAGATGCAATTTTCATTTCCAAGCCATCTTAAAATGGCATTTGATCTTTAATCATACAAAAGACACATCTCCCTTCATGTATTTAAGGGATTGACCCTTTGTTTACTCCAGATATTAGTAGAACTCACTGAAAGAATAGACAGAATGGGCGAAATAAAAAGTAAACAAAACCATTTATATGAATTATGTTCAGAATTCACGTAACCAGGATCAATAAATTTATAATATAAATACCCTTCGTAGATGATTAGGGTTAAGTATTTTTGTTTTCAAGTTACTTTTTTAATTTTTTAGAGTATTATTATGATTCAGATACTATGAATTATGGTTTTTATAATATTTTATGTTCCTAGTTTAACATAAAGAAAAAAACATCACCTTATACGAAACTTCAATTTATTATATTTAATTACATTATATGAATTTTAGTCAAAACGTAGCTTAGCTTAGTTTTTTTTTGTTTTTTTTTAAATAATTAATAACATTTTGTCCTCTCCTAAGGCAACTGAGTTGATTTATAACTCAATTCCTTATTCATCTTTATCAGACATGAAAATATATTGAACCACTCAATTAACTTCATTCTTAATACTAAGTACAGATTGTTCTTCTAAAATATGGTACAGCGAATAACTTTTATGAAGGATATGCATAAATAGACGATAAAGTTATAGTCTGAGGAACTATTCAAAATAATTTAAGAAACAAAATATTTATTTTAATTAATCACACTAATTTGATCCATAAGGATAAATCTATTAAAATTACATAACTTGCTCAATGTTTCATAATATTCCAAAAGTTATATAAATAAATTAAATAAAAATCTAATTGTATTCAACAAATGACTAATTTATTTTTATGGAAATAAGTAATCAGTCATTTACAGCGATGTAAATTTAATGAAATCATTCCACTAATACGATATAATTTATTTGTATTGTTGAAGAGCGTATTCCTTTTGAAACTATATGCCCTATTGGTCTCTTAAATAAGTAATATATTTATATTCATAAATGCATAAAACTCTTAATAATGAAGTAATGTTCAGCTCATACATTATTTAGTGGCCAAAAATTTATAAATTTGTCAATATTAAATTCAAGTTATGATTAATTAAAAATTTTAATATAGTTAATTATCTATTTCCTTAATATTATTGAGATAAGATGTTCAATAATTTCTTCATTAATTTATATATATATATATATACATATATATTATGTTTATTCATCCTCGTGTTTTTTTTTTTTAGTTTGCTTATATTTTTAAATAAAACCTAGATATACATAACATTATAAGTTGTTAAACAAAACATATTTAATAGATTTGTTTTAATTTGTGCATTCTTTTCTGAGGTAAGTTTATTCATACATAATAAATATTAATAATTTAATAATAAATAAGGTCTTCTTCTACGAAATTCATATTTAATGAAAGTTTTCGACTTTCATTTTCTTCTTATAATCGGAAATAGTTAGAGATGCATCGTTTGGCAATAGCCATCGTTCTTCTAAATGTCGAGAATAAAACATATTATCTTTAAAGTGAGCATCAAACAAGTATTTTTGTTATTCAATAATTATTGAATTTAAGAGGAATCCTTATTCATATTTAATGGCTTAAATGATCCGTAGGAGTACATTTGAGACATCTAGCAGCGCTAATCCACAACTTTCGCCGAATGTTGCCCTTCATAAAGGAAATTATTTTCCTAGGATTAGAACCTGAAGTTAATTTGTATGTCTCATAGTCATAATTCTAACATGGATAATTAGATAAATTAAATTTTTTTTTTAATTAATGTTAAAGGAGCCGTGATAACAATGAACTCAGCAAGATTTATAAATATGACAAATATGGAATTTAAAACGAATCAGAATTAGAAATAGGAAAAAAAAAATCAATTGATTTACATGATAATCCTCTTTCCTTCTGGTATCTTTATTCTAAAGTACATAAATTGAGTGAAGTCCAGCCAGTCCCAGAAGAAATTCAATAATTTCCATGGTGCATAATATGTAGTATCATGATTTGGCGCTCTTATAATATTTAAAAGTGGAAACAAGGTTAGAGGGTGTTCATTGAACTATGCAAGACAGAAAAAAAATGCACGGAATGACCACTGGGTCATATAATTTAATGCTATAATAATTTTTTTTGTTTTTTGTTTTATTTTCTTTCGCTACATAGGTACATATAATGATTAATTTAATGTTATTATACAAAATACGTCATTAGTATACTTTTAAAATGGCGGAGATTATGTTAATGATGTTTAATAAATTAATTGTTATATATATTATTATTAATTAAATTTATGTCAAATAGTTCTCTTTTGGATTTAAACAAATTGTGAAAACATTATGCAAAATGGAATCTCAAAAACTAAAGATGATGAGAAGACGAAAGGAACTCAAATCAATTCGAAAGGTCAGCAAAGTAGTGGAATATATTACTGAAGGGGACGATTTGAATTACGACATTAATCAAGTTTTGATTGATTTAGAAGGAAAATCCAAAAAAACGGAAGACTACAAGTTCATAAAGGATACCAAAAGGAAAAAACAAGGACATTACAATCCAAAAAGATCCCTTGCTAATGAGATCCCACTATACCTACAAAAAGAGGCGAATATTATTATTGGTCCAATTGCAGGTGGGGAAAAAGAAGAAGTGATCACATTTAATTATTTTGAGGTGATAAACTTCTTAGAAGAAGCATGGATCAATACAATTAAAGATCTTTTAAAAAAATATCCTAAAGAAAAGAAATACTTTTAATATTTAGTTGAAATGAAAAACTAAATCTATTATTATTTTAATTACAATTCTTCAAAAAAAAAAAAAAATATTCACTAGTTTTAAATCAAATAAAGCATTTTAGTAAAAAAAAATAATTGCATATTCTTTTTATTTAATATAAAAAAACCTTTATTTAATCATTTGAATTGAATTTTGATTCGATTCTCATTTTTATATTTATCATTATTATGTTGGTACATATGTCCACAGCGTATTTCGACACATCAGCCATTTTGATTTGTTAGTTTGTTTGTGACAGATAAAGAGGTTACTGACCGATTTTCTACTTTTGAAATAAATGGAAAGAAAAAATCCATTTAGGAGAAAGTTATTTGAAAACATTTGAAAGATTGTATATTTTTTTAAAATAGTTTTAAATTATTAAATGCTAAATTATATTGTTATTTGAGTAGTAAAACACGAAAATGACAAAAATTGAGGAAGTAATATTATCAATATTATAACATGTATGCTACTCCCATGTTTAAACTTTTTGATATTTCCATCAGAAAAAGCCTTTCAAGAGATACATAGAACATAAATAAATGATCTAAAAGTGTTCTCATAAAAAATATCATATATTATTTAAGAAATGGCTCACTTTATTACAAAATTATATATTGTTTCTTCGTTGTATAAATCAATGTCATAAATCGGTCAATTTCTTTTACAATCCTATTTTTAAACTACGTATTTGACTCATTTATAAAGAAAGATAAGAATTAAACTATTTAAAAATTACTTATAAAACGTATATTAGTACTTAAAATGAAAATAAACTTATCAAACTCGCAACTTTTGCTCCAAAAAGATAGAGAAAAAGTGGCCGAAATCAACTGGTAGTTAGCCCATCCTTTAATTAATTAATTTATTTATATTAAAAAAACCAATTTTATCATTTGGTCTGTATGAATAGGTATCTGAAAACAAGTCACTGCCCCTGCACTGTACATATATACTGTTCTATAAAGTATATCATAATTATATTCTTAATCTAGGAAATAGAAATGTAGTTGTATTAATGAAATATTGTAGAATTGTGAATATAGCATCGAACGTGTATATAAACTGCAATGTATACAGTACTCTCTGATGAGAATCATTTAAACCTTTTGATTTAAGAAATACAAATTTAGTCGTATTATATGAACACTTTGAATTTTACACTTTAAAAAGATATAACTTATAAATTAACAATAGAATTTCAAGACAATTAATAATATAGATAGATGTGTGTCTGAGCTCCCTTAATCATTAATATAGACCCCCCTTGGTACCAATGACAGCTTCCAAGCAGCAGCTAAAGGCCAAGTACCTACTGCAAATATAGTCCTCTGTCATGGCGTCAAAGTGCTGGTTACTGTAACATTGAAAGACTCTGGGTTTGGATGATGGACACTGTAGACCTTCCCCACGACATGCACTCAAAAGGCGTAGTCAAAGGAGCTGGTGTCAGGGGTTTAGGGATAAAAGGTGCAAAAAAATGAATTCAAAAGAACTCAAAAGACTAATCGAAAACTCATTCAAAAGAGTCTTGCAACGGAGAGAATGGGTGTTGTTCATTACTGGTGTCAAAAATAGCATCCCCCCCTCTTAAAAGACTATTTCCACTCATTTTTATAGATTTCTTATGTTCTGCTGCATAAATAGCCCTAAAGATCTTTAATTGGGGGGAGGGGGAGGCTACAACCCCTCGAGTCCACCCCCTTCAGCCGCCCTGAAATGTCCAATAACTAAATAACTGTTTTACTATGCTGATGAAGGAAAAGTCTAGGGCCAGGGTTTTCTAGGTGTACACGATATATAAAAAAAAGAGAAGACCTGCCCAGCTACACATCAACTTCATATTTTCATTTACTGCCGCACTCATCATTATGAAGTAGTTGCTCTCCAAGATTATCACTCCAAAAGCGCTGAACAATAAACCTTCGACTGCCTTACAGTGGGGACTACCACCTTAGAACAACTGTAGAATATATGGTGAGAGGACACTACTTCGAAAAGTTACAATGTTTATCTTTTGTTTCGAGTTTGTGAAAGGATTTCTCAGAATATAATTTACATTATAAGGAATATGATGGTCAGAGTGATGCCTAAATGATCCAGACGTCTTTTTATTAAATATTTCTAGTTATTGTCGATGACTCTTTCAGAAAAGGATCCCTAACTCTGCTGATGCTCGATGTCGATAGAGCAATAACACATGGAGTGTAGGTTTTGGTACTTGAAAATTTATCGTACTACGTGTCCTTCATATAACACATTTTGTCATTATTGTTCAAAACCACTTTATAATCTTTAAACCCCTATATAATCACCTTATTATTAAGTATCTTCGATAATGGGATCGTTGACTTGACTAATATTTTACTATTTTCAAGTGGTACTAAATTTATAACTTGAATTAATTTTAATACTCCGTTAGTGAACATCCTTTAATGAACACAAGGTTAGCGAACTGTATAAAAAAAGATATCCCAAAAATAAAATGTATTTAATTGAATTATAGAAATTTAATCGATTTTAATAATTACGTCATTTAAATTTTTGCATCCCTTTTTACATCCATTTTGCAATATTAACTAACAATAAAAATGCTAAATGATTAGTATGAGTTTATTTTATCCAAAGTTATTTTAAAATAATATGAACAACATGGGTTTGGAGTTTCAACAAGAAACAAATTGTTATTTGTATACTAAAAACATTTATTTTTGATAAAATAATATATGAAGCACACATTCATATTGATTTGATAATGTTACGTATATTATATAAGATAACAGCTATAGTAACACCATTGTAAATCTGAGTCCTCACACCGACAATAAAAAGAATACTAATCATCAAAAGGAAAACAAAGGAACAACTTTTAAGCAAACCAATTGACTATAAAATTTCCTCAAACTTGACTAAAAATATACAAATAAATCCTAGACTAAACATTATCGAAATAAATATATATAATTGGGAGACCGTGCTGCTGAAGCAAGTTTTTAATTCTATTAATTGAAGACTTATAAAGGAGAAACTCTAGCAAACTTAGTCAAAAGGAGACTTCAAGACTCCATCACTATTTAAAAGAAAAATTGGCTGCCTACAAGATGACGGCCTATTCATTGTTCATGGATAAACCGCTGAAAGAGGAAGAGATGAAAAATTTCTTCTTTGAGGCTCGAAAGTGAAATAAATATTGAAAAAAAAAAAAAAAAAAAAAATGGCATGCAACTAGATTAAAGGTTAAGGAGAATAATCGAAAGTACTGTTAATCAAACGTAGGTTCAAATTAATATGAACATTTTTATTAATTTTGGGGTGATTATAATCCCATTTCACTAACGGTAGGTCATTTAAATAATCAAAATCACCAACCCAACTCTTCTGATACAATCAAAAATAAAGTATAAGATAATGTTTTTGGAGCGGATAGAAAGTGTTGCACTACAAAAGTAGAATAATCCGAAAAAGTAGAGCGGATGCAAATAAATCACTTAATCAACAATAAAAACAAGACCCATAAATAAAAATAAATACAATTCGTAAATCCTAATTTGGGAAATAAAAATATCTATTATATCTGATTGGAATTATTTTCATGCGTTTTCTACTAAAAAGAAATTAATCTCTTGCCAACGATTTCTCTTCAAAGAAAAGGAAAGAGCCTTTGCAATAAATCAAAGCAAACAATACTTGGTAAATTATAATTTAGTTACTGCAATGGTATTTTTTGGATGAGAGTTGGATGAATATAATGAATTATTGAAATATAAATGCAAACTTATTATTTTTTGTTTACATGTGTAGATTTTGGGATAAGAAAGAAACGAAGGGCATTTTTTTGTAATATAGTGAGGGTCGTTCGCAAGGGGTGGACTGGAGGGCCTATAATCCCCTCCCTCTCCACCAAATTAAGATATTTTTGCTTTTTACTAGAAAATTTAACATAGTTTTGATAATAAGTGTTTATTGAAGCAACTGAGAGGATGTTTCTGCATTCATAATGTCCTTGATGTCGTCAATGTCGGTTCATTCTGGGATCTAATATAGAGGGACGAAGCATGCCTCACACTCTAAAATTGATGTGGGGAAAGAAGAAATTATTTTGTTCTTTGCTTTTTTCTTATTTGAATAGAATAATATCCTTCCAAAGAGAAGGTGAGTTTTCAATTATACATTTAGGATTTATTAATTATTATTATAATAATAAATGTATAATTTAAGATCTGATGGTCAATTATTGCCAGAGGTGGGTACTTGGACTCGAGTTGGACTTGAGTCCATATTTTGAAGACGATCTCACAATCAAATACTCGAGACTTGACTTGGACTCCATAGATAAGTCTTGCAACTTACCTTGGACTCCAAAGCTAGTATATTGCGGACTCAGGAAAAGCACTAACACTATGGACACAATATTATAGTAATGTACTTGAATGAACTTGAATGCCGTTAGAGGACTCGATAAAAATGTTCAATGACTCGATAGATTCGAAGTGAACTTACAATATAAGGACGTTTACTGTGTTGTAAGTTGGATTAAAGATATCTTTAGAAATGTACATATTATATAAGACTTAAAAAAATATAACAAACACTTTTATTCTTGTAATTTTGAGACATATTTATGTATAGGGTTGATTTAATCTAGTCGCACACTTAATTTAAATTTTAGGGAATTTAAGAATTATTCGTCGATTGTCTTCAAACTCGATGAGAGATAGGTTTTATGACTCAAAATGTGTTATGTAAAGTTTTGACTCAATTAAAAACAAAACAAATGAGGTTGTGTAAACTGGAGCCACTAAGGAGAACAATTTAGAAGCTTCTCTCATGCAGTATGTCCCCCAAGGCCATATTCATAAGCAGCCGTATCACTGTTTATCGAGGATAAAAAGCCAAGAACCATTCAAACGCCCCAGTCAAGGCAACCAGTGGTTGATTAGATCCTGTTTTTAATAGATTATCAAATATTTTTAGTACATCATTCAGTATTTTTCGTGGAGCTCTTATAATATGTACCCTGATTGATCGAGAATTAAAGGGAAATTACTTTAAAAAGAAACACATGATTTTTTTTTTTTTTTGCTGATCGTTTACAATAAAAGAAGAGAAAATAATCCTTTACGTATTATTAATTCATATTTTTAAGAAACTGATACAAAAAATTGACTTTATGCGCATTTTTTACTTCATGTTTCTTCTATGCATAGTATTTGATTTTGTAAAAAAATGTTGTATGAGTGAACGTTGACTACATCTATAAAATGTAATTTATCTTATTATATCTGTATAACCAAACGTTTTTTACATCTCTAAATACAGTCCCAATGACCCATAATCTTCACAAAAATAAATTAAATCCTCCTTTTCACAGCTGACTGTCATGATCTACTCCAAAACATTATTCAAATTATCAGGGTTATCGGTTTCTTTTTTTTAACATACCCAAAATGCACATGATTTTAAATCACAGAATATTAACCACTATCAATGTGATTTCCCACTCCCTCCTTGGCCCCAGCAACGCCGGGTAACCCTTTGCTAGCTATTTATAGACTTTGGTTATGCGACTGCTAGAGAAAATTGCTTAACGATCGACAACTAGTTAAAATACTTTTCAAGACCTTGAACCAGAACACGAAATCGATCAATTTATTCTTAATATTAATTAAGTGACTCCCAAAATGTGTTAACATAAGAGTTTGTATTTTGTGTGATCCTATATACACTAATAATTTTTCAGAGGTCCTTAAAATTTCGTTTTAAGAATAAAATATATATCATCATAGCTGTGATTTCGATCGTTATTTTCTGATTATGTATGTTTAATTTTCAACTAATTTAGATCAAAATATATCCATAGAAAAAATCAAATAATTTGCTAGAGGATTTATATAATCATAAAAACTACATCTATCAATTTGTGATAAAATGTTTTTGTTGAATCGGTCAATCTCTTGTGATACTCTTTCTTTGTAACACTTCAATTATAATGGAATAAAATAAGATACTTCATATGGTATATTTAAATATACTAAAGTAAAATATGATTACTTAGGACTATCACAACATGAATATGATCCATCAGTTATTATCATTAATTTATTAATTATTATTATTAATTTAGATGTGCTTTTCATATGCTTAGATCGATCTTCATTCATTAAGGACCGAAATACCTTCTATATTCTCAAAGAATTAGGACAAAAGAAGAGACTCAAGTACTTTATCCATCCTCAACAAGAGATGCTCGGTTTCTGATATATACGTATGGGGATGATGATAGGAGAAAAGTTATCCTAAGAAGCTAACCAAACCAAGCTAAGCTTCATACAAGAATAGAATGGAGATGAGAGTCTTGAACATTATGGATAGGAAATCGCAATGTCATAAACACATAGGAGTTACTTGAATCTACCAGTTGACTCAAATATATATATTCGGATGTTCTGTGATCAATTAAAACCATTCTTATTGTTCTATAAGTAATTAATTTGATGAATAAAGTATATTACAATCAATGTTCTCACAAAAAAGTGCTAATTTTATTTCTTCCTTTTTCACCCAATGAAAGAATTGTTTGTGTGTGGGAGGTTTCGTGACATTTTTCCTTCTGTCTTTCTTAGCTATTAATTATTAGCCATTTATATTTAGCAAGTTAAATAATAAATTGGGATGAATATATCATATTCTTAATTTTTCTTCATGATTGTTTTCATCTATAAAACAAAAATAAACCAATCAATTTGATAAAAATATATTGATAGAAATATTTACTTTCAATATAATGGAAAAAATGAATATGCCTTCAGTGGCATAATATATTATGTTCTAATGTCTACAGTTATAGTATTTTTAACGTCATAATAATTGCGTGATTTTAATCGATGAAAAGGAATTGATAACATCGATATATATCATATTTGTTATTTAAAATGACTGATGATATAAATTAACCAATCGTAATGAAAACTGTTAATATTAAAAAATCAGATTCATATTGACAAAGATTCGGAACTAATTTCCTCTCTACTTTCGAAGACGAAACTTATTTCCCCTCTCCTGATTGGCCATAAGAAAGGATCTATATTTGTAGCCAGCTCTACGTCATGAGACAATATTATTCATTTTGAAGGGGAGCAAAGCTATTATCACGTCATCTCTGCCAAAAAACATCAACAAATAATATTATTCCAGTCTTATAGACAAAGACAGTTAATGGATTCGCTCAATGAGGATGTTCTTGAGCGAATATTCCTATATTTGGACTTTAAAACCCTTCTCAAGGCTGAATTATGTTGCCGTGCATGGAAAAAGGTGATAAACGATCGAAGACTCTATTGGCAATTGAGTAAACAGCTCTGTAGGTCGAACTCATTGCATCCCGTATCCCTCCTACAAGAGAAGAAAAGAGAATATGGACTTTCGAGAGTTGGAAGGAAGAAAAAGAGAAAAAGAACGTTTCCAAGATATATTAGTGGCTCTAAGTAGTCATAACTCCTCCATCCAGCATCATACATTCAGACTATTCTTCATGGAATGGATCTCTTTTGTTATATAACCTAATTTTATTAAATCTCATATTCGATTTGCTGATCATAGTTTCATGTTTAGACGACATTTACTCCAGTTTCTTGTAATTAAATATATTTATATATGTTCATTTGTAGTCGCCCAAAGGAAGAATATTTCATAAAAAGTATCCACATTAATTTTTAATTTATAAAAGTATTTTGTATTTCGTCTGTAAATTGATATTTCTTTAGAAGATGACGACAGATTTGTTAATTTTGGGGGCCTAAACAAACAAATTTTATCAAAGAGGACGACAGATTTGTTAATTTTGGTCATTTTGGGGCCTGAACAAGCAAGTTTTATCAACTATGAAAAACATTTTTTTATTAATATGAAGGAAAATAGTCAACTATTGTATGTCAAAATGCGACCAACAAATAAAAGGACTTAAACCTTGCTTTCTATCAAACTTATAAGCCACAAATCCCTAGTTTATTATATATCGAACCCGAAAATGCATTATAAATAGTTTAAACAAACTTATTAGTTATTTCCATTGTGTATATAAAAAATAACTATTACAATGTAAATTATAAGATATGTTGTTCTAACGTCTCTCGTTCATAATAGATAGAAAAAACAATTTTATTGTACTAATCCAGCCATTTTTAGGGATTTTCACAGCATATTTCTTTGACGATATACAATTGTACTAAAGTAGTATTGAATCCAGTTTTTAAGTTTATTTGTGAAGCCATTTAATGGAGGTACATCTGAATATATGTCCATTTTATATAGTTAATATTAATTTCTAGCATAGCGTCTCCTTCAATTTAAGATACCTCTAAAAATCTTCTATATCTTGAGGATCTTACAAATATTTAGAAACCCATTCACTTTAATGAGACCTAATAATGTATATGTGCTTACATTTTATTTCTATATTGTTGATAAAAATAACTATTTCAATGTGAAAGAAATTGATACTTTTTCTAACTATCCTACGTTTTTTTGTTGTCATAAAGTAGTACTCAATTTAGTTCTATATCTTTTTATATTCTTAAACGCTTTAATAAATTGTAAATTTGTCCTTTTTATGTTATAAAAATATCAAATCATACTCAGAAAGATGGGATGTCCTCGAAGTTATGAAGTCTGAGAAAACGTTCTACATCCAAGGGACCTCCAAAACATTTATAAGCCTTTTCCACTTTAATCAGTAGTATCAAATATGTTTTTATTTGAAGGTATCACGTTACATTAAGTGTAGATGTTGAATAACAAATTAGTAGAATCCAATTTTACAAAGTAATTTACAGAAACAATGAAATGTAAGTGAGTGCTTCAATTGAAGGGATGCCCTAAAGAGTTCACGTGTCAAAAACTAGGTAGACATACTAGTCATGATTGATTTTAATTAATATAGGAAGCTTAAACGTAGAGGGATTTTGAAAACAATGCTGTACCTATAGTATAATAAAAAATGAAAACACTTGACATCAATCAACGCAAAGTTCTACAATTAAATCAATTATAGTCTCTCATTGTTTTTTCATACCTTGAAGGAATAGGATCTTGAGAAGATGCACAACGAGAAGAGTTCCACAATCAAAAGAATGATCAATCGTAGTTTTAGTCCGTTCTTCACATATCCTCTAATCATTGCCTGTATTTTCTTTGGATATACGGCTTTTAAAGCCACAAAGGAAGGTAAGCTTCTCAGAATTCAGAATGTGGAGCTTAATAATACAGCTAACGAAGTGTAAGTGTGACTCTTTTCATTCGTAAATAGGATATTAATTTCACTAGCTTTTGATCCCTTGTTCAGAAACACGATGACAGAACTCTACAAGAAAACCTCAAAAGAATTGTCAGAGTCAAACAAGAAGATTCAAGGTTTACATAAAGAATTAGGAGAAGCTAGAGTAAGTACACAGTCCTAAACAAAAACAATTTATCTGCAATATCTATTAGAAATATACAAAATATAAATATATATTTTTTTTTTTCAATTTATATGTATTTTACTATTTCTCAATTTAGACAAAACTAACTGAATTATCCAAGAGTGGTGATGTGAAAGCGGGTGAGGAGTTAAAGAAAAATTTTGAGACACTAAAGGCAGAATTCGAAAAATTTAAGGAAAATAAACAAGCAAGTGTCAAATATAAGTTTAAGCAGGGAGCACTAATACATAGAGAGTGCACTTATTTTCAGAAAATACATTGGTTAACACAAAGTTAATAAAAATACAAGGTCAGACCCCAAGGTTAATAGAAATACAAGGGTAGACAATCATGTAATCGGGCTTCCTAGGATTTTCAATCTGATGTGTTGTACCGACTACAGGTAAGACAGGCAGATTTGGACAAAATACACAACCACTCTCAGTTTATGAGGTTACTTACTATTGTTAGAATTTTCAATTTAATGTATCGTACCGACTACTGGATAAGGAAAACAAATTGTGACAAAACACGTAACCACTCATTTACTATGACCTCAATATTTAAAACGTGGTGGAAGTCATGTTATAGTATAACCTTGTATTGCTATTAACCTTGGGTTGACAACACTCATCTTTTGTATATCTACATGGTGTTTGATTGTATAAAATATTATTCGTAGATATACGGGTGTGCACGTCTAAAACTGAACACTCCTTTAAATTTACGCCATGCACATATCCGTAATTTTATTGAGTTGAGACCGGTTTATACTTCGAGGCAAGGGTCTTGACTAGTTATAAACAAAACTCCAGCAAAATCTAAATAGCAACAGTGAAACAACAGCCGATAATATGGAGAGACGTCGAGTCGCAATTTTGGAACTTTCCGAGCGGGGAAAAACTCCCACTGAAATTGCCAAAGTTCTGAACTGCAGCCGCACCACCATTTACAGCGTGGTAGCCAAAGGGACTCCTGAGGCGACCTCAAGATCTAAGTCAAGGCCTCGAATTTCGGACGAAATGGTTGCTGCCGTGAAAAAGTCTCTCGAGGACAAGAGAGGCAAGGTCACCGTCAGCGGCCTCTCCAGGGAGTTCGACGTCAGCAGAAGGACCATGGACCGGCTAGTTAAGAAAGATCTTGCCCTTAAGGTCTACAAGAGAATCCCTCGTCAAGCCCTCAAGCCGTAAAATTTAAATAAGTGTTCAGTTTTAGACGCGCACAACTGTACTAAAAATAATTGTTTATCACAGTGTTACCCGGCTAACACAAAAACACCAACTGTATTTTGTTGTCAGCTGTCGATGTCCTCCTCTCTCTTGATACATCATGGCTATTTATAATATATTATTTTTTATACATATTTAATGCACAAAGTCAAAAGGTCATTCATTCTATACTTATACTCCATTTCCAAAAGAACTGGAATACACTTTCTTGTTGATCCTCTGTGGTTTCTTAGAGACATATTTGCCATTTTATTCAGATATGTTGGCTATTTCTTCACTGAAATTATATAAATACTCTTATGTGACAGTAATAGTCTGGAAGTACATAAGATATAAAGGGCAGTTGCTATGATTGACTTATTTGGCTAACTAACAGAAGCATTTGGGCCTACGCAACGTTTCTTTTTGGAAGAAAGGTTGCGTGGTACACCAAGGGTAAATACTTGTTATGTCAACCATTGTATTTTCTGAAAAGAAGTGCACTCTCATGTATTCGTCCTCCCTGGATTAAGGGACTTGGAAGATGGTACTATATATATATTTAATGCTAATATCTACCAAAATTAATTATCAATACGTCATTTCATAGTTACTATAATTAGCCAATTATAATTGGTTTACTATAAAAAATCATATAGATAGGGAATCATGACGTTTTGAGTAAGCATTTGACTTAACTTCCAAGCTCTTCTGATTGAACTATTTAATTACTAAATAATTAAACTTAATTTACTAGAAAGAAACTGTCGATAAGGATAAAAAATTGAAGGAATTGGAGAATGCAAAGTCTCAAAAGGAGGTAATAATTTAATGATCAATATAATTTAAATCGCCAGAATATTAAAAAAAAAAAAATAACGTAAATGAACGTGTCATCCTGATAATTCGAAAATTGTTTGGGAGAAGAGCAGTATTGGTATCATGATGTTTCATTAAATTACCTGCAATTATATGTTATGAAGGAAAGATATACAAACCCCCCTCCGTATCTAACAATGATATATACAGGAATGTCTCGGATGTCGATCCTAGATTCTATTCCGAGTATTTCAAGGACTTACAGTAATAACTTTGGAACAAATCTTTAGTATTTCTTTTCTTCTTCCACGTACTAAATGATCACTTTATACTTATAAGTGATTTGTTTCCTTTTCAAGAATAATTGATAATAATAACAGCTTTGCATAAATATATATATATATCATAAATAAAGTAGCAACTACAAAAGCCTCTTGAAGAATAAACAATATTAATTAAGTAACTACTAGGGCATGAAAGACGAAGAGTAACTATCAAGATTTGATGAGGAATTATAAGTGTTGGACTTGGAGTAAAATTGCGGATTGTTATCGTTGTAATTGCTACCTATATGATTACTAGGTACCTGCATTTATCACATCGTTGCTCACAGCTAATCTAATTAAACACATAAACTAAGCTTTTTTTAAATATCAGGGTTAATGTTCGCTCTGTTTTTTTGTTTTTATTTAATATTCCGACATTTCATATTATTTGAATCTATGTTGATATACAGAGATGCATGAAATATATCATAAATAGCGGGAAAGGTTATTTCATGTTGGAGATCTGAACATGGAGTAATTTCAGTGTATTCGTCTATGTCTTTGCGAATCCTATACAAATCCCACTCCTTATATATAACAGGAGGATTTTTGTATATTTCTTACCTGCTCAGGGATAATTTAATGGAACGTCATGCCAACTAGGTTGCTCTCCACCCAAAGATTCTTCAAATTGTTACAATCACCACGTTTATTTTTGTGTATTTTATTTTAAATACTCCAAGGCCATATTTCATGCAAAAATGCAGATGCACATACTTGATTTTACATATTTAATTATAAGTAAAAATTGTATATTAATATTTTAGAAAGAAACTGCAGAGAAGGATAAAAAGTTGAAGGAAATCGAAGATGCCAAGAAGAAAATAGAGGTACGAATTAATCTATTTTTTTATTACTTATGATGTTCAATATAAATACTTAATTAATTAGAAAGAAACTGTTGATAAGGATAATAAGTTGAAGGAATTGGAGGGCGTAAAGTCTCAAAAGGAGGTAATTATTTATTGATACACAAACATTACCACATATTTAATTACAATAAAATTATTTGAAATCAATATTTCAGAAAGAAACAGCTGAGAAGGATAAGAAGTTGAAGGAACTTGAAGAGGCTAAGAAGAAAATAGAGGTATGCATCACTAGATTAATAATTCATTGTTTATTACTTTCAAATTTTTTTTCTCTAGAGTGAACTTGCAGAAGCCAAAAAACAAAAGGCATAAGTTTTATTTATTTGTCGAATCCCCGATATTATTGATGGTGTTTGTTATGAATTGTTTGATCTATAATCTAGTATACTGTATAGCCACGTGTCATTTCTCATCACACAGACACATTTTTTAAATTATTATTATTCATTGTTGTGATTATTATCCTATAATGACGTATTCCTATTCAATAATTAATCGTTCGGAATTCATTTGTTGTTGTTTTTATTTGTGTACAGAATAATATAGTTTATTTTTATATTTAGTTATCAAATAAATAGATATATATTGTTAGTATAACTTCATTGAACGTACAACAAATACTCAAGTAACACAGGGGAACACTAAATTTCTGCCAATAAAATTCAGCCAAGAATATAATTTATCTCTGGGTTGTCAAGTTTCATAATATTTAAGATTGTAGTCATTCGAGATTTTTATCGTTCAGAGACATTTTTCATCATTCAAACCATTGCCAAAATAAAGTACGATGAATAAAACTGATGTGAAAGGGTTTATGATTTAAAAAAAAAGGATTTTACTCTTGCTGAGACAATTATAACTTATTTATATGTCTTCTTAAAGTGAAGTATCCCTCTTTTCTAAATAATGGGTAATACCAATCTTTTAAGCTCTTAACCAACTTGATATATTATAGTCCATAGTACTAGCACTTAAAGATTCATTTTTTATTATGAAAACATTATAATAAGCTCTTCAGCGTCCATGTTGTGGCACCTAATTTCTTCCTTCAATCTTTCAGATAAGTAATCAATGCCTAATTCAAATTACTTTTTATATTGCCTTTCTAAAACAACTATTGAGAAATAAATGCAAGCTTTCATCATTTCATTGAAGGAAGAATTAATTTTAATTCTTTGAAGTTTACGAAAGGTGCTCTCAATCACTAATGGTTCTCTATAAAAATAATTATTCGATTTAGAAATAAATTTAGGATCTAATAAACTCTTTTTTAATCGTTCCACAACTTCTTTGACTATTTGAATCGCATCAAGATAGTTCAAATATTTATTATATGGGTTGGAAGATTTCTTCATCCATTTCCCCGTCAGAAGTTTTTCCGGCACAGCAAGAACATGAGGGTGGGTTAAACAATTAGTGCTATTAAAATCTTCATAAATGAAATTTTTCGATCTTTCCAAATTTACCTTATACTTTCATGCCAAAGTTTTTTAAGCCTGTGTTTTTCTTTTTGAGTGAAGAAACTGAGACAAATATTTTATTCAATGTTTTAAGGGCACTTTGGGAAAGAGGAGTTTGGGGCTCATTTAATCCAGAGGTATTTTGGGTTGTTCTGGAGGCACTTTGAGAAAGAGAGGTCTGAGGGTCATTTAAATTGGTGGTATACGGAAAGGATTTATAGGCTCAAAAGTGTTAGGCGACCAAAGGAACGGTTTATTACATTCGTCTGAGAATCTTGCCATCATATTTTTATCTGAAAGTTTCTCGATTTTTTTTATATCCTTAAAACAATCCGTTTAACAGCAAAGCGGAGCAAAAAAACTTTTGATATTCCATATCTTGATTCACATATTTTCTTTAACTTTCGTGAAGATTTCATGGCATTGTAGTTTCCGGATGTTACATAGACAGACATAAATAGTGTGTCTGTTTCTGAGATCCTCGCTTCCTTTGGAAATGAGTTAAAATGCGAACAAATAAACGTTTTAGTGAATCCAGTCTTTCGAATAGCATTTTCCGGCAATTGCATCTTCTTAGAAGGGGACATCGTTCAATTATATCAAAGCCTTTTTAATAAATGGAAAAAAATTAAATTAACTAAACTTAAATAATTATGACCCTATATTGCAAACGACCGGAGATTCAATAGCCGGTGTAAAGTATGCTCAGATTCGGACAGATAATAGATAACCCCCTACTTCTGACGTAGAATGTATTTAAAAAAGACCTACAAGTTAACTGGAGAGACTCGGGAGTCGAAACATAAAAGTTATCCATGACAAAAATTTGAAGGCAATACTTTAAATGACGAAATAATATGGTTAAATCTCACAGAATCAAATGGAATATTTTTTGAGCAGTGATAGGGATCTTTATGTAAACGTTAAACTCAATAAATATAATATACTTTAGTTAAACTTTAAAAAAACACAGTATTCAAACCAAATAATGAAACCAGGTTGGAAATTAATCATACGGCAAGCTACATAATTCCCTAGTGAAAAAAATGATCGGTGGCGTGTCTACTTTCTTAAAATATCTATATAATGGGGTATGAGACTTAAAGAATGCGATTCAAAATAATTCAAGAGGGCGTGGGTCATACTGGGCCCTAAAAAAACTGAATACATCTATTATATATATAATATATTCATCAGGAAGTTTAAATACTATCTTATTAATAATTGCCAAACAGTACAAAGGTAATAAATTTTATTAAATATTTAATTTGTTAATACCTGTTACTTTGTAAAAGTTGTTCCTCGGCATAAAAAACATGCTCTGCAACATTTCAATACATAATAAAAAATATTTGCATGCTTCCAGAAGCATGAACATTCCTATTGATATTTTTGTAAATAATATGATTTTTAAGTGTAAGAATTCCAACACTGATTTCGAATATCTTATTTATTAAGCAGATGTTTCGAAAAGTGGAACTTCTAAAAATAAATATTTATTCAAGAAACGTAGTTTAAATGATTTTAGGATTCAGAAAACAAATATATATTTAATATCCTTAACAATAAAATGCACAGCATAATTGTTTATTTCGATGCAAATGACAAAAAAAAGTAAAAACTAATTGTTTTTTTTTTTTTTTTTTCAAAAACGGCAAGATATACTTTTATTTTCCAAATCATATTTCTACACTTAAGTACTTCCGTTGTTAGAACCCCATGAAAAAAGGTCCGTTTTCTTCGGCATGATGATGATGCACGTGACTGTGATAGAGCAGGCCGGGGAAGTTGCTTTGCTGATGATTAGTACAATACTGAGGAAAATTTGTTTAGAAGATGCAAGTGTACCAAGGTGTTGTATTCATTTTTTAATATAATCTCTTTCAACCAATCAAATGAGTTGTTTTTCAACGATTCCAAAAACCCTAGTTATATCTTTATCCGACGTGATTCAAATTGATTGTTGTTGTTAGTACATTGAACTTTCTAATTAATTAAAAATGGCAACCAAAACGCAAAACAGCCATTTCAGAATGAAAGGTGTTGTCACTTGAGAGTCGTATAACTCATCTGAACAAAGATAATTCACCTAATTCATTCAGTTACCAAGAATTACAGGATGTCATTAAATACAATGATTATAAATATAAATCTGTTGAAAATTGTGCTAATGCCTAGATGGATCGTAATCCAGGAGAAAAGATAGAAGAAAAGGATACAATTATTAAATTGGATCTTGAGGAACAATTTCAAAGGTATCACAAATTTGCTTATGAGGGGAGAGTCGTCTTGATTACAGCCATCAAGCTATTCTTTCCGATTATTCTCAGTCTACTTCTCTATATGCTCCAACTTTTAATGGATCCAAGATTTGAAGAATAAACAATTTTCTCAAGCCCAGCCCTTTACAAAAATGTTACATAGTAGGGCAAATGAAGAATGGGATATGTAGATTCAAGTCTTACTACTCTTCGAGTAATTTGAAAGTTATTCCAATTCAAGATCAGTAAGACTACTTCCGTAGTTGTCTGTCTATTTATTGGGGAAAAGCAAGTGGCTCGAAAATTTTGTCAGATACGCCTATATTTGGTGAAGATAAAAATAGTTGTGAGCAATTAATATTGGAAGAATTTCTTAAAATATGTCCATTATTTTCAAGAAGATTTAAATACTTTAAGGTAACTCAAAGAGTAGATGAAGATAGGCTTATGAACTGAACAAAAATGGAACAACGTTCGGAAAGTAGTCCCCTGAACGGGGAAAAAATTATTTTTTTAACGCTGAACCCCGAAAATGAGATTTTAACGTTCCCTTCCAATAGGTGATAGGATTTTCGGAAGGTGCGTAATTGTCCCAGAAGTACAACAGTGTAAATTCAGACACAATTTTTGAAATTGGACAGGGACCTAAAGCCTCCAACCCTGTAGACGCCCTTGATATTAATACTCATGTAAATGTGAATTAACCTTTACAACCTGAATGTTGAAAATGTATTAAAAAAAAAAAAAATCATCTATACTTTCTGATATAAGTCTAAAATAATTCTTTAAATATTTTTTATTTTTTTGTAATTTTTCTTGATGTTGTTATATGATATGACAACAGTCGGCATAACACATGAATATATTTATTTAGTATGATATGTAATAAAACAATTTCTTTCACTTGTAAAGCACAATAACATTCATTATATATAAAAATTCATAAATAAATTCATTTATACATTCTTTGCATTTTTTTCTTTAATAGAGTTAGGTAGGTGATAAAGTCTGTCAAGTCATATTGAATCAACAGGATGGATACTGTTTCTTCGGCTTGTTTTGGGGGATTCAGTTGAAGGTCTTCCACGTCAAGGGACTTTGTTAGAATAACTTATGAGATACATTGCAATGCCATGCCTAAAATCAAATAAGGAAATATACTTTTCGTTAGATTTTGGAAAAGCTCTATGGTATAATAACATTGCAATTACAACTGAAAGCTGAAGGAGGTAATAAAAAATTATCATACACCATTTTCTTGATTTGATGTTTATTCTATACAATTCGAGGAGCATATCACATAGATCAACTCCTCCCATGAAGTTGTTGTATTCAGCAATAGCATTCGGCATGGTTACATTGATATGTTCTCGCTTTTTTCTATCCCATCTTTTTGCAGTTGATATTGGATGCACTCCAGCATAAGTTGAAATAATGAACAGATTTATTGTCCAGCAATTTCAACCCAAGAATATTTTAGCGTATATTAGTATAGCGTCAATAATAGGCTTAATTTTATGAAGTTTTCTTATGATTTGGGACGTACTGTCAAAGAGATTATTTATCCCGACTCATTGCATTTCTGATACAACCAATTCCTGAAGACCCTTTCCAATACATTGGGTAGCTTGATAACCGTATAAATAATGTCATAATTTAAACTCCTAAAAATACCTTCATGTCATCGATTGGCAAGTCCAGTTCCTTAGCGCCTTTTTGCGTACCATATAGTACTGTTTGACACTTAATGTTCGTAATAATTGATTCATTAAATATAAGACTTAAAAAATGAGGGAGGTTTCCCGTACCACGAGTCGTCTACTTCTAACTGATCTTTCTATGTAATATCCTCTAATGTTCCAAAATTATTTTTTCACCATTCATATCTATTTCTTGGTTTACTTTTCCTTGAATCGACATTTTCACTTTTTTCCTGCTCAAATGGATTTACAAATTCTACATCGTTGATCCGATCAACTATCTCAATAATCCGGGCAAAAAAAAAGTCTGAACACCTCAGATTCAGTCAATCCATTCTATAAAATTGCAGAGTAATACCAGAAATACTCAAACACAATAGTCAATAATATGCCGAATGTAGGCATCCGGTAACAGAAAATAAAAATGAATTGTAAGTATGTTAAATCAAACGAATAGTATAAATAAAATGGTAAATATATTGATAACCAGTATTATCAGGCGGGCTTAAGGAAAATTAGCTAGATATACTTCTAAAATCAGTTAGATTCAACAAAAAAACAGCTATAAAATCAGCTAAATGTTTTTTTATAAATCTCTCATAATATGAAGTAGTGCATTTAATGTTTTTAGATCCATTTTGTTCCTTAACTTGGTTTTTATTCAATCGATTTGGCCGAATAACCTTTCAACATCAGCATTGAAATAAGGCAAACTCCATATTTTTTAAGGCAACATCATTAGACTCAACGAAAGGATCATGGTTAGACCACAAAAAATTTACAGTTTATTTTGTTTCTCGCCATTAGACAAGGGATATATTAGAGCATTGAATTTCGATTTTTGTTATGTCCTCTGAAGGTATATCCAATGATTTTTATAAGGGTACTATGGGTACAAAGTGTTACCAACACTAAACAGTGACATTATTTTTCATAATTTCACATTTTCGCACGCCTATTTCTATATTCTTTAATAAACTTCATCAAAAATAGAGAACATTGATCCCCAAGATTCTTATCTCGATCCTCTGACAAGTGATGGGTCATACATATATTTTTTTCTCATTCTGACAAAATAAATTATCATCATTTTTAGATCAAGTTAGAAACGAAATCAAAACCTATTTACATGATATCGAAATTACTGACTTTAAGGTAAGAGGCATAGCTCAAGATTTTAATTTCCAAATTAAAGAAATAGAAAGCAGTTGATCTTCACAACCCGTTGGATGAGTTGTATTCATACATTGTAACATATACATATATATATATTTATGTAGGGTAAGTTATGCATCTTCAGACGTTTCAAATTGTCGGACACTTAAGGGTTAAGTCGCAACAATTATTTAGCACTTCAACCAAGGATATCAAAAGAGGTTGTTATGTAATCCTCACACATTTTCAAAGAATCCTGTAAAATTTTGAATCGATGGATGGTATTGTTTTTGAGAAACAAAAGTTTAAAGTTCGAGGTTCCAATTATTTGTAATTAAAATTCAACACTTCTATTTTAAATTGTTGTGTGATAATAGAAAAATGCAGGACCTTTTAAGACAAGACAGGTTGAGATCTTAGTAATATGTGATGTAAGAACTTTGTTGAAATACATTCAGTTTAAGTTAATAATTCTTCGTGGCATGTTCCTTCAAAGATATTTCCTCTCCTAAGGGTTATATTAGAAAAAATCCCATGTTCGAATTCAATATAAGTTTTTTTTTATTTGCTGGATTTTTGTTATATTATTTGTAAAATAATAGCTGTCTGGTAATATAGCCAATTAATTGACAAATTCATATTATTGGATAGTGTTTTAAATTGAATAAGATAAAAAATAGCTCGCTAAATAGCCAAGTAAATAGGTACATACCGAAGAGAAAATCATTCAAATAGCCAGAAAGAATAAAAGGAGGAAGAGACGTACTGTACATTCAACTCCCTCACGCCTCACATCAATCATATTAATAATCAATAAAAGGGAACGCGTTTATATCTCTGCATCCAACTCCGTCTTGAGAAGGAATATAACAGATCTACTTCGGTAAGATAATGTCATTTATCTGATGGATTCATACAATGCATATTTAATTGACGTTTAAATGTCTCTCCGAATTAGAACTGTCATTTATCGTATGGAGTCTCTCAGAGTTCGAATCGCTTCACAACTACTCATTACCTTGGGATATTATCCACATTTCGTTTTCAAGCATGCATAATTGTTATAGATCCCCTAACAAGTGATCATACGAACATTAAGTTTAACTGGATTAACACGACTATTCAACTTGAAGCATTGTAAATCTTGAGAGTTGAATGTTGAAGTCATTTTGACGAAAACCTTTTATTGAGGGGAAAATATGAGAGGACGATAGAAGAATCTTTAGCCAATATTATGATCCCCCTTTCCCATTTGTTTATTACCCAATTAAGGCGGTATATTCGAACTAATTGATAATTAAGATCTCAAATTAATTCCTTTATGAATTGTATTTTGTAATATTGAATTAAATGATTAATAAAGCAATAAATTAGACGTCATCAAAACAATCTTTAATCATTGTATCAATGAGAATCTGAATTTAGCAATAACGGAGTGGCAGATTATAATTTATTAGTTCTTTAATCCTGTAGGAGCTCAATTTAGTTTTGCATTCTTAAATACATTAGAGTTATGGAGGTGTAAGGTAGTCCATTGGCTTCCTTACTTATTGATAAATCCAACAGGAATCTTCCAAGTTAGTGAATGAAGCCTTTCTCAACAAAGAGGATAACTTGAATTTTGTAGAACGATAATACAAGGATGTCTAAAGCAGATAGTGATGTTGTTATTAATAATTAATATTGATAAATGAAACCAAAGAATGTAAAATGTCATAAAATCAATATTAACTATCGGAATATCAATGAAAACTCTTGATTCTTGAAGTAAATGAAGGATTAAGAGTTAGAGACAATTCCTTTTCATCATTGATCCAACATATTATCAGGATAACATACACTTTGAAATTTAAAAGTCTAAATTAAATATATAATTGTATTAGAAATGAGGATTTAACTTTCTGGATTTGACGAAAGGATAAAACCAGAAACGAGTATTATATCACACCTTTGCAAAGTTAATTACTTCCCGATTTTTCATTTTAAGTGAAGGGACTTGGACTCCGAAAGACTCCAAAGATACTTGGCTAGAGTTGGAATCCGAGTAAAGATTTACCCGTGAATCGGATATTGGAGGTATGCATAGAATACATGGTATCATATCGCTGAATCGGGTCCATTATATTCTTTCCTGAGACGGAGTTGGAAACACATACATGATCCTGTATAAATTATATTAATTATTTATACGACATTATGATGATTCTTTTTCTTTCAAAAATTTCTTCTTCTAATTTATATACCGTGTGTCTGTTCCTTCCTCTATTCGTTCTCATAAAATAATATGAGATCCTTCATCTCAAGGATTACCAAATAATCAAGAATTCTCCTGCGAACAAGAGTAAGTATTTTTTGTAATTAGAATTTTATCCACCCAAAAGATAAATATTCAAACAGTATTTGCACCCCTATGTATATTATTCTCCTATATTTATGTTATTTTATTGTGTCTGAAATGAAGAAACATGATTCGAATAACGTCTGAAACTAAATGTTTATATTTGAAACTTGTCCAAATATATTAATTTTGGACATTTTTTGATAGTTTTTTTAAATCTTTAATAATCTCTTTATTCGATATTTTTTTTTGAAAAAAATTTGATACCAAACTTCTTACTAACATACTAATCAATGTGTTAATTAAAAAAAATCTCAAGTATAACGTACGATGTATATATAAAGTATATGAAATTAAACACCTCTTCGATGTATCAGACGATGCATAACTAACTTTATTAGGTTGTACCGTAATGACAAAAGTTGGGAATTTGGTATCGCGGGTCATTATTTATTTTGCATTTTATTCTTTTAAACAAGAAAATAACCATCAAACGTCCAAAAAAAAAAGTTCTTCATGGACGCGTATTGATATGGAAATCGGTAAAATGTCAAAAAAAAAAGAAGGAAATTTTGATGTGATTTTATTAAAATTATCGATTTGAATCCATAAGAGGATTTTTATTTTTTTAAGTATTATAGATGAAACTTAACAAAGTCTATTTTATCTATAATACTATAAAATCTATAATACTGTTTAAGTATTATAAATTGCCTGTAAGGATGAGTATTTTAGTTTCAAGTATGCTGCCAAAATTAAATATTATCTTTCAATACTGCATATAACGTGTATGTATTTCGACGTTTCTCTTTTTTTACTACTCAAATCTCGGCTGTTGAAACCAAGTGTGAAGTATATTATTAAGAAATATACTATTTATGGTATATTATGCCAAATAAGACACCCTATTTTGCCAATTTATAATTATAGACAACAAAAAATGTCCATTAAACATAAGATCTTTTATTTATTATTGCTTAATTTCTAAGGTTGATTTGTTTTTATTTAAGTTTATTTTATATTCTATAAGTATGATATTTTTCATTCATTAGGAATATTTAATTTTTTTTTTTTCTCAATAAAACTAATCAGTTAACTTGGAGGAATGACTCCAAGACCGGCAGTACCATTACGCCTTCCGTTATCTTTTTTAACCCCATCTACTCTTAGAAAATTAAATTCGACTCCCATATGGGAGCCTTTTAACAATTATTTAGCAAGAAGATAAATAGACTACACTATCAGAAAGTGTTTAGGCGTTAGAAATAATTATTTGGTATGTTCAGCGGAGAAGTGGCTAAAATATCGGATAATCTCCAGTACTCTTGAAGTGAGAGCAAAGTATTTCACTGGCAATCAACGTATACGTTATTTTTGCCAGTATGAAACAAGTGACCATTTTCTTTTCGACTGCGCAACCCATAACCCATTGTATATAGAGTTTGGAAGCCTTTTAAACGCAAATTTAACTTTCATTGCCTAATGCGGGACAATTACATACCATTTTTCATTGGTAATGAAGAAAAATATGATTAACGCCGTCATCTCCAAGGCCCAACAAGTTTTATACACAAAGAGAAGATATCCAACTACGGATATATCCGTTGTTTTATCGATAGAGAAGCTTCATATCCAAGTTTTAAAAAAGGCAATTTAATTTTTTATCAATTACCTTTTTTTAATAAAAAATATCCTTACTGAAACATTTCTCAAAAACACTTTTACGTCTTTTATTGATTTAGTTGGATTTTTATGTTTTTTATTTTTGTTATCATATTTATGTTAAGTTTTTAACTATTAATTGAAATAAATACACCTTGTTGCCAAGAAAAAACATCATGCAACTGAATTGAAATCAATAATTTTAATGGAATAGCGACAACATTTCCTATTTTTCGACATTTTATAGATTTTCAAATCAAAACTCGTCCATGAAGGACCATTTTTTTGGACGTTTAATGGTTATTTTCTTGTTTATAGGAAAAAAAATGCAAAATAAAAAATATCCGGGTACACCAAATTCCCAACTTTTACCATTTTGGTACTGTGCATTATATATGGAATTGACAACTCAATCATTTTGTTTATTCTTAAGTCAAAAAGCCTAAGAGATTCCTAATTGATAGGCTTACCACATTATTTTTAAGATTTTTTTTTTTATAAAAATACATTGAGGTTAAATTATTTAAACTATAATAAACATATATAAATTTGTTGTACGTTGAAGGATGTTTACTAACGATAGAATATGTCTTTTTATTTAATAACAAAATATATAAATAAATTATATAACACAAATCTAAAAACGAAGCTATTTTGAAGGAGTAATCAATTATAAGATAATCATTATAGGATATAGAATCACAACAATTAATAATAAAAATAACAGTACGGTGATGAATGACAAGTGGATATGTAGTTCACAGTTCAAACAATTTATAACAATCAACGCCAATATTAAGGGGGATTCGGCCTGTAAATAAAACTCATGTCTTTTTCTTTTTGGCTTCTGTTAAGTCATTCTGCAGAGAAAACGCAAAAATTGAGTGTCATAAATGCTGAATTATTATTCTAGGTGAGCATACCTCTATTTTCTTCTTAGTCTCTTCGAATTCCTTCAATTTTTTATCTGTTTCTGCAGTTTCTTTCTGAAATGATGATTTGAAATAGATTAGTCGCAATTAAATATGTGGTATTTAAATACGTATATATTTACACACAGTGATTTAAATTATATTGATCATCAAATTATTACCTCCTTTTGAGACTTAACGCCCTCCAATTCCTTCAACTTATTATCCTTGTCGACAATTTCTTTCTAATGAATTAAATCATTATTATTTACTAGTTACAAACTTTTTATACTTATCCTACTATAATTGGCTAATTAGAGATGCCATGGAATTACGTATATATGATTAATTTAATACGTGTGTCCTGTAACATTTAATATGAAAAGAAAGAGGAAAAGGCCCAGAATTGAGCCTTTTTCCTGTTTCTTAAAAAAAAAAAAAAAAATGTAATCATTACCTAATTACAATCTAACTTTTGGCCAATTCTTCACAACTGAAGAATTATGATTGAATAATTGTTGATAAGAGCTAATTCTAATTCAACCAATCAACGTTACTAACACTGATTAGGGGGAATAATAAATAAACATCGACAGTAAACAAGCAAATACAGGAAATTAGACGTGTATAATTTTGAATAGGGGGGGGAGTGTCCGGTAAGTATTTGATTCGAAACATAGCCTTAAAACCTATTAAACAAACATACAATTAAAAAAGTTGTTGAATAAATATTGCTTGGGTTCTTATTAGTTAAATTTTACAGTATAAAAATGATTAAAAAATCAAGTAAATACCCAATCATATTATATTTATTTGTAAGTAATTTTTTTTGAAAACTTTTGCTGCTGGTAATTTTTAGTTTCGATTTATGTCGCATGTGATCTTTGCCGCCTGTTTATGATTGTATATTATTGGTTCGAATATTACTGTTGTATCTGGATCAGATTAATTATATACTTATAATTTATCAACCAATGATTAATGTATTTTTTATTTAGTCAAGTCTGTTGTTTTTTGGTTTTGAATTGTATTCATTCAGTTGTTCTATTTTTTTGTGTTTAAAATATTATGTCAAAATGGGATTGCTCCTTAAAATGCCTGTGACGTTGATATAAAATTATAACTTTGACAAATATTAGATAACGGGTTGAGTTATAAATTAAAAAGTCACTCGCGTCTTAAGAACAACTTGACAAATAATAATGCTTTCTAAATTTATTCAAAAATCTAAAATGGAATATGGTAGATTAAATAAAGTTTATAGAACTTTTTATCCAAATTTCTTTGCATATAAATTCGACATAGAAAAATTAATATTCAACTAAAATATTTTTCATTTTCTGAATAATTTTTAATTATTATTTTTTTCTAATATATGCAAAAATTAACCAGTTATTGAGGATATTTTATCAACAATATCATTATCCCATAACTTTTTTTGTTTTGTACAAAGAAGGTCTTATTAGTTTGTGTTCCTCTTTACCATGCAAATATATGGGACTTTCTATTTTTTTTTTTTTTTTTTTTTAATTTTTTTTTTTTTTTCGCAATATCTTTGGAAATTTCGATTTAGCTTTTTTTGTACAAAAATAAAAGATGGAATTTTCATCTAGAAATTTTTTATGCAAATATGTTTATTTGAAATTAATTTCACCATTTAAAAAAAAAAATTAATAATACTTCAGAGTATACAGTTGCCATATTAATAAAATGCTCCCCTTGACTGAAGGTGGCTTAACATTATGAATAAATAATATTGACAATTTTGAATGTGATTTCCCGCTCCCTTCTTGGCCTGAGCCACGCGGGGTTACTCTTTGCTAAAAGCTTTATAATTGTACAAATATCGTTCATTTGAGCTAACCAACATGAATTTTTTATCAAAATGATGTTTTTTTATAGCAAGTTGTGTGATAAGAACTCATTGAGTATTCCTTTTTGATATTTATGTATTAATTATTTCATTCGTATTTTTCTTTTTTCTTCTTCTCCCAGCTATATAATTAATTAATCTGATCCAGAAACAATAGTAACGTTCGAACCAATAATATAAAAACATGAAATGAGGGTGAATATAGGATGCAGCAAAATCGGGTGTAGTGTACATTATTGTGTTTGTGAGGTAACTCTGTAATAAATATATATATGGTACCATCTTCCAAGCCCCTAAAACCCTCATGTTTCATCCTTACTTCTTTATCTCCCTTGAATTTTTCAAATTCTGTCTTCAGTTTATCAAAGTTTTTCTTTAACTCCTTCGCTGCTTTCACACCTCCACTGTTGGATAACTCAGTTAGTTTTGTCTGAAGGGATAGATAGATTATTAAGATACATGCCATTTGAAAAATAAAATAATACATAGAAATGACGACTCAATCCTTGTCTATGCTCCTCAAGGATTTTGTGAAAACATGGACGAGGGTGGTTGAAAAGTTTCCGTCCTCAACGTGAAGATCGGAGCACACGTAAATAGTATCAGTATCAGTTGACAGTTACTCACCAAAGTTTCAGATGTGCAGTTGTTATCTAACAGTCGTTTGAGGAATATTTGCTGTCCAAAATGACTAAATTTTGGTGAGTAACTCTCAACAGATGCTAGATAGGTATGACCGGTTACTTAACTTTAAGTTTTGGACAACAAATAATTAACTCTCCGAGTGATCCTCTCATGTTGGATACCCGTCCAAATATTACTCAGCGTTTATTTCTGCAAAATAATTGTTCACAAAGATATTCATGCCTTTATGTCGAAAATGTTTCTTCAGCTTGTCAAGTAATGTTGTGGGGTATGCTCCTCTAATTGTTTTTTTCGTTTTTGAATATAGTCAATATAAATAACTATATACCTATCCCAAAAAATAGTCGCCATCACTTTCTTTAAAAAAAATAAAAATAAAAAACAGTTTTCGTTCATTTTTAGAAAAACACTCATATCAACTCACTCAAATAACTGTGACCTAACAACTGCCCGTCCAAAATGGTAGAAAACTTTGGTTAGTAACTCTCAACAGATTTAGGATAAATGTAACCAAGACTAATAATAATGCCAGGGTAGACTATTATGTAATCGGTCTAGAATTTTCAATTTGGTGTACCGTACCGACTGCTTGAAAAGACAGACCGAATTGGGAGTCATAGATTATAACAGTGAGACAGTAACAGTCAAGGAAGGTGATATAAGGCTTCTCTTGGTAATAATTATACTCTATGACATCATGATTGAAATAAGTGTCAGAAAAAGGCTATGGTTTAACCTTATATTTAGATTAATCTTGGGTGGAACTAGCCCCTATTTACGAGTAGTGGAATCCTCACGTTAAGGTTGAACCCTTTTCAGACCACCTTTGTATTTCTAAAAAAAAAAAGAGTTTGAACTTACTTTTGCGTCATCTAGCTCTTTATGTAAACTTTGAATCTTCTTATTTGAGTCTGACAATTCTTGTGAAGTTTTCTTGTAGAGCCCCAGCATCTTGTTTCTGAACAAGGGATAAAAAAGAAAGTTTAATTAAAATCCTCTTGAAGAATGATAAAAATCACACTTACACTTCGCTAGCTGTATTATTAAGCACGGCATTCTTAATCCTCAGAAGCTTACCTTCCTTTGTGGCATTGAACGCAGTGTATACAAAGAAAATACAGGCAATTATGAGAGGATATGTGAAGAACGGACTAAAACTACGATTGAACATTCTTTTGAGTGTGGAACTCTTCTCCTTGTGCATATCCTCAAGATCCTATTCATTCAAGGTATGAAAAAACAATGAACAACTTTTATTTATTTTATAGGTTAATTTTATTTGGATTAATTTCAAGTTTTATATGTTTGATTTATCAACTTCCTTCGACGTTAATTAAGATTAATAATAAAAGCTACAATGTATATCTACCTAGTTTCTGATAAGAATTTACTTACATACAATTTAATTGTTTTTTATATTATTACAAAAAGCATAAAGTTATACCTAGGAGTTGATTTTAAGGGTTCGATTCCAAATCAAAAACTGCTGTAACGTGATACCTTCAAATAAATAATATATAATTACTGATTGCAATGACAGGTTTCTAAATATTCTGCAGGTCCACTGGATATAGAACATTTTCACAGACGTCATAAAGTGGATCATTATTGAAGGATATCTTGGGGGCTCAAAGTATATTACTACATAAAACTAACAAAATTTAATAGATCTTGAGATAACATTAAAAAAAACTCAACACCTACATTGAATACTACTAGATACTAACAATGAAAAGTGATGTTTGAATATAATTTATACAATATGTACTCACAGTCCCTATAAAATATTTAAACTTCTTCAAATATATTTGATGGATTATGGATGAGAAAAGTAAGATAATTTTAATTCTTAATTTGTTTCTAAAACATAGAAATAAGATTGTATAACAATGCAATAGTATTTTTGGTATATATATTTTAGGACTTCTAGGAAAATTGTAAGTGGAAAATTCCCAATAAAAAAATTGGGAATCGGGAAAGTTTCCCGTCATTTACCACCAATATCAGGATACCCCAGTCATAAACTTGTTTTGTGAAGGACAAGGTCACCATAAAGGATAAATTCCCCACTGCAATTTACCAAAGCATTTAAGCTCCCTCCGAATATTTGAAATTAACCTCGACCCCATGGGTTGTTTAAGGCTACGGCTAAGATATCGAGCAGGTTAAAACCCACCGCTGATACTTAACAAGACATATAGGTACCTTCAAAATGCTCCAAAACATAGCCAGGGTCCATAGATTGACATAGAATACAGCTAGGCCACTAAACCGGTTAAAACCCACCGCCAAACTTTACAAAGTACGTTCGATGACACGCTCCGCTTGACCAATTAAGAATTGGTGGGGTTCAGTACCTCCTACACTGGTCTATACTGTCTGCATGGGAGGGATTATTCATAGAATGTCCATTCCAATACTGCCAAATAAATTCCACAACCACATATTTAATTGGTCTATAGTAAGTTTAGCATACGTCCTGGTTTTACCAAGTCTGTCCCATTTGAAAATACCGACGTACGATATAAATAACTATTTTATTTGTTAGCTGCGTAATTGGTTATCTTTTGAATTAAAAAAATGGAATCTATGTACATTTTGAATTATTCATAGATGCCTAAATGCTTAGTGAAATGTAGGCAGTTTTTAATAAATTACTTGGTGGCCCTACCGTTGCACAAAAAAAATGGACCGGGTTATTCTGATTTTGTTGTAACTCACGGGAAATTTTCCAAATGGCAATTCTCCACACCTATAATTTTCTCTAGAGCAATTTTCAGTGTACAATTTTGGGCTTAAATCTATATTAATAAAGCAAAGTTTTGTCTTTCCATATATAAAAATTTATGTATGTATGACAAGAAGTCACTGGGTGCATTGTATACGTTACTCTATGATGTACATAATAAAACATATTTAAATCTAAAAAAATTAGTCCAACTAATGAAATATTGGTGGCTTGAGCATATGAAATTCAACCTGTATACAGAGTATACTGTACATGTTGATATATTATGTTATTTGTAACACCAGGTTTTTTTTGGTTACTCAGATGAAAGTCTAAGAAACAAGGCAGTTTCAATTAATAGCCACAGCCTTTCAAAGCATCAATGACCTCTTATATGTTAGTTGTTTCCCTGAATGGCTTGAATCCCTTCAAATATCTAAAAATACACAGGGCCTTTAGATTTTTCTGGTGAAAGGCAAGGAACTAGGACCGAACTTGACCGCTGCTGCGATTAAAAGCCTCAATAATCTATAATAGCACCAGGACCACAGGTTGTGTAGGTGAACTGATGGACCCGAATTTAGATTATATCTCTCCACAGTCACTTGCATAAGCATAATGGACAGCTTTTAATATACAAAAATACGGCTTGGCCTACGATAATGCAAGTGAACAATGCGACAAAAAAAAATTATTAGATTCTTCAACCACCACTTCTTTGACCATCCAGAACCGACTATAACTATGTTAAGAACATTTTTTTTAATCAATCTTAGGGGTCAAATTTCTACAAAAACAAGGAATTGGAATGATCAATTTTTTATAGACAGTAAAGTTTATGTCCTTTTATATTTGGTCTCATTTTTAGATCATATAGTTGAATTTTTGACTTAATATTAATAAAAAAAGAGTTTTAGTTATTATAAAAATTGGTTGATTATGCCCCACAAATGACCAACATCAATAATAATCTGATGTCACTTGAAAAGGTTCCATTTACTCTAAAAATATACTCATATCGATCATTTCCTTGGAAATTTTTATGAAGAAACGGAGATGACTAAAATTTCGTATATGGTGTTATTGACAGTAAAACTTTTGGATCTATTAATCAATCTAACTCTGAGGACGGAGGCCTAAAAGATGAATTAATTAGCATTTTGATGAATATTTGATTAGCGATATATCGTAAACCAAAGTAATGAGTTGCAAGTAAAAGACGTCTTTAAGAAGATGCTAGTTAGTGGAACAAAACTTATTATGGTGTATTTTACGGCTTATTTTGACAGAACATCAGGTAAAAGTCCGTGTGGAGCGTGAAAAAAAGATCAAGAACCACCTCAAGGAAGCCTGTGGGCTGATTGTAGTATTTTCTGATGAGAATACCTTTAATTTGACTGTCTTTGTCAGGCTGAACTCTCTAGACTATTTCATCTAGGTGCACGTGGAGTACAACCCCTGAGGAAGACGCCACAACAGCACGCGCGTTAACCAAAACTAAGGCATTAAAAAAAGAACCAGTACCGAGGAGTGGAACCAAGACCAATTAAGATGAAAACAAAACCGGTAAAATGAAATAATTGAGATAGAGACTTATAGAACTAATGCATCTGAATCGGGCACAGCCATACATATAGGTCATTCCATGTCAAATCAACCAGATTATGTAACCTGATCCTCTGAATGATTTTGGCGCACTCCTCAGATTCATGAGTAAATCAAGTATCCCAAATTTCAACTCATGAATTTTAGCCGTTCATGTGATATAGATATTTGGTCAAAGTTCCTTTAGGCGAAAAAGTTTTCCCAGCACTTTAAAGTTTTATTAACGTACGCTACTACTTCTTCAATGTTTTCTTATAAAGGGTGATTCCAAACGAGCGGTTTTTGGATTGTAGAAATAAAACACATAAAATATTATATTATGGTCAAAACTTTATTATGAACCGAAAAAACAATCCTTTACGATTATTTCTAGAAAATAATCCCCTTCATATGTTGGCCGCAACTGGCATTTAAATGGTCCATTCTTTCGCGCCAACTTTCGATGACACGTTCGAGCATTGTGACCGGAATCTCACGAATAACTCGCTCAATATTTGCTTCCAATACTTCAATCGTCGCGGGCTTATCCACATAGACTTTTGCTTTTACGTAGCCCCAAAGAAAAAAGTCCAAAGGCGGGATATCACACGATCTTGGTGGCCAATTCACCGGGCCAAACCGTGAAATTAATTGCTCACTAAAATGATGTCCCAATAAGTCTATTGGTACACGCGCTGTGTGGCAACTGGCACCGTCTTGTTGGAACCAAATCTCGTGGAGACCATGTGCTTCAATTTGAGGTACCAAAAAGTATGTTACCATGGCGCAATAACGTTCGCCGTTGCCGGTAACGTGTTTTTCACGATCTTCGGCTACACTTTCGGCTACGCCTGCAATATTTTCTATGCTGCGAGCTGTACGTGGCCTATCAGACGACGGGACATCCCAGAAAGTTGCTGCCCTTTCAAATTTTTCGATTTTTTCTGCGAATTGTGGATTCTGAAGGTCGATTATGTGGACCATAAGTTGGGTGTAATTTGCGAAAAACTTCTTTCACAGAACGCTGATTTTCATAGTACAATTGAACAATTTGTACACGTTGTTGTGGCGTATATCTTTCCATGAAGAATTGTAAAACAATACTGAGTAAAAATGACGTATGAGTTTGACAGAACTCGCGCACGCCTGTCAAAAAATCCCTACTGGAAAAAACCACTCGTTTTGAATCACCCTTTACATTCTAGTTTATCACTTAAATTTGGAACTTGAATACTTTAAAGGGTGAGGATTTCAAGAATGAAGTCAAAAGTAAAATATTTTAATTTCTTAATAACTCAATTTGGATTTAAAATTGAAATAGAAAAATAGTTCTGGAACATTTTGGCAACGTGTTCTACATATGTAAAGGTATCACTGTACCAAAAATTAGCTTGGCTTTTTAATTATATCGCTCAGCGTGGGATCTCAAAGTTAAGGAAACTTTTCTCATAAAATTCTATCAATTAAAAAGTTAAAAAGATAAAAGTTATGTAAAAGTGTTTTTGTGATGAAAAATTGATATTATTGATTTTGTATCTTGTTCTGAACTCGATATATTTTCATTTTTAGACTAAAAAAATGATGATGATCTCTAAGTATTTTTGTTCAATTTTGTAGTGATCCCATTTTTGAAAGGGGTGTACTAGGAAATAGTCAATATTATCATGACATTTTTTCCGATATTTTTTTAAATAATTTGAGCTAGGATATTCCTAGTCATCACTATGTGTAATGTATTTCATATTTCCTTCCCCCTTGTTCTTCTTATCTTCTTGTATTTTCTTTTATATATATATGTATTAAAAGTACTGTATTTTACGTAGTATAAATAGTCATGTATTTTGTAAATAAATTAGAGTAGGTTTTTGTATTATAAGGAATACAGATGATCTTATAAATAATTATTCTATTATTTCCTCAGCGCCATTCCTTGTCCTCATGTCTCTCGGTCATCCTGGATCTCTCCAACTATAAATAAGTTTGTGTCTCCTCTCCCTCGTCTAGACACAACACTATGCAGAATGAATAAGCTAGTAGGCTTATCTGAAAAGAGTCGTTTTTTATAATTTTTTAGGATATAAAAATGTAAATATATAGATTTCAAAACAAGATATAGTATTAAAATTACATCGTTTATATGTATTACACAAAAAAAGTTTGAAATAGCCATGGCGTATCAAGTGTGACAACAGAATCGATGCCTGAAAAAAAAAACATAGAGTATTTTTGTCCTAACATTTAAGCATTAGGGGAAAGGCCAATATTTATTACCAAATTTAAAAAATATATTTTCATATTTGATTTTTTTTTGAGAATAACTATGGATTTTTAAAAATTTTTCGAATAAATTTTTTATTAAAAATTAAAATTTTGAAATTTTTTTCCAAAAAAATATCCAACAACCCCCAAACTTTAAAAATGTTAATTACCTCACGTTTCAAATATATATAATTTATTTTGTTATTAATGGAATCTTAATATATTTATTTATGGTCATCATAAAATAAATTGTATTGGACTAAAAGACGTTACTACATATGTACTTATTACATAAGATCTTATATGACTTTTTCTAAATATGATTGATATTTTCATTTTAGAAAACTATGTGTGTATTTGTTCAAAAAATAAAGGGTTTGCCAATATATATATTTTTTTATACTTATATGTAAGGCATTAGGCTGTTAAAGTAGTAGCGAAGTAAGGGGTCTTTTATTCTAGAGAAACGAGTCTAAAGTTTTCTTGGAAATACAGTAAGTCAAACATCATGCGTTGGAGTAGTGAAAAACGTAAGTTTGCCGTATGAAATAAATATCATCAAATAATTGTTTGACAGATAATTTTATGAAATAAAACTACTTGCAATTTAGCTCGTGCGTTTTATTGATACGATTGAGGAAAATCAGTCAAATGCTTCTATTTCTAATGTACAAAAAAAACGATTTTTTGAATTCATTTTCATAATTTGAAATTTGCAAAGTTCTTGTAATACAAATAATTCCAGGGATAACGATGATAGTGAGCTAAAATTAGTACTACCGAATTTGGGATCATACTAAGATTCTAAATTAGTGCAATTTTTTCAAATTGAGTAATTGAAACGGGATTTATTTCCGCATCCCTGACATCTTAAGGCCTCACACATCATCAGGCCAGTCAGGTTCCTCATAGAGATGCTGAAGTCGTCATTCATCATCTCCTGCAGTTTCTACAGGAAGTATGGGGCGTCTTCTTTGCAGGTGGGCTCTACCCATTAGATTCTTTGAAAGTCTTGGTAACATTGTAAAAAATTGATTTGGGCATTTTCGTAAACCCAATAATCTCTTCAGTCTTCCAGACCTGACAATTTACAAGAATCTAGAATGGAAGTAGCTTATAATATCTTAAGTTTTAGTTAGGGTTTTTCCATCAAAAACTATTTTCTTGAAATTAAGTGCTGAGCTTTTTTTCATTTTAGATTGATAATTTATTTTTCTTGACATTTATTTTCAACAATGGATTTAGCCTCCATTTTAGCTTCCACAACCTCTGTGACTCTACAAGAATTAATTGAATCTGTCATAATTCTATTTTAAATTGGTTAATCTTGGAGTTCCTTTGTTTTTTGTATAAAACTTGTGATGTTACTGTCCGGACTATTTTTGTAAAAATATCGACTAACGTTTCCGAAGAGTAGGTGGAGGTAGGTCCCTTTCTCAAATTGCTTCTGGTTCTCTTCTTGAATCTCTATAATCCATCTCGGAATCCTAAAACGAACGTTTTGAGGCTGATACCGAAATTTAATTTTTATCATTTTATTAATGTGGTTCTGGTTATTTATCCAAGTGTTAGTATCATTATAACCATATTTGTTTATATTTTAATTAGAAATTTAAAACCTTGTTTGTAATGTTTAATAGTGTTGACCTTTTTGATCAAATATATGTACACTACGCTAGTAGTAATACCAGTAGGTCGTATTCCTCATTCACCTATAGATATTAGGACCTTTATCAACTTCAAAATTAACATCACCAATCAATATAAGTGGTATAAAACTATCCACGTGGTCATCCACAAATTCTTGATTTTAGGGAATAGATTTTTCATAAGACCCATATGCATTAATTAAATTGAATACTCCATCACCGTTGCAAAAACAAATTTTGTAGCACTCGCTAAGAAAAAAATATTCTTAGATTGCAAGATGTTACCTTCATTTACTAAAGTTAAGACTCCTCTAGTGATTAGTGATCCAAGTAGGTAGTGTTCCTCTTTTTTTTCTTTTATTTTTTTTTCATTTATGTTTCAGAAATAACTCTGGGATTATAGTAATTTGGGGCTATCGTCGTTCAGGGTTATTTTTCTCTTCTTGCATTATTCTTGATTTCAATCAACGGAATGATTAAAAACTGATATTTTCCCCCCTGAATTAATGTAGAAAAAAGTCATTTTAATATTTTTTTCTATAGTTTTAATACAAGTAGATAATCATATAATAATAGGACAATTTTCTAAATTTGTACAGTAACAATTTTCTCCAAATTGGCTGCTCAAATCAAAAAATGGATGATAGATTTGGATTTAGCACAAAAAAATGAGTAAATTACAATAGTTTTTAGCAAATGCGCAATTGAGGAGTATACACTCGTATAATCGTTCGTTATATCACATCATCGATTTTGGGTTTGATATTTTAATAATCCTGATACAATGTAATAATAACTTAAGTATGATCGGTCAATGACATTATTAAGTTGTCTCGGGGTATTCAAAATAACGAATAGATTCGTTATTTTGATAACCATGAGTCAACGCAAAGTTAATGTTAGTTTCTGGTAAAGTTCTAACCAACCTTGATTTAACCATATTCTTTCGTTAATCTTACGTTATGTATTGGCTGGGTACAAGGATCGTCAAAATAAATAAAACGTCTTATTATATGGAGGAGCTTTTAAATATGTGCCTTATGAAGCATACAGAGGACTCGGAGTGGATACATGCACTGAGGATGAGCCCAGAGGAGGATTATCTCTCATTGACTTGCATTCATTATGGTAATGGTCAATGCCCCACAACGACTCTTTGTTTCTTGTATGTACAATTAATAATGACCGAATCGTTACTCAAACTTCAATTTGTCCGTTTTGGAAACTCCTCTCTTTCTACAAAAATCGGCTGGAAATAGTAACTATGACGTAGGGTGAAAATTGTTATCTCTACCCATTGAATTCTTCTTCCTCTAGGTATTAATATATTAGTTCCACTAATGAACAAATATCACTTTTATAGGCAATTCCTCCGAGGATAGGCCTGGAAAATAATGTGTTATTGCTAAGGGTTCACCTTTAACTTTACTCCTATAACAATTATCTCGTTAGTACCTTGACAAAAATTTGAGCTTGTACTTGCATATAGGACAAAGTGTCTCTGAATATATTCAAACAGATACTGTAATTACATTCCGTAATTCAGGAGGCTCATTTGTTAACATTGTTAACTCAACCCATTAGGAATTTTTTGATTTAATATACACTTTTTTAATATATTGATCAATAAGGTATTGATTCACAAGCAAAGAGGTCCTCCTATTGAATTCACTTTTAAGTATGTACTTCTTAAAATTTAGAATATATTTGAGTCCTTCACAAATGTTTTTCAAAACAAAATTCAATAAATAGTGGGACTCACATTTAATTAGTATTTATATTATATATATATAAATAGTGTTGCTCTGTAATTTTGCCTCTAAACCATTTTGCTTCGAGGGTATTTCACCTTACTATATAAATAAATGAGGTTTTTTTACGTCGCCATTGTTTATTTTTGGTTGAAATTGATGTTCCCTTTGAATTTTCTAAATCATAAAATGTAATATCTATTACTATAAAATGCATTAAATGTTCGTTCTTACCTCATGTTATGCTTGTTCGTCAATCCGTGAGCCTTTTCTAGTATGTATAATCAATCATGTTAAATCATAATTACTAACAAAGAAGTAATTCTATTCGAATTGCTGACGTCTTTAAATGTTTTTATTTTTCTTATTTTACTAATTGTATTACCTATTTTGTCTCTAGTGAATTACTAAGTCTTGTGAATAGTCAATATCATCAGTGTAAAGTATAACTTTGGAGTGAAAAGTTCTTTGTAGGGTTGTTTCTCGATTACGAATTCATAAATTATGCTCAGAAACTATTGATGTTTTGATAATATATAGATTTTGATCCATTTCATTTGTTGTTCATCTTGTTAAATATCTTATATTTTCTTTATACCTGGTACAATTATTTACTAAATATAACTAATAACTACCTATAGCTTTAAATTAAATCTATATTTATAGTCTTACGACACATATGACTTCTATATAGGTTATTAAATATAATACTAAAATATTTTGTATTAAAGTAGAAATTGGTTACATTCAAAATACTGGAGTTGGACTCCTGCATTTTATGAGCCGACCCTGCAGCCCTGATATAGTGCATTTATTTTTACTTATAATAATTAATTTTTTCCCGGTATGACCTCTTTCAAATAAAATTTTATTCACTTCTAATTCTTCAATTGTGACAATGATTTTTTGGTTACTTTAAGTGCAATTTGCGTTGTCTTTAATGGTTTAGTGAGAATAATTTGTTTATTTGAAAGTGACGATAATTTATTGAAGAATACAAATCTTATCAAACACGATTTTGGGAAAAAAATAATTTTTATTTCCAGTGTATGTATGTTAAAGGGTCACATATGCAGAAACCCCTTTCAAAATATGTGTATATATTTAAGTATTAAATTGAACTATGAGTATCTTTAATTATTAATTTAAAAATTATACTTTTATATTTGATATAAAAATATTTCTTTAAAAGTTCCTCTATTAAATATCAAATTTTGTTAATCAAGCGTTTGTGATAACGCCAGTTTAAGTGGAATTGGTCCCGGGTTCTACCAATATTGCGTAGCAATATATTTCCACAATATGTAAATAGGAATAAATCGGACAGATTCCACATATTTATATAAATTTACTTTTCTATTCATATAATACTTTTTGCTATGACTTCATCTCTATGATGAACAGATGACTCCTTTTGTGATTAGAAGTTCCATGAAGATTTAATAATGTTTGCTAATTTTTTGTGGAACACATAGCATTTGATGATGGAGAGGAGAATGTCAAAATGTTTTGATCAATTCATTTTTGCAGAAAATACAATCTCAATTGGAAATGTTTTACCAATTTCTGAATATATGTTTCTAATTTCAAACCTTTGACTTTCTAGCAAATAAGATACTTATCTGGGTTGTCACTTTTATTGATTTTTTTTTATTAAACACATATATCAAAGTAAGTTTGAATTTTTTAAATTCAAACACATTACATTTTTTTATTTTGTATAATATCTATTAGTTCTCACCAAATGGAAACTTATTTTGTTTTCCCATGGTCTATTGACTTCAAACAAATTTACAAGAATTACACGATTTATCTTGATTCCCCATCGGTATTTTAAAATAGGCCAAGTTAGCATTCTGAGTTAAATAATTTTGATCACTCCTCTGACCTAGTAATGAGTTGTTTGAGGACTTGCGTATCGACGTATTTGTTGAAAACATTTTCCAAAACTAAAATGAAACTATTTTGACATTATATAACACGGATCACTAAGAAATTTATTGAGATAATAAGTTTTAATGAACAAATATTTAAGAGTTTATATATTTATAAATCATTTTTATGTCTGGTTTGTGACTTTAAATTATCTGAACTAACAATATTTAAAAAAACTTATACTTATATATCTTCCTGTAAAAAAAACATATTTACTTAAACTTTTAAAATACTTTTTCGTGTTGCTTACAATGTTACTATGAAATAAATAAAAAGAAAAACAAACAAGCAAGGTTCTTCATTGAATTGTTTTGAACTTTCGATGATTAACTATGTATACTAGCCTTCAATGTTCAGACTTGTTTCAAAAATAATATTCTCAGTCATGCTATAAATGAGGAAATCCGGTTTTAAAATTTTACATACAAGCATAAATTTATGTCAATTTTGTGATATTTTCTGGAAGAAAAATGTTAGAGGAAATGTTCGTAGAACCCAAATGTTTTAGCACTTAGTTCAGGCATTTTTTTTTAATTTGAAAACTTTGCTTCTCATTTAAAATTATGTTTGTTGTGGTAGAAGATCCATTTACAGAACCATGAGACTTCACCTTGAAGATCTGGTGCTATTGAATTAGCATGGGATAGAGTGATATTGTACAATAAACAATTTTTACTTACATCCAGAGATGGGGACTTGGACTCGAAACTTTACTTGGAATGGAGTCCTATTTTACTCGAAACTATCTTACAATAATAGATTTCCGACTAGAAAAAGAAAGTGAAGACTCAATACTGCATGCCATTATTAAATTCTGGTATTTGAAATGGACTCATTTACAATAGATAAACATTAAGAGTATGTGTTTGGATTAGTAGTAGTACATGGATGGAGATATACATATAGGTTAGTATATTGTACATACCAATATGTGTAATGGCCCATGGGTACATACTAAATCATATATAGAGAGAAAGATTTGATCTCCTTACACAGAATTTTTCTTAAATATCAATTCTAATATCATGTATTTAAGTATTTTTAGGATAACTATTAAAAATTCAAATTATAATTTGTTGAAAATTAAATGAAATGAAAAAAAAATATTCATTTTTTTTTAAATATCGTTAGTTGTTAAGAGGCAGTCAAGCTTCTTGGATCATTTTCCTCTGAATGGAGGGTGTGCTTCTGAAGACTTTTTCTTCAAGTAGCTCTTTTTAGAGAGGTATCTTAATAGACTCAAATTCAATTCAAATAATTTTTTACTGGGCCTTCCCCATCTCTACATAGCGAGTGAAGGAAGTGAGCTCCATATTGAATTTTTTGTTAATTTAGTTTATTTTCTGAAGTTTTTTTATTCTTTGGCCCTTTCGTTCTGGGATTTTTATCTGGAGAGTGAGATACCTTTTTAATAGCAACTCGACAACAAAGTTATAAAAGGCACGCCGTTGTGTTTGGGGTTCACAACTCAATACGTCCCCCGTTGTACGAGAAAAACTATTAATTTGAAAATACTTGATTCGAAGGCTATAATTTTGTTTTAAATTTAATCTCATGAATTTGATTCGGCTCAAGAAGTCCTTTTTATTTATCTTTTTTAAAACATTAATCTTTAAGAGAGGATGAAATCCTAAAGGTCATTTTTGTTTATCAAGAAATCTTTAAAAATCATATTCTTAACATGAATTGGTCATTTTGATAGAAGATCAAACTCTTACATATGTATGATGTTAATTAAACTCAAAAATTTAGGAACTCCAAGAATTTATAATAAATAGAAAAATATGTGTAATCCATTCTACTGTCCTGAAAATACACATGTTTGTGTTTTAATTTCTTATAATCTTAAATTACTTGGACAAATATGTTCGAATCAAAATTATTTCAATAGGTCCATCTTTTCTAGCTCATTTACATTGACTCAAATTTATAATGAATTGTCATGTACATACTTATTAATTTTCTAATGTTTCATGTAATGCCAAATATATATAAGAGAGAAGTTTGGTTGAGTCATAAGACTATACCTAGAGCATACATTTGTATAAATAGGATAATTTATAATGATTCAATCTCAAATTTTTGGATATTTTAATATAATATAAAGTATAAAATATAATCAATGGTGATTGGTTAAAAATATTCCAAAATATAGGCATGTGTACTGTAGAGCTATTAACAACATTGAGTGACTTCTTCAGTACTTGTAGCAGTATATTGCGGTAAATATTTTTCTTAGATCATTGAGGGTAACCTTCTATCTATATTTAACAGCATCAATTTGTACTAACTAAGTCATTTTTAAGGAGTTTCGTCATTTAATCATCTGCAGAAATACAGTTTAAAAGGAGTTATACAACCCTGTTAAAATTGAAATCGTGTATATTTTACATGTAATTAATTGTTGTTTCTTACAGATGACTCCTCATATGATTAGAAGTTCCATGAAGAATTAATAATGTATGTTAATTTTTCCCCTTGCCACAATTGAAATAAGCCTGTCATTTACTCTTCCTAGGTCATTTTCCTTATCCCATTCATTCCAAACCTGGGCTTCATCCTTTGGCAATGACTCCAAAACCTATTAAAACGCAACGTTCATATGGCAACTCCTTTTATCGTTTCCTTTACAGTTGATCCCATTATTGACTCGGCATAAGCCTCATAGCAATATATTTTATGAGCCAATTGATTATCTTCTAATGATATAAGTTCGATATTCCAACTTTTTCGAATATTATAGAATTAAAATTTAAGAGAAAACGAAAAATCCAATGCTGAATGTTATGAGATTATGGTATTTGTGAGGTCCTTAATTTGAAATATTGTATTAAGAGGATTATAACATAAAGATTTAGTGTTTCCATATTTAGTGTTCATATTATATTAACTCCACTATAAGCCTACTATTTACATAGTCTATTCTAAATAGTATCTAACTATTTGATTTTAAACTGCAAAACCTAACCAAATAAGGAAACTTGTGTATAATATAGTGATGATCATGCTTTATACTTGTACAATACAATTTTTAAAAACTGAAACATATTGTAAAATTTCTTGTTGTTTGTGTTTGATAGTTTTTGTATAATAAAGTTTTTTCTAATAATTAAATTTTTGATATTATTCTAAAAAACAAAAAATAAGTTACTACTTTCAAAGCTCTCCATTTTTGCTAGGAAATCAATGAAAAGAAACTTCTTATGTTCTTTAACATCTTCTTAAGCAACTTTTCTAATTTTACAAAATAGAAGTATTCATGTAGATGGCATCTATTTTTTTTTATAAAAACTAAAATTTAGTATAAAATGAATTAAGAAGACTTATACGGATACTTATGGTCAGTTATATTTATATTGTATATAAATATTTATATTAATTTTTTAAATCCAAAATATTCAATGTAAGACTTGTAGATCATTCCCTGTTTGAAAATTCAAATACAACTATTTATTTATGTCATCATTCCATGTATTTATTAAGGACTACTAAAGAGTTAACATTTTTTTCCTTTGCTATTATTAATATAGAAAAAAAGTGAGCCTTTGAGATTTCGTTGACTTATAAAAGTTCTACTCATTCATATATCCAGTAATTCATGTATAATAGTAATGCTCTGAACAAAGGTATGGAAAGAGTTGATCTTATGCACAAGAAACGGGTGTTTACAGTTTATCTATCGAATTCCAAGTCGTCGACACGATTTTTTTTTACATAATTTGTGTTGATACCATTAATAATTTAGTTCTTCTCCATTGCAAAATTGTTATGGTCAAGAATTAAATTCAAAATTATGAAGTGCACCATAAATAGTTTCCCTTGTGGTCGTTGATACTAAAAAAATTATAAAAACTTTATTGAAATTTTTATTCATGTCAAATATTTACTCGAGTTTCATATAAACATAAATGAAATTGTTTACTGTACTAGTTAAAAATAAATCTTATGTTAATTTGATAGTTTGTACTCTTCCTTTACGCATGTTCAAATAATAAAAAATGTTATCATATAATGCCACTCATATATTTCAATCATTATTATTTCATTTTGAAGAAAGTACGGTAAGTATAAAGTAATCGTTAGTCCATAAAAAACCTCAAGTAACGTTAAGGATTTGTTAGGGAGTTATAATTGTATCTGAATCTGAACAATTACTAATTCAACAATCAATGAAGATTGAGTAATTGAAATTTATTTATGTTTGATATATTAAAGCATAAATAATTAGTTACAAAACAAACCAAATCTGATCTGCCTACTTTACCTTATTGGAGTAATTTCTTCCCATATGATTGCTGTACATGGTGGACAAGGTAACTTTAAGACTAATTATAGGTATTGGAGAGGTTTTGTGATAATATTTCATACTTGTTACAATCTAAATGTATTAGCTATTGAGTTAAATAACATATTTTTTGAGTATCTCGTCGTTCAAGCTGGAAATAGTCAGGAGAATTTCCATCATCGAAGCATGCCGCGCAGGACAATCTGCACTAGAAATAAATTCCTTCTTCAAATATCCAAAATCAACAGTTCATGACGTGATTAAGGTTTTTGATGAGGAGGGAAAGACTGAGAGAGCAGCTCATTCAAGAAGATTTTATAATATCCACCCTGAAAGGTTCATAGTTGGCTTAGACGATCAATTGACACTTATCCAGACACACCAATTACTATGCGGGCCAAGGACTAGAACGTGACCAAAGGGATAATCTAAAATGCCCTCAGGATTAACATACATTTTTTGTCTAGGGTCAGATCCTCAAAACATCTGCTAACAGAGCAAAATAAGGCAGACAGAATGAGCATATGCAAAATTCTTATAAACCAAATGAAGAGCAAGGGTGGTTATGGTCGGGTTTTTTTCGGACGAGAAAATATTCACCATTGACTCCAAGCAGAATCATAAAAACGATAGATGGATCTTTCTAGACCCTGATGAGGTCCGACCAGTCATGAAAAAAAAAAAAAAAAATTACCGGTTTTGCTTATGGTCTTAGCGGTCATCAGCACGGAGGGATAAGTTATGCCCCCACTTCTTTCAAAAGGACCAGAGGTGACCAAGGAAGTCTTCAAGGACGCTCTAAAGGACATGGCCCTCCCATGGATGAATTAAGTCACTGATGGGAAGCCATTATATTCCAGAAAGACTCATCACCTGCTCATAAGGCCAAGATTGTCCAAGACCTCTTAGTACAAAATGAGCCAGATCTTAAACCTCCATTTTACTGGCCAGCCAACAGGCCGGACCTAAATACCTGTGGTTGTTACCTATCGGGCAGGGTAGAGAGGATCACCTGCAAGAATAGTTATACCTCAGTTTAACCCTTGAAGGCCTCCATCGTCAATACATTGAAGGGCATTGATCCGCACGAGGTAGCAAAGACATGCAAGGCATTCAGGTGCCGTGTACAGATCGGGATCGAGAACAAAGGCTTTCATAATGAATAAGGATTTTAAATTTAATGTGGCTTTCAAATTTATAAAAATTATCTTTCTATCTCCTATACAAGTCTGATAAATAGTCGTTAAAATTATTCTGGATTTCCTTGTCCACGCTGTGGGTTTGTGTTAATTTTATTGAACTTATAGCTCATAGCGGATAATTTAATGAAATGTCATGACAGCTGAGCTATTCTTCTCCAAATTGTCAAGTTAACTGCTTTAATATTCAGTTTCTTTTTTTCAAGATTTTTCATTTTCCCATAGAGTGGGCCCCAAACATACGTACTGCAATTGACCAAATTAGATATTTACAGGAAGTGTCGAATATATTTTTTAAAGACGTTTCTATAGTAATTAAATATGTATATTCATTTATTCAATAAATGGATTAGCTGATGGAATTTAACACTCACAAAGGAAAATTATTGGAATTGAAGTTACATATTCAAATGTAATTTTATCATAATAGAAAAAATACACATAAAATTTCGTTTGAAGAATTAACTCATAAGTTGGCTTGAGACTCATTGAAGGTATACACTCACAATTCTAGATACACAAATCCAAGGATTTGAGTGACTACAAAATGGAGCCTATCAAATTCTATCAGGATTAACCAATGCAAGTTCAGGATCGGTCGGCAGTTTGTCCATACACCATGATATAAAAGGTACAACAACATAACTGCCTTTTTCTAAAAAGGTATAAAAACAAGTTTTTTAAATTAAAAAAGTATTATTTTTGTTTCATAATAATATATGAATATTTAAAATATCAGATTTTAGACGACCCTCCTTCTCCATACAGTGAATATAACGAACTTTGGCATATTAAAATGCTTTGATTTTTTCATTCTTTTGTTACAACATAAGTTATTTTTGAAAGAAAAACCCAAATTTTCGGATGCAAAAATATTTTTTAGGCGCCATAGAAAAAAAATTCACGCCCAAAACATTTAGTCACTAATTTTTTGTATAAAAAATTTGGGGATGTTGCTAATCGGAAGAATGTACAGTGGTTTTGATGGTTTGAATATCCAAAGTATTTCGTTGGGTTACAATTTGCTTTCTTCAAAATAAGAAAAGAGGATTATATTCTTATGTATCACTTGAGAAAATGAACTTTAATTAAACTTTTTTAATTCAACAACATAACTTTGAAATTCAAACAATAAAACAACTCGCCTACATAAATTTAAAATTAATACTTCTGAATCCCTTGAAAAATGGTGAACATCGTTAAAAGAAGTCATTTTAAAATGGCTATAGAGGTCAAAAAACGCCTTTTTGAAGACTGAAACTTGACAGAAATTACTTTTTCATTAAAATACAAGAGAAAATAGAATTAACAAATCATCCTAAACCAATCCATGAATTCCAACTTTTTTAGGGTGGAAATGCCGAGTTCGTTCATTGTTGGGCCAATTTATTCATGATGTAAGCCCAAATCATATATTCGTGAGTGGAACACTTTTTTTTTGTTCAAAAGGAATCGAATTGCCAATACGAAGTTGTTTAATCTCCTGCATGCCTTGAAGGCAGCAATGATGATAGTTAGCTCTGGAACTAAATCCAGAATGTAGAGGTTGTTAAATCCCTGTTGGGCCTCCTATACGTCTAAATCTGGGAGTTCAAAAAAGGCAAAAGTAAACTTTTGCCTCAAAGTTGCATCGTATGCAACTTATTATCGTACCATAATTTTTAAAAGTTTTTAATATTAAAATTTGTAGTTAAAAAAATGTGAGGAAGACCAATCTTTGCTGAAATTTGTAGTTTTGCATTTTAAAAATGTTAAACACTAATAATGTATTAGAGCTCTGTTATACTCAAATGTCAAATATATTACTAAAATAGTTCCCACACTCCAGAGCTCACAAGTCTCACACAATATACTAGAAACCATAGGAAGAGTTTGTGAGAGGCACAAGAGGTATTGTGTTTGATTGAAAAAATAATTTCGGAGAATGAGAAAATTATTATAACAAAATTTTAGGCCATTTGTAGAGGTAGTTATAACTGATTTTCCTTAAGCCCACCTGTCAACACTACATGAGAAGTTCATTACTTTTCATGTAACTAATCTTTATTCTTGTTGAACCAAAATCCCATTTGAAATTAGATAATTTCTGCTGATAATTTAATGAACTATAGTAAGGAGAATTCTAGTGGTATCCAAGATACGGCAATGTCCACGTGCTAAATATTTAATATTTCGATTTTGAGAATTTGAACATGTATACTTTTTCTAGGGGAAGGCCTGCAATGTTCATTTCAGATTCATTGTGATATTGCATGTTCTGGGCGAATCCTCTCAAGTCCAGAGGCCTCATGTAAGAGTCAGGGTTTCACACTGGACTGTCTAGAGAGCTTTCAAAAAAGTGGGTGGAAAGAGCCTTTTGACAACAGAAATGAAAGAAATCCCTCTCCACCGTTGCAAGACTCTTTTGAATGAGTCTTTTGAACTATTTTTTGATAATTTTGTCCACCCTTCAGCCCTGATGTCAACCCCCTCGACATGCACCCAAAAGGTATAGGAAGGGCTGCAGTGTCCGTCAACCAAATACCGAGGCCATGTTGATAGTATTGTAGCAATGGCAAAATTAATTATTATAAGCAACCAAATTTCCTAACATGTAATTAGTGGTGGAGATAAGGAAATTTTTCAATGAGCACTGAATTTTCGTTTCTCATGATGAGAAAGAAAAAATATATTTTTTCATATGGGTATCAGAAGGTTAGCTTTAGGAAATTGTTTTCGACGAAATTCAGATATACATACCTAGAGGAATGGACTAAAAATTTCAATGAATGAGCTGTGAATGGACTCTCTCTGTTTCAGTCGGGTATTCTGTCTTTTTATGGAAATCCTTATTAGTTATTTCTTATTTAAGAAGTATACGACGATTCTGTAGAAGATCTGGAGGATGTATCTATTCTTTCGCATAGAGACAATGATTAAAATATGACCTTGATGTGAACAGGGATCTGCATAATGAAGGATTATTTCTATTCAAGGGATGAGATCCACCGAGTAAGACATTAAGAGTCAAGACCCCTTGAATTTGAAGTCGAAGAGAGGATCAAAAGTAGAGTAGATTTTATATACATGACAACCTGGAACCAGAAAGACCCAGAGCATGAGGATTTGGACTTGACCTGAACACTAAAAAGGTGGACTCAATTACAGCTCTGAATATTGGATCTAGTGGATGTTTACTCTTATCTTTAATTATATTTACAATTTAGAATAAGTAATATGATGAGGATTCATAATGGAGATGCAAAATAATTAATGAGAATTATGAATATAGGTAAAAATGATTAAAATATTAAAAATATATCTTAATATTTGGCTCAACGAAAATACATAGCTTTATATGGGACCTGTACCTACAAAGTTACACTTGTGATATTAAACCTTGTTAAAAAATATTTTAGGATCACTCTTACTTCTAAACAAAAGAAACACATTCTTTCAGCCGGAGATTTACAATATACATGAATCAAAAGTGAATATATTACTAGTTAATTTGTACATAAACCAATATTGGGAAAAGTGAATTTCATTATCAAATAAAACATTAAACATGTCTGGTTTTGATATACTCAGTCTCCCAGATTCTTCTTTCTTGTGATTATGTATAGACCAACACTTGGGACTAATGATTGAACCCCATACTATGAATAACAAAAGCATGAACCTTAGTGCTGTTTGAACACAGTAGGTAGTACCATAGCTACTTGGGATGGGGAATTAGAGATCCATGTCCTCCTCCAACTGAAATATAAACATAGTTTAAATTGAAAGTGAAACAGTATAATTCCATTATTGTGATACGAGGTCATAACAGTCTTCTCTCAAAATTTCTTCAAATTGTCAAGGTTGCAATATTAATCCTCGGTTTCTTTCTTTTTTTAATAACAAAAATAAATAGGATTTACATCCCAGTATATTGACACATTGCCCCCTTTAAAAAAAAAAAAAAGGTTGTGCAGAGCCTGGTCTATAAGTCATTTATAAAGACAAATGTCACATAAAATCATTTACTTAAGTTAGACTCTTCCAAAAGCTGGTGAGGAAACTGTTGACACAAGAGTAGAGAAAAGTCCGTACGGAGCATGCAAAGAAAAGTGATCTTTTCTGATGAGAAGACCTTTACTGTTGACCCCTAATACGAACAAAATCAATTTGAAGAGGTAATGGCCCATCTCCTAGTTAGATTTAACTCATGAAGTCTAAGACCATGAGGCCCAGTTTTTATTTACTATCCAACAATAGAGGCCCAGTTTTTATTTTCTCTTTAGGGTCGACAGTATCGCTTACGCTTAAACATTTAATATCTTTATGTTATTAGGATTTAACCCTTGCACGCACACCCCACTTTAATATTTACTCCCTAGCGAGGACATTTGACCCCCAAGAGATGTAACCGAGGATCACCGATATGTCTCCACGACCAAACACCCTACTTCATTCATGATGTTAGCCCTGGTTGCATCCAACGATAAGGCCATGAATCCCGTGTGGTTCTCATTATAATATTTTCTGTATTAATAGTTAATTAACTCTGTATACTAATTCACCCAGGATCATCCCATGGACTTCAATACTTTGTATGTTAAAATATCTTAATAGTAATGGTTCGCTCGATATACAAAAATTCATCACATATCATGGCTTCAAAAAACACGGATTGTCCATAACGCAGTATTTTGAATCAAAAATTATTTTCACAGTATTAAATAGAATAATTTTTGTTAATCACGTTCACTTGTCTTCAACATAAATAATAAACACTCACAAGATATGAGAATGAGAGGCTGTTCGCTCCATTTCATAGGTACTCGATATTTTTCTTGGACATAAATCTGTATTAAAATACAGTTTAAACCTCCAATAATAAAGGTTGAAATGATTTTTGCCAAAAATACTGTCTGAATTTGACCAATATAACCAAATTTGGGTTGGGGCTTAAGCCTACCCCCGTGTTATATATCTAATAATCTTACTACTTACAACCCTAATAATCAATGATAAAAATCCAGTATAAAATAGGCATGTTAACAAGAGAAAGCTCAAAAATCAGCATGTTAAACCTGACAATTGGAAAAATGTTTTGGAAAAGAGAAATAATAATGGTCATGAAGTTTCATTAGATCAGCTGTGACAAGCGAGGAAGGAGAAAAGGATATGAACAAACATTTGATACTAAATTACTCTTAACTCTGATATCGACTCCCAATTCTACTCTGAGTACAACAAGGACTTACAATTATAACTACGCAACAAATCATCAGGGGTCTTTTATGAGTACACACGAACGTTCAAACATGTTTTGAATATAATTGAATCTATTTAGGAAGGGGTGTTCACTGCTCAGGAATTAAATAGTAATGACACCTGCTAAGGGAAAGAAAATTCTTTCATTATATTAACAAATAATTGGGGGCATAGTAATATAATTATAACTCTTTAAAGACTAGAATATGATTCAATATAAGATATTATATAACAAAAAACGCGTGTTACTGTCTTCATTATAAATAAATGAATGAATTCATAGGAAAAGCAGAAAAAATAAAAAAATTAATCATACTATTATTTCAGGCTAACGATTGGTTTTTGCTACTTGGCTTGGCTTAAGGCTTTAATCCTCACTTTTTGGCCTTATTTTTATCTCTTATTATTTATCCCTTGAAGAGCGAACTTCCTTTCGCACTATATTCAACTTTAACTTTGGAAATTTGTGGCGGAATTATAATAACTGGAATAATTCTTAGAATTCTGATATTATTTCGTAATTGTAAATCTTATCTTTTAATATGTTACTGCAAAATAAATTATTCAAATAAGATTAAAATTGAAAATAATTATATCTAGGGACATTGTGGAACTTTAAACGGTACAGAATATTTTTTGCCTACTAATGAAGGGAAAAAAACCGCACTTACTCTCCATTAGTGTGTGTTTGCAGGGGGATCGGATGAGGCCAGAGAGAATTGCAAACGTTTAAAAGAATTACCTCTTACACTCAGTGCACTCATGGAAAACAAAAAGTAACAATGAAGATTTGTCGGGGATTTATCTTACCTATTATTGAAACAAAGTTTGTCTGTTAGTCAATGCCTAATTACTCTAGGTTATGCCGTCTAACTTGCATGCTAAAAGATACAATAAAGAGTGTGGAAGAGAAAAACCGTGTAAAGTTGGAACAAAGAGCAAAAATCATTCACAATGTATGTATTGATCTACCCTTCATTTAGTTTATTCACCATTTTTGACTATTATCAAGATTCACCTTTTATTAAAATAAAAAAAGGACTCAATGCTTCAACATGAAAGTCTTTTTCTAGACCATTAAAAACATAAGTAATTATATATAATATTGTTTTCTATTTGAAAAGAGTCATTCAAAGTGTTTCAAGCAAGGGATTTAGACTCAAAAGTAAATAATGAGAGTCTTTTTATCAGGGATCCTATGTGTATTTATACTAGGAATTCGAGGGAGTGGACACATACTACTCTTGATTGAAGAGGATCAAAGCGATTTGGCATCAAGTTTCGAAATTTCACTCTCAGATGCATAAATCTCCTTTTTAAAAAGCATAAAATATTGCATAAACTATTATTGCATATAAATATTAATGTGGATTTGCTATTACAAGTAGCAATTAGTTACATTCTATATTCATACTTTTTATTACTACTTCAATGTACGATATTAAAAATAAACTTATTTTTTCAATAAGCATACGTTTTAATGCGTGCCCTGAAAATTGCCATTTAGAAAATTACCAGTGGAAAATTGACATGTGGGAAAATTGCCCTGGAGAAAATTGCAAGTGTGGACAATTTTCATTCGAATAATTTCCTGTCATTTGCTAACCGAATGACAATACCCCGGCTCAAAACATGTTTTGTCAAATGATAGGGCCATAAAGTAGGTTAAAAACCACTGCCATTACTTCGTAATCATTTAGGCCCTTTCCATATCTTCAAAATGAGCTATGAGACTATAGGCTGTTTAAGACTACGGGAGGTAGACCATACTGATTTTTAAAAAAATGCCGCTGTGTCATAAAGCATATATATCCCTTCCAAAGCTACAAAATAAATCCCAGGTCTGTAAGTTGATTAAAGCTGTAAAATAAATCCCAGGTCCATAAGTTGATTAAGACTGAGGAGGTCCATCAAACCAACCACAACCGCCAATTCACAAATCATTTAGACCCTCTCCAAATACTTCAAAATAATTCTCGGACCCATGGGTTGATAAAGGCTACGCCAAATACACCAAGAAGGTAAAAACCACCACTAACCATTCACAAATCATAAAGTCCCTCAAATAAATACTTCAAGCTAAAACCTGGATCCATAGTTTTCAACCTCCTTGTTGTCTTTGCCGTAGCCTTTATCAACCCTAGTTTTAATCAATCTCTGATCCTGGGGGTTATGTTGGAACTTTTGGAAGGAGCCTAAATGCTTTGTGAAGTAGTGGCAGTGGTTTTTAACCTGTATGGTGCACCTGCCGTAGTCTTAAACAACACATGGGATCTAGCTCATTTTTAAGTTATGGAGGGGGACTAAATACTTTGTGAGGTAGAGACGGTCGGAATTAACCTGCCGGTGTCTTAAACAACCCCTGTGCTCAGGTTTTATTTTGAAGATATGGAGAGGACCTAAATGATATCTGAAGTGGCAGTAGTAGTTTTTAATCTGCTTGATGGCCCTGCCATTTTACAAAGCAAGTGTTGGGCCGAGGTATTGTGATTTGGTTTGTAAATGACGGGAAACTTTTCTAGTGGCAATTTCCTGGTCTGGCAATTTTCTCCTGGTGATTTTCCTTGGAATCGTTTTTTTGACATTTGAAATTATTGTACTACATGCATTATGCATTAATATATCAAAGCAGGCTCACAATCTCATTATAAATATATAAACTGATCAATTAATTATTCATTATATTCTTTCCACTTTCATTTATATGTATAAAAAATCCATAGTATAAATTAGAAGATAACGGAACGGTTAATCTTTGTTGTAACGGATAGTCGTTCCCACTTTCAATAATACCCTTCAATATGTATATAAAAATCCAAGATAAATAAGTCAAGATAACGGAACAGGTTAATCTTGTTGTAACGGATAGTCGTCAATCCCAGATCCTTTCTCGAATAATACCCTTCAATGGACAAATTGCCTATGTTATATCAGTTCATGTGAGTAATCATAAACTTAAAATATCAGTAGTGATATGCAAGGAAGGTAAGTTGGGGATTGTTGCCACAATTTATGTTTTTGCCATTATATTACTTTTGACTAAGACACGTAAAGAATGAATTCAACACTATACAATATGTTTTTTATTGTTTTCATCTATTCAAAGACTATATCAGTCTGGTTTTTCCACATACGGCATTTCAATTTTGACTCCATTATTGTTGCAGCTCTCCTGATAGCTTAGGACAGTTGTAACTAGTAGTTTGTCGGTCCTGATTTAGAACAGAGGACTGAAGTTGAGTAGTCCCACTTTTTGGTCCTTAAATAACGTAAGATTGATTCCTCGTGACGTCATTGAGTGTTTTTCCTTTTTGGGTACATTCGATATGTTTGCACACATGTCATTTCGTAATTGGAGACAGCGACAGCATATATAATCAATAATATAAATTGTATTAAACTTATAGTATGGGCAACATTTAAGTATTTAAAATAAATACTTGAAAATCAAGAGTTATAAGCCGAAAACTGAAATACAGCGTTTTAAACTCACTCTTTATTTGATCTCACCCTAGCCCACAAATTTTGTTATCAAAAATTATGATAACACCAATATCTTTATAGGTTTAGTTGTTTTTGTAGTTTTAATATTCAATCCTTTTTAACATCAATTAGATTATTTAATATTGTTTGTATTATAAAGTACTATTTTTACAAAATGAATCATTATATGGTGCACTTTTCTCTTCCTGGACATGGTCAAATTTGTATCTATACTATGTTTCATCTGCGTATAAAAATAAAAATGTCGGCAAATATTGATAAATTTACAATTTTAGTCAAGAGTTTCAGAGCCAACGATTACCACTGAATGTTGTACAAATGATACAATTTTTGGCACAGGAGCATATTTTAACTATTAAAAGCGATTGAGAGTGTAAGAGAATGAAAATAGAAAACTTTGGCAATAAGAACCATCTTAATATGTAGATTGTATATGTATAATTAGTTATGTGTTGGTCCTTATTTATTTGATCCATTTCAGTTCAGTCTTAGGACAAGTCCTATTGGTCTTTTGGACCAGTCCTTAAGACTTTCAATACTACGAGTAAAAATGATTTAAAAAATAAAAATAATATTAATTGTTGAAAAAAAAAATCAATACAGGAAGTTTTTAAGTACTTTTATACAGGACTAAACTGAACCGGAATGAGACTGAACTAGGCATAACTAGGAATTCAGTCCTAAATAAGGGCCAAAACAACACTATGTATAATTTACACATGATTATGAAAAATTACCCCTACAGAAACATTTTTCTTTTCAATAGTTCCTAGTTACGAAGACAGCAAGGATTTCGAGATATCTTAATATCCGCTATGGGAGAATATCTTCAATACACAATAAAAACAGATTTACCAATACTTCAAAAGAACTGCTCATTCCTTGATATGAGTCGAGATGAGACGGAGAAGAATAACCTTCCAGATCTGATTGATCCTTCGTTATTCCAATCTTCTTCCTCAGACTCTTTGCCGGTTTTTTCCTACATGGATAATTCTCTATCTTATTCAATGGGAGCTCAAATCGTGTTGAAAAGTATGAATAGTTCTATTAAAGTAGGCAAGATGAAAATGCAGAGAGGTTGGGTTTGGAAGGGCACGACAGACTTGGTGAATCTAAAGAAGAGTTTTAGAATTGGGGTTATTATATCCTTGGTTATTCTTTTCAAGAAGCAAAAACGGGAATTATGTCAAAGTATGAAATAGAAGATTTATTAACAATTTCCTCAATTAATTATCCTTCCTTGCAGGACCCAGAGACAGGAGGGAAAATATTAAAGGGATATTTGATAGAGCCCATTAACAAATTGGCACTTTGAGTACGAATTGGTTTTCTCAAAGAGGTATGGAGAATGGTAAGGACAATTACATATATATTTTTTACATCGTATTAATGGTAATTATTTAATTGAAGTAATCCAGAGTCTGAGACATGGAGTGGACTCATTGGCCTCTTAATAGAGGAAAATGTTGATATGGTCGTTTCAGATCTATCAACAACCCTGGAACGTGAGGAAGTAATTGACTTTGTTACTCCTAATTACTATCAAAATACGGATTATTTTTCGGAACCCTGTTCGAGAGCAATCCCTTTTTAAGTTTATGGAAGTTCTAAAAAGTGAAGTTTGGGTCTCTATTCTAGGTGCTCTTATTTTAACAGCGTTTCTCCTTTGGTTCCTTGAAAAATACTCACCCTTTTCTGCTCGAAACAATTTGGAAAAATACAATGAGCCTGTACGAGTATTTGATCTTAAGGAATCCTTTTGGTTTGCAACAACCTCATTTACACCTCAGGGAGGAGGTAAGGATTTGCCTCCTGTATGTATGTATCTATGTAAAAACTTACTTTTAATTTAATCAGGAGATTTACCAAAAAATATATCAGGACGAATTCTATCATCTACCTACTGGCTCTTTGTCGTTCTAATCCTTGCAACTTTTACTGCGAATCTGGCAGCTTTTTTAACAGTTGAAAGAATGAAAACATCAGTCAAAAATTTGGACGAACTTGCACAACAATCCAAAATTAACTTTTCTGTAGTGAGGAACTCTACCATACATGGTTATTTTTTGAATTTGGCAAAAGCTGAGGATGATATTTATACCGCATGGAAGGACATTTCCTTGAAGAGTAAGAAAAATATTTATTCACGCGTTTGGAATTATCCAGTGAAGCAAAAATTTCAACAACTTCTAGAGGCAATAGAGGGAGCTGGTACAGTTAGTAACGAGGATGAAGGATTTGAAAGGGTTCTAAAGGATGAGAATTGACTTTTTGCATTCATCCATGATGTGTACAACGTAAATATTCAACTTTCTCTCCCTCAATGGAATAATAATTGTCATTCTATCACCCACCTGATAGGTCCATTATCAATTTTATTCAAATTGCAGTTACTCCTCCATAAGTGAAACCTTTGGTGAGTATTCCTCTAGCAATAGCTGTTCGTCAAGGAAGTACTTTATCTTGAGAGCTCTCAGAAGCAACAATTATTCTACGAAATAATAATTTTTTCAATGACCTCGAAAATGAATATTGGAACTCCCCTGGAGAGATGAATGTGAACCTGAGAATGACTCTGAAGGGATTACACTACGATCCTTGGGAGGTGCTTTTATGTACTATTATTGGAATCATATTTTCCATCATTGTTCTGGTATATGAAATGATAGAGAAACGTCGGAAGGAGAAAAATGCTATCTATGGTATCCCGATACGAGTAAAAGAGTGTCACAAGAACGAATATATAAAATCTGTAAAAATATCACCAAAGATTCGATATTGATTTTTGAAAATTTGCAAATATTTACTTCAATGTCAAAAGTTATGAACCATATTTCCATATTTGGAATGTTCAAATTTTAATATTAAAATATTGTGGATTATAAATACAGGACAATTTATTGGTCCATGCTTTGTTATTTTATTTTAATAATATTCCCAGTGATTTCATAAGAATAAGTTTAAATTTTCATACATGTGATAAATAAAAAATAAAAACTTTTATCTATATTGTAATGTGTATGTAATTTGAACTATTGGATGAATGGAATTTAACAATCCATGTGATTTCTAGTTGTAATCAGAACTGAGAAGGAAGGTAAACGAACATCCTCATAGAATTTTGAGATCCCTGAAGCTCTTTGTGAAGATATATATGTCCAGCTTTAAGATGGAAGATGTAAAAAAGACCTGTTCAGCCTTTTTGCTCATTTACAGTTGAGGATCAATACTGTGGTTGATCATATTAAATGATACAACACCTAATAGTTCAATTTAAATTTCATATGTAATGAGTTTTGTCTTAAAATGACCATCTACTATTATTTAAACTTACTTGAAAATATTTTCCGGATACTTTTGTCTAGCCCTGTTTGTATTTAAGGAGCACTGTCAGTTATGTTAGTTATGGAAATTGCGTGTATTTTTTTGGTTTTTTGGAATTGGTAATTTTAAGAATGAATTTTCTTTTCCTTAGCTTTTGTCATTATTCTTTAACTAACTATCCAAAATGCAAACGATTTGAATCAACATATATAATGATCCCTCATGTAGATCTATGGATGCCTTTTTTGTAAAGAAAAATGTTGTTTAGAAATTAGAAAAGTAAAACACGGCTGTTGCACATGCTCATTGTTCTTTCTTACTATTTGTCCAAAGAAAAACGTTGTTTTAAAAACACGTTCTTTCTTACTTACCTTAATAGGTCGTTGTAGTGTTAACTTATGATAATACTGAATAAAGACCATTGTTAGTATCGTTTTTTTTTTTTTTTTGGGAAGAGGGGGATAATGAATTACTGCTGTAAAGAGGATAATCTTCTACATATCAGCTGGGACAAGGGAGGAGGGGAAGAAGGAAATAAACAAGTACATTGGCAAGAATTATTCCAATGTCAATCTCCAATTCTACTCTGAGTCCAACAAGGACTTCCAATTATAACTCCGCAACAAATCCTCAAGGTTACTCTCAGTTTTTATGTGCATACACGAATATTCAATCAGGTCTTGAATATAATTTAATTTATTTAGGAAAGGAAGTTCACTACCCAGGAATTAAATAATAATGACAACTCCTGAAAGGAAAATTCATTCTTCAGATCAGATTACCAATTCCCAAAAAACAGGCTAGCACAAAAATACACACGATTTACATGACTAACTATAGATAGTGCTCCTTGAATACAAACAGGAATGGGCAGACGTATTTTGGGAACAGGACATATTGTTGGATAATCAGGACTCTACCCCCTTCTCCCCCCGTCCGTCATAATATGTAATATCTTTGTTGATTACGTTCACCAGTTTTTTACATAATGATTTAACATTTATAGGATGCGAAAGTGGAACTTTTTTATTAGAAGGGAGAGGTGGGGGGGAAGCTATATTTTATACGTATTTAAAAAATTTTCTTAGACATAAACCTCCAATAATAAAAGTTGCTCCATAAATAGTGTTTCCTAATTCATGTCTTAAAGTATGACATATGGATAGAAATGAATTAAATATGTTTTCAAAGTAGTTGAAGTTGTTTCATGTCTAATATATTTTATCCTCTTATATTATTATATGTGGGGAGGTGGAAATTGTTTAAATCCCTGTGAATATAGATTAAAAAGAAAAATCTATGTTGGCAATACTGAATCCGCAAATTTTGAAACAGGGAATCCAGGTTTTGAGACTTGAATTTTTGATTCTCACTTTGTGTCATGCAATATTGGGAAATCATTTCATATATATTTTATATAGAGTTGTAAGTAGTGCCTATTACAATATTAGTATAACTTTTGTTTGTTTCAGAGAAAAAGAATCAGGATCTTCTGCACCACAAACTATGTGCCAAAACTATAAAGATATTTAAGGTCTAAAAGAGAGCAAATCTAGAGAGCAATCTAACAGCAAAAAAAAGCTTTAAGCTAACATGAGAAAATGAACACGTTTTGTTTTATCGAAAAAAATATTTAATTTGATTTAAAAACCCCAATTATAAAATATATAAGGAGATGGGGGAATCAAAACGTCCTATATTTTAACTCCATGAAAAAATAACATTTTGTGCAAGGGTTGTAAGAAAAGAAGAGCAAAATTTGGTACTGAATCTTCCGAGCTGAAGGGTGGGGAAAGTAGAAAACGTGTGGAGCAAATTCACTCTTTTATATTGAAGTTCCTCATGAGGAAGGCAACAACAAATGTAAAAAAAATTGCTTACTCACTTTCTACACAGGCCCTTCTACAAACTGTTGACAATTTTCATTTCAATCTATAAGCTATATTATCATCTCAGCGTATATTCGTCATAAAATTAAGATATAAGTATACAAATATACAAAATTGACGATTAAAACACACATATATTTTTTTAAAAATTATAATATTTTTATTAACGTAGAAAAGTGGCATACTTTACTAATAATAACTAATTAATACAAACAATAAAAGCAAGTACACCATTTTTATATTTCTAGTACGTAATTGCAATTGTACTTAAAAATACGTATAGGACAAAATATGAAGATAGGAGGATGGGTTACTTGAAATGGTTCTAGGTAATTTTGTCACTAACATTTTCGCCCCTACATTTTTTCCGCTGGTAATTTTTCCTCGAGGAAATTTTGTCGCATGACATATTTGGCGACTTTTTATGTTTTTTTTATTATCGGTTCGAACTTTACTGCTGTAAACTGTTTACTGTTATAAGGAAAAGAATAAGAAATCACAGATCTGGGATGCTGAGTCTATTTTGAAAGGACTCATTGACTTGTGGAACGTTAATGAATCATAGTCGTGGCCGTAGTTGAGGCTAGAAGAGCAATTCAAAAACTCATTGATAGAAAGAAAGGATTAAAGAATATTTAATGGTGAATCATAGTTTTTGACCAAAGGTGGTGGGAAGTAGAGAGTGTCTTATGAAACCAATTTTTTCCAGTCCAAAATCCGTTTCCACCATGAGTTGAGGTTTAATATGGATAAGAATGTTCTATAATATTTTTTTCCTGAAACAAAAATTCGAAGGGCTACTTCCGTTCAACACTTCCGGTTAGTTATACTTGAACTTGCTTTATATTCTTGCTTTAAGAATAAGAAAATAAGTTATTTCAAACTAAAAAATTGTACATGTGACTCCTTCGAAAAAATACCACAGAATGAATTTAATCTCTACATGGATCAGAACTTTTTTTTAGAAACTTATGATCGCTTCATCCATTGACAAGGCAGCAAGTAAGTCCTATGAAGATAATTATACGAAATTTGTTTGTTCGAAGACAAGAAAGAAAACATGAAAAGCAAAAAGAACAGAGAGAGAAAAAGAAGGAATAGCTACTTGGACAAAGAAAAAGAAGATTTGGAACAACAAGATTACATTTTTGGTGATTATAGAAGCAAATTGGATGATTATGATACGCCAAATAATCAAGGTTGCCAACCAGCAGTACAGAGTACAGAACTCCAAGAATCTAGCCAAATTATTATTAGGTATTGTCTTTCAGTTCGTTCTGCTGCAGCATATGGAAATGCATTATTAACAGATTTGAAGCAAGCTACTCCCCAAAATTTACTTTCAACATCAAATATCTAAATAATATTAATCAAATTGTTGAAGAAAATAAAGAATTCATTTGTATCAAGTTTGATAGGCGCAAAGATCTTACAAAAACTTTGCCGGATCACAAAGATCTGAAATATTTGAGGAACATAAATAAGTATTTGTAGATCCTGAAAGTAAATAAATCAGCTATTTCCCCCTATTTCTGGAAAAGCAGAACACATAGCAAGATAATTATTCTCTTTAATTTCTTAATCTCGAAGTCTTAATTCTATCAGAACCATTAGATGTTATAGAACTAAAGTAAATACAGGGCACAAAGGTGGTATCATTTGGGTTCTTGGCAAAAATTAGAAACTCCTTGACAATGGGTTACTTGCATGCTCCATTTTAATGAATTACCCTTAAAAAACTATTTGAATTGTATCATGGAAGATCAACAGACCCAATACAATTAGTGGAGAATTAGGAATGTTTATATCAAACTTTTCATGCCTAACGGATCCAATAAAATATGAAGCCATCGAAGGCTGCGTTCCAGACGTAAATGATCCTTTTAACAAACTTAGCAGGGATCAAAAGCACTACATAGAAATTTGCACAAATGTTCAAAACGGACCACATTCAATCACAAAGTCTTTCCCAAAAAATATCCAGGAACTGTCCACAATACTAGCCGGATTACTACAGCATCCACTCTTCTGAGACTCTACATCCAGACCAGAAATCCATCTGAAGAAGCTAATAGATTAGTAGTGATCATTTTTAATATTTATGGACCAACATTCGGATACATTAAAATGAATCATCTTCTTAGATATGCTTCTCAGCACTATTTATTTGATTTGCATCAAGGGTGTCAGTATCTTACAAAAGTGGAACGAGATGTAGTTGTAAATTCATTCAAAGTTAACACATTCGTTGCACACCCGGAAGCTATACTTTTAGGCGCTTCATTTGACTCGGACAAAAATACCAAGACAGTAGTAAATATATCCATGAAAAACAGAGAAAAAAGACAAACTGGATTAGTTATCTTATATTTCCGTCCAACTGATTACTTAAACTTCAATGCAAAAAGTAATTTGGAGCTAGTTGATTTACCATCGATTCCAAATAGTTTTTTAACGGAACCTCCTTTAACTTTTAATATAAAAAAAAGAAGGATTTCTGAAGTTCATTGAAGGATAACTTTTGGATTTACGAGACATGCCGTGACATTCCCAAAATGTGGAAAGATGTGTCGCATCAACAACTAAAAAAGCTAAAATGACACCGGATGAAAGAACTAGACATCATAGATTATTAACAATTCATTATTTAAAGTCAAAAATATCAAAGAACCTTCAAAAGTCCGATTTTATAGCTTTGGATAGTGATATCTAATTATGACTGTTACTCTTTTTGATATTTTTATACACATCAAAAATAATACTATCTAATATGTTTTTGTTATTTTTTAAAAGCTTAGAATGCGAATATAACTTATTTAACAAATATATGCATATGTATACATAGTATATTCATATATGTATATTGCACATAGTTTCATTTACTATTATTTGTTGAGAATAAGTAAACGAAGGAAGAAAAATTGAAATGCACTTTATACAACTCAAGACTATGTATATTTCTTTGATAAGGTCCAAAAGTGTCATGAAAGAAAACCGTTTTTTAAACAAACACATCGATTTTTTTAATAAAATAAAATATGTGTTTACACCCATATTAGATAATATAAGAAAATTATTGTGTGCGTAAAACTATTTTTGGAGAATTTTTATAACTAAACGGAATTGTTGACCGAAAGTAGCCTTTCAAATTTTTGCTGCAGGGAAAAAATATTACAGGACACTCTTACCCATACTAAACCTCAACTCATGGTGGAAACGGATTTTGGACTGGTAAAAATTGGTTTCATAAGATACACTCTAGTAGGTAGTCTCTTATTTCTCTACCGTGTCTACTTTTACTATCAACGAGATTAAATAGCTCACGAAGGAGCATTTCTTTTCTTGGATTCATCTCACTTGCCCTTTGTCTGATGCTATTCTGTAATATTATATTTTATTAATTACGATATTATTACTGATTCTTTCATTCTTTGTAGACTCTGGCTCAACTTCCCTATGAAGCTGGAAATCACTAAAGAATCTTATGAGGACAAACTACTTAAGACTATCTCTATGCCAAAAGGTCGTTAAAATCATCATGTTGCACATTCTTTTAATCAATGATCTCCGTTTTATATTTCCTGAATTTACTATATCACTCTCCCGAACCCTTTTTTCCACTCTGAGTCTGTCGATCATGCTAAATCAAGATGATTATCTGGTCAACTTTGTTTGGATCAGTGTTTTTTAAAAAAAACATCTAATCTTTATTAATTATTATTATTTATTTTTTTATTTTCTAGAGTTGACTTTTTGTATGTGTAAACAATGAGTTCTACTAATATCTAGAGTGAACCACGGGCCAATCATTTAACCTCATGTAGAGAGATGTGTATTTCTTATCATTAAAAATCAAATGGTAAAACCTAATTGACTTTGTATAATATTACTCTATTTTTATTTCAACAGCATCAGAAAATCTATGTGAAGTCACGTGATACAATTAATATATCTTCCACCAAGACAACATTTTTGAACCGAAATAAAAATGTTTTTGATTAAAAAACTTGCATAGCGTAAGTGTTTTCAATCGGAGACTGATAAAAATATTACCTTTAACATTTTTCTACAAGTCAAATACAAAAAAATTACCAAAAGTATAGTTTAGTTCCAACATTTTATCTGTTAAAGTTAGGAGTCATTTTTTTTGACAAAAAGATGTGCAATATATATGACGTAAATCTTAATAGAGAATTAAGAAAGAGAGGATCAAAGGATTGAATGCTGATTAATTGATAAATAATGTTAATATTATAGTAGAAAGTATTGTGTCCGTGCCATTTTCATCTCATGACTGAAAATTATTATTAATTTTGTTTTATATAATAATAGCATAGTTGTAAAAATACGTTAAATCTGTGATAAATGTGAAAAAGTAATTTATAATTACCTCTTCAAATTCACACTAAGATGTATATAGTTTAATTGTTTCACATTCGCTTATCTTATTGAGGTTAATAGAAATCATTAACCCGGGTTCTTACATTATTATTTTGCATTTTCTTGTAATACAATTATAATTTTTTAAGGTAATAATCATTGAAATATTTGAATAGAGAATTAAATTTTAAGAATTAAATCCGGAAATTATTTTTGTTAGAAGATATCCCCCCCTCATTTTGTTCAGCAATAATCGAATTGCTATTATTTTACATATAAAAACAGCAAACCATTTTTGAAAAACTTGATAAAATCTTTTTAAATTATAGTTTGTGTAATAATACTTAAAAAAATAATTTCATATATTAAATCATAGGCAAAAAGGAGTTGCACATATAAAAACCATAAATTTTCCGGCATATATATATGCAATAAATAATTACAGTGTTTTTATTTAGTTTTTTTAAATGTAATTTTGGTGTATCATATATTCAAAAATATACAAATCCTGGGATTTGTACATTTCATAATTTAAAATAATATATTAAAAATACGTGATTTGATGAATATCTTAGAATTAGCCTTTTAAAAAAACGTAGTAAATATCTGATAGGGTAAAATTAATTAATAATATTCAGGGAAAAGATGAAAATGGTACGGACACAATACTGTGTACTATAATATCAATACTATTAATCAAGTAATTAACTAAATTTATAATGTGGAGTTTGTGATGTACAGTCTATATGGATAATTATACAGCCTAAACGCTTTGAGATCAACTACCATTTATGTATTAATTAATTGTGAGTCACCTTTATCATTGGAAAACAAGTGGAAGATGATTATAGATTCTTAGAAATAATGTGCTTATCCTTTCTCGATATTTTAGTATGTAGTGTATATTCTATTATATTATTATATATAAATAGTTATTTTGAGCTGTTGAGTGATTATGTATTTAAGACATATATATTTATGTGACATCTTAACTTCTGTAGACGTCTAATGGAATATCTTAGTCGTTACAATTCCCAAAATTATTGAATCGTTAATCTTCTTCAAAAAATTAAATTAACCATATTGGAATATTACTCTCGCGAAGCTTTAGAATCCCCACACAAATAAATCAAATATAAATAAACGTATGCTATACGAGCTAATTACACTATCCATCAAAACTACACTTTTCTTTATGTACAAGAACAGCATATGCTTAACTTAGTACAGTTTGATCCCCTGATTCCAAATTTGTTATATGTTTTCTCTCATAGCCTCATTTTTTGTTATTTTCGGCTATTTCTAAGGTTCAAAGCTGGTTTAGCCCTCAGTGTTGAAGATAAGGATAAACTATGTTAAAATATTTTAAAGGCATAGGTTCAATTTTTTTAAAAACCATTGTTAAAATTTCTGCATCCTACTTATAATTCGAATTATCTTTGTTTAAAGTGTAAAATAGGTGCAGTGCAGAAATTAAATAAAGCAAAGAAAGCGAATCGGGAATTTAGAAATGCAAAGGTAAATTTGCAGAAATCAGAGGGAGTAGTAGTCTTGACTCATTTTGAGGATGTTAGACTTCAGACCGTGAAGGAGTTGGCAGAAAATCTCACCACTATTCAGCCATACTCAAGGACTTTGCACTAACTCTTCATTTCTATTCACCTCGTGAGTATGAATTTTGTGATTGAAATTTCTTTTTTCCATGACCATCCAGTCTAAGACGATACATGTGTGCCATCAAGTGTCTGCCTGGATTTCAGGAAGGGAAAGAATGCGTATAAAGATGCAGCTCACATTATTGATGGGATACATTTAAAAGAAGCTGTCGATTATGACATGTATTTGTGACGTGATTTTGAATTATTAAATATAATAATTAATAAGCAATAACCAAGGAAGGCGATATAATCAATAATCATATAACTGGAATAGTGAGTATTTTCCTTTTTTCCTCTACTCTTCCTGTGCAAGAAAATAGTTGTCTCTTCTTCTCTTCAACAGTTGACAAGAACGTGAGTTCTAAATAAATTCAAGTGCCATCCATTTGGATTCTTTGAAAGATACCTTAGTTAATCATTAATGTGATTAATTAACAATGCCAAACGCCTGTATTGCCCCTGGTTGTGTTGTGGGTCAGCCGATGAAGTAAATCCCGCCTCACGTTTCAACCCACCGGCTCCCTGCAAATCCCATTCGAGGACAAAAGTGGATTCATGCCATCAAAAAAGTTGGAAACAATTCGGATTATCAAGAAGATTCAAAAAATGTTCTAGTTGTATGGTCGCTTCATTTTCAGCCCGATGATGTCTCTTATGAGTCTTTGGATATGAATCCTAGTAGAAAGAAAATCTAATGTGGGAAAGTGTCAAAGCCTCGCTTAAAAGAAGATGCAGTTCCTTGCATTTACCCCCAACTTACCTAGTTATCTATCCATTCCTTCAACATGAAGAAGATCATCTACGGCCACTTCAGCTTCTCGCTTTGAGAAGGAGAAAGAAAGGATTGATTCAGGGTCTAAAGCTTTTTTCCAAGCTGACAAAATCCCTCCATTTGAAACTGTCATCTCCTTATTGAAATGTAATTCATTAATCTGGTTTCCATCTCTGTTTTTTGTTTAGAATCACTTTCACGTTTTCTTTTTCTTCATTTCAGAAGGGATCATTTCTCTACCCAGAGGATTTCAAGTTCTTCAAATCAAACCCAAAAATAGAGATATTCTCCAATTTCGTGAGGGTGGAAATGGACTCCCTGTGGTAGAAAGAGGAATAGTTCTAAAAGAAAATATGAGCTTCAAAGCTTTTCTCCAAGGTTTCATTGTACCTACTCATCGTCTTAAGCACTTAGTTAAGAAAGATGGAATACTTGCAGAGACTTGGCTAATTCCAAACATTTTGTCTCTTTTGAAAAGCCTTGAACTAGAAAAAGAAGAATTTCTTATTAAAGATGCATTGAATAACTTTGAATAAAAAGTAAAAGTGGCCGTTCTTTCTGATGAAAAAAAGATGAAGTTGGAATTTGCGATGGAACAATGCAATTTGGGTCTCGGAGACAAAAAATATTCGCCAAGTTTATTAGGTGTATCGGCAGTTCTCAAAATAACTTCTTCTGCGTGCTACATAACTCTGGTTAATGAGCTATGTATGAGTTTCCCATCTCCCAGAACACTTGATCGATGGATGCAGCCTTTAAAAGTTGGAACTGGATTTCCTCCACATACGAAGGCTTACTTGAAGCGTAGAGTACAAAACCTTAATCGTAGAGAGCGTGTAGTGATCCTCCTTCTAGATGAAGTTTATTACGCTCAAAGAGTAGAGTTTTCTGGAGGAAAAGTTACAGATTTGACTGAAAATAAAGTGACAAAGATTCAAAGTTCTCTTGGTGGTTCCTTTAATAATATTTGCTGTATTCAAGAGGGTGACGATTCGAATAGTGAAAAAATTCTAAGGAATAGTTGATAAACTGACCTGTGAACTTGAAGCAATTTGATTTCTTCATCTGGAATGGATAATCATGCGACAAATCGCAGTTATGTTAAAAAAGAGTATTCTTCAAAGGGAGTTTTCTCCCATCATATCAGTGCAGAACGGGAATTTTTCAGAATTTTTGACCTAACTCATCTCTTCAAATCCATCTATAACAATTGGATGACCTCCGGAATGTTTCTTTTGCCGCGGTTTTGCTCGAAGGACATGGGGACACCGAAGATTTCTCTTATCCCAGAACTCTAGAATATTGAAATTACAAAAGGGGCCAAAATTACTCGGCTACTAACAAAAAAATGTCTCGCATCTACAGCATTAGAGAAAACGTCTATGCAATTGACAAATGCGGTATTCCATGAAAGTACATTTGCTGGGCTAGAAGGGTATGCAAATAACGGCTACCCTCATTTTCGACAGACTGCCCCTTTTCTGCGCCTTATTAGGGAATGTTGGAACCGTTTGAATGTGAAAGAGTTAAGTGCTGCCACAAGACTTCCAGATCCTACAAGAGAAACAATATATGGAAATAATTCTTCAGCGGTAATTTTTCTGAAAGATTTTTCCTCTTTCTTAAGTGATTGGGAAGAATTAGTCAAGAAAACGGAGAAGAAGAAGGATTCATATAAATTTTCTTCGGCACATCAAACGTTCTTCTCAGTGCGCCTTGCAAGTAAAGAAATTCATTCATTGGCTCTTTATTTGATTAATACCTGGGGATTTGAGTTTTTACTTACACGGAAATTCTAATCTCACCATATTGAACAGTGATTTAGACGACATCGAATGATGGAAAGGGCAAACTATTTCATCTCTATTAGACAACTTCTTCAAGCAGAAAAAACACTTCGCTTGAGAGCTTTTGTAAAATATACCAAAGTTTCAATAACCGAGTTGTCCGGAATATTTGAAGACACCAATGAATTGGAATGTGAAGGAGACTTAGATTTGGCGTTTAACATCTGCAACGAACTCTGTAACACCGAAATTGGGTTTACCAATGAAGATGCCGCTCTCAATGCTACTCTTTACTACATCGGTGGGTTCATTGCAAGGTCGGTCTCTAAAAAAATTTCTTGTTCCAGCTGAAAGAATCTTTAAATTAAAGAGAGGGGTCCTTCGATGTCAATAATATTCAAGCTACCACTGAAGAAAAAGCTGAGAAAAACAGTTTAGTTGAGCTGATTAATAGAGGAGGACTTATTACCCCTTCGAATTTGCTCTTTTTGTCAATTTGCTACATAATCAACCTCCTAAGTAGCATTTTGAAAAGCTGAGATTTAATCAAAAAGTTGTTCAACGCTTCATCTACTACTAATATTTTCAATTGTGCGGTTATCCAAAGAATTAATAGCGATGAAAGTGCAATCTCAATTCTAGATAAAAAAATAATATTCATTTACTTAGTAATTTTGATCATATCAATTGCTCTTTTTAATATAAAAAATGTCTGTTTAAATTTTAAAGAATCAAAGCATTATGTTGAAATAAACTATTTAAACAATTCAAATAACGAGATAATGAATCAGTTGTAGTAATAGTTAATCTCTTAATTAATAGTAAAATATTTTACTAATTGTTTCATGATTTAATAAATTCTTTTTCATTTTTGTGAAAGAGGATAATTACATTGAATATAATGTATAATTATTTATCTACTATGCATCACAATTTATGTCGGTTAAAATGGAGAGAATTACTTGCATGTAAATTTGTTGATGGATCCCGAAGAACATAAGTTTGACTACTGATCTAATACAGTGGTTCTCGAATTGTGGTATGTCAGCCCCTTTTAGTCGTATGGAGAGGTAGAGTATATCCCCTTTGACTAATATTCAGTTTTCTTTATTTTATGCATTATTTTGGTTATCCCCAAAAAAACATTTTAAAATAATGATAACATTGTTTTTTTCGGAAATTACGTTTTGTGTCTTTATTTATATATAACACAATTTGGGACTTAATTTATTTTTCTTTCATTACAAGTTCATCTTCAACTGTTTGTCCTTAACATTTAAAAAAATTTAACATCCCGGGAAAAAGAGGACTACTGAGTGTGCTCATGAGTTACTGAGTGTAAAACTGATGATTTGTTTGGGAGTTATTATTTGCAAGTCCTTGTTGGAGGAGCTGAGGATCGTTAACGGTGTAATTTCTGCCTACATGTCCTTGCAAAATATGGAGTGAGATTTGTGCATACTTCCATCCACTCTAATAAGACGTCATACCAACTATGTTGTTCTCTTCCCAGACATTCTTTAAGCATAGACTGTTAAATCTACAAAAATAGCCACTTTTATTTCGATTGTGGCATGTCCAACCCATGACCTGCATTGCAGACTGATTAATGTTTAAGTGCAACATTCTATTCATCCTCACTTCAAGAAGTTTTTTTTAGAAAAATTGTCTCAATATTATCAAAACGTGTAAAACGCCCATAATACGTACAAACCTAGAAAATATCTAGAATATTTATGCATTTCACTAATGCATACGTGTTTTAATTTGCCCCTTCGTGATTATCATTGTGTGTGGTTTTAATGCTCTATTTTGTTGAAAAAAAATACATCAGTGTGTTTGCAAGACCCCTCTTCAATCTTCTTGATTCATCATAAGCGTGCAAACCTCACCTATTGCGTCGAACCCGTCTTAGATTCATCACGGAGCATGTAAAGTGATTTTTTTTTATTTACCTAGTCTATTCTAATACGTGTTTATAATCCCGGGAGTTCTCCCTCGGTGGTTTAATTTATAACTCACCTTGAATTTCTTCTTCTTCCTCTTTGGTCGTTGTTGTTGTTATATTCACATATGTATTATTTTGGACGTCCGGCGAAAGAAATATAAAAAAGAAGAGAAATCCCAGTCTCCTTTTGACAACCTTATCCATTAACAATTGTAAATGGATCAACATTTGGCTCTGTTGCTTCCGAGAACACGACTACACACTCAGTTGTACTAGGTCACAATCCCTTAACAACAGAAATAATGGACACTCAAATTGCCAAACGTCAAACGAGATGAAGATGTCCAAAAATGTATCTGACTAATAAACTCCAGTACACAATAACATACTTTTCCCGTCCAAACGATCTGAAGACCAATATTGGACTCTCTACTGTTTTGTCGTTGAATATAAGGGGAGGAGGAGATAGACGAGTTAGACATGGTCTAATAAAACATTTATTGAGTTGAAAACCCGACATCCTATATCGGCAAGATGTTGGGAATCAGGTGTACTCGTCCTGCTGGGGAAATTGTCCTCTGTGTCTGCTATCTTTATTTCAAAAAATTTTTATGGTTCAGGATAGAGAGGATTTCTAACTTTTGTTTCTAAAAGAGTTCCAAAGCCAATATTTGCAAAAGAATATAAAATGGACAGTCATTGACATAAAATTATTGTTACCGTGTCTGGCTGGACTTTTTCAGTCATCAATACGTATGGGCCAAATTGCAAGTCGTTGACTTTTTTTTCATTCTATTATTGATTCCCAAACTACTGAAAATTCTTCAATACTCTTAATTGGAGATTTCAATGTAAATCTGGATAAGCCAGTGAGCTCTTTTCCCAATGCTGCATTATTGTGGGAACTTATAAAAAAATTTAATTTAGTGGACTTGACGAAAAAGTTCAGTCCAGAGGATGTTATTTCCTGGAGTTGTGGGGATAGATCTTCAAGAATCGATATAGCCTTAATATCGTCTATTTTTTTTTAGCAGGTTAGAAATGTTTCATATAGACCAGATCCGTCGACCGATCACAAAATTATTGAAATAACTCTTCGTTTTATTCCCTGCAGTCATCAATTTAAAGTGTCAAAATGGATATTAAGGGTATGTAATTTTGAAAAGTATTTAAAATCCAATCTTTTAAAAGGTCTTAGTTTTCTGCCTTCTCGATGTGCTTATAAATTATTGTCTCATATTGCTGTTAAAACAGAGCAAAAATTTATTAAATTTCTCAAAATGAAAGCAAATAAGTTCCAAATGAGTCTTCAAAAAGTTTTAAATAGCTACTCTGTTTTTGAAAAAATTACAACCACAGATTAGGTGAATTCATACAGAATCTTTAACATAGCTGAAAATGAAATGAGAAGAAAAGTAGATCGTGAAACCGATCCCATTCTTAGAAAAAAAATATTTACCTTGCAAAAATAATCATACAGCCACTACAATACAAAAAAATGTTGTTATCAATAGAACAATCGATGAGCCTTCTGAAGTATTTCAATATTTCCATAAAAGGTTCTCGGAGATTTTAGGCGGAGAGAGACTCAATTTCCCCAAGAAAAGGAGACCCTCAAAAGTTGAAGTATTTACCAAGGCTAACATCGTAAATTATATAAAGAATGAATTCAAAGATGCCAAAGCATCGGGTCCGGATGGCCATGGTAGGCGAATTTTCTGAATTGCCTGAAGAAATTGCGCCATACCTTTTAAAAGTAGGAAAATCCATGGAGAAGTCTGGAAAAATATCCCGTTCTCTTACAAAAGGAAGGATAGCTCTTATACCTAAAAAGGGTGATGGTACTGATTTCAATCACTGGAGGCCCATCACAGTTTTGAATGAAGCTTACAGAATATTGTCTGGTGTTTTGCTAAGCAAATTGAACCCATTTTAAACCAAAACATTAAAGATGAACAAAAAGGTTTACTAAGAAATAGAAAAATTACAGATATTTCACGAAATATAGCTACAGCAATTGAATCTCTTAATATCCTATCAGAGCTTTACTCGCTAACGGCTCTTCTATAATTTCGTTGGATGGTAAAATGAGTGAACCCATTTTATGAAGAAAGAGCTGTAGACAAGGTTGTCTAGTCGCCCCCTTGCTATTTATATCTGCCATCGATGAACTAACAAGGACAATTTCGAAAAAGTATTTGGGATTTGGTGTCTCTTTTTGTGGGACTCCATATCTAATTGACCTACATGCTGATGATGTAACGTTAATGATTGAAGCCAATTCGGCAATTCAACTTCAGTATAGGATCAAAGTTCTTTTGACTTTTTTTAACAAATTTAAGGTCAACTCTGGATTAGAAATGAATCTAAAGAAAAACCCCATCCTTCCCCTTGGATCCTGGAATCCGGATAGTTCTACAATAATCGAAGGTTGTAGAGTTGTAACGAATGTGAACATCTTAGGTATCGAATGGACAACCAATGGGGTATCAAGAAGTAATTGGGTAAAATTAAATATGATGGTCAACAAACATATGCAAAAATGGCGTCATTTATCGCTACAAAAATGCATTGATTTGTACAATTTGAGAATTGTTCCTCTTGTATTATACAGAGCTACCTCCATTCCTTCTCTAGCAGAATGTGCAATGATTCAAGAAGATGCATGGTTTAAGGGACTCTTCTATAAAAATTATATTCTTGCTTTAAAGCGTCCAAAGAATAAGTTGGCAAGGTGGCCTCTCCCTTTTATCTAGTATAATTACAAAATGCCACAATAAGGTTGTGGAGGAATGAGGTGTATACCCGTTGAGAGACTTGAGGGTGAATTTCACGTCCTCTAAATATTATGAATTGATCCAAATGGGAACACCCTTAACTAATCGGGATTTGGAAGTTCTTTTGCCACTTTTAGCGTCTATTCAGAGAATTTGATGGAATTTTATGGAAAGGAAGGCCTAATTATAATTCAGATTCAACAATTACTATAATTCATGAAAATAGGACTAAAATGCCTTTGATGAATAAGTTTGGGAATCTGTTTTTATTAGAGAAGACTGCTCTCCACCATAAAATTATAAAGTTATAATGACTTAAGCCCGAAATCTGTCTTTCTGGGAGGGAGATTTTGTCTTCCTCCTGAGAGGTCTTTTAAATGTTTTTTCAAAACCGTAGTTTTTACCAAAATTTGTCGGTGGAAGTGAAGTCTGTGGCAGATAAATTTATTGTACTACTCGATCTTCCTCCTTCATGGGAACAAAGAATTCTCAGATCAATTTCTGGAATTTCAGACGTGACCAAATTGACGGCACAATTTCAAATTTCCACTGACAATATCATATTTTATTATCTGTGGAAAGACTGGGGTTTTATGTTCAACTCTATTCTACACGCTTTTGCTGATTGCCCGGTTTTGCGAGTTGTCAAATATTTTATCCAATTCAACGTTTGTGTGACAAAAGATATTTCTTCTTACTTAATAAACGCAAATGTATTATTTGGAGCTTATAAGAGAAATAAAACTACTTCTCCTCTTCACAAAGCCGCCAAGTTTACTTTATTAAATCATTCATTGCTAAAAAAACTAACTATTGACTCTCCATTAAATGTGGAAGAATTAATAGCTATAATGATAAGTGCAGTTGCTCGATATGCAGCAGTTTCTATCAAAATCCCTCTGTTGTCATCTTCGTCGTGGGCATGGGCCGGAAAACTCATCAAATTTGTTCTTTCGAGGTCCGTGCAATATTTTAATCTCATCAAGTCAATTATAGGAAGACATCGTCGTTTTTTATCAACCTTAGCTAATTTTTTTTTTAATATTATATCAGGTTATTTTACTTTAGGACATTAAATATGAACTATAATGTTCATTTATGTTTTGTTTTTTAAACGTAATTGTCCTGTTCCTTTTTATTTAGATGATCTACTTTTTACCTATATGTGTATTTATTATTGGCACTGTTTGTATTGTATAATATATATAAAATATTTTAACCAAAAAAAAAAAAAAAACCCAAGAAAATATCAAAAATAGAGGAACATTTTTTAATGAGGAAACAAAAATTATAAAGGGAAGCATAAATTTTATTGTTTTTTAAAATAACCCTTGCCAAAAAAAAAAAAAAAAAAAATCTTACGGACGCCCCTGAACAAAATTACCAGATTGGCCTTTTTAAACCATTTTGACCATGAAAAATTAAATTTTGCTTTTTATTATATTTGGGCTAAATTTGAAAAAAAAAAAAAAATTGAAAAAGTTTTGTTTTATAAAGCCATTTTTCATAAAATTTAATTTAATAGGCTCTGTTCCCCATTATTATATTTCAAGTAGCAATGCAGCCCTTTCTATTAAAAGGTTGCTCAATACCCACGCTATATCCAATCAAAATCGGACAGTACCTCAAATTTTAAACACTACGAGGAAGTTGAATGTCTGTCAAAAAATGACTCTTGTGACATCATTTTCTCATGATATAAGCTTTGATATGAGCTTGGGCTTTTCACATAATGTTTTCAGTCATAATTATCATTTAAAATCCTACTGAGTTTTGCTGCGATACTAGGGACATACACCTTAACGTACAGTCGTTTAACAATCCCATTTGTCATAATTAAAACGTTCATTTTCGATTCCTTTTATTTTTTTATACTGGCAGGCTATATTTTACGTGAATTCAACTCTATTTATAAATCATGAAGGAAACTGATTTGCTATTGAGAATGAAAGGACGATATACATTCTACGTAACAATATATTTTTTCCTTATATATAGTATTGTATAAATCCTACTATGAAGGTGTGGTAACGAATATTTCCGCCTTTAACCCTTTTGCTTGCTTGCGATACCAAGAGCAATGTTTTACCCTTCTACATAAATATTTTATACTAAAGAATACAATACCGACGGAGGTAAAGTAAGTTAGCATTTTTATAATCTAGATGACATTGAGACGTAGGTACAAACTTCTTTTTTGCTTGCTATGCTTATCTCCCTTCCTCTTCCATCTATTTATATAATTTTCTTTTCCACAATTTTTTTAGGAAATTAAATTCATATTGTTATGTTGAAGAAAAAAAGATTATGTGTATACCGAGTGGTTCATTAAAATCGGAACTATTTTAAACTCTAAATAGATATAATTTATTAATTACCCTTATAATTTCAACTAAATTAGTAGTATAAATAAGTTTGTGTCTGAGCTCTTTTAATCATCAATGTGGCTGCATTAGAGGTAATGATGGCTTCCAGGTGGCGGCTGAAGGTCTGTTAGGGGGGGGTCCAAAAGTTTCAAAAAAAAGTTTAAAAGTGGCCTTTCTACCCTCACACGGCTCTTTCCAACCACCCATAAATCTCATGCATGGGCAGTGGGCCCCCATGGACTTGAGGGGATTGACCTCTGAGTCTAGTTTGGCCTTTTTGACAGAGCCCTTCTTCCTCTCCAACGTTTCGGACTTACTACCGGCGTATACGATGGTCCTGGAGACAATTGGAGTGCTTCAATGGAAATTCGTGGAATACGTTCAAGTGTCATTTTCTCGACTTGCATGTAATCTAGAGGGCTGAGGTTTGTTTCGTTTTCTAACTAATTGTTTATGCTTTAATACGAATCAATTTTAATGACTCAAGCTTCACTAATGATTGGATGAGTAAGTGTTGAGATTTCAATGAGGCTCCTGGTATTATGTTTTGTACAAGTTGTGATTTTGTACTTTTGAAGTCTTAAGGCTTTCTGCTTGAATCTATTTTTTTCTTTTTTTAAGGTCGTTAAATTTTCTAAGAACTGCTCATTTTCTTCTGCAAGGGTTATAATTTGAAGCTTGGCTTTTTTGTTCTCTACGTCCAGGAGATCCATTGAATTTAGCAAAGAGTACAAATGCTCCGAAAGTACATTTAAAGCGTGATTATTGTCATTGTCTATATCTTCTTCGATAATTACTTCCCTTTTTTCTTCTATTTGACTCAACTATAATTAAGTGCTTGGGAAAATCAAAAATAGTTGGTACTGCTCCATCAGCAAGACTACACTTGACTTTATGCCGAAGGAATTAAATCCTTCCTGAAATATTTTGAATAAGTTCTCGACCACTTAGAGGGATTCCAATTTTCTCTCCGGGCGTTAATCAACCAGCAATTACGAAGCTCTGGATTTTTTGGCCATCTAAAAGAAAATATGTTTAAACCAATAAAGTGGTCCAATATGCAGTTATATATAGAGAGGCGGGTATTAATAGGGCAAAGATTGGGGAAAAAAATAATTAAAACAGCATTTGATTTTTTTAAATGGTTATATAACTATATTAATTTTACTAACGTGAAAAAACTAATAAATTCGTGATTGGCCTTCCATATCTCTCCTTTAGTCCATGATCATAAGGATTAGTATCATTCTCAGCATGCTGAGAATAATGCTGACCCTCATGATTCTTAGTCTTGAAGGACTGAGAGAAGGTTGCGTTCTGAAGGTGAAATTATAAGCCACGCAAGTAGGCATTGTAAACCTACAAATTGTGAAAATAATAAGTATAACATATAGCTAAAGGAATATATATTTGAATAGCTTGCCAACAACGAGTATTACAGTCCAGAAGGGATGATAAATGAATTTTAAATAACAAAGTTCCTATTACTAGTAATAGTATTGGAGAAGTACTAAGGACTTGTTTGTTTTGGGCGCAATATTTTTTGCCCTCGACAGCTGAACAGTCTCGCTTTTTTCTCCAAATCAGTACTCTATTATTTTAATATCTCTATGAGTAGGAGTCATAGAAGCCATATTATCATTGGGGGAGTTGCATTATTTTGGCGATAGACGGCGGGCGTCACTCTCTGACTCTTTGTTTACTTACTAATTTGAAAAACTCTCATAATTTTCTGAACAAATTTCTGAACATTAACTTTAGTTTGTTGCTATAATAACATTAATTCTTCTAATGATGTAAGATTAACTTTAATAACAAACTAATTAAAGGATGTTGCCTGTTTTTTATAATTTACTTTACACTAAAAGTAAAGACACCAAATTTTTAAGGAAATAAGGATTTCATTATCTTTAAGTTTATTGTTATTCTTTGTTGCTTGTACCAAAAGGGTTCCGTTATATTTTAGATCTTGGCTTTCAGCTACAATAGCTGCCCCAACTCCAGTTTCATTACTTGTACACCCCTTAACTTTATTAACCTCTGGGGTTACTTTGTAAATTCGTTTTTGTAATAAATGGATTATTGGGCTATGATTTAGTTTAGTGGTAGGTGTCTCAATAGGAGTAATAACAACTTTAGTCGCCATATTTGAACAAGATATAAAAGCGATAATTACTTTATCAACATTAAGACTTTAAAGGATTATCATGAGGTTTCTAAGCAAGGTCGTTATGATTATTTAGTGGGACTTAACCCCAAAAATTATATATATTTTTATAAAATGGTTTATTTTATTTATATATACTAGGAGATAATCCCTGCGTTCCAGGGCTGAATAGTGGGGAATAAAATCAAAGAAACAAGGTAGAAAAAAAAGGTACAGAGAAGGATATAGAAAGATAAAGAGTGAGAACAGAAGAGGGAAAAAACAAAGAAGGAGATAGATTTAGAAAGAGACATCGAAGCAATAATTAAATATTACAATGATGGACTATATATTTAACTATTTTGATACAAATTACTCAAATTGTAATTTGTACAATTTGTTTCTAAAAGTTGTAACTTGTATAAGCCTGGTAACTTGTACACAACCTATATGTATAATGAACATTCCTAAGAAGAAGTCATGCCCTGGAGTTACGTTGAATGTAGAAAATGCATGATTTATGAGGATGCAAAAGGGGGAAAATTAGTAATGGTCCTTGATATGAAGATAAAAGAAGCTTCACAAAAAGTTGCAAAAAAATCCACAATTTTATATATTTTTTAAACTATTAGTATTATTAAATACTATATTGATAGCCACGAATCTCAACACGTCTGAATGATTATGGACTTTAATTGATCACTCAACTGTATGATAAAATATTTTGTTTTGATGAATGTTGTCTTTTACCTATTATTACTTTAGTGACCTTATAAATTATGGTATGCAAATACGAAATATTAACAAATTTTGTATATGGGGTCTGTCAAGACAAAAAAATGATTTTTATCAAAATTGAGTGTGAATTACTTTTGTATTTTTCGACGAATACTCGTCAATTTCTATCAACAAATTATTGAAAAGCTACATGAATTGAACTTCGAATTGCTTCCACATCAAACTTGAGGTTTTTTTTTATTTTTTGTGCTTTACTCTCCAGATTTGGCTCCCAGCAACTACTGCTGTTCACATACCTAAATAAAATGATTTCTGCTAAGAAACTTTTGCCCCAATGAAGAGGTGGAGGCACTGCTAGTTACGCGTTATACATATTTTTAATTGCATCCATAAAGTTTTTAAGCTAAAAAGTTATCAAACTGCTCAAACCAAGTTTTTTAAAACTCTGTTTTCAATCACCTTGCCGAAAAAGATAATAAATATTTTTTATGATGATCCATGCCACAATACTATGTAGTTATTATTCCTATTCATCTTAAACACATTTTTTCTGGTCAAGTCCGGATTGACACTTTCTATCCCAAAGTTGTTTCTGTCTCGATTATTATCAAGATGTGTTTGTCATTGGAGTAGTCTAATACAGTGGTACCGAAACTTCTTTGAGTTCGACCCCTGAAATATGTGTCTAGACAATGTGCGACTCCTTTAAGATATCGATATAAAATTTCAACTACATTTTATGCAAATAGATCACTTAAAGTCCATATCGACCTTATAAAATTCAACCCTGAGACAAGTAACATAAGTTATTTGTCTATATTTATCAAAAGTAAAGATTTTAAATCAATAGGTATTTGTATATGGAAAACATTTATTGTTATGTAGAATGTATATTGTTCTTTCATCCTCGAGAACAAATCAGTCTCCTTCATGATTATAGAGATGAAATGTCGTAAAATATGACCTACCAGTATGTAAGAAAAAAATAAGAAATACAACAAAGAAATAATGGAGTATATTCTAAATATGAAATCACAGATATACTCGTATGTACTACTTGAAACCATGTCTATCTATACTTATCAATTCTCTAGTTGCACTAAATAAAGTTAAAATTGAGAATCACAATCCACAATTTGTCAAGTGTTTTAGAATCAAAATCTGCTTTTGGTGTTTTGTCACATGAAAGTTCATTAAGCGCATCTGTTATATCAAACGATAGATGATTGTCTGTGGAGGGTAAAATGGGTGTATCCTGGTGTTTTTTTGTGCAGCACTATCTTCTGGAAAATAATATTTAAAAAGATTTCTAAATAATATTTATACAGATAATTCTTTCAGCTTTTCACTCATAGTGATGTCAATTCAATTTATATTCTTCTTTTTTGGAAATTATCTCGTGACCTCTCCATTGTGTTTATTGTTGTATCGGTCCTTACTTATTCGGTCCAGTCCAGACCAGTTCTTGGATTTTTCATAAAAATATCGCCGGTGTATTAAGTCAAAAGTATATATGAGATATATGTTAAAATTATTGCTCATATCTTGCCAAAAATATTAATTGTTTCATTATAATGCAATATAATACGAAAATAAGAGGCTAATATAAATACAAGTTTATTCCATAACAGGTTTCAACTAAGGCTTGACGTCAACGAGAATATACTATTACTAATAATCATAACTATTTCTAGAATTATATGCTATTAATATACCTTTGTTATTCTCTATGACGGATTGAAGGGAGAGACAGCTGATGAATACAAACAACAAAAGGATCAAAACATTCAAATATTATATAGTAAATAGCCGTTCCCTCTTACTTAATAATGCGATTTTAGGGGCCTAATGGATAATGAGGGTATTCAACAATGTTCAAATTTCCCTCTTTTCACTCATCAAAGTGGCAATTATAAATATGAAATCGGGAAAATGCGAAATAGTTCATTGTTATTGTAAAATAACTCATCAATCTCAATTTTCACTCTTAGGAAGGAGTATGATCTCTTAAAGGAATCTCCACAATTGGTGTTTAAATGCGCTGTAAATCGCATGACGCCTAAGAAAATTTTCATAATTGATTTTTTCTTATAAATTCCTAATATTCTCGGCTGTTCTCGTAAATACTTATTTTAATAAGAAATGTTTTAGAATAACTACGACAAATAAACATGTAATCAATGGGATATCATTCATTCTAAAAAAATATTAAATGATGATAAAATGAAGTCTTTCAACCTATTATTGATATTTTTCAAATGATTGATTCTTAAACTGAATAAGATATGACAACTATCAAATATAACTGATATCTTGATTTCAGTCAGTATGTTTTTGCTCTATTTTTTCATCACCCCCAAGGATTCCATAGTACTATGTAGGGTATATGAATGAGTAATGACTATATTTACAGTTGGCCTTTTCTCAATCATGCCATCAGAATTCATTTTTTTAGTAGTGTCTTCTTCATAAGTTCTTCGCTTTAAGATTCGTCGATGGGACTCCAATTTTTTTAAGTGCATTGGAAAGTCAAAAATGGGGGCACTGCTCCATCAACAAATAACAAAGTGAACCTGACTTTGTGCTTAATGATGTCAGAGGCCTTGAAATACTTAAAACATATCCTGGACCATTTGGTTTGTTTCATATATTGGCGACAGCTTTAGAAGCACTGGATTTTAGGACATCTGAAAATAGATGATTATAATATATATGGAATATTAAATTAAGTAACGACTAACAAGGATGCCAAAACATATGCTTATTTTATAAAGTTATGAATATACTTATGGGAAAAGCTTATTTATACATAATTGCGGTAAAGTTTGCATTTCTTCCACAATTTACTAGCAAAATCGTTTTCTAGGGATCTAGAAAAAGCCAGTGTTCTTGAAGTACAATTGAATGCAATGCAAGCAGGCATTGAACTCTACGAATTAAAAATAAGAATGCATCAAGTTCCAATGATATCCACTACGATAAACTTACCTAATACAAAACGTTATTTGATCACTAATTATTAATTTATTAAGATTTTAAGAAATATTATTGATAACTGAAAGGCCAATGTTGACATAATAACTGAACGATTTGTTTCTTATGTTTCTTAATTGTTCATCAGTTGAATACTTCAATAAATTATCCTCGTCATTTTTATGAGTAAGCACTCTATACTTTATATATCTATGATTATAAAACAGAATAATTTAAAACGCCCTCAATGACGTCACAAGGGATCGACTTTACCTTCTTTAAGGACCGACAAGTAAAACTGGATTAAATGGGACTCGACTGGACCGCGGTACTCAGTCCTAAATAAGAACCGACACAACAATATTCTTGTCCTACTTTCCCCAGAGGGAAACGACCCCCCCCATTTGTGAACCACTGTTTGCAATGCTTATTGATCTGACAATGAGTTCAACCTCGGAAGGAATATCGGTTTCATGTCGATATTAAATTAAGGATATCCAGAGCATTAGTCCGTCTAAAGCTTTAACCCAAGTAACGAAACACGACCGATAGCCTGAGAAAATAGTAGGGTCAGTATTTTTATATTTTTCCGCAAGATGTCGCTTTTCCAACAAAGTCATTCATTTATTTATACTAAAGATGATAACACGTGCTCTATGTTTATTTTAGTCTTTATAAAGTTATATTGAGTTAATTATTTCACTTTTTAATTATTAATTAATTATGTCAGATGATGAGAATAATATATCGGAGTCTTCAGATAATGCTTTAGTCTGTAAGCTCTGCAACGTGTCCTTCAAGGGAGCAGACGATCTGTTTGATGATGCAAAGACTAATTTTGAATGAAAGTAGCAGAGTTCTTCTCTAAAATTACTCTTCATATGGCCAAAAAACTCATCTACTCCCCTGAAGGATAAGTTGTAGAGCTTTCAAAGCAGACAATTCTCGGAAGACTCCCATACATTCATCTTATCATCTTACGTAAATTATCACTAAAATAACTAAACTATAGTAATATTTATTTTATTTATTAATAACCTAATTATCTACTTCCTAAACTTGCAACTCAAATCTAGCTATTTTTTTTTTTATTAATCCATGAATATATTCCAGTTTATAACTAGAGTTGTTATTTTTTTAAAGGTAGAAATAATAGCAAAATAAAGGCTCCTGGCGTACAAAAAAAGTAAATTATAAACCAAGACTATTTCACCTGTTTATTGTTTTGTCCTCGTTTCGCTACTTATTTTAAAGCTTTTGTCAGCTCAAAAAATCCTGAGCGTCCTCCTTCTCAGTTACCATTTTTGTAATTTTTCTCTCGCTCGTTTTTTAAAAGCAATGTGTGCACTCTCGCTCAATTAAAAATGAGCGGCGATCATTTATTCGCTCGTAGTCGTATAGGAGTATTTAAATTTAACAACTCTTTATGATTGCAATTAAATTCCTGAAAATTATATATATTATTTATTCCAAAAAATGAAGAGGAATTAGGTACAAGAATAAATAAAGCTTAAAGATCTAAAATTATATTCAAATAAAAAAAATTTAGTAAAATGATTAGGCTAACTAGTCCATAAAATATTCGATTAGTTGAGTGTGCCGTACGATTGGTGACAACCATACATTATCTGCAATAGCTTATAATAATCAAAATAATTGGTTTAATTAGAATAGGTTTGTCAATAAACTTTTATTCGTCTTTTAATGTGCCTTCGACACAAACCTTTTCGGGAGCCACTATCTTTGGGACATTTAATTACGAGATTTCGTGCACTATCATCCAGTTAAGCCTGATAATTTGTTTGAGTTTGAACACAGGGTTCTCAAGTTTTTGAACATATGCTTGCGTGAGATTTTGAGATCTTATGTCAATTTACTACATAAAAATATAAGAAAATTATATTTCAGTTATGAAAATTCGCGTACAAAAAATAAAGGTTTATCTTCCAACGTAAACTCCTCACACGAAGGAGCTGGCGATGTTTCCGAGGGAACTCATTTCTGAGGAAAACTTGTCAATCAGAGACAGCAGAGAGCCACAGATATCCATAATATTAGTCTGTAATATATCATTGAAATAAGCATTAGAAGGATAGATTTTTGATAGACAGTAAAGTTTAAGTCCTTTAATTTGTTGGTCTTATTTTGGCATCAAATAGTTCACTTTTTTTCTTAATAGTAATAAAAAAGTGTTTTGAAGCCAATCAAACTTGGTCGTTTAGGCCCCCAAAATGGTCGATATTAACAATATTGACGTCATATGAAAGCGTTCTGTTGTATTGTTGAAGAAAGTTATGATCCTTTGATATGCTATGGCTATTGTGATAGAAATTATCATGAATCTCCCCATGACTTTAGGCATAAGTATGGGTTTGCCTAATGCTAATTTTTATAAAAAAATCAAAATTCTTAATTATGTATCATATGCTAACTTCATTTTAAGGTTATGCTTTTGTTTTATCTTTTTTTGCAACAACAAATTGAACCGTTAGCCTCTTTGAATCAATTAAAGACTGTGCACCTACAATTGTGCAATAATATAATGAGAAATAATGACTTCATTTTATTTTAATGTTGTTATAATGCTATATAAAATATTCTTAAAAGAGTTACATTCATTCTTACATAAGAAACATACATTTGATAAAGATATTTGCACTTATTTACAGGGTTTATAAGCAAAAAAGTCCGATCTACGCTAAATAATTTCTGAGCATAATTACGTGATATCTGGCAATGATACAATGTTATAGATTCAAAATTCTTTGGCGACACATGCCTCAAAACGAGGTTGGAAGCACCTGCATGTTTTGACAATTTCATAGAATGGAACCATTTAATTCAATAGCATTTTTGTGGGGGATTCTAAAGGACTTCCTCTCTATGTCTCCCCCAAAAATTATAATGACGTGGATTCAAATCTGGTGTTGATGGTGAGATCATTCCGTTTATTTGATCCTCCTGACTCCTCTTGTTTTGTGAACATTGGCGTCGCTATTAAGGTTAATAGAAATACAAGGTTAGACCATCTTGTAATCGGGCCTGCAATAATTTTCAATCTAATGTACTGTACCGACTGCTGGGCAAGACAGGCATATTTTGACAAAACACACGACAACTCATAGTCCATGACATCAATATAGCTAGAATTTTCAATTTAATGTATCGTACCGACTCCTGGACAAGAAAAACAGATTTTGATAAAACACGCAACCGTTCATCTACTATGACGTGAATATTAAAAGCATGGTGGAAGTCAAACATCAGTCGTACACGCGTTCTGGTATAACTTTGTATTTCTATTAACTTTGGTCTCTATCACCTTTTTTTGGGGGGTGAACCCCTATAACAGTTTATAAAGCCTTCTATTCATTTAAATAATATCTTATACATAATAAGTACGTTTTTTGTGTACATGGAATACAAAATGACTGAAAAAATCAGTCTTTCTGGGCCTCCCTAGTCATTACGAGCCTGTCCTTGACAGGAATAAAACCTCATTTTCCTTATTTCTTTAATTCTAGATCTATCTCCTTCTCTGTTTTTTCCGTCTTCTGTTCTCCCTCTTTATCTTTCTACATCCCTCTCTGTCTTTTTCTTCTACCTTCATTCTTTGTTTCCGGTCTATTCAGCCCGAGGTTAATAGAAATACAAGGTGTACGACTGATGTTTGACATCCACCACGCTTTTTAATATTGACGTCATAGTGTATTAGTAGTTGGGTTTTTTTATCAAAAATCTTACTTTCTTACTCGGCAGTCCGTACGATACATCAAATTTAAAATTCTAGCAATCCCGATAACATGATGGTCTAATCTTGTCTTTATATTAACCTTGATTCAGCCCTCGAGCGATGGCCACCTCTGCATGTATATATATAAAATAAACATATAATATAAGTAATCATATACGGGTACATTCTTTAATTATGGATCCAATGGCGTAATTTTAACTGAATATTGGCCCTGACTTTTAATGCAATGTTTGTGGATGGAAACCAGAATTTTTTGTTTATAAACCCTTTATAAATTTAGAGTTTTTTTCAATTCTTAAAAAAAATATGTATATCTTTATATGTTTTGTACAAGTTTGCGATTTTGTAGAAGTAAACTGTACAATTATCAACCAAAAAATGATATAGATTAATTAAAATGAAGGATTTACGGTAATTGATATGATAATAATGTAACAATTCAATATTCCACTATTTTAATACAAATGACTCAAATATCAGTATTATATGGCACATTGTACAATTAAAATGCCCCCAGGTATTTGACTCATAAGTCATAAATACATGATAACCATGTCATGAAAATAGATCAAAGTAAAATGATAGTATCAATTAATAGCTTTGCTTGTTATAATGTTGTAATTAAATTAGGCACTTTAAGACGAAGAAATTGCAATTTGTATAAATTGCTTATGAAAATTACAACTTCTGCACAACATATGTATATAGGAAATATAAAAAGGTTGAGGCTGATTTAAAAAGCTCTTAAAATATTAATAAGTCCAAATGAATATTTATGTAGATACATAACATTAACGTATACTTGGAGTCCGATCTTCTTTCCATTTTTTTTTTAAGCCCAAAATTTGAAATTATCAGACAATTAATCAACCTTTTGTTATTATTAAGAGCCTCAGTTGTTGTCACAGGTTTAGGATCCATATAAAACACAAAGATTGTTTAACACAATAATTAAGAGGTGCATATATCGACTTCAACAAAATCGACCAATCATTTCTAAAGTCGTACTTGTCCTCTACTTCGAACGTTCAGATACGTCCAGGATTCCTACATGCCTCAATAAGTTGATTGGGAAAATAACTTAATCTTTTTGAGAAGTTTGAGGAAAAGGGAACCTTTTTTTTTCTTTACGGATAGACTCAATAATCAGCCTGCTGCATAATCCTCCAGGAGTAAAGCAAAGGGGGTTTCATCCAAATTTCCAGTCACTCGAAGAGTCTTAAGCCTGAAGTTTTAACTTTGACTTGGCCTCTCAAACTTTAGGCATTGATGGGTGCTTGGGATCACTAAGCCTCTTTACAATAATGAGAGTTGAAAAAATGAATTACAAAGTACTTCAAGTGAAGGAAGACCCATTTTAGTGGGAAGATGCATTTATGCTATTATATATACAGGGTCGTTTAGGTAGGTTAATCATGACTACCTTTAACTGCATCCTGATCAATAAGGGAAGCAAGAAAAGGCTTGAAAATTTATTTACAAACTTTCTAATAATACAAAAGAAAAAAGTTCATTGAATGTTTTTCCCATTTTTCACCAATCATTCGCTCGATAAGAGGCCCAAAGCAGGTCTTCAAGGAGTCGATGCTGTTGTGTGAATTAGCAGAGATCTTTCTCTTTAATTCCTCCAAAAAGAAGTAATCCATGGGATTCATTTAAGGAGAGTTGGAGGGATTAATGTCGAGGTGCCTAAATGACACTTTCTCTTCTTTAAACAAGCTTTGGGGTTTGAATGACTTGTGAGAGGAGGTCGAGTCTTGATGAACCAGGAACTTTAGGTCATTGGTCTCAGCTTTCATCCAAGTTATCACTTGGTCAGAAAGGGGTTCCCAGTACCAATCTCATTGGAATAAAAAATAATTCGGTTACCATGGGACTTCAAATCGTTCAGGAGTTTTCTTCCATGAGCATTTTGAGTGACCTTCATTTTGTCTGTAAGGATATGTTTTTTGTAGAAACGGTATGGCTTCATCCTCAGATCAGTGTTTATGGCCCTGGAGACTGATACACGACTTACTTGGAGTTTTTTTGGTAATAGCGTTAATCAGAGTATCAGGAGGTGATTTCAAGGAACGTTTTAGGCCTACGAGGAATATGGAAGTGCGTTTTTTATCACTCGAATAATTGTGGGCTTTTCTCCTTTATACCTCCTCCTCGTTCCAGTGTTCATAGACGTCGTAGACTTTACTATTTTGATATCTGATCATCTTCTTTATGTACGATGGGCTGAATTCCACGCAAGCAAATTCGATGATGGCATTCCTCCGGTTGTCCAACATTGTAAATACTTGTTTTGAATTTAAAGTAGTGTAATTAAATTAGAGCTATGTCTCAAACTATCCCTTTGAAATTTAAATAACCGAGTTAAATGTTTTTCTTATTGTTCGGGATATAGTTAATCATGATCCGATTTACATGGAAGAATTTTATATTATGGGAAACGTCCTATTGCGAATCATCTGTTCACCGTTGCTGTCTATGATTACGTCATTTAGCAAACATTATTTTCTGGCACGGCTTCTGCATCCTTAAAATAAAGAGGCTAAAATTTTAGGACCGAAACATTTCTACCTATAACTAAGATTTACAACTCCGCTAGATAATAATAATTAATTTATGACTATTATCATTGAAGATGAAATAAAAGTTGATAGGAGGAAGAAGAAATGAAGTAGTTAGTTGTTTGCATAGTGAACAAAAGAGTCCAGATGAAATTCCAGTTCTTATGTCATAGTTATCATCATCACTTGTCCACTTGAGTACGCATAACAAGTAGGAAATGTATCAAAAATACTCTTTTTTTTAAAAAGAAATACTTCAATGTCATAGGTACATAGAAGAGTTCCTCAATTCCCAGAAAACAAATTTTTAAATTATAGAATCCCACTATCAAATAATATATAGAGAAAGATTTAAATATTCGGTGGTCCATTAACATCTTTACTAATTCCATACTTAGTGAAGTTTGAATTATAGAACTTAATTCATATTTCGATATATTAAAGCATAAACAATTGGTTACAAAACAAAACACACTTGAGCTCTCTAGATTACATACAAGTCGAGAAAATGAGACTTGAACCTGATTGACGAATTTCCATTCGCGCACTCCAAGCAGTTGGCCGTTTCCAGGACTACCGTATACGCGGGCAGCAAGTCCGAAACGTTGGAGAGGAAGAAGGGCTCTGTCAATGACCCAAACTGGACACGGATGAGTTAAAGGAAACAATCCAGGCGAATCCACCCAAGTCCATGAGGGGCAATGTAAGAAATATTGGGGTTTCACACTAGACTGTCCAGAGAGCTATCAAAAAAGTGAGGGGGAAGAGCCTTGTGAGGGTGGAGAGGCCACTTTTATACCATCTATGAAAATGACACATCTTCTCAGTTTCAAGATTATGATTAAAGGAGCTCAGACACACATCTATTCATAGTACTAATTTTGTTGAAATTCTATAGTGAATTAATAAATTATATCTTGTTGAAGTTTAAAAATCAAAGTGTTCAGATTTGAATGGACCACTCTGTATTTATTTTTGCAGATTGAATAATTTTTTAATTTTTTTAATTTCCCCTATATTCTTGGTTATCATTTATATCATTATCACAAATAGTGCAACATTTTTTTTTATGGAAACCAAGAGTCCTGCTATTTTAGATTCCATAATACTCTAGACCCCTTATAAAAAACTTCAATGGTAAGAAATGAAAGAAATAATGCTTGGTGGAGCTGGAGAATGTAGATTTGTGAAATAGAGAGCCCGAACTGCAAGCTAATATTTACCTCAGAATGCATATATAACTAGATTGGGACTCTGTAGAGTTCAAAACCTGTCATTTTTACCATATATAATCTTCGTACCAATTTTGCTCAAAATCGTTGCGTAAGTTTTGCCATAATCCTGGTGACAGACAAATACACAGAGGCAACAACATAATCAACGTTCAAATTCGTTGCAGAGGTAGTTAAAGTAACAAAGGGATGCTTATGTTATGAAACTATTCAATGCAGGATTTCCTGTAGGTGTAAAACCTAGACAAATCATGGAAAAACGAGATCACAGGACCTCGGGAGAGAAACCCTAGGACGTGTTTACATACAGACAACATAATTTTTTATTTTTTATGGGTAGATATAGGTGATTTGTATGTGGGGGCAAGGGCTTGAGTACTTGGGTCAGAAAAAATAGGATATCACTCGGAATTTTTGATTATTTTTCATGTGACTTAAAAAATAAATTGTTAATTAACAATAAAATATATATTTTTCCAGAAAAGTACTAATTATTAGTGAATATTATTGTGTAAATATTACTTTCTAGTTATTTAGTCATTAAACTAAATTCGATACTGCTCAGGAAAAGGGATCCAAAATGGTAAAGAAAACATCATTCAATTGAAAGTGAGCCTTTTTTATTATTTTGGAGGGAAATTGAAAAGAACCGATCTAATTTTTTTTCAAAAATACAATTGCACATATCAGAGTGGGGAAAAATGAAATATCAGTCGGGAAATTTGTAAAAAATATTCCCCCCCAAAGAAAAGGCCTAGCACCAGATAATATTAGTGTCTATCTGCATTAAATATATTAATGAAAAAAAAAGAACAGACCACTTACCGATTGGGAGTGTGAATAATTAAAATTATCCTTGATGGATGAAAAGAGTTCTTCTGACTTTATTAATATAATATGTATGTTATAATTATGATCGTTATAATTCTCACGTATTAATTCTTTAGTGACGAAATTCAATGGAAAAACAATTGGGAGAAATTATTCTCTATAGCTCAATGTGTGTAGGTTCGGTGCAAGGTGACTCCTAGAAAAGAAAATATAGATTGTAGATATGGACTTCAAGGGCATTATTCCTAGGTCAGATGGAGCAATAGTAATATGTTTACTTATACCTATACAGTGCGGCTCCATCTGACCAATTAAAAAAAAGCAAAACAACTAACTAACTCGGTACAAATTCGGTATGGACCGACCTTATAGTAAAATTCGGTATTAAAAAAACTAAAAACCCCCACCCACTTCATCCAGTCCCATAAACGAAAAATGTTGTCTTTTTTTGTTGAAAAGAGAAAAAAGATTGGTTTTTGTCAAAAAATATTCAAATATAGTGTCCTCCATTAATTTTCATGTAATAGCAGTGATGCCAAAATATAAAAGCCAAGGGGCCATTGGCTATTTACTTTTAAGGAATTTATAATTATTTCAATAAAAAATGCTGATCTTGCTTAAAAAAATTTAATTTCTTCTTTTTTTTAAACGAAAAAAACAACATTATTTGACGAATATATTTCATCTAATAATTGCTGACAAAATTAACACGGCCATGATTTGGACCAAAAGATTGGTCCAAATTGGTTTAAAAAAAGTCTCGTATTGATCAGCTTTTATACGTTATATTATTTGCTGCGATAAGTCAACAAATTACGACAATGAGGGACATTTTGCAGATATTCTCCAACCCCTGTACTTTGTAAAGGAGGTCGCGGATATTATGAATGGATCTTTTGAGCTTTCTGTAAGGAAGACAGAAAGTAGAGGACACAACAAGATAGTCACTGAAGACTTTTTGACCACCGGTTTGGCTCATACTGGGAGCTACGGAGTACCAGGAGGGGATGAAAGCAGCTGTGAAGTCTTTGTTTCATATCAACCAACACGAAGAAAAAAAAAGCATCTGGGCAAAAAACAACTCATACTTGGTGTAAAGAAAACCTCACCGATTTTTGGCCTCCAAACTTGTGGTCTCTCATCACTGCTCTGCTCGCCACTGGACTATGGAATATGGAGGATCGTACGAGCGTTCCCCACAGCAATGTGGACTTCCTGAAGGCCTCCATTTAGAAGGAGTTGGCTGATATGTACAATAACTATGTCATTAAAGTATGCAAGGCCTTCAGGGCCCGACTGGACGCCATGGTGACTGCAAAGGAGATATTTTGAGAAATTATTCTTGATAGTATAAGGTATAACAAAAATAATAGAAACGCTCCAGATACTTTTTACATGTTGTTCTTGATGAAGTTGATTTAAATCTTCCTGTCAAAAACGGTAGGATTTGCTGATGGACACTGTACTTAATAATATTTACTTCATGTACATAAAAGGATCTAACTTTTTATCCAAAAAAGGATTTGTTACATACACTGTTTATCAAGGGAGTAAATTTAATCAGTTTTTGGAGCTTGATGATGAAGCTACATAATATTATATGCTTCATAGAATATTTGTGATTATACATTATTTGTATTGAATTTATTTAATCAATGAAAATATGATTATCCGTGTCTTAACTATGAACCCATGGGCCATGACCAAATATTCTTTTTTATAGATGAGATAGTTGAAAACAATTTCGTACGAGGGAAACTATATTTCCAATATTTTTGTATAGTGTTTTCACTGACGTGATGAAACAATAACGGCCAATGGGGTATGGATAAGGAACAAACAAAGAAACAGCTCGTAGTATCATCTTGCGGAAAAATAATAATCTTAATTATAGTTTCTAGAATGAATCTATTTTATCATATAAAATATATGTACCCGGTAGAAACTTGAAACTTACCCATTTAGAAAGAAAAAGAAAATGGCCTGCCATTATTTAATTATACATTTAACAAATATCTTTATTAATCTTTTTCCAATACAAAGCCAATGTCAATTTGATTTATTTTATTCGGCCGCCATTGTCCTCACACATGGCGATAAGCCTCTTCCGAAAATATTTGCAAGTACTGCAAATGAAGTTTGGGTCCATGGCAGATCACTCCTTGTCAAGAGATGACTTCAGCTTTTGGGTGACAGATGCCCTCCTCTCGATGTGCAGCCCGAAAGAAAAAGTCGAGGGGATTGACATCCAGAATATATAATTGTCCCGGAAAGCAATGTTCTTGGCTAATAAGCCCTGAGTAATTTTTGCAGTATGAGCAGTATCTTGCTTAAAAACGACGATGGAGATATTTAACTGGACTTAGGGGAGTAGATTGGGCTTAAAAAAGTCGATGAACATGGCTGTTGTGGTCTTGTAACCCTCCAGGAACTAGATCAGTGGTGTTCCTGAGGGCATTTACATTAATGATGGGATTTTTTACGGAGACCTCCTTCCTCTGTATGCTCTTGTTGTGGTTTAGTCTCTTCTTAACATTGTATATGGTCTTACGAGCCATTCCCGTCAGCCTGGCCACCTCTATTGGAGTGTTATCCGCACGAAGAAGAGTTGATACCCTAAGCCTTGAATCTCGCTGCGATGGCATTTCTCGTCTGATTAAAAAAATTAAAAAAACCCGCAAGTGCCTGAGATACATACAATTAGAAAGAGTGTTATTTTCCTATTACATAACCTCTCGAATCAATATAGTATAAGTGCACAAGTGTCGAGTGTCCACCTAGGGTACTCACTTAATAAAATGAAATATTTATGGTACTCCCAAACTTACATCTATCACACACCCTTGCATATAATATATTTCTATAGTTTACCCATGTCCTATTAATAGGCATTAAAAATCCGTATCATGTAGTTAGATTTGTAAAAATATATCTATTTTTGGATAGATTAGGTAAAAAAAAAATTAGGAACTTGTGAGAAAAATATGTTATTCTGTCCATTGCAATAATTAATTTATTATTTAAATTTTAAAATATGATTATATCAGTAATAATGTCTAACATTATATGGAAAATATTAGGCTTTAATATACAAAAAAAAAAATCAATAGCAGGATATAGTTATTTTTGATAGACAGTAAGGTTTAACCACTTTTAACAGTTAGTTCCATTTACACATCCAATAGTAGTTTACTATTTTCCTTACTATAATGAAAAAATGGTCCTTATTATTACAAAAAATTGGATGGTTAAGACCCCAAACTGGCCATCAACAACAATACTATATATATATATATATAGTAAGTTACGCAACGTCGGACGTTTCAGATTGTCGGACACTTAAAGGTTAAGTCGCAACAATTCTTTAGTACTTCAACCAAAGATATCAAAAGAGGTTGTCATGTTGTAATCTTGACACATTTCTAAATTATCCTGTAAAACTTCGAATCAATTGATGATATAGTTTCGGAGAAACCAAACTTTAAAGTTTGAGATTCTAATTATTTCTTATAAAAATTCAAAACTTCTATATTAAATGGTGTGTGATAGTGTGAAGATATTTCGTCTCCATTTGGTTATATTATAACAAAATTGCCATATTCGAGTTGAATAGGAGTTTTGATATTAGTTTTTTATTTATCTGCTGTATTTTTATTTGCATATTATTTGTGAAATAATCGCTGTTTCATAATTTTGAACTAAATAATTGCCATTTATAACCATTTCAAATATTAAAATTTATATATAAATTTCAAAATCCATAGCTATTCACAAAAAATTGATTCATATGGGAAAATAATTAACTGTAGTTTATAAAAATATTATAAAATTTTTTGTAAAAAAAATTTAGATAAAGAATTTAAAAATTAAATTTTTTGGAAAAATAATTTCAAAAATTAAAGTTTCAATTTTCAAAAAGGAATGATATTCACAAAAAAGGATTTTTTTTGGGAAAAATTTGAAATATTAATTTTTTTTTTTTTGAAATAAATTTCAAAAATCCAAAGCCATTCACAAAAAATTAAATATTTTGAGGAATTTTTTTTTTAAATCTACAACTGTTTACAATTAATTTGCAAAAAAAAATTAAGAAGAAGGATAGGAGGAAGGGAGAATGAATAAAGGAGGAAAAGAAGAAGAGGGAAAAATAATATAATTGAAATTACCATTTTAATAACGAAAATATATATATTTAAAAATAGATTGAACTAGAAAATAATGTAATTAGGTATATTCTATCAAAACTCTTAAATGGGGTTTTTGCGAAAGACTTACATATCTATGAGCATTGTACAATATCCCTAATCCCCTAGATAACTTTTTCTAGAAAGATAGTTACAAAAATATACATTGGCTCCTTGTAAGCATGATACACATATTTAGTATGTAAATTATCGCTGACTTGCCATTAATGATACAAAAAATAGCTCCTTTCTTTAACCTGGCTATAAATAGAACACTTAACTTTGCCTTCTATACCTTCAATTTTTTACTTATATACATTAATTCTCAACATTTTGATTTAAGTTATGTTCCGAATTTTATATAATTGGTGCATTAGGCGAAGAGATAACCATCTTTACGACAAACAACACACTCTATTGATTACATTTGCTCAAATAAACAGGTTATAAAACTTAAATAATAACTTCATATACATACAATTCAAATGCTTTTATATTTATATGTCTGTTTTGATGGTATTACACATCGAATCAAAAATGGTTGAAGAGTCTGGAATATAGAAGTAGACGTATAAAATAACCAAGCATGTTGCTATGATACTTTTTTGGTCCTCCCAGGTCATTAAGAGGCTCTTTTTGACCGAAATAAACCTCATTTCCCTTCCTTCTTTCTATATCTCTCACGTTCTCTTTATTTCACCACTCATCTCTTCTCTTTCTGTCTCTTATCTTCTTCATTCATCCTTTGTTTCTACTCCCCTTGATTCAGCCCGGCAATACAGGTTTCTAGTTATCCATTTATTAATATTATGTAGCGTGTAGAAAATTCTGAATCCATATTATGGAGCAACGGCAAAAAGGGGAATGCGTGTGCGATCTCCTCTGCTCCCATGTCTGTGCCAATAATACTACAAGACTGTTGGTATCTCCATTTGAACTGACCTGTCTCTTCCAGCCCTTACTTAAACTCCCTGGACTTTGCAGTTAGGGGTATTTTGGAAAATAATGTCTATTGTACCGATTCTACAAAATTAGATAGGCTCCGAGCCCTCATCATGACAGTGTTGGACGCTATGGGCACAACTTTCATTATCCAGGCGTGTCGAGGTTGTTATTGCTTGTAAAAGAAGATATATTTAATAAAAAATATAACTAAATATAGTATTTAAACATATATAAAATTGGTTTTTAGGTGTATTTTCTTGATTCTATGAAAATCTTCTTTTTCGTAATTTAATCATGCTTCTGCAAGTTTTGGGTACAAACTCTGTGTGTAGCAAGGCTCCAACTAAAAATCCCTATATTTCCCTAAGCTCAAAATCTGCTTGCATTATGTCATGCATAATTGTGTTTATCGATTAATATGAATAAATACATTAACTAAGACATTAATTCATTTTAAATTTTATTCATTGAAACAATAGGTGCAGATATCTAACTATCCGAATGTTCCGTTCTAAAAAATCCATTTAAATCATCAATAAACCAGAACTACCAAGCCACTCTATTAAAACTCATTTCTCTGTGAATAATGTATTTATATACTAGGAGGTTTCGTAGATATTATTGCTTTTAAAAAAATCATTTTTAAAAACAAATGAAGACAAAAAATCGACGTAGCTCAATAGACAACACACTTGGAATAAATTATTCTTTTGAATAGGTTTACGTCTCGGTTATGCCTAGAGAAAGAAATATACATATTGCATTCGACTTCAAAGAAAATTCCTATGTCAGATGGGGCAAATGTAATACTATAATGTTTAGTTATTCTTAATCACTGCGACTCCAACTGTCCATTTAAAGGAATATTAAAATATATACATCTCCCGGTGTAATAAACACTTTTTCTTCAATTCCTACAACAGATTATATTCCCTACGAGTGGTAGCACTGATATGTATAATGCGATTTTTAATACTACTTTGCAAGATAAAGGAAGGATAAGGCTCCTATTCCTTGAATGTCAATTAAAATAATGATATAACACCTCAAGATGAATTGATTGGATAACTTTCTCCTTAAATTACATATTATTTTATACGTTTTCTTTATCTTTTTTAATATTATGTTCCACTCGTAAAGTTTTTAGCACAAATGTCATCTATGGTCGCTAAATATACTGTATCTGTATATAACATAAGTTCTCATAACATGTTCCCTGTTCTTCCAATATCATCATGAGGATGTTGTTAATTCAACAAATCAATTAAATCATAATTTAATCATCAAATCAAAAAGAACATCAATCAAGTTTGCTCAAAGGTTTTTTATGAATAAAAATAGTAACATAATAACACTGATATTTTGAGTAATATTTGAAAGAAGAGTAGTTTAGCTGCTGTCGCGGCGTTTAACTAAATAATCTGTGAGGAGCTATTAAAAGAAGGAAAAACACTTATATATTCAGAATATAGGCAAGAATTATTCCGATGTCGTTCCTTAATTCTACTCTGAGACCAACACGGACTTACACTAATACCTCTGCAAAAAATCCCCAGTGTTACTTTTTGTCTAGTGAAAACTTTATACTTAGATGTTCTCTCCCTAAAAATGTTCAAATAAGGATTTTACAATCCTATGTATGTCTATCATGTCGTAACTTGTATTGTAACACGCAACCTTTAGTGCAAAGGAAGAAAAAAAACATAAAAGAACCCAACATCAGTTGGTAGTTAGCAAATTCTGGGCCGATTCTTCGCGACTAAGGAATTATGATCCAACTATAATTGTTAATAATATGAAGTGTTTGATGTAGAAACATTGGGGCAACCTCTCTTCAGTCCCTATAAGGACTATTTAACGTCCGGGACGAATTGTTTGCACACTCACAGAGCAAAATTAAGCACTACTTTAAATAACCATTATGATAGCAAACATTCTGGAAGGGTGAATTATCCAAGCTTCAAGCAAAGTTTACATTAAAAAAAAAGTTGCAACGAAGAAATTTCAATTTGTGGAATGAAATTCAACTTCCTATTTGCGTTTAAAATATGATATCAAGTCAGAGTTTAACTGTATAGAGGGCTTCCTATTGACTATATAGTCTCTATTGCTCATAGCTTAACTTAATTCAATTTTTATACAAGTAATTAGAACAATGATTAAAGGAAAAGAAGCAGAAACATTGACAGCTGACTTGATATGATTTACATTTTTGTGTTACTGAGGTAACGCCGCTCTATCTTAATAAAATATTGTAGGATTAAAACAAAACATTTAAAAGGCAAATTAAATAAATGAATTCACTTTTACACTACTAAGCCATCATACATACACACAATGTGACACGTCCTTGCCTTTATTGAATCTTGTAACCTTTACTCTAAAAATAAACATAAAAACGCCCAAAATCCGTTGTTAATTATATAGTTAGCAAATTATGTACAACTATGCAATTGTTATTTAACTATAATTGTTGAAAATGCTTACATCTGTTAGCAAGAGCTTTTTTAAACTTAAATAATCACTGTTGTTCAGAACATTGTGCCCGTTGTTGTTGCTGCAATATAGAAATTTAAATTTATTCCTCAGTCATAAATGTATAAATACTCAAGCTGATGTGTGATTATTAGAGACATTTTAAAAGCATTTAAAACATGGGGTTATCCCTATGTACATAAATATTTTAGAACCAAATTCATTTCCACTAAAAATTCCCATAAAACTCTACCCCTCTAACGTCATAAATCATCTTATCAATGTTGGTGTTTTTCAATATCTCATTGTTAAATAGCTTTGATCATAATTGTTCTTCTCAATCAAAGAACCTTTGACCTCTTTTAATGATGATAATTTGCCACAAATCTATGTACATTCATATGAGAAAATATATTTCTTAAGAAGATATACATAGATAGGATATTGTCAAAATTTTATCCCATCAATTCTACCAAACGGTAACCTTTATGATCCTTAATGATATTGTTGCAATATCCTTGAGTCTTGAATGGAATAATACGGAGATTGTATCAAAATACCTACTTTACGTATTTTCAGCGAATTAATTGAAAAGAGTCCTATTAATGTATTTTTTGCATTGCTCATTTCAGTAAGTAAATACTTTAAGCAATACTAAAAACAAAATTCTTTAGCTTAAAACTTGTTATTTGGTATATATATATATAGATATAGGTATGCATATATATCATGCCTAAAAATAGGCTTTGCTTGAGGTAGTAAATTAAAAAGTGAATAAAGAGATGGTAGTTAGTGACTGCAAAGTTACTTAAGAGGCCTAAAATCCATTATTGAGGATATCAAGAAAATGAAAAATTGTTTCTCGACAACACAAACAAATAAAAAAACTAGATCTACCGAGTGGTCGATTAAAATCTGAACACTTCAAATTTTTAACTTCAATTTGATATAATTGATTAATTAATAATTGAATTTAAACAAAATTAATACTATAAATAGATGTGTGGCTGAGCTCTCTAATTCTTAATGTAGCAATGATGGCTTACAGGTGGCTGCGGAAGACCTGGTACCCACTGCGGATGTAGTCCACTGTCATGGTGTCCCAGTGCTGTCTGAAATTGGCTTTGTGGCCCCGGTGTTTATATGTTGGTCACTGCAGGTCTTCGTGGGGTTGGTATCAGGGCGGTTACGTGTCAAAAAAGAATTCAAAAGACTCATTCAATAGATTCTTACAACGGAGCAAATGGGGTTCTTTCATTCTTATGTCAAAAGTGGCCTCTCCAACCTCACAAGGCTCTTTCCACCCACTTTTTAATAGATCTTTGGACAGACTGGTGTGAATACCCAAGTTTTCTTGCATGGACCCTCATGGACTTTAAGGAATTTGCATTGGCTGTTTTCTTTAACTCCTCCAGGTCCAGTTTAGCCTTTATTATAGAGCCCTTCTCCCTCTCCAACGCTTCGGACTTGCTGAAGGCGTAGACGGTAGTCCTGGAGACACTCAATTGCAGGGAAAATTATATAAATAGAACGTACTTGTGTCTAATACAGTGGTTCCCAACCTTTTCCATATAGTGACTCATTTTAGAAAAGCAATAAAAGAACGATCTGATTTTTTTAAGTATCATTTTTTTAATACAACAAACTGCAATACATTGTGACTATGAATTATTTAGTATATATTCGTGAATTGTTAGATACAGTGCTATAATATGAATTTTAATAACTGTCTTAATAAGTTTTTCATCATGTTTTATATATCAATCACATTGGTATCAAAATCAATGAACGCTCCAGGGCATTGTTTGGGAACCCCTGGTATAATCCTTTGATCAATCATTTAAATGAATTTCCTTCATTGTTTATGCTCAACGAGTCGGTATCCAGATATATCCCATTAGGGGCCCGTTTTAGGGGGAAGGACTTAGGTGACATTTCCCAAAATCCCCGCCCTCCAGCGGCACATGTAGGTGGTAGCTTGTGGGGCTATAGTCAGGGCTCTAAAGACACGCTAGCTCGGCCTGAATCGAGCCCGCTAGGCTACGTAATATCGTACCTTAAATACCACATATATGTACACGGACAATTTGTTTCTCAAATAATGAGTATTACCTTGTGTCAACCTTTCATACCTCGAATACAAATTGAAAACAAATATTACGGGTGATTTTTAAGTCAAATGTATTTTTAAAAGACAAATTTTTGCAATATTTCACTTCCTGTGTAGTTGGAAAGGTTTTCTAACATTTCTAAGCACGGAGCAGAATTTCAATTCCAGAACCAACCGATCTATTTAACATATTCCGTAGAGCTCTTTGTGTCTTTGGTCTGATTGAATAAAACGGTATTGCATAGGGGGTTCCCTTCCAGTCACAGCAAATCAAATGTCTCCGTACAGGGGTGTCTGCAGGGGGGGGGCTTAGACCCGAAATCAAGGAATTTTTAAGAAAGATTTACTTTGTGGAAAAAAAAGTCATTCGACTATTTTATGCAACAGAGTAAAAATTATAATTTTTAAATTTCTCTGAATTTTTTTTCAAAAACCAGCCCCCCAAAAAATAATCCTGCGGACACCCCTACTTTATTATACCAAGTACATCGGTAATTTATATTTTGTGGTCTTCTGGGCAATTTTTTTTTTTTGAATGACTTGGCCTGATGGCTAATTTTGATCACCGTCTAGCCCATGCCATGGCCTTATTAAAAAAAAATTAGGAAAATTCAAGTCAAAAATTAGTAAAAAAATCACCAGAAAAAATTAATTAAACGCCCCGCACCCTACAAATAAATACGCCCCTGATATCAATTGCGGACCCCGCAATTGGATAGATTTTTAAAGAGGTGGATTGTCAACATAAAAACAATCTTGAACAAATATCCTAAAAAGGAGAAAATGCCTATACATATTTTTTCTTCGTATATTGAATATATTTGAGTCAATTATAGGCTTGTGTATTCAAATTTGTGGACTAAGTTAGAATACCCAAGAATTAGAGCTACAGTTTAGAATCTTTTTTTGATTTAAGATATGGTCTTTCAAATAAAATTTGTAAATATATAATTACTTTATTGTGACGAGGAATTTTAAATACTTTAAATGGAAATTGAGGCACAGACAAAGGATTAATTTATTGATAGAAAATGATGGCAATTCGTTTAAGAATATAAATGTAATAAATTCATTTAAAAAAAAAAAAAATCTTCAAATATAATGAAGAAAATGTCCTTTCCTGCTCACCCTACAATTGCCCATGTATCTAATTGCGCTATGTAAAAGCCATTTTAATAATATCTATTATGTTCATAAAAAAGAAAAGGTAAATACCACATTTTGATATTAAATATCATAAAATGCCAATCAAACCTCCTGTCAAGTAGATTACGTGACATATTCCTTATGGTCAGTTGAATGACAGGGGAGGTCATATTACACTTTCTTTTTACGAAAATTGAAACCTTTTCAAATTTATTTTCTCTTCTTAAATGTCTCTATGAAGGTAAAATCTCACATTAGACGGCCATTAAACGGATGAATGAACAGAGGGATAGTTAATTTATTTCTAAGAACTCAGCAGTCTTCCACGTAAAGTCTTTTTTAGCCACTCTCAACCTCGACTTCAGTATTTTCCTTCTTGCCAACTGTATATTATTATTTAGAGAAGTAGTTCCCAACCTTTCAAATATAACGACTCATTTTAAAATAAGACACTAACAAACGACCCCAATGTTTAGAATGTCTAAGATTTTTTGTTTTGTTTAAGCAACTACCATATATTGCGATAATTGAATTATAGAGTATTCATTCGTGAAAAAACTATACATTCCGTAAATTCTTCATCAGAGAGACAAAAAATCACACTCAAGAACTATTTTTCCTTTTCTACTTTTTAAAGGCATTTTTTTCATTGCAAACATTTCAACTCTATATAATCTTGACATGAAATACTGGAGAAAAGGACCAAAGACAGTATTGAGTCCGTTGTCAATGGCAGTCTGGAATTCAGTTGGTCAATTATATTTTGCAGAGTTAGGGACAAATATATCTTTAAATAACCATAATGATATATATTAGAGTGAATTATTAGCCGCTTAAAAGTATAAGGATTATCAATTTATTTAGTTTTTAAAATGAGTTTTAACTCTTGGAACAACTTAATTTAAGCAGTAAATATAGATATCACAGTTCTGGTTTAGCTTAACCTTAACAAGAGATGCCATATTTAATTATTGCCACCCCTATACGATAAAATGAAAAAAATTGTTAATCCTTGATATCTTTCTTTTTGTTAAATAGATTTTTTTGTATTGTGAATAATTTTGAACTTCCTTTTTTCGATAAAAGATGAATTTTTGTCTTTTTTTTTAAATCAAAGCCTGAACTTTCATTTTGCATCTTATTTCTCTTATTTTTTCAATTATTGTTTTTTCTCACTAAAATATTAATCGCTAAGGAAGATTATGGCTATTCCCAACTCCTTCCAAAACAGGTTACAGCTTTTTGTGTTGTTTTTTAGGGGGGCTTGACCCCTAAAAGTTACTTAACCCCTAAAAACCTTTTATCATATCTCATATTAGTATGTTTTTGGTGTTATCATATAACAAATCCAAAATTGTACTACTGCAGATCCAGGGGAGTCCATTGGACTTCTTTTTTTTTGAGGGGGCTGGTTTTATTTTCCTTCCACAACCTTTTTTTAGAAAAGAAATAAAAATTGATGACCTTTCTTGTAGAAAATCAACCCATAAATTATTCTTTTTTTTTTTTTAGGATGGGGCTATTTTTTTAAAATTTATCCATTCGGGGGGATACTACCCCTCCCCCCCTCTGCGAACGCCCCTGAGATCAGTCTGAAATTTAGCAATAAAACAACCAAGCATGTTCCTATGACATTCTCAGTTAAGTTGCAGTGATTGGTGCAAATACGTCACATACAGACTAAATAAAAAATGTGCAATATATTGTGCATGGTAGAAGGTCACAACATCTACAAACAAATCGTCAACCGACAAAATGTCAACCATAAAAACGTCAATCGGAAAATATTTCATTTCAAAATATGAAAAACAGTTTCTACGATATTTTAATCCAAACATTTCCCCTTCCCCCTAAATATTTTCCCCCACCACCCTTATATAAACTAATAGTAAGGTACCCTCACAAACTCCAATCTATACCTCGAAGTTATACATATAATATAGAAAATGTTAAATTATAAATTCAACGTACAAATTATAAGTATCCATATTTTCATATTTTTTTAAGACATTGGGTAATTTAAAAAAAAACATTTTCAGTCTTTTTGCATGGCTCCAAATATTTAATGATATTCTTTTTTCAGGTGTTGCATCATTTACTTTGCCGAAATTTCCCTACTGTCAGATAAGTTACATTTAAAAGCCCCTCCCAACACCTTAATTTATATCCAGGAAGTTGGGGCTGGCCAAGATGGCAGATTTTGAGAAAACACGCGACCAATAACAATTTATGACGTCACTATTGCTAGAATTTTCAATTTGATGTATCGTACCGACTGGTGGCAAGAAAAACAGATTTTGATAAAACACTCAACAACTCATACACTATGACGTCAATATTAAAAAGGGTAGTGGAAGTCAAACATCATTTGTACACGCGTTATTAGTTAACCTTGTATTTCTATTAACCTTGACATACATAACTCAATTTGATTTCAGACGGAGGTTTTGCATCAACCGAGTGCCCATTCTAGTTTGAATTAGCTTTTGTTAAATTGACACTCTATTTTGTTGTTAGCTGTCGATGTTTCTGATTTTTTTTTCTTAATGAATATTCTGAACTTTGATTGGTTGAATTCGAATTAGCTCTTGTTTTACAACTTGTGTATAATTCTTAATTATTATAGAATAATAATGGTACATAGTTAGGAAGTATTGGCTATCTACCCCTGTTTCTTCCCGAGGAAAGGTTGTGTGATAAAATAAAAATAACAACTTGATCAGTTTTCTGCTGGCCTGTAATTTTTTATTGTTAGGAAAGGGCCTTTTGGACAAATCTTTGTTTTTTTTATAATTATATAAATACAAAATTTACCGTTTACCGTTGGTGAGCCTGGTGGCCTTCATGGATGCCATGAGGATGTGTTGTTCGGCCATTCGGTATGACCTGTGCCCGAGGTCTTCATTCACAGCCTTGGAGACCAGCTGCTTGCTCACTCCACGGTTCTTGCCCAACCTGGACAAGGAAGTCCCCGGCAAAGCCTTGATGGACTTCCGGAGACCTTCAAAGAAGCGGGGAGTGCGGATTTGGTCACTTCTCATGTTGTGGGCCTTGTGGCAGACCTTCCCCTCAACCTCCCAGGCATTGAAAACCCGATACGCCGTGGTCTTGGGGTAGTTAAGAAGCTTGTAGATAGCAGAGGGCTTGTGTCCCGTGCGAGCCAATTAGAGGATGGCGTCTCTCCTTGCATGTTCCATGAGGACTGTTGTTTGTTGTCAAAACAATTGTGGTGGAAGTTATAGTGTATTGTTCACGCAACCTTTTATGTTAGTATGATTTAACCCCGAATATCCACATTATGGATCTGGATGAAGTTTAAAGTAGTTCCAATTTATCGTGGACACCCTGTACAACTTAAAGATGGATCATGATTAATCTATTAATGAAAGAGCAAATGCTTGCTTCCCCTTCTACAATTACTAATTGCTGTCAATCATGTCATTTTTTTAAAAACCATTTCTAATACACCCACCATGAGTTAAATTTGCAGAGGTACATACTATGTACTTCATTCAAATAAGCTGTGGAGGAAATGTTATATTAGTGAAATTTGATTAAACTACGTGGGTCTATATGTTTGTATATATTAGTGTTGAGTTCGGTCTTACAATCGTTTATCGGTCTGAGACAGTTATGATTTTTAGTGAACTGAACTAATTTGGTCCTTAAAGGAAGTTCAGTCAGGACCGGTCTTAAATCAAAATTTGGTTTGGATCGGTTTAATTTAAATTTTGATCAAGAGGGATTCTATTAAATATAAAACCGGAATTAATATGTGAAATTAGTTACCGTCAGACGATGTTATTCTACCATTTCCTTTTGATCTGACTTCTGATAAAGAAGATTTTACATTCTCCACAATACAAGTTTTATACAAGAGTACATTTGTAATATCGTTGAAAATGCCGAATTTTGTGCCTGGAAAGTGGAAAACTACGATTTTAACAAAAAAAATAATTTGAAGAAAACTATTGCAGAACCGCATAGAATGCGTGTCTATAGTGATCCTGTTCTCGGTAAATCATACTACTTTGAGTGGTTTAAAATATTCAAAAGTGGCAATTTTGACGGTAGAAATACTCTGAGTTTGGTTTGGATCAGAAATATGTGATCTAGTATGAGAGGCTAAAACCTGGCGAAACTGTTAACACTGAAAACTACCGTCAACAAATTATCAATTTGAATAGAGTTTTCTATGAAAAACGAATGAAATATTAAAAAAGGAAACACCAAAGTGATTTTTCTTTATGATAATACACCATCATACACAGCAAAACTGTTCAAGGACACAATTGGAACGTTTGGTTAGAAAATACTTTTGTATGCCACTTACTCACCAGACTTAGCTCCGACCTATTACTACATTTTTGCATCGCTCAGCCGCGCATCACTTCTTTAGAAAATGGTTGGATGTGTGGTCTAGCTCAAAAGAACAACACTTTTTTTGGCGTGGTATCCACAAGTTGTCCAATAGGTGGTAAAAATATATAGTTAGCAATTGGCAATACCCTGAATTAAATACTAATCATTATTTTTGGACTATAAATGTGTATATTCTATTTTAAAAAATTACAGTTTAATATTTATTCAACTGGTAGATGAAGTGTTAACGATGTTATTTGTGTTTCAAAGATGTAAAAATCAGCGCAATAAGGTTATATGTATGAAGTAAAATGTGTTCCATAAATCATAGTTGCGCAATTCGTAAATAAAGAAGGGATCTGTGTAAAGAAAAAACTGAGTATAGGGATTCGAAAAGGAAAAAAAGTTGATGTGTGTGATCCTATTTCTTTTTTTTTTCATTATTTAATCAGTTATAGTGGTGATAATTTCCCCTTCTAAAGAAGGTATGCTACAAAGTCTGAAAAAAATCAAAATATGGATTTAAAAAGAATCTCTTACTTTGTGTATGGAGTGTCTCTTCCCATAAATACAGCAATTATTAAAATCTGTTTCACTGAAAAATCTGGAGATTAGTTCTCGAAAATTTAATTCGTCTTCTCCTTGAATTGCATTTTCTAAGAACTGGTTTCTTAAGACTTGCGTATTAATTATGACCCACGAAGTTTATTATTATTATCTCACTCAAATTATACATTTCGTACCTGTCGTAGAATGAATCACGAAACCTACACTTTCCTAATGTGAATTGACGAGACTCAGTGATCGTAAAAGAATGAGTATAACACAAACATGATACTCCTCTCATAACTTATAAGCGCCTACAAATTTCAAATTATCATAAAATTATATTATATATTTTTTTCACTATTGAATAAAAAAATGTTCAAGCTTCCTTACGTTTAAAAAAAATTATCGATTTATTAGAAGAGTCATTTTTGGTCCAAAACGTCGAAGATAATTTAGAGGTCATTTTAAGCTATGAAATGAAGCTGTATATTGCAATTTTTTCTTGAATTTTTAGCGTGCCAATATAGTTTAAACCTCTAGAACATTATTAGAATAAATTAATTGTAATTTCTTTACGAAAAAGTCAGCAAATTTATGATTTAAAAGATGTACATATTTATGGCGTTTTATACGTCACGAAACTTCTTAGCTATCAGTTGTTCGAGCAACTTAACACACGGTGGAGAAAAAAGATTAGAACACTCCCTCTTTTGTAACATACCTATCTTCAGTAAGCATTTTTGCCTTTCTTTTGTGTGACTAGTTTTCAAAATGCATTATAAAATAAAATATATATAAATTTTAATAAATTAATAATATGTTCTATTATTCTATGCTTTATGGCAATAATTCATTTTCTCCCTCCAAAATCATATAATAGGCAGCTGATATGAACAAAGATCTTAATTCAGGTGTACCATATATCTCACTGCCGCCTCCTCCTCGCACTCTTACACAAATCACATCCCTACTCATGACATAATATTCAGTGATGCATAAAATATGTATATCCTGATTTATGTTTTTGGTATGACAGATATTTTTTTATGTTAGTACATTCGAAAAAGAACATTTATTTATCATTTAAAGCTATTTATATAATATGTTAATATTGTGTGAGAGATGCATAATGGTTGCATGTATTTTGCGTGTTCGGCCATTTTTTGCTATTGAAAAACATGGGTCAAAGAATTTGTATGAAATTTTGTGTAAAAATAAAATAAAGTGCTCCAAAAACACTTGAGATGTTGACAATGGCCAACAGTGAAACTGTTCTGTGTAAAAAAAAAAAATGTTTATAAGTGATACAAACTCATTCAATATGGTTGGGAAGATGTCAATGACCTAGCTCTGAACGTCCAAGCATGTTGAAAACCTTAAAACAGTGAAGAAAATTGTATTTGAGAATAGTTGAATGACTATAAGAGAAGTTTCTGAAGATATTGAAATATCGTTTGACTCGGGCCATGAAATTTTTCCGAATGTTTTGGGCATGAGCGTCAGAGAAGTTTGTTCCAACTGCTTAATTTTGACAAAAATAATCCTCGCATGAGCATCGCTAATGAGCTGTTGAAAGACGTCAATGATGATCCTGATTTGTTCATTAGGGTCATAACTGGTGACGAATCATGTTTATGTGGTTATGATATCGAAACCAAAGGCAAATCGTCCAAATGGAAGATCCCAGGACGTAAAAAAAAAAATGGCCGAACATGCAAAATACTTATAACTATTATTCCTCTCACAAACAAACTAAATATATTATTTTGCTTTAAATGATAAGTATAGGTTGTTTTTCGAATGTAATAATATTAAAAAAATCCATCATACCAAATATATGTTTCCTGGGAACTTTGGTAATTCGATCAAATTATGTAGTGGAGGAAAAAATTATAAAAAACTAGCCCTCCAAGCCTTTTTTAAGCAGATTGGCCTTGAAAAAATATTGAAAAGTAACCTTAATTTTTAAACACACCTATTATAGATATAACATTTAGAGCCTTTTTTACCTTTATTAACATTGGGCATTCCTGAATTGTGGTTGAGAATCCAGTTGTTCGAAAACGACAAATGCAATCCAATGATTCCTCTTTTTGATGTCTCTATCCAATTTTTCTCTACAGGCTGTGCGAAAAAGCTGTCAAATGGTATGTAAATGAGATATGTAAAATTGCATTCTTCTAAGGGGTCATCTTTAGGTCGCACACCTCGATCAAATTATGAAAAAAAGCAAAGCTCTATACATAGACTACTAAGAGGTGTTTTTTTCAGTTGGTTATTATAAAACAATTTTGATAATTAAAATTTTAACCTATAAAAAGTTTTTTTCTAAAATTGCCTTATGGAATAAAAGTGAAAAAAGTAAGTAAAATGTGATGCTCCGTGTATAACGCGGATCTTTCTTTCTTTTTTTCCATTTTTAAACAGGAAAAATCAAAATTTTCTAAAGTTATTCCCTATTTTTTCTCAATAGGATAGCCTTAGATAAAATATTTTTATATGTTAAAATAATGTATATTATAATAAATAAATGTAAAATAATGATGAATACTGTATTTTAATCATTAGTGGCGAAGTAAATAACTTTTGTCTCCTTTTAGACATTGAACAGGATGTGCTACCTAAGGATGACATCGTATAAACATGATATTTTGTACAGGTTTTTTTTTTATACATATGACGACTTTTCTGCACTATCTGTAATCAAAAATCGAAAAAAGTAGAAAATAAAAGCGGTTTATTGCTCATATTTATTAAAAAATATTCATATTTTCATTATGAGCAATATATTTCAAACATATATAATTTTTCTGAGTTATATAATTTAGTCTATTATGTATAAGAACAGTTTAAAAAAAGGAAAAACACCCTGAATGACGTCACAAAAGAAGTGAATATATTTAAGAAGTGTCAATTATAAATTTCTTTGCTTTTTTATAATTGTACTGCCTATTTTGATGACGCCACAGAGGAGTCAATTGTAGAAGAAATTCAAATATATATAACTAATAGTATTAATACATCATATAATAGTATTTTATTTTCTTATCAGACAATTCTTTTAGTTTACATTTTTATCCTACGACGATTATGATACTAAAATAGATTAAAATTTGTTTCAAATAATAATAAAAAAGTCAAAATATACATTTTTAAATAAATATCAGTACAGTGAAGAAATCAATAATATATTAAGAATAAATTGATAAAATGCACAAAATTTGAAATGTTAATTTGAAAAACATAAACTAACAATAAGATCTTAATATGTTATTTATCTTGAATATAATAAAAAAGTGTTCAATGTAATTATCTTAGTAACATAATGATGCCTTGAATAGGCGTATTTTGCCTTGGGATTTTGATTTTTCTCTCCAGATATATTAATACTTGGGAAGTCAAGTTATAATTTTGATACATTTTAACTATCATCTTCAAGCAAACAGCTTATAATTAGCTCGTATGGTACGCACTTAGTAATTCATTTATTTTTGTAAAGATCCCAGATTTTCGAGAAAGTAATATTCCAATATGTTAAAAGCAATTTAGCTACTTAAAAGAGGATCCCTGAATCAATAAGCTTGGAAATTGTAAAGACGTTAAAATATTCCAATAAAATCTACAAAAGTTAAGAAGTCCCTTGTATTTTTTTAAACACATAATCACTTAATAGTTCTCTATAGATATTTATAAGCAATATCGGAATACTTTACAGACAAAACTATCAAGAAAACAGAGACAAATTATCTTTTCAGTCTAAAATATTCTTCCACTTGTTTTTCAATCACAAAAGGGACTCATAAATAATAAAGAAATCAAGAGCCAGGCTTAAAGTGCCCAAGTGATATAATTATACATATAGACCATACATTTCTGCATTATATGATTCAAGGACACTTATCAATGAAATAGAGTAGAAGACGAAGCAGAGTTGACTTAAGGAGAAAAGGATTCAGGAACTTCAATTAAGGAGCAGTGGATGGAGGATAAGAACTCTCTATGTTCCTCACTGGATCTTTCTGTCGATTTATGGAACTCCATAGTAATTATATGTAGAAATATACGATGATTTCGTAAAGGTCCGGCAGAATTTATATATTCTTGAGCATAGAGACAATGATTCACGAGATCATAAGTCACTATCATAGACCTTGATGTGAATTGCATTTGCACAATGCAGAATTCTTCGATTAAAGGAGATGATATCCACTGAGTGAGGCACAACGAGGCGAGATCCCCTTTACATGAAGTTGAAAAGAGGATCAGAAGACGTATTGGATATCCAAATAGAAAAAAATATGAATTCCTAGGAACGGAAAGGATCGGTGGATACGGATAAATATATACAAGGGCCCATTCAAATCACTATGAATTAAATGTATTTCTAGCAGTTCACAACTTTTTATCCCTTTCTGCTTCTAGTGTTTATTTATAATTTTTAATTGACACTTATCGGTAGTGAGTGAGTAATACTGAGGTTGGGTCCGTTCTGACGTCATCAAAAAAGTTGTCAGCTAACATAAACCAGACTGCGTTTCTTATCAAAACGCCTTATATATAGTCACCTTGAATTTTTCCTTCTTTAAGGACGGAAAAGGGGGAAAGATGGACCAAAACAACACTACTCGAAAGTCGAACAAATACTAAGGTACTGTGGATGGAGGATAAGAACAATCCACGTTCCTCACTGGAACATAATACGTATGTTGAACTTAAATTATATCTCGTTAAGTTATGAATATCCCTACTTATTAAGTAGATAATTTATTCAATAGTTGTAGAGTCGTAATTGGGTAACTATATGATAATTTCATACTTTTTTTCCTTTTTTCAAAGGAAAGGTTAAGATTGTAGTATATGTACAAAGGATCTTCTTCTTCTTCTTTTCTTATAATTATTTGACAAGTTTTACATATGTATATTATATATAAGGTACTTACTTTATCATTCTTAGTATAAATACCTTGTTAGTAGTGTAGATGTCAGAGTGGTATATATTATGTATCTGAATAAAATATATATGTGTTTCTCGTAAATCTATTTTGTACTATTCCTCCACCTTCCTTCTCCTCATTTCTTTCTGTCGTCCATGATTCCTGTTTAATATAGATTGTGTCTAGCAACCTCGTCAAGAGACAATAAAGATATTCTCTAGTAAATATTGCTAAGTGATATTTCGTACATTGTTTTATTTTGAACTTTTCCACAGGCAATGATGTCAAATAACTGACGTCATTAATTGCATCGTGATTAGTGGAGCTGCTATATCACGGATCGTCTGTAGGATTGTGTTATTTTATTTTTTTAAACTAAATTTTTGGAATTTAGTTCAATAATAGGATTTCATATATAATATTTTCAAGGAAAAAATTCAAAAATCCATAGCTATTCACAGAAAGTTAAATTTTTTGGAAAAAAATCTCAAAAATCCATAGCTATTCACAAAAATAAATTAAAAATTAAATTTAAATATGAATTTTTTGGGGAAAAAAATTCAAAAATGTTAAAAATTTCAAGCTATTAACAAAAAAAATACGCAGGAAGTTAGTTAAAATTCAATATCCGAAATGGTGAGAGAGCACTCTTTGGAGACCAGGGCCAAGGCTGTTGGCATGATAGAGGGTGGACCAAGCCAGAGAGACGTTGTTCAAAGGTTACATATTCCTCTCAGGACCATTAAAAATTGGTGTAAGAAAAGGAAGGATGGACAAACCCTTGCAAATCAGAAGGGCTGAGGAAAGAAGAAAAAAATTAGCAATATTCCTAAATTTGTGATTTCAAAATCTTTCACCAAAAAGAGGGAATCTGCAACGAAACTTGCAGCAAGATTGACTTCAAAGGGCTATCCAATATCCAAGTCATCTGTCCACAACTACCTGAGGCACTCTTTGAATGCTTTGCCATACAAACCTCGTCTGCACACCAAATTTTCAGAAAACCGAAGGCAGGCCCGGCTTCAATTCTGTTGTGAGCGGAAACACTTGACTGCAGATGACTGGAAATGTATCCCCTTCAGTGATGAAAGTCCATTTGAGCTATTTTATACCCCAAACCCCCAAACAGATCGGGATTGGGCAAGAGATATGGGAGATGTGGACCCCCCTGCAACTGTGAAATTTCATTTGAAAATTCAGGTTTGGGCCGTTATCAGCCACCAGGCAGTGCCAGATCTTCACCCGATTCCACGAAACGAAATTGTGAATGCCGGGGTAAGTAAGTAACGGAGATCCTCAGCAAGTCTTTGATGTCAGCTTTGTCTCGTACTGAAGAAACTGGACCTCCTTTGAAGAGGAAAATGTTGTCTAACACATCAAGAGCAATTTTCCTGCTGGATGGTGCCCCTTCTCACCACTCCAAAAAGGCAAAAAATTTGTGTTCAGACAACATGGATTCTTTCTGGGGGAAAGGTACATGGTCTGCCAATAGTCCTGATTTGTCAACCATTGAAAATTTGGGAGCCTTGGTCCAGAGGGAACTTAATGAAAATGTGCCAGCAACTTCAGAGGATGAATGAAAAAAAAAAAACTGACAAAAGCTTGGGAAAAAATATCTCCAGATACTTAGAATAATCTGTATGAAGGGATGCCAAAACGCATAGAAAAATTTATTAAGCTTAAAGGTCGTCATATTGGGAAGTAAATAAAGTTTTTCGCCAAAAAACTCACTTGTTTAGGTTATTTCATGATTTTTTTTTTAAAACCACAATCAATTTTTGGACATACTGTAATTTAAATATTATGGTTTTTACTTTTTTAAATTTTAGCCAGCGAGCGATCCAAGACCTGATTTTTTTTTTTTTTTTTGCAGAAGTAAAATAAATAGCAAAAAAATGATATTAATATCACTTATTTAAGATTAATAATACATGTTAAATACAATTCAAATTAAATTCATTTAGTTAATATTAAAAATGTAATTAGATCATAAAAATTAGTCGGAAGCAAGGCCAGATAGTCAATACGGCGAAAGAGAAGTGTTGGGAAAAAAAATCACATCTTTAACAAATTAATCATCCCAGTAAGGAAAAAAATTGGGAGTGTTTAATACTCCAAACTTGTTCTTCAAATCAAGGACATCCCTACCTAATCTATTTTTATAGCAGCTGAACTCTCTTCTACCCGAGCTGTATATTCAAAAAGACTTCTGTCACAAATTCCATACTGTCATTAAAAATATTTTGTGGCCTCTAGTACAAATTGTTTGTACAAATTTCTAATAAATCTTGATGATACTATATTAAATGGATTTAAGAATTAAAAAAAAAAGACCTCATTGAATTCTACTTGATGATATCCTACCCAATAATATTAGAATTAAATCAAAGTAATATGTACGGGAGATCCCTAAATTTTTTTTGATTGATTTAGGATAAGAATAATCTGTAATTATATCATAAATATCTTATTATTTCAGTTATAAAGTTAATAATTTATAACTATTATTGGTTGGTCCCGTTTTGGCATCCGATACTTCACTATTTACCTTAGTATTAATGAAAAAAGGGATTTTATTGTTTAAATACTTGGTTGTTTACGCCCCAAAAATGGCAAACATCAACACTACTAACGTCATATGTCTATCCTTTAGCCCATACATCTATGAACTTGAAATGGGGATTTCCACTCGTTAAAAAATATCAATTATATGCATATTACCCTTATATTATTTATTTCCAAAAATTGAAAAGTCATGACTTTTTGTCTAACTAGGAAAATAATCTGGGGCCTTATTTTCTATGTATACGTCCGTGACATTTAGAGTATTCTATTCATAAAAGATATTTTTCCGTAGTACATACATTAAAAGACTTTATGTCAATATTTTAATTATATTGTTGATTGAGTAAGTAGATAATGTGGTCATTTTATAATGGACGATTAACGATCTATTTATTAACCCGTTACTTCACCTCGTTAATAACAATTGTTCAAATTATGTCATTTTGATTCGACATACATAATAATAAAGAAGATATTTTGCAAATCATGCAAAAAAATAAACGTTTAAGGCGAAACGAATTTCGTCGTTCTACTGGATTTACAACGTATTTTTTAGTGTTGAGGCTCATTCCGAGACCGATGGAGGGGGAAAGGGGGGTCATTTCATCAATTTGGAGTTATATTCCTCTCCAAATCATAGGCAGAGTTTGAAATGAGTAGGATAAGTACTCATTTACCGTTAGCTATCATAATACTGGCAACTAATAATATAATACTAGATGTACACAGCCTGGATGAAAGAAACTTATAGAGAGTACAAATCTCGAGTCTTCAACAATAATCAGTAGTGTTTTGTCGGTCTTTATATATTCCGTCCAGGCTTTGCCTTAGGAAGAGTCTTATAGGTTTAGGGACCGGTCCTTAAGACTGTCACTACAAATGGATTATACAAAGAAGAAATAAAGTTGAGCGACGTCATCAGGGTCGAATTTTATATGTTTTTACGACTCAACTGGAGCAGAACGAGACTGAATTTGAAGGGACTGGAGTCTTTGGTCCTAAATAAGGAGGGCACTGCACTAACGATCAGTATTTCTTATTATGACGACGTATATTTTTATACTAGATGTAGGAATTTTCTAGAAGTATTTCTTTTTAATTTGACGGTATTATGATGGTCAAACGGTCATTGAGTATATAAAATACAAGTTTATATTTAGTGTGCCCCTTTGGAATTGTGAACGACTTTTCCCAAACTCAAGATTATCAAAATACTAAAAATGAAAAAGTAGATGGAATAACGTAGCTTTATAGATAAAACACGTGGGAGAAATTATTCTCGTGAAATCATTGTGCGTTGGTTTACACCCGGTCGTTCCTAAAGAAGGAAATATATTTAATCTATTTGGACATCAAAGAAAATTTCTATTTTAGATGGAATAAATGTAATACTATAAGGTTTACTTATAGTTAATAAGTGCAACTCTGTCTGACCACTTAAATAAACTTTTTCAATACAAGTAGTAAGACTATGACTGTATGACTATAAATAACAAAGTGCCCACCCTTATTCTCCACCAAAGCCTGGATCCTATGCTTTGCAATTCTTCCTCATGTACTCCTCCAACTTGTCAGCCCACTCCTTCTCCACAACAGTCTCTAGGGCATCCCCATTTACATAGGATGTGATACATGACTGTCTCTTGATAGCACAGAAAATTCCACAGTCAAGAGAGTTAAGTCTGGTGATGACGCATTGACATGGGCCAGAAATTTCCCAAATTGTTTTCATACTCCTTTTGATTTTTTGTATTGTGCCTTCCAGGCTTCCTCTTAAAGCTTTTGTCGTTGTCCTTCAACTTTATAACCAAGGCAAATAAAATTTTGGAGCAGGGGACGATGCAGGAGATCTCGTCATAACTCATTTCCGCTTCAAGAGGTGTTGACACTTGATTTCCTTTAGCCTTTATCTCTGTTGCCCTTGGTCTGATGAAGAAATTTATTTTACAAGAATTGTTTGTAATTATTACTCTACCAGATGATTTAAGAGGGGGGAAGTCAATGAAACATTTTCAATGTATCATTCGCGATTCACTAGGACATGCTGTAATAAAGATTTTGGAAACTCCACCTATGGCTCATACCAAAATTCAGACTGTGAACCTAAATTTCCTTTAAACAAAGATACGATATGAAAAAATTGGAGCGACGTAGTTCAATGCAGAATGTGCTCAGGATAAATTGTTCTCTTGAACTCAATGTATGGAGGTTCGATACTCGCTCGCTCCTATAGAAGAAAATATACTTATGAATTAATGTTGTCTATATGTCGCGATTTTGTATAAGTTGCAAGCATGAAGGATTTACAGTACTTGGTATGAGGATAATGCAATAATGGAATATTCCATGGATGATCAATGTATTAATCGTGTAATTTTTTACTATTTGAATACAAATTACTAAGACATGAGTATTCTGTGACATGTTATAAAACATAAATACCAATGTCATTTAACTCATAAATAAATAATAACCATGTTATTTTAATAGATCAAAATGAAATGATAGTATAAATGTATAGTTGGTAATTAGAATGATCAATGTTGTCATTAAAATGTGCATTCAAAACGTAAAATTTGTTTATACAAGTTACAACTTGTACTGACATCGGATCTTGTACACTTCTTGGGATGAGGATAATACTTCAAAGGCAATTTATAGGTCAAATATAGTCATTGTAATATTATATTGTTTACTAATACTTAATCAATCCAACTCCATCTGACCTTCTGAAGGGGCATTTTGAAAAATCCTTAAATTTACATTCCACTTGTAAGAAAAAAAAATGACGTGATCAAGTTGGAATTTCACTATCAAACCGATCCACAGCAAAGGTGGGCCAAATTAGTTAAAATTGTAATGTTTTGAGAGCGGTTTAGGATTTCCAGACCGAAGCTTAATCCTTATATAAGCTTGTAGGTACTATATTGCTTATAATGAAAGAGATGCAATCAAAATTCTGAGGTTAAAGAACTACAAAAGGTCGTTCCTGACGATACAAGTCTTTGGGATTCCTATGAAGCTATTAATATCCTTCATTATGCTTACATTGTGCACGAAGAAAGGAATGCAGAAATACTATTACTTATGCAAATGATATACCGTATACGTAGTTATTCATAACTTGAAACAAATACAAGTATAATATACTTGAGATGAGTTAAGTTCTATCACACTAACATGGCTTGCGTAATGGATTTTTAAACTCATTGTAAATCATTTTGTATCGATATAAATATATATATATGCACGACGAAAGAGCATTTAGATGGTGTGTGAAATAGTGATTAGTGTTGAGAATATGTGCAAGACAGAGTTTTTTCTGTTCGGTCTTAAGAGATTTGAACAGATATTTCAGTTCAAACTGCGATATTAGATCCCAATTTAATCATTTTCAAATAGTCAACCGCTTTTTTTGGTCTCAATCTATGGAGATTTTTTTTTTAAACTGATCCATACGGAATTAGTATGGTCAAAAACGCATCATAATGAAAAAATGCAAAATGATGTTTTAAGCACTCTAGAAAAAAAAAATTTCTGATCATATCAAAATCTTCAAAGACATAGGTTCTCTGTCAATGGAATTATTCGGTTAGTTTGAGAAGAGGAATTACCTATACAATTATGTTTGAATTAATTGAAAGACTGGTTATCTGGCTGAAAAATATCTGTGATAATTTAAGGATTTATTTTATTTAAATCAAGATAATTTCCTTCATTTTAATTACGAATTTATTGTATCAAATATGTGTGGATATTGATTGGTAATCGGAGGAGAATATAGTGGTCCTGATCGTTTAGTATCCGAAATATTTCGTTGGGCCACAATTTGGTTTTCTTCTAAATGAAAAATAAGGATTCTTATGTAACAATTGAGAAAAGAACCTTCAAGGAAATACAAAAACATAACTTTAAAATTCAAACTTTTAAATCCCTTTACAAATAGAGAATGTCGTTAAAAAAAGACATTTTCAAATGGCTATAGAGGTCTTTGATGACAGAAACATAACAAACATAACTTTTTCATTAAAATAAAACAAAAAATCGAATGAACAGTTGACCCTAAAAATTGGACATCCTAGTTCACACGGTAAAATGAAAAATAGAATCTGTTTACCTTTTTTGTGACCTTTTACCTTATACATGACCTTAAAACTGTACATAATTAATTTAAAATGTTATATAACTATAGATTTAAGCATTATAATGTATGAATCGTCACAAATTTTGAATTTTCTTCCAATTACTTTAAAAATAGATTTAAAAACAACGCATTCATGGGTGAAAAAGTAATTTTCTGTTTGGCTGGATATTAAAAATTATTTTTTAGAGTGACTAAAAGATAGTATGACAAGTAAGGCTAAAATTGAATTTGATTTTAAGACCCCCCCCCCTCTTATAACTGTAATTCATTTTTACTCCTAAATCATAAAATAGGCAAAATATGTCAACAATATTCAATGTTACCATATCTATTACTCCCGCCTTTTCCTCAAACACATTTTTTTGTTTGCAAAAATGACATCTTTATCAGTGATTAATGACGGGACTAAAGATATATTTCAATGATGCAAAAGGCTTGAAATGCCCCTCTTTTAAAAAAAAGACAAATAAAATCACGCACTCCGTGATCCTAATTAGCTTTACTATTGGTAATGAGTTATTGAATGTTCTCATCTGGTGATGAATTATCTGCATTTTAAACATATTGACATCCTCCCATTACGAATATTTGATGTCCGCATAACTACATTTAAAAAAAATATATATTTTATCATTAGTTTAAACCACAGTGTTGATTTTATTCAGTGGTAAACTTAATTTAATTTTTTTTTAAATCGGAGATTTATTCCTCAATTGTCGTCAAATTCGGTGAAAGATAGGTTTTGGGACTTGAAATTCCTTATGCAAAGTTTTCTACCCAATTAAAAACAAAACAAACAAAAACGTGTAAAATGGAGAAACAAAGAAAGTTTGAAGCTTCTCACATGTGGTATGTCCCCGACGGTCATATCCAAGTAGGTCAGGTGCAGCCGTATCACTGATTATCACGGCCTGTACTTATTCACCGCCACTATCGTCTTAAGTGCTGTAGCCAGCACAGGCAAAGTCTCCCTTCCTATTTTTGTGGAGAGGGAGGAGCGGCTCAATGAAGATGCTTAAATTCAACTTCTGGATAAGAAAGTGCCACCTTCTACGAGATAAAAGTTCGGAGACAACATTGTTTTCACTCAAGACAAAGCTCCGTGTCATCGCCCTGCTAAGACACAGCCCATCCTGAGAGACAACTTTTCTGGACTTTTTCTACCTCAACATGTGTCTGCTCTCCTCTCCAGACACGAAGCTCTTGGGTTACTCCATCTAGGAGCGTCTGGAGGAGAGGGTATGTGCTACTCTTCACAGGAGTGTCCAGCCCCTAGAGGCTTCCATCACGAAGGAGTGGATCAAGCTCGAGTCTGGCTACATAGTCAAGGCTTTCAAGGGATTTAGGCTTCAGTTTGAGGCAATTGCTAGACCTGAGGGCTCACATATTGAATAAAAGTTGTGTCGAATCATTTTTGATTTTGTTAAATAAATGTCCTATAAATGTAATAAAATGTGTACCACTGGATGAGATCAATGCTATACCAGTTGGGATCCTAAGCCAGTGATTCCGACAGGGGCTACGCAGAGCACAAGGCTGCAATGGTATCAATAAATGATTTTTTCATTTATTATAGTTATCCAAAATTGTTTTATAAAAAAGGTAGTTAAAATAGTTTAAAGTAGTACATTTTCTGAAGAAATTAGATGCTCCCTCCAGAAAAAAATTCCCCATAGGGACTTCTTCACTGTGATAAAAAGGTTCAAAATCACTGTTGTAAGCAAATATAATAATAATTAATCAGGTAAGTAGTTTTGTATTTTTTACTAGAAAATTTAATATTTGATTATTTTTTTTCAAAAATTTTAATATTTCACATTTACTTAAGTTTTTCAATTTTTTTTCCAAAAAAAATAATTTTTCGATTTTGATTTTCTAAGAATTTAATATTTTAAATTTAATTTTTCAAATTTTTTTCCAAAAAAAATTAATATATAAAAATTAATTTTTCAATTTTTTTCCCAAAAACTTTAATTTTCTGTAAATTGCTATGGATTCTTTAATTTTGTTTCCAAAAAATTCAATATTAAGAATGTAATTTTTTTCCAAAACATTAAAATTTTTGTAAATAAAATTGGTGATTTTTTTTGAAAAAGTCACCAATTTTATATTCAAAAAATATAGCGTTCTCCCCAAAGTAAGAGATTGAAAGAGTTAAGAAACAAACAATGAAGAGTTAAAATAAAAATAATCCAACATATAACAAAGACTTCTACAGCTTCTTTTTATAAGTGGAATCAAGGCTAGATAATGAGATAATAAATGATAGTAATCCATGATAGACAAGTAAATAATATGTGTTCACTTCTTTATTTACTTAATTAAGAAACTCTTCAACCTTCAACAAGAGTTGAATCTAAATAATATGTATGTATGCGAAATAAATAACATAAATTTCCGTTATTCATGTTGAAAAATAATTGACAAAACAATATATCCAACTTTGAAATAATTTAACAGGTGAGCCAAAAACGTCAGGGACGTCCGCAGGGAGAGACTGTAGGCCTTCCATCCTAGTAAAAGGAAGTTTGGGTTTCTACTAGAAAATTTAATATTTAGTTTCAAAAAATCTAATAGCTGAAAATTTAAACTTTTTCATATTTTTCCGAAAAATTCAATGTTCTGAGAATAGCTATAGATTTTAAAAAATTTTGTTTAAAAATTTTAATATTAGAATTTTTTCTCCAAGAAATTTAATATCTGGATTTTTTAGCCTATTTAATGATTTTTTTTTTTTTGTGAACAGTACAAGTTTCAATCATTACCATATACGATAGCTGTGTTCAAGGCCAACTTATTTGAGACGTTGTTCAGGGCAATGTCGTATTGCCTATTCGCAAATAAAGGAATTTTGGAAAAATTATTGTTCTGGAAAAAAAAAAATATTGAGAAAACAGGGGATACACTTTTTTTTTTTTTTTTGGAGGATTTATTGCCAGAAAAAATGGGCATTCAATCAAACTATGCAGGGGAGCAAAATTTTAATTTTTCAAAAAAAAAAAAAATCTTGCGGGCGTATTCATTATTCAAGACCTAGAGTTTTAGGAATTCAGACAGAGAAGAGACAAAGACCTTCCTAAAAATTATCAATGGCCCTTAAACTTCTAGGGTTAGGAATACGGCAGCTTTACTGTCCTCTGATTAAATTTTTTGTAGCCAAATTTGTTGTCCAATAGACATCGTTTTTTGTTAAAAAAATAAACAGTATTTTGTTACAATTAAAAATAGTTTACTCTTTATTGTATTTTTTATCGATATTTTCTTACAAAAATTTAGTCACTCAAAAATGTTTCTTTTATAGAAAAGAGACATTTAAAAAATATATAATGTCGGTTTAAAAATATCCTAGTCACGATCTTGAGGTTTCAAGACAAAACATCGATCTCGAGAACCATGTACCTAATTTGGGCAAATACAAAAACAAGAAGCAAGGAGTCTGGGGAACTTCCTTCATCAGTATTCATCAATGCGATTTATTTTTCACTTCTATTAACAAACCATTAATTAATCCTTCAGAGACGTCGTTGTGAGTTGTACTTAAAAGGTCACCCGGTGAATGTTAAGGAAAAAATAATATGGTAATGGATTACTCTATTTGAAAGGTCATCTCGGAGCTAAATAAAGTCTTATCGATTAAATAAAGGTTCTAGAGACGGGATGGGAAACTTTTCAGTTAAAGAGTCTAAATAAATAAATTATCATTTTTAAAGGGGGACACTCGGACCCGTCAATACAAAAGCAAGCAAGAATTTTATTCTCAAAATTGAGTGTAGATTATATTTGTATTCTTTGACGAATTATTCATATTAACCCTTTTGGATGTGTGGCAAATTGCACATTAAATAGCCAAAATTGCCATAATTTATTTGGAAGGTCTTATCAGAGGCAATTTATGTCCCCACAATTATTAAATACATCTACACTGTACCAAGATATAATAAGTAATCTTGACTTTAATCCCTCCGTCCTTCAAATCAAAATGTTTTTTCTTGATATCTAAATAATGACATTCAAGAAATATTATCTTTATTATTAATGTTATTTAAAATAAAAAGGACGAAAAGGTCAATTATATCTATTGTGTGTCAACACAATAGATATATTAAAGTAATTTCAAAACAAAATGAGAAGTTCCCAATTTATTATATTTTTACTTCATGAAAAATTTCCAAAAGGAAACCAATTTCACTAAAATTTTATACATCATATTATTGGCATTTGAGCAGCTTAAAAATAAATTTTTGCATCACTAACTATTTTGAAGTCTAAGTTATGAGACCTTAAATATAAAAAAACATTACAATTTTGATGAATATTTGAATAGCGAAATATCGTAAACCAAAGCAATGATAGCCAAGTATAATACATCATCAAAAAGCCATCAAATACCTCAATAAAACATATCTTTTTTTTTCTGATTTTTGTTATGAAAAAAATAAAAGAGTACATGAGGCCCTTATTTTTTGGTGTTAAATGGTCTTTCATTTAAATTTTGAAAAATAAAAAGGTTAAAAAAAACTGTAGAGTATAAATTTATAAAGATTATCAAAATTTATTTAATTTTTTTTATCGGAGATATATGTTTTGTAACACAAATACCGGAGGATTTAGATCGACTTTTTATTTGAGTCTGGTGCAGACCGAACATCTTGGAAAGAAACAAATTAATTCGGTCCACTAATATGATTTGTAAGCTTTTAAGTCCGATACCCAGTAATAATTTTAACTTCCCTACTACCTATACAATCCATTTTTTTTTTTTTTTTTTTCAAATCCAATTGATGAATTTTTCTTTAGATTTTCTTTGGGAATGAGTTACTAGTGACAGTAACCGTTACTACCTGGAGTAATTAAGCATCGGCTAAAATACTATTTTTCTTTAATAATATGAAAGATAACTCCCAAAGAAATCCTCAGTGTTATTTTCTGTTTTTCACGAGCAGAATCACACGTAACTATTCAATACATATATGAATTTATATGCCTCAAAAATGATAATATAAAAATAAATAAGAGTTTGAGAAAAAAATAATAACATGTTGGGATGATTGATGAGCACTTTAGTATTTACAGCACTCACAAACAAAAATTGATTTTTACATACCCGCATTTATATTTTATTACTCAAATATTAGCATATACTCAAAATACACAAGAATTATGATTTATAGACATAATAGACCATTAATAACAAAACAAACAAAAATAATGCTTGTGTTATACATTACAAACATCTGCAATATTTTATTTATTCGACTATATTATTATTTCTTATGTCAAAAATATTTATATGATATACATATATCGGGGATCAGTATATATAGTGATCCCTGTCTTCACTGTGGATGCTATATGCAAAGTCCTGCATTATTTTTCCAATACGATAACATTATTATTTTTTAGATCAAAATATGTTTATGATATATATCGGGGAACACGCATCCGTCTAGTCATTTTCATATATACAGACATTCATATAGACTTTACTTTATAAATATAAATACAATCTGTAACGTCAGGGTGAGAATAATGGAATCATTGTAACAAATTGTATTTTTAGGTACATACTATTATGTCGTAAACAATTAGTACATACAAGTTAATTGCGAAGAAAATTCACAAAAATATGCTGTATAAGCCTAATACTCAAGTATATAAGTTGCATTTTGTGCTTATTATTTACAATGTTATCTCACACGTAGTTACCTTTATTGTATCACGCAACATCACAACGTTCAGAACACTGATTAGAAGAAAAGAAGCAAAAAGAAAAACAAAACAAAAGTTGACAGCTAGTAACAAAATAGACTATTTATTTTTGCGTTAGAGAGTTAAAGCCGTAAAATATACATTACGATTAGTAGTCAGCTGTCAAAATGTCCTCTTCTTTTCCTTTACTCAGTGTTTTTTAACATTGATTGGGTAGATACAAATTAGTTTTTATTATTTTGAGAACTGTTATTAGCTGTTATTCAATAATAACTCCTTAGTTGGAAGAATTGGACAATTGGCAACTGATTTTTTTTTCGGGAAGAGGTTGCGAGATACAATTAGGATAGCGACGAGCCCAATGCTAAAATATCAATAATTCTAGATCCGAGAAAATGTGGATCTTTAGTCTCATAAGGTTACCACAATATTCAAATGCAAAATAAAACGCTTTTAGCTCATGGATATAAAGACCATAATAGGGTCATAAAATATGTTCCCATCTTTTAGACAGATATTGTGAATGGGTGGAATCATATTTCATGAGAAACAGAAACTTATGTCGTTAATGACGCGTGGAACATCTTCTCATAGTACTTTAAATGTATGTATGAGTATGTTTGTAGAGATGGCAAAAGTTTGATTTGATGAATAACGATGAATATTTATGAGTCCTTCTCCTCTCACTAGATCATATTCATATCCTGTGTGTGGTATTAATAAAGTATGGGCTGAAAAGTCCCTGGCTTAACAAAGAAAACACGTCTTTTTTCGTACAAAATAGACTTTTTTAAATTATGATTATTGACATTTTTTATTCTTTATTCGCTTTATGAAGTTGAACAGAGGCCATGTTTTTACCCCTGTTTGTTTGGTAGTCACCAAATTAGTGCAAAAATTATGGATCGATATTGATCAAACTTGTTATGAGGTTATATATGGTCATAGTAAGAGGCCAAGGTCAATATAGCACAAAATATAACTCAATTTAATTTCAAGAATTGATGTTTTGCGCTCTACTGAGAGCACATTCTATTTTATAATAAGTCTAAAGATTATATTTTTTAAATTCCAACTAATAGATCTGAATTTGATTATTATATTGGCAGTGACACGTCTTTTCAGTGACACCCTAAATTAAATAAAGTATTCAGCAATATTACAGTGAAATCCTTAGGAAACGGTGTTCTTGTGCATCTAAATTTATATATCAGAAATGGTACTTTTGCACTTATTTAATTTATTTCCTCTTGAAATGGACCGGTATAAAAATAACAAAAATCTGTATACTCAAGATTCAATTTAAACTTGAGAAAAAAAATCTACTCACTTGGTTCATTATACTAATAATTATATGAGTACACTCGAAAAAAATTAGTTCTTTGTTAGGGGTTGTGGGGTTGGAGATTTCGGATCTTGTATTTTTCAAATTTCATTATTTCGATTAAGCCCCTCCTTCAAAAGATATTTTGACGCCCACATACGACCAATTTTAAATTATTGTACAAGATATGGCTGATATATATATATATATAATCCGACCCGATATTTTACAAATGACAAGATGTATCCGTATCCCTGCAAGTATTTGTCTTGTTTCGTCACAATTGGTTTGGTTTACCAACAGATTAATATCGTAAGTATACAATATTTAAAATAAAAAAATACTAAATATACAATGTACGTAACCGAAATATGAGCCAATCTTAGTACAAAAATATTTGATCATATACCTCAAGAACAATAAGAGATAGACACTTGAAATTTTATTTAATAAATCATTATATATTTAAATTACAATTTATTCAATATGATTCCCACTAGCTACCACAAAAGCCTCCAAACGGCTTCTTAAGACAGAACAAGTCATCCATTTTGTACATGTTGCAATGATAGAAGCCTTTAAATGATCCACATTCATCAAGGAGGTTCGGCAGGCTATTTCTCTCCGCAAGGAGGCAAACTTTGTGCTGCACTCTTTTAAAGAAGTACAATAGTAATAACCATGGTATTCAAGAGACCTGGAATAACCACGCAGTCCCCATATGAGGGGACTTAAAGAAAAATAATTAATGTATATACAAACGTCTCAACAATTAAGCCGATAAAGATAATGATAGTCTGAATGATGATGGCCGTAGAAAGAAAATGACTGACAAATATCTACAAAAGTTAGAATGCTTAATTTATTGTATATAATTGCACAGCAAGTCGTTACCTTTATAGCTCCGAAAAGAAACATTAAAAAAGGGCACGAAATCAGTTGATAGTTAGACAATTATGCCATGCTATGGAAATATTTGCTGGGAATTGTTCACACCTTAATAATAGCTCTTTTTAACTCAACCAATCAACGTTCAAAACAATGATTAGGAGAAGAGAAGCAGAAAGATTGAGAGCTGACAATAAAATAGACTGTACATTGTATATATTTGTGTGAGCGAGGTAACGCCGTGAGAGAAGTCGTGAGGGATTTTACCTTGAGGGCAATCATGTTCGGGCATCTCATAAAGAAAATATTTTTAATTAGCACTCAATGTATGGTTAAAAAGAGTGTGAAAAGACTCTTCCTAACAACACTTCCTACCCATGTTCACAATCTCTTTGTAACATAAAATGAGCATTTAGACACATACACCTATGTCGTTCGATTTAAATTCGACACACCGTGTAGGTAAAACAACCATTCAATGTCATGGTTTTGAATGAAATTTCAGGAAGTACAAATAGATGTAGATGTGAAAAGTAATAGATACGTAGATCGGACTCTTTTAAAATTAAATTTGCAGCGAACATCTTCGCCTACAGAAGATTTTGCGCATTACAGATTCGCACCCTTTTTATTTTTTTATGTTATAAGTTGAAATTTTACCTTTTTCTTTCCTATAGAAAGTTGAGATCTTCTACTTTCTTTCTATCAAATGAGTTTCTAACATTTCTTCAAGCCTCAACTAAGATCAGTACAATGAATAAAATGCCACTAGTCAAATAGTCCTTTCCAAGTATATTTATGACTCCATGCTCCTTCGTCTTTATAAATATTATTTTCTTCTTTATTTCTTCACTATTATCCTTTTTTCTTCTGATCTATAGCTGTTATACTACACAAAAATACCCAATGTATTTTCTGCCAGCTATCGATTCCCTCGTCTGCATTCATACGTCATGGCTATAACACTATATATTCTTTTTGATAAGTACAGGAAGTAATAAGTTATACTTAGAGATGGTTTTTTTGTAAGAGCGCGAGGAGAAGGCGGGAGGCAGACCTTTGTTCATTTTAGCTGCCAGTTTTATGATTTTGAATGATGAAAATAAACTACTGCTATAAAGAGAAGGCCCTTAACCATTTAAAATCGCATTAGTGCAGGGAAAATATTATAACTATATTTAAATTCATATATATTTATTTTATAATGTTTAGTTTTTTTTTCAATTTACAACATAGATGGGCATGGATTCTTATTTTAGAGGGAGATGTTAAGACTTATTAGATAATGAACAAAATAGAAGAAAAATCACATGTATCAACGTCTTTCCTGATTTAATCCCCATACTTAGTTTTTCTTTACATTCGTCCCTTCTTTGACTATAATTATGCTCCGTTTCCAAAAGGACATGAATAAAATTTCTTGTTGATCCATCGTCGTACACATATTTATTCAATTCCAATGTATTCCTTTTAATAAAATCTTACCTATCAATATTATTATACAGAACTAAATAACAATCTATGTAGGATTTTAATATTATGTACATACATATTAAATATGAATATCTGTGTGTGTGTGTGTAGATGTGCTTCATTCACGGCCAAAGCAATAGATGGATTTTGCGGTAACATTTATTTTGTCTTCAGGCCATGGCGGCCTTTAAATAGCCCTTTTTAGCACTTCACCTTCTGATGGCCGGGGTGTATTTTGGATATTCGACTGGTTCATTCATGGCGAGGGAAGCGGCGGTGGAAGAATTCAACCTGCCTCAGGGGCCAAAAGCCCATAACCCATTGGCAGAGGTATATTATAGCATATTAAAAGGGTTTCTTTGGTGCTTCGAAATAAGGTAGCCGTGCAGTTTAATCTGCCTTGAATTCCAGTACTTCATCTGTACAACCTGAGAGACGGTGAGTATTTTGGGATATTATGAAGGTTTCTTGATGCTCAGGGAAGTGGCGACAGAGAAATCTAAGTTGACAGTGCCCCAGAAATTCACCTACATAACCTTTAGTATGGGGGTGTATTACAGCATATTAGAAGGATTCCTTGGTGCTTAGAAATACGGGGACAGTAGAGTTTAAACTATTTTTTATCCCTGTACTTCATCTGTACAACGGAAGCTGTATTTTGGGATATTAAGATGTTTCTTTGATGATCAGGGAAGGAGCTGTGAGACGTCGAGTTCGGTGTATGACCCAGAATTAATCAACTACTTTCTCATTGCCTGAAAGAAGAGTGCTTATAATTATATAATGCCTATACATATATTAGTATTCCTAACATGAGAATAATACTTAAAATTTTACACTCTCTATTTTTTGTCTTTAAGCAGAAGAGTCGTTAACTTATTTTAATGTCTTACTGTCCCGGCTCGCCGGGCAAACCTACACTATATGTAATTATTTTAGAAATGGTGTATAAATAATATGACAACTATAGTCTGGGAAGACATAAGAGGGAAATAGCAGTTGGTACGACTGGCTTATTTGTCTAACTACCAGATGATTCCTGACCTTTTTTGCTATTTTATTTGGAAGAAAAGGAGCGTGATAAAATAAAAGTAAGGACGTTACATTCAGTAAGATTAGTGATGGATGATTAATTGGAATCGGAGGATCTTGATTTTGTTTATCGTCCCATCACTATTTAAGTTCGAACCAATAATATAAAAAGGCAGCGAATATGACAAGCGGCAAAATTTGCAAGAGGCAAAATTAAAGGGCGTGAAAATGATTATGACAAAATTAACGGTCACGGGCAAGACACTAGGTGATACAATTGATAAAAGGATCACTCCATGTCAATTCATCAATTTAATTTTTTAAGCCATTCTGACAGAATTGGTTCATTTTTACACCATTTGTTTACACTAATAAAGACTAGACTCTAAACTTTAATTGAATCTTGTTTATGATTCTGATGATTATTCTCGGAGTATATGCGTTTAAAAATATGTGACGTCACTTATTAAATGCAAAATTTGACTATTTTTTCATCATTTATATAAAACATATAATAAATCATTGAAAATAACACATTTATTGCTTGCATAAAATATGAAAAGACGGGTAATATAACAAAGTTAAATAAAATAAGTCGAAGACTATAAATAAAAGGATCATTTTTCATCAATTTCTTTTCAAAATACGTCTTAAAAGGTCAGACTCAAAAGAAATTAACCCCTTTCAAATTTAGATAAACCTATCAAATGAATTGAAAAAAAAAAATTACAATTTTTTTTCCCAATAAATCATAAAATCCATTATCTGAAATCAATGGATTTGCCGAAATATTGTTTTTATTTGAAAAAAAAATTATATTAAGACAAGACAGGTGAAAAATAAGTTTTTCAACCAAGGCCCAAAACTTGTAAATAATGATGAAAATCTGGAATATACTTGTTAGGTCGCACGTTTTTTTGGAGTTGACAAACTGAGAAGCGAATGTTCTTTTCCAAAATGATGTCATTATTAGTTCAATCCTGAGTAATTAACTTCCTTTTCTACTACATTCAACATATTTTAAATGTAATTGAAAATTTTTGTGTGCACATAAAAGACGGAGCTTTGAGGATTTGATGGGGAGTTTTAATTGTAGGTCCTTGTTGGAATCAAAGTAGAATTGGGGATCGACATTTATTGCCCCTGTCCTTTTTTATTTCCTTCTCCCCTCGTTGCAGCTGATTGTAGCTGATTTAATGAAAAATCATGAGCTTCTCGCCTATATAACATTGTTCAAATGGTAAGGGTTACCATGTTGATTTTCGGTTTCTTTTTTGAAATGCAATACTACTCATTATTTAATAAACAATCATATTCATTTTTACGTCGTGTTAGCCATTGTTTTCTCATTTGTTTTCAAAAACCACAGCACATAAAATCCTTTGATTCAAAGGTATCATTTATACCAATTAAACATGAAACAACATTTAATTTACTTCAATATAGTCTTAACAATTATAAAAAAGATTCATTTAATTTCAACATGCAAGTCACTGAGTTGTATCTAGAATAGATAATTATTATTGGTGATACTTGGTATGAGACCGATTTTTTCGGGTTTGGTCTTAAGTGATTTTTTAGGACTGATTTGAATTGATATTTCGGTCCAGACCACGATCTCATAACGCAGATCAAAATTTAATTAGTTTCAACTGATTTTTTCCGTCTCAATATATAGACGATTTTTTTTACATCTTCACCTATGAACATATTTATCAAATATGATTTATACAACACATTTAAAACAATATAATGTTATTGGACCAATGTTCACAATTTTAAAAACACATTAAGTCATACAAAATTCATCTATATAATCGATCAAGACGGAATTTTAAATAAAACTAATCTAGAAGGAGTTTTTTTAAGTTCGATCTAGACCAAATTTTTCTTTGATCCGATCTAGACTGAACTTTTTTTAAATATCAAATTATTTTGGTCCACTAAGAATCATAATAGTATCAAACCGGTCTAGGGGTTAAACCCAACATTAATATCTGCGGACAAAAATCACTATAAACTACACTATGAAGACTCTAAACTTGCAGTAGTATGATTAAATTAGAACAACGTGAATTTTATAGAATCAAGAAAATACAACTCAAATGACTTGCATGTAAACAGAACTATAGCTTTAGAAGAAGAAGTCCGTGTCTGTGGCGTACCATGCTGTCATAACGACTGCTCGAAGAGAATCCAAATTTGGATGAGAGGTGCAACTTACATTTTTCTCCTAGACACATCAAACTACAAAGCATCAGGAGGTTTAAGTTAGGGCTGGGGGAGGGCTACATGGTGCAGGACAGAAGTCATCTATATTGTTGCCGAACAAGTTTTGATTATTCTTGGCTTCATGGGAGGTACATAGTCCTAATGGACTACTCAATGTTTTAGAAAGGACGGATGGAGATGCAAATAGTATCGTCTTCTCAAGACTAACACCAGCGTGGACGATATGCCTTTTTCGCTGTTTCTCCCACATTTTTACTATTAGAAACATCAGACAAAAACAAAACTTGTTTATTTATGGTTTTACGGTCGTTAGGACGGTTGTGTACCTAAGCCTTGTATTTAAAATAACGGGGATAAAATAGTAATTAAATGCTACTGCAAGTTTTAGGTCGCTACTTTGTATACTGCTGCTTGTCTGCGTATACCAGGGAGGTCCAACCCGTATACCACTTAATGTTTAAGTGAATCCCACTATCCATTCTCACTTAAAGTCGTATCTTATTAAAATCGTCACGATATAATCAGAAAACATATAATACGCCATAAATAATATTCCTTCAAATAAAGGGTTATAAAAAAAGAAATTTAAAAATAGGGTGGAACAATTAGTAAGAACTTTCACTTTTTGCTCTTCCCAAAATATATTTTTTCTTAAAATGTATGCCCAGCCCAATTTAACATTTGTAGCAATAATTATAGAATCAATTACCAATATACATATGCCCTTCACTTTTTTTCCCGACAGATCCATAACTTAATTTTGTCTAAAGCCTTAGGAGTTTATTTAAATAATGTTGGAACTTCTCCTCAGGCCTCCCAAATTTCATTCTTTAAAGCAATTGGGTTTTGATACATACCTACGTTACTTTTGTTATTAATTCATAATTATACCAAATATCCAAGGAACTTGAGAATTCAAATTTTCAAAATAACACAATACAAAAGTTGTAAAATAATAATCCCATTAAATATATAGTTGTTGTTTTTTGTATTAGTAATTAGAGGTCTTAAAAAATGAGTGAGTCTTTAATTATATGATACATATTTTATGAAGGAAGTGTCAGCAATGGAGATAGAAGTATACCATCTCAACATTGTGCTCAAATTATTTATGGTTTTAATATGATAATTTTCTTTGTATGAAACTAATACCTTTTTGCACCTGTCGCAATATTTCTCCAAATTATTATTATCTTTATTGATAAATTATAATAGTTGTTTTTTTACTTTTAAATGTATTTTTTAATCATTAAGTGTGCATTTCTATAAATTTTGCAGTGATTAACAGCAGGGTATTTTTCTTCTAATGGGAAAAAGTAAAAATTTATACAAAACATAGTTATGAGAAATGAGGCATAACGATGATTTCAAGTTTTTTAATGAAGAGAAATCGAAAGTTTTTCACTATTATTTCTTGGGTTTAAAAATATTGAGTACTAGTGATAGTTCCAGGGATTTCCCTGCGTTTTTAGGCGTCGAACAAACAGACAATTCCTTTGCTTTAAATTATAGTTAACTTCTTATTTTCCCCCTTTTTTTATATGAGTTGAACTAAACTCTTTTTTTTTTATTATATGGCACTCACATTTGGTTGTATTGTTATGTCCTATATAAAGTATCTACAGGGTGCAAAAGCAAAAACTTCATAACATTAAATTAGAAAAGTATAATTAAACAACTTTTGGCAATCAATCTTGGCAAGAATGATTCAATATGGCTGCCTCCAGCCTTTATCGCAGCCTCTACACGAGGTCAAAAGATGGTGGAGGCTGCCACAATATAATCAGCAGACATGTTTGCCTATTGCTTCTTGATACTAGACTTGAGCTCTTTCACATTTATGTGTGATGTCTTCCCAATCTTGCTCTCTATAACGCTCATCACGCTGAAGTTGAAGGGATTGAGATCAGGACTGGAAGAGGGACAGAAAGTCTTCTCTCCCAGAACTCAGCAATGTACTCTTTGTAGAAGTTCCGTATCTTCAAGGTCGTATGGCTAGGGGCACCGTCTTGGGTCCACACATTGTTGTTTTTAGGATATTTTGCCTTCAGTAAGAGCAAGATTATCCACTTCATGACCTTATAGTAGGCCTATGCCCCAATTTTCTCATTAGACTTGAAGAAAAAGGTATCCATTTTCTTCCCATCAGAGGTCACGACTCCCAAGCACATTGTTTGGGCCGGATGTTTTGTCCTGAAGGTGCCCTGGACTTCCTCAGGTGCTGCTGCTATAAATCTGTGGTTCTGCAGTTCAACACCTGGTCGACTGTAAAAATTTTCTTGTTTGATAACATCTTCACAGTTCACGGATAACTCTTCAAGTTATTAAGGACTTTTTGTATCCCTCAAGCCTTAAGGCCTTCATCTTGTTGGTGAGGAAATGTCTTGGAGTTCAGACAAAGCTCATATGACCGAGGTCAGCATGAAATACCCTCATGATAGTGATTTCGTCCACGTTGAACTCGTCAGTCAAGTGGCGCATTAATGCTATTGAATATTCCTTGATTTTGGACTCCAGGGACTTGTAAAATTGTTCATCTCGCTTCAAACCCTTTCCTGGCACTTTCTCCCTTCCTTTTGACTCCTTTCCCATTCTCCTTGAACACCCTGATGTTCCGGACTGTCCTACCAGTCACACCAACAATGTCTGAAATTATTTTTGTATCAAAATCCGTGTCGAGAAGATCCGTAACCCTTTGCCTGTTTGATTCCTGTTCACTCATTTTTTGTCCGATTTTGATCAAATCAAAACAATGTGACGAAAAACAACACATGTATCTGAACATTGGTTGAGATGTTATTGACACCTTAATTAGCCCAAAAAAATAATTTTAATGATGTGGAAAATTTCTTTGTTGCACTCTTTAGACTCAAAAATGAAATACTTTCAATGCAGATGTATAACACAAGGACCGAAAAGTCCTGGGCTTAACATTTTTTTTAAAATTATTATTATGTTATTTTATTTTTCATTATTCGCTATATCGAGTGGAGTGCCAATAACACTTTTAAATACCTTTTTGTTACACATAATCAATTGTAAATAAATCATTGTCACGCTGCCACATCATAACAATGTCCTGGATGTCTCGATTGGCTCTCTCAACGGATCCCTTAGATTGTGAGTAACGGGGCTTTCCATGCACAAGTTTGCAGTTTGGCCACATCGTAACCAGTTCTACAATAATTCTATTAGCAAACTCCCTACCATTGTCACCTTGTAATATATGTGGTGCTCCCTTGTCACTAAAGATGTGAAGTAAATTATCAGCAACCTCCTCTGCGTTATTTATCTGCTATGTACGCAGACAGACAAATTTAGTGAGGGGAATTGTTTAAAAATCCAATTTTCCAAAATTATTTTACCTGACAATGGAAATAAAAGTAAATTGACCACTCTATTGGAAATTTTATAGATTGCATTTTTCACATTGCCAGTAACATATATATGATCCTGCGTACCCCATGCTTGGCCATATTGCAGTTTTGAATGTTTTGTTATTTTGCTTATAAGATTATACATACATGTATTTATGTATGTACGCATTGTTATTTTTGAGAGGAGAGAATTGGAGTGATGTAATTCAAGAGCCTTGATATTTATTGTAAACTCGTCAGATGTTCCATTTATTTAATTATATTATTTACTCTCTAAGTACATAACAAATTATGATAACTGATTTTCTTATTTACAAATAGAATTATGTTTAAAGGACACAACAAAGCCTTAGATGATAAGCAGTGTCATTTGTATGGAGTTGAAGGTTTCATAGACCAAAGCTTGCTTAATATAAATTACCTAGTAATATGCAAGATCACATTTCTTAGGTCAGAGGATGATAAAACTAAAAACGAACCCCTTTCACAACTATGGTCTTCAATTTATAATTTGACGGTTTTTTTTTTTTTCTTTTTAATAAAACAAATTATTTTCTAGACTATGTTCGTGTACGGAAAGTTCCCGGACTTTTTTCATCCCCGGAAACTGAATCTCCCTCTTTTCACCTCCAGGCAAGTTTATCCCAAAAGAAGTTCATCCCAAGACAAGTTAGTTCCTCGAGATGAACTTGTCTTGGGATGAATTTTACTCGCGATGAACTTATCTTCGGTTAAACTCTCCTGTAACCGACTATGTTATATGTATGTAGTTATGCCCTCAAGATATTGAAATGATTGTAAATTGTCATTAACTAATGGGTAAACATAATTCAACAATATCCAAAAAGAAGATAAGAATCAGATGTGCAAATAGTATGTTTCATGGTATTATTTCCATTAGATTAAATATTAACTTTCATATTAACTAGGGTAGAGAGAAAAATAGGCCCAAAATCAGTTATTACCCAACCCATTATTCCCAACTATTGGATGATAGTACATAATGTTTAACAGCTTTACAGCAATAGCTCATTTGGGTTCAACGAATCAAACATTCACAACAATACTAATTAGGGCCAAGAGTAGTAGAAAATTGAGAGTTGACCCAAAAAATACAATGTCAATTTTCATTATAGTGGAGTATTGTTGCGGAATATCTTCCATGACTACTAAGCTGCAAAGTTGGGACTCGTAAAATCTCAAGTTCTGGTGTTATAGTACTTTTAAATATAAATAAATTTATATAAAATAAGTGAGCATTTAGTTTTTTTTCATACATATGTTGTGTACAAGTTGCAACTTGAATAAGCAAATTGTACAAGTTGCAATTTTTTCGTCTTAAAAACCCTCCCCCCCCCCAAAAAAAAAAAAAATATATATATGTATATTTTACGGGCAATGTGGAAAATCTGTCATTTTGCAAAATGCCACAATGTTGCCTGCGATCCACAGCATCCCTGCACTAGATTATCAAATTGCTTGCAATGAAATAATATCTTAATCAAATCCTTCATGATCAAATTGGTTGCAATGAATTGTTTAATTACTAAAAAACTACTCACTTTCGTTTTACCTACCAATATAAATGAAGTAAAAACGACCATTGATGACGACTCTATTGGAGATTTAAAAGTTTTGCCGGGCATTTTGTACATTGCCCGATCTGACGTGCATTTTTCACATTACCTGTATTATGTATATATAATCCAGTGGACGCCCCTAATCAGTGGTCTTCAAGATAACCAATATATTTTATTTACAAATACATACATATCTAAAAATTAAAGATGTCTAATCGTAGGAGGCATCAAGTTTTGGATAAATTCAGAAAGGAGTGTCAAAAATTGTACTTTTTTCCGACGTAATAAATATATATCCCCTATATTTTAGTGTTCAACTGTTATTAACGTTCCGTTCAGTGTTCAATTCATAAAGTAGAAAAATAAGTTGTGGTTGCAAGCTACATATGTGAATAAATTGGTAAGTTTCTTATAAAAGCTTAGTGAAATAAAAAAAGGTATTTCAAAGATACAATGTCGTGGTTCCCAGTAGTGCCACCAACAAGCATTTGATCCTGAGGAGGACTAGACAGAGGTTAAGAGACAATAACTTTGAGAAGCAACTTCTGTTAATGTCAAATAAACCTAAAGTATAAATAATTTATGAAGATATTTTATTATTCACCGACCGACTATATTTTAGTTTGTTTCCACATATATTATATTTTATAATTATTATAAAATATTGTAAATAAATACATTTGAAAAAGGAGCATAAATCAATAATTATTTAATTTAAACAGGTACATAGTTTTAGTGATAGGTTTAAAGAAATGGTATATTTGATTTTGATTGCAATTAAATTGATGGGGTCACTGATCACAAATAGCCCTGATCGTTATATCGCTTTATCGTAGTGAATTTTTGATTGCAATTTTTGATCGGATGGCAATTTTTTTACTGATCGCTCACAAGCTTGCATATTAATGATGCAGAGGTATATAAAAGCCTAACAAACAAAAGTTGAAATACTCTTTGTCAAATATATATATATTTTTAGATTTTGGGCGATAACATAGAAATCATGTTGAAAAGGTACTGAAATGTAAAAAAAAAGTATGGATCATAGGTTATCTTGCCTCCTTGGCAAGAATTAATTTTCGAAAACATTTCAAAAGAAGTTCTGATGGTATCCTTGAAAGACAATTTTTTTTTATTGTAAACATTGATCGTGCAAGTGATTTCAACTTTAAGAGTGAATGTTGCGATAATGATGGGGACGGTCAACGTTAAAAAAAAAAGCATTCTGTTTATTGAACCCTGGTAAATTTTTTTGAAGAATTAAATTAAATTTTCGGGAAAAAAAATTCAAACATGCTATTAAATTTTTGGAAAAAAAAATCAAATATTAAATTTTCTAGAACAAGACAAAAATTCCTTAGTTTTGGGTGGGGGTCACCCCCGTAAATATACAAGAAAACAATATGGAATTAGGCACTTAGTGTTAAAGAAGTTCCTTGGAAAAATTGTTAAAGTTATTTAATGATGTCATTCATATTAAAGAAAAATAATAATTATATCAATTTGAGAGAGAGAGTGAGATTCTGGAATTAATTACTTTGTTTTTATGACATTGACATGATGAGGCATTCTATGAAGGTGACTGTAATTATTATTGTTGTTATTTTTTTTTTCTTGTAGGCACAAAAAATATTACAAAATATTTTGAACTTAAAAAAAATTGAATATATTTGAGACATAAAAGTAATTAAATGTCATTACGGACTCATGAGTAACGAATTCAATATTTGACTTATTATCATTTGATAGCGGAAATATCGGGTCATTCAAAATATTAGAGCAATTTGCGGTGTGGTTACTCGAAAATAACCAAAATTAATGAAATATCCTATCCTCTGTATATATATTAGACTGTACCATAATGACAAAAATTGGGAATTTTGTATTGCAGGCTATTTTTGATTTTGCATTTTATTCCTCTAAACATGAAAATAACAATCAAAGGCCCGAAAAAAATGCCTTCATGGAGGGGTTTTATTTGAAAATCTGTAAAATGTTGCAAAAAAATGAGATTTTGATATTATTTCTTTAAAATTATTGATTTGAATCAAGTAATATCACTTTTGTTTATTAATTATTATAGATGAAACATATACTTTTTAACAATATGTAAACAACTTTTCTCTAACTTGCCTCATGATAGGAACATTTCAGTTCCGAACATACTGCCCATAAATCAATTTCATCTTTAAGCGCATTTATTTTCATACTTTTCTTCATTTTTACCATTCAAATCAGGTGTTTTGATACCATGTGTATAATATATTATTATCAAATATACTTTTATTTGTGCCAAATAAGGTACCCTATTTATAATTTTGGACTATCAAAACTATCTTCTTGTAACCCTTAATACTCCTTTATTGATCCACATATATATGATTTATGAAAGCTTTTCAATCACTATTATTAATAGTTTATTCACATAAATAATTATTAGACATGCCATTTTCATACAAGCTATTACTGCCCTTCCTACAAGTGTTTTAATTGGTTTCAAAGTTATTTTAACAGACCCAAGAATAATATCAAAAGGTTAAATTGGTAGAAAAATTTCAAAATATATTGAAGAAAATCAAGAGCTAAAATTAGATTCAAATAAGACAATTGAGTGGGTTTTTTTATGGCCAATTATACATAACAAATTCCATTGTGTCTCGTAATAATAGCAAAAGATATACATCGAAAAGAAAACAAAATCGTGTAACTTTACCATCCATAACAGGTATTTCCTATATTGGTCATCTTGCTCCCAAACAAAAAGATACCAAATCATCATACCAATTAATTACCAGTATGTCACATAATAACTGAGCTCGATGCTTCCAAAATGGTGCTAACTCGTTTTCAAGTGTTCTAGATTATATTATTAATATATAACACATTTATGTGTTTATTTATTATAAAGAAGAAAACTTGGGAAAATTGTTGATAGTAGAGTTGGAGACTTCGAATTTCTTATAAATTCAAAAAAATAATTGTAATTTTCCCCCTGCCTGAAATTCCTGGAAGTGATGTTGATGATTTGTATAATGAGCAATTTTATATTTATCGCATTACAAAAATGGTCATCTGAGGAATTCCAGATGAACATCTTATTAAAATGGAAATCGGCATTGTTTCATATTGAAGATGGTTCACAAGAGCAAGTCCTTTCGTACGATTCTACATCTCAATGCATGGGTTGACTTGAGATGAAGCAAAAAAGTTGCACCTTATCATCGGGAATTTTTACTTCCATGTGGTGGAAATTAAAGTAAATTCAAAAATTTTAACCGGTCCAAAACATACGTTACATCAAATACAATTAATTCAAAACATGAAGGTAAAAAATATGGACTTTCAAATAAAGTAAAAAATATTTCCCTGAAATGTATTGAGCCTTGCATGCTCACTCTGATTTAATACCTTTACTATCAAGCTCTAAGCAAGAAGATTGATAATTTGGTATATCAAAAATAAAAGATAGGAGGGATTTGGGAGATATCAGTGTACGGCTATACTGTTCACCTAAACTCGATTTGGGATTCTACTTAAATTATTGATACCAAGGATTGGAACAACGCCACTTAATCTTGTATCACGTCAGTCATTTCCCTTGTTATTTCTCAAATCAAAAATATAAATATGCTATACACCAGTGAGCACAATATACAATGCTCCCTTATTTATATGCTCGATGCTACATACACACGCCTGCAATGGAGGCGTAAATACAACTACATTGTAAATCTTTGATCAAAATGACTGGATTTTTTTATTTCAAAATTAGCTAATACATACAGATAAACTTTGTTTAATTAATATAGATCATTCTATCTTTTAAACAGACGAGCAAAAGAAAAACGTTTGAAAAAGGATGAATAAATTTTGTCTCTTCACCGCTTCGAAATACCTAAATACCATACCATGCACAAAGTTTTGAACGTCCAGTAAAATAAGTAATTAACACTTCAGCTTAAGTTTATGAACAAGAGAGGCGTTATCAAAGAAATATTAAATATTGATGAAACAAAAAAGCAATTAGAAGCAATATTTATTCATTGTATCTCATTGAAAAGTTATTAAAAAAATAATTAAATGTTCATAATAAATGAAAATTGTCAAACTTATAGAATATTAAAATATAAATGTGCTTACATAAAAATAAATCAACCATGGAAATTAAGGGATAATCAATAAAATGTCGTATGTTTCAGAATTTAATAGACAGCTTTTGTTGTCCAACATCATAAATACATGTGTATTTTAAGGTTATTTGCTGATAATTTATTACACACTTTTTATCAAAAAAATGAGATTTGAATAGTAAAAATCATGGGAAACATCAAAATATATGCGCGTAATACACAGTACAAAAAGAGAATATTAATTTATGGGCAGCATATTTGGAACTGTTACTTGATTGAAATCGAGAACTTTTAAAAAACAACATCAAGCTTTCATTTTTTTCGACATTTTATAGATTTTCAAATCAAAATACGTCCATGAAGGTCTTTTTTTTGGACGTTTCATGGTTATTTTCTTATTTAGAGGAATAAAAAATATCAGGCGATACGAAATTCCAAACTTTTGTCATTACGGTACAGTATAATATACAAATAACTGAATTTGTGTGTGTGTGTGTCATTTATGGGAGCACACAACTTTGGCCATAGGAGGCTAAAATTTTGCATAGTTGCCTCTTTTAAACTTGGTGACACTAAAATGGGAGTGCCGATTTTTGGTGGTCGGGTCATATTTGGGAGGCTTATTCTGTACCCAAATCCCAAACATTGCTTTTTGGAGCTCAAGGAGACTAGATAGGGTTTTGAATTATAATTTAAACACTGATCTGGTGTCTCAAAAACCAACTATACGAATAACTACGTTTTCTAAATTTATACAAAATCAAAAAATTTTGGATAAAATAAGAAATGGGTAAAAAAATTTCACTTGCGTTTTTTTAGGGTAAAAAAAAGAAAATAATTTCTAATGAAATATTGGACTCTCAGATAAAATAAAGTTTATAAATTTTTTTGTGGAAATTCGTCTACATATAGAATTAATACAAAACAATTGATGTATAACTGAAATATTTGTTTTTTTCATTTTTATTCTCTTTGTAAACTTTCAATTTTTATGAAGAAATGAAAGAAAACGATACATTTTGGACATAAAATGTAAAAGATGAGCTCTTACTTAATTATAACTTTGCATTTCTGGAAAATTTTATTACATATTTTGTGTAATAGGGGGTTCATTGCTTGAGGACATAAATTCTCCATATTTTTTTTTGTAAGTACAAAAAGATCATGGTATGTCTGTGCTCCTCTTTACAATGCCAAAAAATACTTTTCATACTTTTTCACAAAATTATTGCAAAACCGTTTTTGTGCGATTATCAATTTGATAATTTTTGTCAAAAATAAAAAATCCACTTCTAACATAAGACAATGTTTTTATCATATATGTTTGTATGTTGTTTGAAGTTTTTAGCACACTTTTTTTTTTCAATTCTTAATCATTCATGTAACCCTTTGCGACAACGTAAAATGTTTGGGATGCAATAGGTAGTGATGAAAGTAATGCGTATTTCGGGTATGTTAAAAAAAGAAACTGAAAGTCAAGATGGTAACCCTGACAATTTGAAAAATTTTGCAGCTATCATGACGTTTCATTAGATCATTTACAAACAGCTTTGACGAGGGAGGAGGGGGGAGAAGGAAATGAACTAGGATATTGGCAAGAATTACTCCGATGAGGATCATCAATTTTACTTTGAGCCCAACAAGGACTTACAATTACAAATCTGTCACTAATCCTCAAAGTGTCTCACTCTCTGTCTTTTATGAGCACACATGAATGTTCAATCAGGTTTTGAATATAATTGAATGTAGTAGGAAAGGAAGTTCACTTCTCTGGAGTGAATAACAATGAAAACAGGTCAGGTAAAGAAATTTCACTACTTGGTAGGAAGATTAAATATTGTCACAGTAAGATACCATTAAATTTTGAGATGTAAAGGTTGCACAAAACGTTAAGAATACATTATCGTCTATAACTTTGGAAAAATTGCGATACATAAATATGTTTCTGCTTCTTTTCTCCTGATCAGTCTATTAAAAAATGTTTAAAATACACGATTGACCTACTTTAGAGCATATTAATGTACATAACTCAAGTTGGTGTCTTTATGTAGGTTTAATAAAGTTGGTTCATATTGAAAAAAAAAAAAAATTAGGGAGAGATTTAAATTCTAGCATCTGCCCATTGTAGTTTTTAATTTATTTTGAAAAATCCAAATAAAATTGCATTGTGTTCTTCGCATCTTAATAAAAGCTAATACGAGTTCAGAAAATACTAATTGAATTGGAAAAATAAAATTAAAAATATGACAACTAACGAGCAACATTTAGAATATTTGTTGATACGAGATCAATGTTATGTACTTTTGTCTTACAAAATCATTGCAAAAAGTTATACATTAAATATCTATGAAAAAAAACAAGGAGCAAAAACTTGTTTCTATGAACATAAGTACTCTTCATTTCCGTTCCTTCAGGGCTAATTTTACTCACTACGTACTATGTATAGACACAACCGAGTTCTGTGACATTTTGACAATACAAAAGTGATATTTCAATTCGTCATCTGTTGAGTTTTTATATAATGAAGAGTAATTAAATGGTTGAGATTACTTTGGATTAGACGATAATGTAATATTTATTCAATTCACCAATGTGGTCTTGATAACATCATTCTTAAAATGTTACTACAATGGTCTTCCAAGATAAAAAAATTAGACAAAATAAAATGTAAACATATTTGGGGAGTGGTTTAATATTATAGGCCTTTGTAATTTACATTGACGACAGAGTGTTTCTTATTGTATACTTAAAAAAATAATGTTTATATTTTATTTCCCTTTAATAGTGAAAATAATTTTTCATGCGCACACTAAAGCGTAGCATGTCAATATTTATATCAATTTATATGTATTCTGGCCTCAAAAATGACAGAATAGTAAGAAGATTTTGAGAAAAAATATGATGAACTGACTAATGAATACTTTAGTATCTAAAGCGCTCATAATTAAAAAAAACCAGTGCTCTCCGTATGCTAAATACAAAACACATGTAAAAATTAATTTATTTTTACATACAAGTGGTTATATTCTATTCAAATCATAACATACACTGAAATGTATAAAAAATATATAGTCTGATGCTACCGAGTGGGCCATTGAAATCTGAACACTTACTAATTCAATAATTTATGAGGGTTGAGATATCGAAATTAATTCATATTTCCATATATTAAGGCATAAATAATTAATTATTTAGCAAAACAAACATGACCTCACTAGCTGACCTACAAGGTATATTTTTATAATAAAAAAACTATCAGCATAGCGAAGAAATTAATAATATATTAAGAATAAGTGGATATTATGTACTAAGCATGAAATACTCATGTGAAAAAAATAAACTTAGAATAATATCTAAATTTATGTTGATATAGAGTTCAATGTATTTATCTTGGTAAAATGACTGAAGATGATGCATTGAATAAGCCCCAGTTGCTTTGTACATATATTTTAGTAAATATTAAAATAATACTCGGGAAATCAGTTTTTTTTAAGCATCCCCACTTTCTTATTGCTTCCAATAGTTAATAATACAGACCAATGATAGTTCTACAGATAATAACTAAGAAGGATTTTGAAATTTCTACTCGCCTGATAACAATCACACAATATAATTTGTATCCCTAAAATAAAAGCGAACTAAGCAATGAAATAAATAATAAAATAACGGAGTACTCATATATAAGGATTGTAAATTTTGAAGAATATAATTGATACTTTATTATTTTTGAATCAATACAAAAACAATTGTATTTTTTTTTTTGTACATTTAAACTATTGCATTGAACAGTAAAACATCTTATAATTTGCTAGTATGACAAACATTTAATAATTTATATATTTGTGTGGAGACCTTTTATCTTTACAATATGGTGACAAGCAATTTGTCGGTATAGAAAAGGATTCCTGACTCAATAAGTTTGACAATTTCAATGAAATTCTGATATTTGAACAAAAGTCTATAGAAGTCATGAGGTTTTTTATATATTTTGAAAGGACGTAATAATTTAACTGCGCCAAATAACTAGTTATATGCATATTCTATTGTGCTATTATTAGCACAATGGAATATGCATTCAGAACCAAATTATCAAGAAAAGAGAAGTACATTATCCTTACAAGTCTAGAATCACATGTTTTACAATGATAAAAGTAGTAATAAAGAAATCAGGTGTGAGCTTGAAGTGTCTAGGTTATATAATTATTCTTGTACAACGTATATCCCGAGGTCCAACTTATTAATGGAATTGATATAAATGGCATATAGATGAGTGATGTCTGCGTTATATACACCTTCTCCTTCGCCAGCTTGAGAAAATGATACTTGAACGTGATTGACGAATTTCTATTTCCGCACTCCAAGCAATGGGACGTCTCCAGTATTACTGTCTACGCTATCAGCAACTTCTAAACGTTGGAGAGGAAGAAAGACTCTGTCAAGAAGGCTTAGCTGGATCCGAAGGAATAAAAGAAAAAAGCCCAAGTCTATCCCCTCAAGTCCATAAAGGTCCATACAAAAGATCCCTGGGGGTTACCCCAGACTGTCAAGAAAACTATCAAAAAAGTGGGTAGAAAGAGCCTTGTCGTGGATGAGAGACCATTTTTGACAACAACAATTAAAGAGTCCCATCTTTTCCGTTGGAAGACTCTTTTGAATGAGTCTTTTGAACTCCTTTTTTTTCTTTTTTTTTTTTGGTTCTTTGGCCCCCTAGAGCCATGATGCCAACCCCTTTGACTACACCTTTTGGATGCATATCGATAGGTGTCCGTCATTCAAACATAAAGGCCATCAAAGCTGCAGTCAGTCAGCACTATAATGCCATGACAGAGGCCTACATCAACCACCTGGAAGCAATCATTCCCGCTAAGGATGGCTACATTAATTATTAAGAGAGCTCAAACACAAATCTATTTATAGTATTAATTTTGTTGAGATTCTATTGCAAATTAATAAATAATATCTTGTTGAAGTTAAAAATTCAAGGTTTTCAGATTTTAATGGACCACTCGGTATATGCACACTCCTGCAATATTTTATTAATAGCAGTACATTATAATTTCTTAGATCAGAAATATGTATATGATATATATCAGGGATCACCATATACAGTGTACCTTGTATATACACTCAGGCCTGCAATATTTAACTATTTGTTCGACTACATTGTTAATTCTTGGATTAAAAACAATTTTATGATATGAGATTGTTTTTTAGACATTCAGAAATTACAATTTTTTTTTAATTAATATAAATGTTGGATAATCTAAAATTAGACAATAAACAGTAGACCTACATTCATTGGGAGAAAATGTGTTTTAACTTTATGTTATTAGGAAAAACTGGAGATATCAACAACAAAAAATTGTCTAATTTTTTCATAACAGGCAAACATTAAGAGGCGAAAGCCACTTTTAAATATTAATTAAGGTCAAAAATATTTTCTACAGCTTATTTTTATTATGAGGGGAATAAAATGGAAAGGTAAAACAAGACACAAAAAACAATATTCATTTTTAAGAGGGACCCTAAATTACACACTAGAAAAATGATAGGACAGTAAATCGGAATTGAAAATCGGAGAATCGGCATGGGGTAAATAATATTTAATTTCCCATTTCAATTCTTATGTACTATTATTTATTAATGGTATTTAACTATTAATTATTTTTCTAAGTTGTGAGAACAATAGCCCCCTCGCCAAATAAAGGAATTTTTGCTTTTTATTAGAAAATTGAAGAATTTTTTTTTAAATTTATTATTTGAAATTTAATTTAATTTTTTTTAATTTACATAAAAAAAAGGCAAAAATGTTTACCTCAGAGAGAGAGAGAGAAAGAAATTAACGGAACCTATTACCTTTTGAAAAATAAAGAACACAAAACAGATTTTCTTTTCCATTTCTAATATCTAATTGGTGTTTTTTCATTACAAAAATAGCATCCTTAATTATAAAACATTCATTACAGTAGCAGGGGTATATACCCAGTGCTTCCTGCTATTCTGGAACTGGTGGTATTGTGTCAATATGCATGGATAATTAAATCATGAGAGGAAGTAGCAATATAATATCTAATTATGGATCTTTTGTAATTAGACTTGGATCACGATTTAAGTATCTTTTTAATTGTAATATTGCAATGTTATGTATATTTGAACATACATAACATTGTATATTGTATGGTTACTTTGTGAATCAGATCTACTTTTTGCACTTGTTCATTCATATCGCACCGGATGTGAGCAAAGTCCCAAATCAAGATATACAACATATATTTTGTCTATGCTGATAAGAATACTAAGGTAGGCATTCTTTAGAAAAATATACACTTTAAAACCTTGTATTAAAAAAAAACGAAAAAAACTACTAATCTATAATAATATTATAATTGGGGATGGAATTTTTGTAGAAAAAAAACGATTAGTTTAGCATCAAAAGTGAAATTTGATCAAATCACCATTTATAAGAAAAAGTAATATTCGGAGCAGGTTTTTTGGCTGCAGATTCATTTTTTTCCAAAGTGCTAGAATGTCAGGGTAAAAATTGAATTTGATTTAACACCTGTACTTTTTTGTCAGTTTTTGATTTTAAAATACTTTGTACCCTTATTTAAATTTGTTAAAGGGACAAATTGGTGCCTGTTAGTTTGAATAGATTTCCTTTGTTTATTTGAATTTTTTTCACTCTGCATGATGTCGTTTTTGAGATAAAGCAGATGACTTAATCAATAATAATTCTCTACAATTTTGTTTTCCTTTCGCAGAATTCACATAGTTAATTCAATAAAAAAACGATAAATTAATAGAGGCCGTGTTGTTACTCATTTGTCATATAATAGCTGGTAATGTGAATATTGTCTGAATAGCGGTGAGCAAATAAACAACGGCTGAGAGAATTTTATAAAAATATGGCAGCTTTGAAAGAGAGCCGAGTAGTTTGTAATGAAAAAAATAATAGGACATGAGCAAACTAAAAAGTGGTCTTGTGATAGTTTGTAGCCTTGGGAGGTAAAATATATTTTTTCACAGCACCCTTTATGTGAGTAACATACTTATATTTTATATTGAATTATATTATTATTCAGGGTATTATATTGCAACAAGATGGTGCCATTTTATATTGATTTGTTTACAATCTCTTTATGTAAGTAAACAAAAATCTGTTTAGTCAGTGAGAGTTTGACGATTGTTTAAATTAGTTGTTTAAAAAGAAAAAGAGAATCATGATAAGACTTTCTGCAGCGCCCTCTATGTGAGCAACATATACCTAGACATATTTCTTATTGAAGAATATGATAATTGAGGGAGTGTATTATTATCCCGCAAGATGGCGCAACTCTCAGGAGCTCCTTTTTTTTACAAATTTATGTCAATTAACAGTTTGAAATGTTTGTAATGATAAAACTTAGTTTCGAAAACGGATGAAAACAAATGGTTGATGCGATGAGTGCCCATTTTCTTCTATTTTGAAAAGTGCTCAGAACTTCTGACTTAACCTAATATGGATGGAGGGATTCTTAATTATTCTGATTGTTATATGTAAATAATATATGTTCTACAACATATCGAGAACTTCTTAGATTTTCAAGGTTATCCAGACATTTTAATCTATGTCAGATCTTTGTTTAATCTAAAGAAAACATCATTGACAGTTGATCTATTGCAAAAAAAAAACGGTCCATAAATTGAGACCTAAGTTTTGTTCCATAAAGTGAAACAGAAAAATATTGGTCCAGTGTCTGATTTCATGGTCTGCAGTACCAAAAAATTGAAATAGAAAAATTCCTTCAGATCGAACAGATAGAATTCGGTGCTGGACCAAGGCTCAACACTAGTCAACATCTAACATATAATTTTATTCTGCCTTAAATTTTAATACCTAATATTTCTGAACTTAATATAAATTTGACACCTTCGAAGGATTAATGATAATCGTTTGTTAATATAAATGGAAGGGGCTATTAGTTCAAGAGTGTAAATGTAAAATATTTCTAACTCATTTTGGATATGTATTGGATTTTTTTTTTAAAGTTAAGAGTCAGAGGAAGTTTCATTCTAAAGTATTTTTGGAAAGAATATCTAAAGCAAGAAAACTACTTACAATATAAGATATTAATCGTTATCCATTCTGAAAACGTAGAAATGCTTTACAAAAAACTTTCAATTACACTATCCAACAAAATCACACATTTTTTTAAAGAAATAGAGCAGTATATACTAAACTTAGTAAGGTTTGATCACTTAATTCCTAATATGGCCTTATTTATTTTCATTTAGCCTCATGCCCTTCAGAAAGTTCCATTTTTTTAATTATTATTTTTGGCTATTTTTAAACGCTTTGTGATGAAGATAAGGACTCCCTTAAATGTATGGCTTTTGGAATCCCTCACTCACTACGGGTCGATTTATTTGTTCATAGAAAAAATAAATATTTTTTTGTATGAACAAATAAATACTTACAGAAACAATATAATATCATGATTTCAGATTTTTTCCCCTCTCCCACGATATTTATAGTTAAGATTTCCTCATAAGTATGTGGAAATGATCTTATGCTCAATAACCTATTGATAAAGATGGACATTTCATACAGCACCAGAATTATGTCAGTACTGCATTTATACTCTTATTAACATCTGCTACCTTTATATGATTCTGAAGAGAGAAAATTCATTACTGCTACAGAGAGGAGAACATTCAAAATAGTATTATGCCTGGAGTTTATCATTCACGACGATCTATGAAATAGTCAACAAAAAAGCACCATCTGTTTTTCCTTTTTTAATCTCAAAACTGTTGTTTTTCTCTACATGTTTCCCATCCCTACTTTTACTTCTGATGAGACCACCAAATGAGCGTTAGTTCCTATTCAGTAGGTATGTAAATGCTTTGTACTCTATGTAAAATATAATGTCTTCCGTCTTTGAGCATATTTAAGTGACAGAAACCATTAATCACACCGCAAGGAAGTTTAATCAATCATGTTTTTAAAAGGCCTCTTTAACTTGATATACTGATGAATTACGGTAATTATAATTATCTAATTATATAGAAATGTGACAGGTAATTTGAAAAATATCAAACAGCTACGATCTACATTCAGATAGTGCGAGTAATTTCCATTTAAGTAGACTTGTCTGTATTTTATTCCAATTAAAATAACCTATTTCGAGCAACTTGACAGGATATGTTCCTGAGTCATTTTCAAGAGTCAATATCAAGTCCCGAGTCCAGCAAATTCAAGTCTCATTACTTCTGCCTTATATTTAAGTGATATTTATATTTAATTGAAAGTTCAAAGAAAAAATGCAGGGTTAAAGTTCATCTCGATGAAACTGTAGTTCTTACCTTTGATGAACCACTATCAAGCAACAGTTATCTGCTCACAAAAGAACTAAGCTCTAGGTGGGATAGGATGAAATAAATAACAAAATAAACTAGACACGTGAATATGGAGGGTATGGGGAGGTGTTTCATCCCGGGTTAACTAAAATTTTGTTGTGAAATTTGTCAAAAAGATAGCATTTATGACAAAATTTTATAACTGGTCTACCAAAATTTGGATTTTTATTTTAAATTGAGGATATTCGTTGTTTTCGATTTTTTTTAAATGTCTATTTTAATTTTTTTTTTAAAACAAAGTCTGGTAAAATTGTAAGAGTTTTGCCAAAAATCTCCAGATTAAGTCATCATCAAGTTGGATATTATACAAAGAATATTTGTCCTTATAAATTTATTTTATAGGATTTGTGGATATGTTAGTTACTATTTAAATATAATCGAATTTAAAAATCATTAGAAGGAAATTAATAAAACGTTAAATTAAGATAAAAATGATCAATTGTTTGATACAGTTTGACAAAATATTAAAATTAATTATATTCGATTTTTCTAATTTTTTATTATAATTTAACCTTTTAAATCATGTCATGCTAGGTCCCAAAACTGTTCACTTTAAGTCTGAGATGAGTCTCAGCTGACAATTTATTCATGAGACTCAAGTGCGACTCGAGTTCATATAGCAAGCACGAGTACTCGAAATCTGGAATTTAATCCAAATATTTTCAAAATTATTTGAATGTAATTATTTGTGTAATAGTAAGGAGTACTTATGTGTCTGTCAACATTAAAGCAAGCTAGAATTTTTTTTTTCAAAATGGATTTTGTATTACATTTGTATTCTGCAATGACATATCTTCAATTTTCATATTAACCCTTTAGAAGTGCCCCAATTTGCACTTAAAGTAGTCCAAACTGATCGTTACTAAAAAAGATGATTTTATTTCACCTTTCAAATAAAATCTCTTAAATCAAATAAAGGTTATAAACTAAATCTAAAGTTCTTCAGTATCTTAGTTTGAAAACAAACAAAAAACAAAGCCTATAATTGACTCAAATATGTCCATGAAATATTGGCTATCCGGTTGGTCCACTCAAATCTGAACATATACTAATTCAATAATTAAAGGAATTTGAGTGATTGAAATTAATTTATATTTCGATATATTAAAGTATAAACAATTAGTTATCAGACAAAACAAGCCAGAGCTCTCTGACTTATCTGCAAGTTGAGAAAAGGACACTTGAACGTGATTAACGAAGTATTGCTAATTAATAAATTATATCTTGTTGAAGTTTAAAATTCAAAGTGTACAGATTGTAATGGGCCACCCGGTATTATTAATGTAGTAAAAAAATAAATTGGGATTTTCTCCATTTCATGATTTTTGTTCAAGATTGTTTTTATGTTGACGAATCACATATTAATTACATAGTTATATCGGATTATGCACCATAATGCCATTACAATAAATGACGTGTTGCTTATAATAGATTTACAAGGGCCATGATCCCGCTTTATATAACTCCGTTAGAGTATCGGATGTAAGAAGTCAAGAGATCAGTTAGAATTTTAAAGGAATAGTTTCATTGCAAAATTATAAACATGGGTATGCACACATGTTATATAGAGGCTTGGATCAATGTATTATTATTTTATTTTTATTTTTTTTGTAAGACACACCTTAGAGGTATAGAGAAATTAAACATGACAGTAAAGTAACTAACTTTCTAAATGGACGATTCAATAATTTTTGTTCGCTACTGTGTGTTTTTCCGAAAAAAATATATATAATTATTAGTGCTGGAACTCAGTTCAAGACCGAATTCCCCCGGGCCTAAGTTCGATTTTAATTCATTGTTGTAGACAAATTTGCACCGATATATCAAATTATATACAAAAAGATTTTTTTCTAACACCGATCGTGATCTAATTTTTCTTTAAGACCGGTCCAAATCGAACTTATCTAAGGACGTAATTAATTCGATCTACTAAAAACAATGCCGGCACAGACAACGATTACATACCAAAGACCATAGTTTAATCATTTTCAAATCGAGTACTTATTGTTTTGTCCTCAATTTTTGGATCGACTTTTCTACACTCCTGAGTTGCAAGTTGCACAAATTTAAATTACACAACACATTTAACTTCATACGCAACTGAAATCATCAAGAATTCATTTATCGAATACGTTTGCACTGAAATTGAAATCAGGCTGATTTCCACTAATTTTTATTTCTCAATTTGGTCTTTGTTGATTTTTTCTAGACTGATTTGGACTGATATTTGTACCCAGACTGCGATCGAAGACCGTAGACCGAAATTTAATCGTTTTTCAAATCGTAGACCAATTTGTTGGGTTTCAACCGATGGATAAATATTTTCCACTTTCCTAATTTATGAGCTAAACAAATATGACTTATACAACAATTTTAACTTGATATGACGTTATTGTAAGTCGATTTTCAACATTTTGGAACAGAACTGACATGATAAACAAATTATTTGTAATTTCCATCTAAACTGAATTACAAATGAGACCAATTCAAACCAGTCTTAATTTTTAATATACCGATTTGGACCAATATTTCGGTTCAGACAGAGATCGCAAACCAAAAATCGAATTATAATCCTTTTTAAATCGTAGACCGATTTTTCCCGCTCTCAATCAATGAACCAGTTTTCTCCCCACTCCTGTTTATGAATAGTACAAAGATGATTATTAGACCACACATACCTTCATATGACGCTATTAAAGGTTGATGCTCACAATTTTTGTATCACAACTGACATCATCAACAATTCATCTATAGAATACGTCTTGAACAAATTTTTAATGAGACCGATTCAACCCGATTTTTCTTTGAGACCGACCTTCTTTAAAGGTACAAGTTTGTTCGATCCACCAAAGATCATAAGTGCAGGATTTTTAAAGCAAAACCCAGCACAAATACATACATACATTTCTTATACTTTATATATTTTATGCATACTGATTGGTCCTGGCTTCGAATAAAGATAAGGAAATTGATTTTTAAATAAGACTGATGGAAACCGATTTTTTTGTAAGACCGATCCAAATTGAACTTATCTTGGACACTCGTCTAGACCAAAATTATTTAAAGGACTGAATGAGTTCGGTTCACTAAAAATTATAAGAGTCTAGGATTTTCAGACCGAAATCGAAGAGTAATAACTATGAGCAAGGATGGATTTTCTTCGTCTTTGAAGGGATTTGTTTTCACTTGAGATGCAGTTCTCTATAAATATTTTGGAAAATAGCCGCATATATTTTATGAGTGTACATTGTACATAGATCGTAATTTAGTTTCGACTATTTATAGCAGAATACATTATAATTTTTTGGAAATTATGTGACTGGTTAAACATTATCGACAATGGATTACATAATAACTGTTGTTCCGTTTTCTTTTATAGAAAGTTGACCTAAAATCCCCTAAAAGTATATATGTTTATCGATCCACTCGTAATGCATTAAGAAACAACGATGAGGATTTCTTTTTTACAGTATACAATACTCATATAATTACGCCATTTCGAAACTATGATTGATCAAAAGCGTATAAATTAAGATAACGCATCCATTGGCGAAAACAACTGCATTGAGGGATCAAATTTATGATTGGAATAACGATGAATATCTATGTGCATGTGAATGTATGTAGGCTTCCAAATAAAAGTGGTACTTCTAAATGAATGCCAACACTCGTGATATCGTGCAGGTCAGATACGTGTCTTGAAAAAGGTTACGAGTTATGATGGTTGTACTTATAGAGTAATTTGAGAGTCGGCTTGTTGATTTCCTCCTATGTACCTATGAATCATAATTCATAGCGTTATCTCACTAACTTACGAAATTTGAAGTTAAGTTGATTTACTCATGCCATTTATTAGCGTATTAGCTCTTGTTTAGTTGTGAACAATAGGTCATGAGAAGACTTAGGATTTGTGAGCAATTGCTCAAAAAAACTGTTTACTTTTCTCAGCTGGTATAAAATAAATAGCGAGAATTTGGGGTTAAGTTATCTTAAAGAATAACTTTTGATGATTCTTTTATTGATGTTTTTCGACGGAAAATCCAGCTGCAAAAAATCTCTTTCATTAGGCTCTCATTTAGAAGGTAATTATATGTACATAATGTAATGATCAGATATGTGAGGGATCCAGATTTTAACAACAGTAAATCCGAGAAAATATGAATTTAGCCCAAAAATAACTGTTAAATAATCATCCCCTTTGAATCTTCCGACATATGATAAATACTTTTGAGCCAACTTGCGAAATACAGATCTTCCATTTATGAAAAAGGTTTGAACGTGTAATCAGAGTGGTGGTGATGATGAGATTCTTGAAAATCACGCCAGCTTTAATTTTGCACCAACGTAAGGTGGATGTCGAAGAGTCTTTTAGTAACAAAATGGTCATTAAATTTTGGAAAATGTCTCTTGAAGATTGGTATTAACTGAAATTGAGGTGAATTTAAAAAAATAGAGCCATCTATGTGTGAAGCCTGGAACTTTTCAGCCATGTGTCGAAGGCAAAAATTAACAAAAGGCAATTTCACTAAAATATTGATTTGTTGATATAAAAGGGCAAAATTACTTTAAATTATCCTTATAAAACTTTATTTTTCTTTAAATACAAATTCCTCAAATTTGATATTTTAGATATTCATTTTTAAAAATTGTCTGATGGCATAGATGTACTAAGTTCACGTAATAGATACTATTCAAGCAAGATTTGTCTGCAGGTTTATTCTATCCGTAAGTCATTTTTGAGTGTAGATATTTAATCTATGAGATAAAAATGTAATCGAGCGTGCGCGTCATGTAAAAGGAGAAAAATAACTGCTTAGGTATAGAGTTGTATAAGAACGGTATGTAAAAATGAATGAAATTTCTATAAAATATCCGTTGAAGATTTATTTTTTTCCAACGAGCGTATGTAGGTAATGTAATCCCTGCCAATGGTTGCATGTTTGTCGACGCATAATAAGACTAACAATACCGGGTACTACCAATAGTAAACAAATAAGTATATACACTACAAATTAACAATAATATACACAAGGTAGCGCCCTATCATTGGCTATGTAAACAAACTACTAATAAGTAAATAACCCATGTAGTTACTTACTACTTACGGCAGTATTGGACATTGCTCGAAGGGATTCATCTATATTAATCAAGAAAAGTTTGTCTTTTTGTCTGTAGATAGCTCATTTTTGAGTGTACACTTTAATATCTTAGAACTGCGTAATCTAAGCAATAACTAAGGAGATGGGTTAAGTAGAAAAAACAAAAACATTTAGAGATTGGAAAAAAAAAGAAGGTTGGTACTTGTACTCTGTTTTTCTTTTTTGTTCATTCTTAAATAGATCATTGATGTGTGAACATCTATTTTTGAAAGAAGAATTCGTGCTAAACTTTGCTGTATTTAGAATGATGATAAGTATGTATTTGAATGTAACTATATTATTTGAATGTAACTATATTATTTGATTGTAACTATATTATTTTCATTGTACTAAGGCTACTTTAAATGTGGAACGTTCTCCTCTTCAAGCCAGTAATTCATTTTGTTCTCCCAAATTCAAATAACCAGCTGCCGATATTAACAGGTGTATCAATTCAGTAATACCATAAATATCGCACCCTGCTTTTCCTTACGCTCTTCAAAACCCCCCATAGAAGAAGTAACAAGGAGTGTGTGAAGCCAAGGCTCAGCTTGTTATATTAAAAAAGAAAGAGAAGGGGAGTTTTTTTCAATAATATTAAAGCAAAGTTCATCGACGGCTATTAAGTCCGAGCAATACAGGGTACTACTCCCTCTAGTCTACTATCAGGGGTGTCGGCAGGGAGGGGTGTGGAAGAGCTTTAGTACTCCCAAATCAAGGATTTTACGGCTTTACCTGAAAAAATATATCTCTGTATGAATAATTTTCAATTTGAAAATGGCGGAAAGAAGTTATTCCCTCCCCCCCATAAAAAAAATTATGTAAACCCCCCTGACTATAAATGAAAAATAATCCCACATTTAGCAGTAATTGAATAACTATGGACTAATATTGCCTATTTTTTTCTTAGTTTTTTTAAAGGAAAGGTTGATAGATGTAACGAGGACTGTTATGTCCATAAAACGTGTCATAATATCGTTAAAAAAATGTTTGTTATTTGTTGGTATGTGCAGACCCACCTTAAAGATTTTACTTTTGGGAAACTTTTCAAATCTATGTGGAAAAGTTTTGGGTGACTGAATAAAATGCATTGTCTTTTATTAAAAAAAAAAAAAAAGTAATTTCCAATGTATTTTTATATATGTAAATTTCATTTCCATTGCAGCAGGACCTGTAGCGTATATGTTGCATATTAATTGGTATTCTGTATGAATTGTAATTTGTAGATACAGGTTTGACTAGTTACAACTACCATATACGGTGTAAACCTCTTATTTATCATAACAATGACTTTATGCATCATTTTATTTTGATCAATTTATTTATTTTATTCATGACTGTATAACTATGACCATTTGAATTTTATCCTTTACTAAAGAATGCTTGTCAATAAGTAATTTTCAAAATGTGTATAATAATTTATAAAACATCTAATTGAGCAACAACCATTGGCTTACCATGATGAAAAATACTGAATTGGCTTTATTTATATGAAATACATCATCTCATTTTTGATTTGCACTTGTGCACGATATAATATACATTTTTCAATTATTAAGTGGGCCTCAATAATTGAAAGTTAATAAAATTAAAATTTTACTTCTTTAAAGCAAAAAATCTGTTGTACCTCCTCTCAATGTTTGAGAGCTTCCAAGGGTTCGGCCATGTCTAGGAATGAGATTTCCGTAAAAAACTGTTGGTGAGCGCGCTCTTTTTTCTTTATTTGTTCATTCTTAAATAAATCGTCATCGTGTTAACATCTATTATTATTGAAGAATTAATTCGTGTATTTAAAAAAAAAAATTAATAATACAAAATTAAATATATGTATTTGAAAATATAACTTTCATATTTCCCTGGCACTGATGTTACTTTTAAAGTGGAAAGTTCTCCTCTCTAGAACAGTAATACATTTTCTGCCTTCATAATTAAATACCTAAGAGGCATCTGATATTAACAAGGGTCTTAATTTAGTAATATCATAAGTCTAGCCCCCGCCGCTTTTTTACTTGTGATGTAAAGCATGATTATTTTGGGTATGTTTAAAAAAGAAATCGAAAATTAACATGGGAAGCCTGACAATTTGGAGAATATTTTGGTTTCATTGTATCCTGTACAATCAGATATGACGAACGAGGAGGGGGAACGTAATAAAAAAGGACGTCGGTAAGAATTACACCGATGCCGATTCACAATTCTTCTATGAGCCAAACAAGAACTTACAATTATATGTAACTCCACACAAATTATTAAGGTCTTTTACGGGCAGCCACGAATGTTGAATCAGTGTTTGAACATAATTGAATGTAGTAGAAAAGGAAGTTAATTACTCAGTAATTAAATAATAATGACAACAACTCAGGAATAGAAAATTCATTTTTTCGATTACTAATTCTAAAAAAAAAGGAAAACGGCAAGTCAAAAAATACACACAATATTCATAGCTAAATGTATCATCCTTCCCTCTACAAGGCGTTAAAAAAAATAGACATACGATTAGCTGAAAAATTATTAATGTCAGCCTCGTCAACTGTTGCCCTTCTTTTACTTGTACAAGTGTCAATCTTTACCATGTACAACCAACATTTTTCATGGCATATCATAACATTCTTCTGAAGAAAAAAATAGAGCAGAAATGAACTGGTCACCCTCTCCAACTGTCGTATTCTTTCTTAATAAAAGATATTTAAAGCTTAACAAGAAATGCATAACATTAATATGGAATTAGAGTAAAGGTATCAACAGCTTACAAAAGAGTTGTCAATTTTTAAGGGATTCAATTTAGAATGTATTATTTTTTTTAAATTTGTTTAGGTATGTAATATGGCGTAACCTCACCAGCAAAAAAGGATATTTTGTTGTCAGTTGTCGAATTTAGGCTTCTTTTCCTATTATTACTGTTCTACCCGTTAATAAGTTAAATTAAAATTAACTCTGGTTAAGCTGTAAGTAATATTCAACAATTATAATTAATTGGGAAAAATTGGCTAACTAGTGGGATTTTTTTTCTATTCCTTTTTTATGGAAAGGTTGCCAGATCCAACTATGGGAAGCTCTACTGTATAACAACGAACCTTTTTTCTTTCTTAGTTGGGAGAAAGGTTGAGAAATCCAATAAAGACATCATTGATACAAATGTTTTTTTGTTTCTTTTTTGTAAATAAGCCAATAATAACATTCAGCCATCTAGAGGTGGAAGTAGGAAGATGATTTGTGATAGGTATTATCAATGATGTAATTCAGGTGTGTTTTTTAGCTGGGCCGTGAATTTGCAATTGGTAATATGAAGAAGGCATTTTCTTTCATTCCTGTCATTATTATTTAATTCTTGATTAGTGAATATACTTTCCTAAATTGATTCACTTATATTTAAAACCTGTTTAAACGTTCGTGTGTGATCATAAAAGACACTCCGTAATCCTGAGGATGAGTTGCGGAGTTATAATTGTAAGTCTTTATATCATTTTCTCCTTCCACTCTTTGCACAGCTGATCTAATGAAACTTTTTGCTAATTATTCTTTCTCTCCTCTAAACATTCTTGAAATTTTCAGGGTTACCATATCAATTTTCGGTTTCTTTTTTTAACATATCCATTCAACACTGGGTTAATATGTGTGCGTATTATGTAAATATTTATATTTTCCAAGAAAAGAAAAGATTCTGTTTTTGGTCTGATTGTGCAAAAAACAATAGAGAGAGAGACATTTTATACATAAATAAAGGATGAAGTCACCCACATGCGTTAAAAATAGGCACAAATAAACTTTCTTATATGGGTACTCAATTTGTTTGGTCTTAAACCCTCCCAAGTATCATCCTCGTCGTTTCCAATCCACATACATACAAATATTTATCTTTTTATTTGCAAAAAAAGGCCTTTAATTCGCTTTTTTTTATTATATGTCTTTCAAAACAAACCTGATCATGTGTTGAAATAATGTACTGATATTCAAAAATTACAATAATCTTCAACAACCTGAAGGAATAAAGACAACAAACAAAACTTCATAGCGGTTCATTTTAATGATGAAAAAATCGTGAAATCCTGTCTATTCAATAAAATTTATAGAATGACTATCGTATATTATTTTCATCCAAAAACAGTTAAGATAACTTTTGCACAAATATGTACATTGTACAATACATAGGTAATATTAGACTTGTTTTTCCTCCGTTTTGAATTGGTTAATATCACGTATCTACTAATCGTATTGACAGTGTGCATAACCGAAATCTGAACAGCATACAAAGTTTAAAATGGAAAGTAAGAGGAAGAGTTATATTTTTGAAATTTCTACTAAGGCTGTATGAAGAATATTGCAAGTATCTCTTCATATTATTTTCTTTAAATTGAGTCATGGAACAAATAAAACGAAACAACATCCTGATATTTCTCGGCTTTGGAATAAAGCCCAGGAAGAGTTCTGTCCAGTTGGCGTGCTCCCACATAACTAAGTATGCAGTTTGGGATTTGAGGCATTTGGGTCCACTTTAAGTACAAAGTTTGGCTTGAGTCAAATTTATGTGATTTTTGGCCTGCATCCATGTGGCCTTTCATCATCACCAGATCTCATTAGATTACAGCATATAGAGCGTTGCAGAGAGGAGAGCCTGCCGAACCTCCCAAAGGAATGTGGATGGCCAAAAACTTCCATCATTGCAGCATGTACAAAATTGATGACTTGTTCTGCTTTAGGGCCCCTTTTGAGGCTGTTGTGCAGTTAATGGGATTCATATTTAATTAATTACTTGTCTTAAATTTGCTATTTATAAAAAAGCACATTTTATCAAAATTGTCAAAAAGATCACCCATTAACAAATGATGTTACATTCGGGTACCGCTGAAAACAGATGTATGTATGTATATAGACTCGTATATATAACTTATTTAACTTTCCTGCAATCCTACATGATCTCACGATCAAAGACTCGAGATTTAACTTGTAATCCTTTCCTAATATTATGTCAGTCCTTATTTCTTCGATCCAGTCCAGTCTTTGGACGAGTCAATCGGACTATCAATACTGGAACTGTTAAATAAATAAGAACGTCATCAAGGAATGCACTTGAGGAGTTTTAGGACTGATATGCAGGACAGAGATTGAACTGGACGGGACTGCAGTCTTCTGTTCGAAATCAGGACCAACACAACACTTTATATATTGAACTCAAGAAAAGCTGTAACACGATGGATCATATCAAGGGCATGTGCAAGGGCTGGGCTGGAGGGACAATATTTTTCAAAACAGCTGTGGATTATTGAAATTGTTTTCCTAAAAATAAAATTTCTTCTGAATAGCACTGGATTATTTTCCAAAAAATTAATTTTTTGTGAATAGCTGTTAATTTTTGGATTTTTTTTTCCAAAATATTTAATAGTTGAAATTAAATTTTTGAAATATTTTTTCAAAACACTTTATTTTTTGTTAACATCTATGAATTTTTGATATTTTTCTACAATAAATTGATTTTTTAATAAAAAACCTATTATTTTTGATTTTTTTCCAAAAAGTATAATATTTTAAACTTAATTTTGTAATTTTTTTTTGAAGAAATTTAGTTTTTGAAATATTTTTTCAAAACACTTTATTTTTTGTTAACATCCGTGAATTTTTGATATTTTTTATTAAAAAATTGATTTTTTAATAAAAAACCTATTGTTTTTGATTTTTTCTAAAAAGTATAATATTTTAAACTTAATTTTGTAATTTTTTTTGAAGAAATTTAATTTTCGTAAATAGTTAGGGATTTTTGGACCTTTTCCAAAAAATTTAATAATTGAAATTTAGTTTTTAAAATATTTTTCCAAAAAACTTCATTTTTTGTTAACATCTTTAAATTTTTGATATTTTTTATGAATAGCAGTGAATTTTTTAATTTTTTACCAACAAATATAATATTTAAAATATAATTTTTGTTATTTTTTTTAAAGAAATTTAATATTTTTGTGAGTAGCAGTGGATTTTTGAAAAATGTTTCATAGACTACTACTCAGAGTTCAAGTCGTACATACGTTATATTAAACTGGGACTTCAGGTTAAACCCGGACTCGAAGTGAAAAGTCTAGAATTAGTTCGGACTTGCTAATCGCGACTCGTGACTTGCTCTGTTACTTACTATTTCTTCTCCAATTGAAGAAGGAGGAGACCTTCTGAATAATTAGAACTTTAAAATTATTTCTTTAGATGGGAGGCGCGCCTTGTTGCTTGTAGCTTATTTTTATGATTCCTACTCTTATATATAACAAATATATATGTAGTTAAAAAAAACCATTCAAAATATGGTTGTAAAAAATAGCGGATCTTACATGCCCGAGTAGAAGAAGAAAAAGGTTTTTTCTGTTTCTTTGCACTCCGGTATCACGACATACCTACATATATACATCCATACATAGAGGATCAGAAAACTCCCATTACTAGTTAACTCTGTAACTCACAACCAAAAACACTACATTAATCATTCTTTTAGTCATCAACTGTGATTTCGGATCTTCTATCTAGTATCTACATACACATTGAATATCATCACCTATTACGGTCATTAGTATCTTAGCTGTGCTCTGTAGACCTCTTTATTCATCTTAAACATGACATCACTTGTGAGTATGCCATTGTACATTATTATATTTACCGTTCTTCAACTCTTGTACTTCCTATGTCAAACAAAATTATTTACTATATATTATAGAGGCATAAACAAGGTCTCTTTAGCGATAATTGAATGTTTTTGGGGGAATATGAAGTAACTACATTAACATAGTTTGTTTTTTAATATTTCTCGAATTTTGATAACGGCCTGTTCGTAAAAGCTATCGTTCGGTAACGAAATAACCTAAAAAAAAAAATTATTGGCCTACAATGGCATGTCTAAGTTGGAAAAAAGATAAAAGTTGTTTATTTTATCAATACAGATTAAAATACAGTATTCATCATAATTTTGCATGTATGAATTATGGTACATATTATTTTAATATAAAAAAACATTATTAAAGTATTTTTCTAAAGCTACTCTATGGAGCAAAAAGAGAAAAGACATCAGAAAATTTTGATCTGAATTTTTTATAATCGGGTTAACTAATTTTTCTAACGTTATTCTTTTTTTTTGTGTGTTCCATAGAACAATTTTATCAAAAAAAACCTTTTTAAACACGTTTTATAGCTTAAAAAATGTCTTCTCAAATTATTTTATTTAAAGTACTAAAAATGTCGTCAAAGTATCTTTATTCATTAAGAATTTAGTTTTTGCCTTTTATTCATAATTTGATCAAGATATGTGACCGAAAGATGACGTCGTAGAACAATGTAATTTGGCATTGATAGTCGTAATCCAAATTCGAAAAAAGTTAAGAATCAAACCGCTTTAATATACATATCAATAAGTAAACTCTTTATGACATCATATAGGTCATTAACTTTTATTTCCATGACGTAACGTATTTTAATTCTGTCAAATTAATATGATTGACTTTTATGTACTTTATTTATTTTATTTTTTCAATATGTGATAGGATCTATCTATATATATGTTATTTAATATATGGTATGTTGTTGAATAAGTCAAGTATTTACATAATCGAATGTAAATCATACATGCATTGATATGTAGAAATGTGATGGACAGAGGCACATTGGAATGTATATCTTGTTTTATCTCATCTCATACAATCTATGTATTACATCAGTCAATGAATGTGTTTGTTATTTGTTTGATTATACGTAGGTTGAGTGAGGGATCCATAAGAGTCTGAATTTATTTTTTAAAGTATATATATATGTGCAATAATCTAGAACAAAAAAGGGGGCGGGGGGAATCAATTGTCTAATTATTTTTTATTTGTACAGACAAGTCCCAACCCAATGTTTTATAATCATATTTCAGTCAATTATAGACTTTCTACTCAAATTTCAAAGATGAGATGAAATATCAAAGAATGTTGTCTGTATTTGAGAAATTTAATTTGATTTGTGAGTTGATTAATTTGGCCCCGATTTGACCTTTTTCAATATAAACACATTCGTTTCTAATTCTTGAGTGCAATTTGCAGTGGCTCCAGAGGGTGGTTTCTTATTGGTAGAAATTGGTGATCCTTTGTTCAAGAATGCAAATATACCAAAAGTATTAATCAAAAGGCTTCTTATTTATAAACATTAGCGATCATTCATTTAAGAATACAAATAATGTACTAATTCCGACTCCATTTTGAGAAAAAATATTTCTAACTTGTTTTTGTGTTGAAGGGCCACATTTTTAATGAGTGGTTATGATATGATGTAGTCCTTTACCAGAAACAATAACGCTTACGGTATATTCAATAAATGCTTCGTGGAATATATTTCCTTATTTTATTTTAAATTTTTTTTGTAATTAATATTCAAGTAATAATAATGGATTTGTATATAGGTAATCAATGAGAATTTTAGTTACATAATTCCATTATATCGCTATTGAACAGTACTTTATTTGATTATCTAGTAATTTACATAATAACAGGGCTTACGTAGTACCTACCTATAACGTACTCAGAATGGATATAATATGTACGAGTATATATAAAAAATAAGGATTAAATTTCCAATTAAGAGATAGAAGGAGTGCTCCATCACAAGTCGTCATATATTTTCATACATGTACACTCTACAGGGTGTACCTTAAATACTCTAAAATTAATAATGGTAGTATATCATTTTTTTAATTTCTATAATAAGTAACTTAAAATTATACATGAATATCATATCAATAGGTGACAAAAAAATCTAAATGGCCACCTTTTACAGTCATTAAATCCTTGAGTCTGTTAGGATAAGCTCCACAATGGGCACAGGCAGCTGCCTTGGGAACGTTGCCCATTCCTTAATTTGGGAGGCTTTCAGTACATCCAAATGTAGGATGCAGCTTCTTGTAGAACATTTCTTCCTAAAATCGACCATATTCCAAAATCTATCGGATTATAATCAAAACTACATAGATAGAGGATAATAGATTCTGCTCCAAAAGCTAGATAAATGAGTTTCACATCACTTTTATGTCATACATATTGCGCGTGTGAGAAAGAGCACCCTTACCCTTAAAAAGTATAACTATCTTCCTTGAATTTGGAATTGACACGTCGTTGGATACTTTTCTTAAGACGGTGCTCTCCGACTCAATGTTGGTAATTTTAACCCTGAGTGCACAAGGATAAGTAACACCTTACCACATCAGCTGATGGAATCTTGTACTAACACTGACTCTGATTTATTTTTTCCAATAGATCCTACTTGGATCATTTTGTGAGGTTGCATGGAGCCTCAACAGAAAAAAAAATTGGCCATAACTAAAAAAATGTTGGGAGGCGTGCCAGACCAGGGCGTCCACATGATTTTTTTCTTTTTTTGGGGGAGGGCTAGGTTTTTTTAAAAGTATCCCATAGGTTTGAAAAAAAAAAATTTTTTGTAACAAAAATCAACAGCTACTCAATGAAAATTAATTTTTTGGAAAAAAAAATTAAATTATATTTCTATGGAAAAAAATTTCAAATATTATTATATTTAAAAAAAAAAAATCCACAGTTATTCACAAAAAATTAATTTTTTTTGGAAAATAATTCAAAGCTACTCACAGAAAATTAAATAATTTGAAAAAAAAAATTCAAAATTAAATTTTTTGGAAAATAATTTCAATATATTTAATTTTTTAAATAATTCAAAAATCCACATCTATTCACTAAAAATTAAATTTTTTTGGAAAAATAATTCGAAAATCAACAGTTTTTTGAAAGAAAAATTCAGGAATTTATAGCTATTCATAAAAACATAATTTTTTTTCAAAAAAGAATTTAAAAATCCATAGCTGTTCACCAAAAAATTCTACTAAAAACAAAAATTCCTTTTTTTTTTGGGGGGTCTACAACTTACCTAGAAAAGGTCCCTGTAGATCATAGTATCTTAATAAGCAAATTGAGGATTTTTTTTTTTGTTTCATTTTACTCTCTGTTCTCTTGACATGAAGGATAGCCAAAAAATCTATTAAGCAAACTTTTTTCACAATTGATATAAAATTGTACAAATGTTGTTTTCAAATTTCTTGAAGTGATATAACTTTAATTCGTAGTTAAATTTCTCATAGTAACTAGGGTGGACCCTGTACGTATACAACGATGACAGAAAGTATTTTTCCTTTTGAAAGGTTTATCCTACTAATATCTATCTTTCAATTGAACTCTATCAATATCATTATTGTTTACATTCTTAATATCATATATTTTTTATGTTAAAGTAATTTAATTTAATGTCAATGTAAAGGAATTCTTTTAATCTGTTCTTATTTAAGTAAGAAATGTAATCATATAATTCAATTGATTTTTTATATACATATACATTATCAATCAATTCTAAGGTAATTCCATGTAATCATAATGGAATGATAAGTCTCGTAGAAACGGTATTTTAGAATTGATTCAAAGCAATTAGGAAATTGAGTGAGGTGTGATACACATTGCTAGACAAATCAAAATAAAAAGAATAACTGTTGGTATTGGATTGAGTAAAAAGCCTTTCAAGTTTTCCTCTTAAAAAATAGGGATGCATAATTTATTGTATGTGTTTCAAATTATATACAGTCAAAGCCGTATCAAGGAAATTGTTTTTTTGTCCATGAAAGGTTTACTGTATCCGGGGATTTTGCATATTTCTAAACTATATTTAAAAAAGAAAATTGAAACGTTAAATGTTTTGGAAATTTGGATATTTTTTTTTTGTTGGGGGGGTCTACAGGCCATCCAGCCCACATCTTGTAGACGCCCCTGATAATCCATACTTAATTTCTAGCTTGCTTTTGTGTTGACGGCTACATATGTTCATTAATTTTCACTATATTTATAAAATATCCATACCTTAGAAAGTTTCGAAATAAATGAAATTTCGTCAACCTATGGTTGATCAAATGTTTCTTAATATAACATTCACCAACCTGTTATTTGTTTATGAATGACTTTTTATTTCATGCGTATACCTTCGTGTTTACCTTTGAATATCCATACAAATGGCATTGTCACAAATTATAATTAAATATAACTTTTTTTTATTCAAAAACAGATACTGATTTTATCTGTGAATTTATCATATTTCCTTATTCCGATAATAAATCGCAACAACATGTTGAATGTTGTAGCAATGTGGTATTAAGAAGGGATATCAGTCTAACTAGTCATTAATTTCTACTTTCAAATAATATATACTGTACCAATGGCGTCTGCAGGGGCTGCGCTGGATAGGCTGTAGGCCCACCCCAATTAAGGAATTTTGCTTTTGACTAAATTTTTTTTTTGCTCAGGATGAAAAAAATTAACTCCAAAATAGGGTTAAATTTAATATTTGATAATATAATTTCATAAATTATTATTTGAGTTTTTCAAAATATTTGAAATTTAATTTTTGAATTTTTTTCCCGTAAAATTTAATTTTTTGTAAACAGCTGTGAATTTTTTTCTAAAAAATTCCAACAACCAAGCCCCTCCCCTCCCCTCTACAAAAATAATAATAATCCTACGGACGCCCCTGAATACATACTTACCTTCATAGTGGACTCCCAATTTATGGATATGATACCCAGGATATTGAAGCATGAAGTTTAAAATAATTATGTCTGTATAATTTTTATTCAATTACAGTAAAAACTTGAATTGAAAAAGTTGAATTCATTCTTGAAGTAATTATCTTTAGTAATTCATCCAATAAGAAACTATCTAATTTTGAAGCGACTCTCTGGCCCTATTGCCAACCCTCAATCAACTTGTAACTCATTAAAAAGTCGTTCAAACGTGTCCTCCTTCAGTGGAAGTAGGGGTGGCATATCCTCACCGCTTTAAATATAAGATCAGTGCCCAGGGTTAGCTGTAATGAGCAAATAAATATTACACAAGGGATCCTGGAATCAATAGATAAAAAAATAATAGTAGTATTTCTTTAAAAAAGTGGCCTTTTGAATCCCTTGAAGCCCTTGCACATTAGCCATACCATAGCTTTTAACCATCAAATTAGACCCTTTTTGAGCTATTAATTCAATCAATTTAAAAATTATCACATAATTTCATAGTTTTCATCCTCAACATGAATGCTTACATCTGGATTTAAGTCCTCATGATCCCAGATAAGTCGAATTCATGTGGCCCACTTACGTAAATCCAATTTAAATAACATAAATAACAAGTCAAATGTCAATGAAGGACCGGTGCTACGAGACCCCTCCCCCCCATGGATTATCAATCTCGGAGGATATTTAGGGATTAATTTTGCAATGAATTAAAAAATCTTGGTAACAAATTTTTTTGGGGGGCCATTGAAAAAATAAAATATGCAATTTTCTTATAAAATGACTCTATAGAAATTTATAAGCGGATTTTTATTAGATCCAAATTTGACTTTATATTGTATATAGCCGACTTAATTTTGGAAAATATCCCTCTAGCTTACTTTTGTGTTGACAAGCCACATATGTTAATTAATTTCCACTATATTTATTATAAATATATAATAACTTAAAAGAACTTGTTGACAAATTTTGGGGCTCCTTGACAAAAAATGTATACCATCTTCTTATAAAAACAACTCATTAGAAATGAATATAAATATTCTGTCAAATTCAGTATTGGTACAGTTTAGAAAAAAAGCCCGAAATGGTGTTGACTTTTTTTGAAAGGGGGTCATTAAAATAATAAATAAAACATTTGTTATTTAAAATAAATGTTATTTTTATTGAGAAAAGTACTAACTTAATAAGTTGTCCGTTGGAAAATTTGAAAAAAATATACAATCCCCCCCCCAAAAAAAAATGTCTGGACTTCCCCATTGCCATGCACATCTAAATATTCTTTTAAATTAAGTATCGACAAAGTTCAGAAAATTTTTCAAAAAATAAATAAATACCCTTTTCAAAAAAAGGTCATACAAAAATTCGTTTCTAAAAAAATGTAAAAATGAACCTTGTCAATGAAAGTTTTTTGCACGAAATTCTTCTCGTATCTCAAGAAACTTATATGTTGGGACACTCGTATCTCAAGGTATTACTGTTTATATACAAATGGTCTTAATGTATTAAATAATAACCTTTTCGTTTATCGAAATTTGCGTAAGGACTTTTGATTAATCCATAAATTAATGATGGATGATTTCTACAAATCAAAGGACATTACCTTAATTTAAATCTTTTAAAATAACAACAAAAAAAAAAACCTTTTCCATTTTGAACTTGAGATTGTTTGAATGTAATATCTACGCCTTGCATTCAATATAAATATAGCCCCTCAATAGTAAAGTGTATGCACATTATTGGTTAAACTATTCATGCAAAAATGCCTCAGGTTCAATTTTTTTTTTTATTTGACTTTATGTTCAAATATTGTTAATGAAAATTGATAATAAATATGAAAATTGATAATAAATATGAAAGATTTCCACAATGATAGTTTTTTTTTCTTAATACGTACCTTCAAGGACATGTTTTGCTAAAAAATATATTTTATATAAATAAAAATCGGTAAAAAAATATAAATACGTAAAATTATGGGTGAAAAATATTTTTTTTTAAATATTCCAAATACCGATGCATCATAGTCCTTGGTTAATAGTTATAGAAAAACAATCTATGGAGTATATATATGTTAAATATACATTAATAATATGTATCTTTATTTAGAAAAAGGTCATTTCTAAATACTCTAAATAGCATTGCCTAATGTCCAAATGTTATAAATATTTTTTTTATTTTTTAACATTTCGAAATCTTATTGTAATACATACATTGAAACACACAACAAAATTAGAAAAAAATATTACAAAGTATTGCTACCACATGGTTCATTACTTGGGATAATTCTATAAGTTTGCTTGCACTTCTCATTATATCTCGGAATTGGAGACACTTGATACTTGAAATTCAAATATCACAACCTTTTAGTACTAAGGAAATAACTTCGCAATGCGAAGGATATAATATTGAAGAAGATGAATCTTGGGGTTTTCGAGATATTTGGACAATGAGCTCTGGTGACGGTGGATTTATGCAGGTTTTTGCATAGTTAGTATCTGTATATGTGACAAGTGTTTTCATGAGACGTCTGCATTATTAATGTCGACGAATTTGGGAACCAAAACAATCAAATTTTATAACAATAAAAACTCTTTGTTACTTAATATGGAAGAAAATAGTGAACTATTGGAATCAACCCATAAAAGGACTTACATAAATATTACTGTCTATCAAACAACCATCTCTCGAATGACTAGTTTTTATTATATGTATATCAGACCATAATATGATATTACAACGTTATATAAACTTATTTCCATATTGTAGACAATTTATTACCTTTAGAATAGAAATGATAAGAAATTGTTTCTCCTAATTATTCTTGTTCCTAATCGATCTAAAAAAATGTACAAGTTTCTAGGGATTTTCAGTGTATATTATTTTGATTTAATTCAAATATCACAGCTTGTCAATGGCATCAAGTAATATTCATTAAAGGGGTTAGGTCTTTTTTATATTCATAAAGCCATTTGACGAAGTTTAATGAAGATTTATTGGAAATTTGGACATTTTATCTTGTAAAAATATAATCCTTCAAGATGGTGTCTCCTTCAATTACAATAACGAAATTTATGACGTTAATGAAGGATACTCTATAGAGTACTATAATCAAACTCAACATTCCTAGTGTTACAAAAAAGGTGTTAAATAGAACATAATTTATGGAAAATATTGATCATTTGCTCTTCGTTTCTTCACTAGGTTAATAGCTTTTTTGTCCGATCTGTTCACGAGTCATCTTTGAAGAGTCTGAGTTAAGTCTTGAGTCTTTTATCTCAAGTCTAAGCCGAGTTAATAGTATTTCCTCTTCGATTATTTGTTAGTCTAGTCTGGAGTCTCAGTTTAATTAACAGACTTATGTGCGTCTCCAGTTCGAATCATATCTATGTAGCTGGTCTGTGCATTTACTTAGGTGATGAATGTCTTTTATTCATCATATCTCTTCATTGGTTAGAATCCATTGTTTGTTAGATATAAACAAGGCTCGACGATCCTTAAAAATAGCCACTAGCCAAGAGGGCTAGTGATTTTTTTTCTTCATAGCCTTGTGAAAAATGTACTACCTCAGAATACCACAAAATATTAACTACCTATGTACTTGGTATACCTATATACAAAGATATTTGATTGGCTTAGATTTGAAGGAAAACCCCTATACAATATCGTGTTGTCCAATCAGAAACAATGGCACAAAGTGCTCTACAAAATATGTAAAAAATATCAGTTGGTTCTGGAATTGAAATTGTGTTCAGCACTAAAAAACGTGAGTTTGTTGAAAATATTGTAAAATTTCTTTTTTTTAAAATAGGTTTTACATAAAAATCATCAATAATAAATATTTGTTTTCAATGTCTATTCAACGTATGGACGTTGTCAGCAGTTAATACTCATGATATGAACCAAAAATTGCTTGTGTATATGCGGTATTTTTGGCTACGTCATTACGTAGCCAAACGAGCTAGATACAGGCTAAACTGCACATGTCCGATTGGCTTTTCACTAGGAAAATACTAGCAGGATAGGGTGTTTGTCGAGCACTGGATATAAATGATTCAATCGAGTTATTACTAAATGTACAAATATATCTACAAAAACAAGGATAAAAAGTTGTGAAATTCTGTGTTCATTTTTCAAGTTATATATCATCTGTTCATATAGTTCTAATTGTGCAATGACTAATGGTTAATCATGGTTACAGATGTCGATTTCCCTCATATTATCATACACAACATGCTACTATGACCTTGTTCTAGAAAACAATCTACTCTTATTTGGTATACCATTAGCAAAAAAAAAGAATACATTTATAAATCCACTTTTTGATGGTTAGTGGGAAACAAAGGATCTCACATACTCAAATCAATATCAAATATATTTTCATGGATTAAAATAATAATTATTATACCAACTATTAGGATCTACGTATATATATGTTATATAGTTATGGGTGGCAATGACTTTCAGGAAGTGCTATTAATCGTTTGTTCATCCCGTTTTATGTTTAAAGCAACAAAGAGATTCGAATATTATATATGTGATACGTTAACATCAGGTAAATTATTTCAATTCATTTTTTGTATCATAAATATAAATTCGTTTATTTTAATGATCCCTTTTCGCTACTTGAAGTACAATTTGCGACTCCTCCAAAGAGTTAATCAGAATAATTATTATTGATTGACACTAGCAAACATTTGTTTAATGTACTAATCCAGACTTAATTTCGAGAAAAAATAATACTGGCTTGATTTTGTGTCGATGAGCCACGGATGTATCTATTTAAACAGATACAAAATAATATTAAAGTAATTCATAATAATTGTGTCATGACCGTTATTTAGATATAATATTGTTATTTACTGGTTTTTCCTTCGTAGTTTTTGAACACAGATTTGCATATCCAAAAAACTCTTTATCACGACAGGCGATTTTGTATGATGCAAGATTACTTTCATAAATAAAAACAATTGATAGCTTAATACAATTCACGACCTTACCTCAAAAACGTACCAAATTACAGAGTATTTTGATTTTAACTGTCGATATTTCCGCTTCCCTTCTCCTAATCAATGTTCCGAACGTAGTTTAGCTGTGAAGAGATATAATTGACTACTAATTATATAGTTGGGAAGATTTGGCTAAGGTTTAATTAAATTTTAATATGGCAATTGATTTTGAGCCCATGTTTTTCATTTATATTTCAAGTTAAGGTTGTATGATACAATACAGGTAACCACGTTATATGGAAACTCAATATTTCCTGGTTTACTTTGTAAAAAAGCAATATAAATAAATATATGCCCCAAGATAATTTACCCACAAAAGCAGTAGTACATATATTTCTTTATTACTTTTTGAATGCCTATATAGGAATATGTATATCTTAAGCTCTAAAAGTACCGTTCAATTATGATTTTTCAAGGTATATTTTTAATTGACTACTTAATACATAGTACTTTGGTCTGATACAATCTACATACATAGATCTTAGACTAGACCGACCTCCTTCAAGGATGATTTCAATTGACAATGAAATAATAATTTATATATATATATTTTTTTTTTTTTTGGAGGGGGGCTTGGTTTAGTAATTTTTTGACAAAATCTAACATTTAAAAAAAGATTGATAAATTAATTTTTTTTAGAAAACAAATTTAGGAAATTATTTTTTTTAATTAACAAATTTAAAAAATTAATTTTTTGTTAAAACAAATTAAGAAAATAAAATTTATAATATCAAATTTTCTTTAAAAAGTTCAAATATTAAATTATGTAGTAAAAGGGCATTTCCATCATTTGGGGTGGGATACAGACAGCTCTTCCAGCCCAACCCCTGCGGATATCCTCAATTTTTGATTGTTAGTAATTATTCAAACGTAACTTATTAGAAAAATTCTGAGACTCTATTATGAATGACTCCATGTCACGAGATTAAAAATCTCAGACCGACTTGAGACTATTTTAATAGGAAAAAAAACTTGATACTAAAAAAAATAAAAATACGGAAATAATTTTTCAAAAAAATACATACGTTTTATATGTAGCATCAAAAATGTCGTCATATTAAAATAGAAAAGGAATAATTATGTAGTTTAGAGCTGTTAAAAATATGAATTGAGTACTTCATGATATTGTTGTTTTTATCAAGCTGTTATCAGTATTGTTTCATTCTTGTGAAGAGAACATCGAAGTATTGAGTAATGTCGTATGAATGTGCTCATGAGAAACGTAGAGTTTTTGTGGGGAGTTATCTTCTATATTAATACAACAAATTTTTTCGGTTAGCTAACGCCTAATAACAATGCAGGTTACGACGGCCAGTTACTTATATTTTTGGCAAATAAATATATCACTCAACCTAGAGTTTTAATTATTTGTTACGTAAATAAATACGAGTTAAATTAATTTTTGCAAATTTAACGAGCAGAAAAACAAAGAAAAAAACAATTGGCAATGTGTTCAAACCAACCACCTTCATTAACTCCAAGGACTCAGAATAATATAGTAATAATTATAATTTTACACTCTTTTATGTTGGTGCAATGTGCATAGTGGAGTTTATCATCTAGACTTCCTATACTAATTACCTCTCTTAATGAAGAAACTGCAATATTGTTCCGAGTTAACATTTCATCGGCAAAAAAACAAACACAAATATATATATTTTTGCTTGAGGGATTACATAGTAATTATATAAATGTGGTACTCCACTTTTTTGATAAAAAAATACAGAAAAAAGGCCTAAAATTATTTGGTAGTTAGGTAAAATTGTCATGCTTACCAATTCTTGGAGTAGTCTTTTATTTAATAATAGGAACAAGTTACAAGGTCTAGGGGTTCTTGCTGTCCTAGTTCTTGAACTGCTAAAACCGGAACCGAACAATTCGAACCGAGACTGCTATATATTGCTTATCGGCCTCGGTTATTGTGCTTTTCTTCCTATATTTTATATATTATGAAAAAAATTTATATTATAAAATATAAATTAGCTTCAATCAATAAGTAAATTTCCAAGTTTTTTTGTACAATTCTAACGTTTTCCAATGATTTTTTTACGTGGCTAGGGTGATACATTTGTATCTGAGTTCCAAATATCTAACGGTTTCTTATGGATCTGGAAAAGTGGTTTTAGGCACCAGATAGTGTAAATAAAAGAGGTAAGGGGTGGGGTAGAAAAGGATCCAGGTCCGCTAGCCAGCTTGTCGGGGTCTTATAATATTTTTTAAGCTAGGGTTTCCCAAACTTTACTATGCCAAGGACCCCCTACGAAACATGTGTACTATGACTGAAAGCAATCCTCAATTCTCCATCTTTCTCCAACTCCCTGTAGCCACCCTCACGGTCCCTAATTTGAAAGCCATTGTTTTAAGTTTCCCAAACTTTACTTTGCCCCGAGCCCCCTACTAAATACCCCCTACTGGTTCTAAATTTTTTACCGACACCGTTGTTTTAAGAGCTTTTTACTAAACAAAGCCTATATAAAAAAGAATCGAGATCAAACCCTTTGAAAATAAAGAACCAGGACCGATAGAATTGCTGAACTTGAGCCGGACACAACCTAGAATAAGGATGTTATGTGCCATTTGTAACTTATATCAGCAAATTACAATTTCAACGTCTCATAACGCATTACTTAATTACAAGTCATTTTAATTGCCAAACATTAATTGACGTTATCAATTCATATTGGTCCGGTATAATTATCCATTTATAATAGTGTTTTTACGAATAATATAGAATATGAACATGAAAACGTGACAGAGAATGCATATAGATTCTTAATTTTCATTAAAATAGTCAAAAACAATACTCTTAATACATCCAACATCTAAAGAATATTGCCCTATTTTCAGGAAAAGTACCGCGAATCCTTCATTTTAAATTTATATATCATCAATTGTTTACAATTTGTACACTTTGTTTATACAAGTTATAAATTTTACACAGAAGTGATATCTATTCTATGCATATAACATAAATACTCGTGTATGTTTCATATAATTTTTTGCAAGCCATTATTCACTCCAGTATCAGACAAGTAATATTAGGCGGTAATAGAAAATTATAGCTAACACTTTCATTTTTTTGATGGTGCTTCTTATCTGAAACTATATTATATATTCAGATGATTTTGAACTTAACTTTCAAATTAAACTTTAAAAGTGGGGCTTCAAATCAACTAATATAAGAGCAGAACTTAATCAATTATTTTATCTTATTCAAATATTTTAACAAAAAAAAAATCCAGCCTGCTCTTATGTTGAACCTTCACATATATGACTGGTTGATGTTTTTGTTAATATATTACGGGATAAGGAAACATGGTTTGATTATAATTTTAAGTGCTATAAATTCCTATACATTCCGAATCGTATAAACATTTTACATTAAGGTAATTTTCATTTGTAAGCATACGAGAATGTTGTTGTCCAATTGTGTTATATTGATTAAAAATCCACTTATTCAGCTTGCTATGAGAAACGCTTAGTTCAGCATTTCTCAAAAGGGGATCTGAGAAATGGAAGTCCTTCTTGTAATTGTCAAATGAATTCCGCATTTCAATGACATGATCATCATCCTAGACGCTCTTGAAAGGAGTTTCATAATCATGAACTGAATATTTAAAAGAGAGGACTTATGTCTGTTCGACCTATTGTATGTTTGGTTGTAATTAAGAAAACCATACTCATATCATACATATGTGCACCCACGTTAGGAATAGCAGGTACAAATTGACTTGCAACAGTTACTTACTATGGAGTATACTATAACTACACACCATTAAGATGAATATAGTACGTACCTACAGACTTTATGATTCATCTTCAAAATAAGGAAAAGACAATTCAAAAACACTACAACATAAGACTAATATAATCCACGATCAAAACATAACATTGTATTCCATTAATCCCTTTTCATACCTTGTAGATGTATATATGGTATCATCAATATCATATATTGCATCTTTATGAACATGTGTGAGATTAGGATTACTCATGTATTTTTCAAAAAAAAAAATGTTATTACGTAAAATACAAGTTACCTTATGAGCATTAAACAAAGTAAGTTATCTTCTTATGAATAAAGCAAAGTTTATCTTTATGTATGAAAAACGGTCACAGTAGTTACGTGTCAGGGCGTTTGAAGAAGAGGTGGGGACTGGGATTTTAAAATTTTTTTTGAATAAAATTTCAAACTCTACACCTATTTCCAAGAAATTATTTTTTTTTTCAAACATCCACAGTTGTTCACAAAAAATTAAATTCTTGGTACAAATTTCAAATGTTAAATTATTTGGAAAAAAAATGTCTTTAAATATAAATATGGGACCAATATAAGTACTATAAATCAAACAAATGTTCTAATCCATAAGTAACATAAGTATATAATATATGTACTTTATTTGACATAATGAGTTTGCGATAGTAACAAAATCCCATAATTTGTATTTGTACTATGGTAACCAATGACTCTTTTTAGTGGATCACAAAAATATCAAGAGAGATGGAATATTTAATACTTTGGAACATCAAATTGCATTGTTTAAGGGCAATGCAATTTGTAGTGAGCATAAATTTAACAATAAGTACATATATCTTATTAAAAGTAAAATAATAACGTATCATCTAACAAGATAATGATCTGAGATCATATCTGCAGACAGAGATGAGTTAGATTGGGCCCAGAGTTCAACTATAACACTCAGGAGGTTCAAATTTGGACAACAGGCCGCCAGCTGAATACCCTCTCTTAATATTTTTAGACCCACGGTCCCGGAAGCTTTTGCAAGCCCAGGCAACCTCGTGCAGATCCAGTCTTACCATTGTATGGATAATAATTTCTTGAGGGCCTCCAGAGACGAATGATTCTTGGCATAGGGCTTATGCCGACCCTCCCCAATTGCATGGGTTCAAGTACAGGCTGTTTGTATACCAAAAAACAGTACTCCAAAAGTGAGGACATTTTTTGGTCAAGACATCCAGCACTTTTTTGGTCTTGTGGGCCGGTGCACTATTTTGTTTTATAATTTCTTCCCTGAGCTCCTCCATCCATCCAGAGAATGTAAATTAAAAGTGCAAAACCCTAACAAATACAATGGTATAAGCCTTTAAAGATGTTCCCAATTTACTTGGATACTTTATATTGGATAATCTCTGATACTTTAGAGATTATATAAATGTATAGTTAATGCAAGCCTCAAATATGAAGCTACCAGTAATACTAAATATTGACATTTAGTCATAATATAAACAAACTGCCTTCAATCTTAATATTAATTACTAGGGGTAGTACAAGTTTTGAGCAAAAAAATTATTATAATTGAATGACTTATGAGTACTTATTCTTTGGAGTGTAAAAAACGAACAAAATTCATTTCAACAAACCAGCGTATATATATAATTCAAATCTTAACATATTCTGAAAATGTACATAGATTAATTACATATGAGAGTAATAACAAAAATAAACAGAAACAGTGTTCATGTTAACCGTGTACACGCCAGCAATATTTCATTAATACGACTATATTTCTCATAAATCAAAATATTTATATGATTTACATGAGGGATTACAATATAGAGACACGTTGGATGCAATATGAACACGCCTGCAATATTTTATAGGTACGATTATATTGTCATTTCTTAGATCAAAATATGTTGATGATATACATCAGTGAGCACTATATACAATCTACCCGATGACTCGTTTTCATATATTCAGACAGACACAAAGACAAGCTTTGCTATATACAGTAGATAGATAATATAAAAAAATGACTCATTTGGGAAAGGAAAAATGCCGTCTTTATTCCAGGTATTTGGAGTACCATGGCTCATCTGTCCTTTTAGTAAGAAGGAACTCTTCCACCTCTACATAATTAATTCACTCTAACATTAAATCTTTAAATATGAATGAAGTTTCATGCGTGTCTTTTTATAATCTGAATTTGATTATTAATTAATTGTATATGTATGTTGTATGTGAGTAATCCTGAAATCCTTTAAGTATTATTATCAAAAGAACAATCTTGCAAACTCATTTTTCAATTATACATGCATACAATTATGGGCATGTACGTGTATTTAATCTGTGTGGATGAATGAGGAGTCATAATTTTTGATGCACAAACCCAACTCACAACATCATTTCAGATCGGCACTGCAAATAATTATTTTAAACCCACCGATCTAAGTGATCACTGGCGGTCTTAATTGTAAAGAGTTTCTAAATAAGAAGTATTCACTCAACGCAATACAGAGTACAACATATGTTTTTAAGTTAGAAAAACCAAATGTATGTTTAGAAAAATATATACATTTGAACCGGTCATGATGATCAAGGTAAAACGGATATTACCTGTTATATTTCTACCGATCATTGATCGGTTACCGTCCGTAATTTAATGCGCTGCATTTAATAAAAACATTTTTCAGAAGAAGAAAAATAGCGCCTATGTAGGGGTGGGTAAAATGTTGAGAAAAATAAGAGTTTTAAGATTAGAAATAGAATTACAAGTTTGGGATATTGTTTTTTGTTTGTTTTTGTTTTTCATAGCCAGAATTGATTTCAAACATTTTGAAAAACTTAAAATACGTTAAAGGATAGGATAGCAAAAACATAGAGGCACCCAGAAATATGAATAAGGAGATATTCAAGGGCTTAGCCTAATTATACATTTAAATGCCAAATCAGTTTTGGGAAAAATATTTATCACACACCCTTCATCCTCGGAGCCGTATCCATGCATACTAGATGAATAAAAAATCAAGCTTTTAATCATCCAGTATTTGTGTGTCAGTTTATGTGTTCAAATTACGAAAAGAATTTTATAATCTTTGACACATTTTTCATGCAACACTAAATTATGCAAGAATTATATAAAAGCAAATGCTCACGATCCTCATTTTCTTTCGCAAATTCGTTGATCATCTCCTCCATCTTATTTGTCTCAACAAAGTTAGTGGTTTCAGCTGTGTTTTAAAGCGAGTAAGGGCTGAGAATGAACAGGAAGTTGCTGGTATAGAGACAAGAATATTTGCTACTGCCTTGTACGGAGAAAGAATATTTCCGATGCCGTGATAATTCATCCATTTGACAAGTTTTTTTGTGTAGCATTAAGGACAACTTCCTAACGGCTCATGCTGATTAATGTAGCAACAATTTTTCTGTTGCGCATATTTTTTCTTTTTTTCTTTCTTCCCATCCATACCCCTTTTTTACCTTTTAAAATGAGACCAACACCAGGAGCGTCATGTGAGGTCCTTCACGTCCCTTCCGGTACTTCTATGCCCACAATGAAATTACTTGAGTGACATTAAAAAGATTGAACTACGATTATGTACTCTTCACACACAAACACGTCAACTCGATGCAAAGCTCCGACACGAAAAAGTTGACTCGAATCCAGAACTATTAATTGTACATATTGTGTAGTGGGTTTAATTACACTTGGTTATTCAGGAGAGTCCGTAGTTTTTGTAATAAGCGGAAATTTCTTAATTGGGGGGGGCTCAACCCCACCCCTTACGTACGCCCCTGTTATTTATAATATTAATGGTAATTGAAACGTATTATGAAGGATTATTGTTCTTTTTGAAGATTTCATGGGTTATGTACTTATATCGCTACGCGGATACGTAAATGTATGTTTTTGGGTGAGAGAGTGTAAAATAAAAATAGTATAATGAGGAAATAAATTCTCGACCTTTTGTATGAATACAATAAGAATTAAATTTATACACATAGGGACACAATGAATACATGATGAGGATAAATCTCTCTAGGTAGATAGGCATACAGAAAAAGATCTACATCTACAAATGTATATTATGTACATACATAATCCAATTTTTCAGTCGAAGTCGTAAAAAAGTGATAATGATGGGGATGGAATCAAGATAACGGGCTTAGTGCTCATAATCCCCAGACTCTTCTCTTGTGAGGCAATTTTCTTCCGTGTACGTATATGATTTAATAATTTGAAATGCTATTCCTGTAATCCTGAGTCTCTTTACAAAGAATACAGGGGCGTCCCATGAACTATATTTTGTGGGGCCTTGGTTTTTAGAAATTAAAAATAAATAAATTGAAAAATTTATTTATTTGAAAAAAATTTTGAAAATAATAAATATGTTCAAAAAAAATTTAAAGTCTACTTATTCATAAAAAATTAATTTTTTTGGAGAATAACATTCAAAATTTTGTAGGTCATAACAAAAAATTAAAATAAGAAAATTATAATTCTTTTATTTTCATTTTAATGTTTAATTTTTGAAAAAATAAATTCAAATATTAAATTTTATGAAAAAATAAATTCAAATATTATATTTTTTGATTTCTTTTTCAAATATCCATAATTATTAACAAAAAATAAAAAATTTCCAAAAAAAACATTCAAAATTCCGCAACTGAGGACATTTTTTTTTTTTTTTCAAAAATGTATTGCTATTCTTATAAAAATAAATTTTTGGAGAAAAATTTCAAAAATACATCACTCGTCTCAAAAAATTGAATTTTCAATTATAAGATTTAAAAAAAAATCAAATATATAATATTTTGAAAAAGAAATTCAAATATATAATATTTTGAATGAAAATATATAATTGAATAGGAATGGATTTTGGAATATTTTTTTTCAAGAAATTAAATTTTTTGAGAATAACAGTGGATTTTGGAAAAAAAATCCTATTAATTTAATTTTTCAATTTAATATTCTGGCGTTGGTCTAAAAATGGCGTCGGTCTCATTTCCAAACAGGAAAAAGGGGGGGAAGGGGGGAGAGGAAAGAAAAGGAGAGAGAGATTTTCTTAAGATTTTAACAACAATAAAAAAGATTCATATTTAACTGGATTTCTCTTTCTTTGTAATTTGAACATGTACACTCACACACAAATACTGGGTGATTAAAAAATTGTTTATTTAATCACCCAGTATATGTATTGTCGGGCTTCAAATAGGCTGTGACGTCCCTAATATCAGACTCCGGTACGTCTACAATATTTTCAGTCCAGTTGTAGAACAGGTCCTATCAGTCCTTAAGACTGTCAGTCTTTCGCACAGTCAGTACATGAACTTTATGATTTATTAGGACTCACATGATATGCAGTACTGAACTTGACCGGACCGAGAGTGAACTAGACGGGACTGCAGTCTTTAGTCCTAAATAGAGACTCACACAACACTAAACCTATCAAATAATATTATAGTAATGGGCCCTTATAATTAGTGTTTCAATTAAATTCTTTTGATACGTGCAAATTGCAACCATGTCTTCAAGAAGAAACAAAGAAATAAAGGCACAAAATCAGTACCCAATCCTTCCCAAGCTTGGAATTATAATGTAATTGTTTGTAGCTTAAAAGAGCTAATTCGAATTCAACCAATCAATGTTCCGATTACATGGTAAAGGGAAAAAAACAACAAAGAAAAAATATATATATCAGTTCGTAGTTATTCCAAATTGTTTGCTTATATTGTTTATCAAATATAATTGTACCTACAGCTTAACAAGAGTTTATAGTAATTTGACCAGTCAATAATTGGCCTAATGACAAAAGATTAAGGCGTTGTAGAAAGTTGGTAACTGTCAAACAAATACGGTGGTTTTTTTTTAAATAAATTAGAGATGACATTTACTTTAAAATAGTCAAACATCATTACAATTGCATGACATAAGGGGATCTTTCTCTCGTATTAAAGGAGGATGAATATCTACTAACTCGGCCTCTTTACTCATTTTTTTTACGTTCATATATAATATTTGACAAAGGTTTTATAAATTTATGGAAATAAAGTAAATATGTCATGAAATAACATAAAAAAACTTCGAACAAAGAGTAAAGTAAAGGAGATATGCCACATAATTTTTTTACGACATAATACCTTATACATAATATATGTAGAGTGCTTTGTAATCAAATTTATTGGACGAGTTGATAATGTTATGTATAGTTTGAAGCCCTCAATTTGATTTATGGGACTTAACGTAGGCCGGAGAAGAAGTTTTAAATAAAATTTTTAATACTTTAATTGTAACGATAAACAATTGTCGCTTACAATTATTTATGCAGCAGGGGTGTCTGCAGGATTATATATATGTAATTAGATTTTTTTTTTTTTTTGGTTTTTAATCATTTTGAAAAAAATCAAAAATTTCAAAAATTAAATTTATAATATTAAATGTATTGGATGCAAATTTCACAAATCTAGTTATTCACAAAAAATTATTTTTTTGGAAAAAAAAAAACAAAAATCTATACTGGGGGGAAAATTAAATTCTTCGGATTTTTTTTTTTTCATTTTCGAATAAAAAAAAATGGAAAAAACAATCAAAAATCCATGACTATACACAGAAAATTGAATGTTTTGCAAGTTTCAAAAATCAATAGCTAGCCACAGAATATTAAATTTTTTTGGAAAACATTTTCAAGAAATTTGAAAAAAAATTCTAAAATTAAATTTCAACAAAATATTTATTGGAAAAAAGTTTCAAAAATTAAATTTTAAAAACGACATTTTTTTGGAATAAATGTCAAAAATCTATAGCTTTTCACAAGAAATTTTAAATAATAAATTTTTTGCTCTGCTGCATTATTTGGCAGAATAAGGAAAGAAAATTCTAGTAAAAAGCAAAAAATCCTTCAGCCTGGGGAGAGGGGCTACATCCCCTTGAATCCACCCACTGGGCACACCCAGGAGGAATCATAATAATATGTTGAATATAATCCAACAAATATTTGTAATCCAGAAATCATTTCATTTTCTAGAAATATCCTCCTAGGTTGCTTTTGTGTTAATGGACAACATATGTCTCAAATTCGAAGTACAAAAATATTTTCAGATTTTTTATATGATCTAAAGGTCTTTAAATATAATTTTACAATATTTAACCTGAGCTAATGCTATGTTAATTATAAAGGTTCTGATCTATATATCTGTAATATCTTACATCACCTTAAAATCTTATAACAGGTAAATTATGTCAGGGGGGTACGTAAGGCTGGGCAAGAGGGGTTGTATACCTCCAAATTAAGGATTTATTTGCTTTTTACTAGAATTTAATTGGGTTAGGAGGGAAAAAATTTAAGCAAAAATAGGATTAATTTTTATGTTTTTTTTGAAATTATATTTTAAAAAAAAGGGAATTCAGGAGAATTTTGCAGCAGAGCAAAAAAACTAATTTTTGAATTTTTTTCCAAAGAAATTTAATTTTTTGTGCAATGGTGGGGATTTTTGAAATTTTTTTCCAAAAAAATTTAGAGTGGAAATGTAATTTTGAATTTTATTTCGCAAAAAAAAATAATTTTCGTTCAAAGTTGTGGATTTTTTAATTTTTTTTTTTTAATTTTAATTTGAAATTTAATTTTTGATTTTTTTTTTTAAAGTCTGGCGTATCATAAGTATTTCTCCCGTCTTTTCCTTTTGCTCTACGAAGTGGTCCTCCCTAAACATACATGTATATTAAAGAAAAGGGACCCACTAGCAAATACTTTCCGGTTTCACTGTTTTAATATTATCCCAAGGCGAGCAAAAATCTAACGGGAGAAAATTAAGTTTGTGGACCGAGAATTTAATTATCAGTCAAATCCATTATTACGTCAGGTAACCTATTCTTTGTACTTTGTTTACAAAAACAACAATTCTTTCATTCAATATGATCATTTACACCAACTAAACGTGAAACAACATTTAATTTACTGAAATATATTATCTTAACATCAAAATAAATGCAAGTCATTGTAAGTATACATCTAATGTGATTGAAGGTGGATGTTCGCCATTTTTGAACTACTCATTTCCCCATCAACAATTGACTTAGAGAATCAGTCTAGACTGAATTCAAATGAGACTGATTTTTTTATAAGACCAATCCAGAGCAAATTTTTCTTTCGAACAGGTCGAAACCAAACTTCCTTACAGGACGGAATTAGTTTGATCCTCTAAAAATGGTAATGATTAATAGGGTTTCCAGACCGAACTCCACCTTTAATATATATATATATATATCTGTATCACGTCCTCACCTTCATTGCATTACGCAACCTTTATTGCAAAAAGAAACAAAAAAAAAAGTCCCGAAATCATTTGATAGTTAGTCAAATAAGCAAATTATACCAACTCCTATACATCTCTTATGTGATCCCAGTCTATCACCAATAAATTATCTCTTCACGATTGTTTCATAATATTAAAATCTATATAAATACAGTATTATAATACTGCTCAGTTAAATTCTATTAAAATCGTAGCAACAAATTTGTATTTCTGGATATGACTCCAGCCTTTTAAGTTTTTTTTTAATCCAATCCAATACAGCTGATTGGCTATAATACAGCTCTTTATTTATTCTTTAACACGAGCTTCTTGGTATTTTACTTGATTTGTGTGCTCTAATCATTGCAATTTTAATTTTATCTCTCAACCATTATTAGACCACATTAAAAAGAAAAAAAACCCTCAAAATCCATTGGTAACTACCCCCATTCTTCTTTCCATTGGTCTATTCATACTAGTAGTATTTTTAAGAGAAGTTAAGTTCAACTAATCAGATTGTTTGTAACAATCTGATTATAAAATGTGCAATTTTATGAGTATGTATTTTAGATATGAGATGGAATGCATGATGACACTTATATATTCCTAGCACTCTGAATGACTTTTGTTTTGCCTAATCAGCATGATGTGAAAAAAACAAAGCTTAAGTTTAATGAATAGGCTTTTTGTTTTTAAAATTCAACTCATTTTCAAAACTATATTTTGTGTTTCAAGCTTTGTATATATGTACTTGTACATGGTAAATATAAATGCAGTTTGCTTGATTATAATATTTATAAAACTATATTGTGTCTGTCATTTAAATATAATTTGACTACAATGCATTTTGAATCATTATATAACTACAATTTGGTACTTATTTTAAAAGTTTCATGTTGTATAATGCCTTTATTTACATATATACACACATAACAGTGAATGACTCTTCAAAATAACGATCATTTATTGCTTTTGGATTGCTAAAGATTCAGTACATCATTTATTATCGACGAAACGGTTCACTAATAACTGAGTATGTGCCTACATAATCTTTCTATATTAAGAAAATATAACAGGCATTATTTGTGAATCTGTCCAAGAGGGTTGTCCATTGCCGTGTTGTATATTTATGTACATACCAACATTATAAACATGAGCAAAAACTTGGGTTGGGTGGTCCTGGGGGTACTTGTACAATGTCCTTCTAGTAGAAGTACAAACCTTTTAAAACATCTCTAATAGTGCATAGCATATAATCATGTTCATTGTTTCATTTACGTTTTTATTCCAACTACGATTATAATTGATTTAAGGATTAATCTGGTTTTTTTTACGGAATAAACTATTTAAAAACAATTCTCATAACATGATGCCTGTCACTCATGTGAATACTGTACATAGAAACGAGATTTGTGGGAAAGAACTTGTATATACATGTATATATGTAAGAACGATTACCTGTGGTACACTTTAAATTTTTTTTATCTTGATAATGACCCTAATTATATTTACAAACTAAAGTTGATATCACTTCAAAAACAAAGATGGGACTTGATTTTTGATTGTGCATTTGACCAGGTCATAAAATGAACCTCGTTTCAAATCTTATCATCATTCTATACTTCCCTTTTTTAATGTTGAAAATTTACTAATAATTGTCGAGCCATGATGGGTGAGGAACCGTAAACGATGATCAGGGGCGTCTGCAGGATTTTATATAGTTTTTTTAAGAGGGGAGGGGGGGGTGATTGCTTTGTTTTTGGAATTTTTTTCGAAAAAAAATTCTAAAATTAAATTTTATAAAAAAACAATCCCACAATTTGCAATTACTCACAAAAAATTAAATTATTTGCAATAAAAATCTATAATGTAAAACTTCATGAGGAGAAAATTTCTAAAAATCAAAGCTATTCACAAATTTTTTCAAAAATCTATCATTATTAACATATAAATAAATTTTTTAGAAAAATATTTTTAAATATCCTTAGCTATTCACATAAAGTTAAATTTTTTTGGAAAATTTTTTCAAATGTCCATAGCTATTCACAAAAAATTAAATTTCTAATATAAAATTTTTTTTTTAAATATTTCAAGTATTAAAATTTTCGGAGATAAATTCTATAAAATCATAGATATTTACAAAAAATTTCAAATTTTCATAGCCATTTACATAAAGATAATTTTTTTGGAAACAAATTTCAAACATTCACATAAAATTTATTTTTTTAGAAAGTAGTTCCTAAAACTAAATTTAAAATGTATTGTATAAAAAAAAGAAGATGAATAAAATTTGAAAAATTTAAGTAAATGTCAAATATTAAATCTTTTGGAAAACAAATTCAAATATTAAATTTTTTAGTAAGAATCAAAAAGTATTTAATTTGGCGGGTGAGCTACATCCCCTCCAGCACTCCCCCTACAGACGCCCCTGATGATTAACCCAAGACATTTTCAATGTATTTTCTTATTAGCTATTAATTTGTGTACTTATCTCTCGGGTTCTAAATCTTAAGAATTTTTCAGCTTGCAAGTTATTTTTATTATTCTAAAATCCTTAGGCAATGGTGTTCTTGCGCATCTAAATTTAGATAACAAAACTTGTACATTTTTAGTTGTATAATTTATAAGATTAAGGACATTGCACAGTTATTGCCAAAAATATACTTCTTTTTGTTATAATGCAATAAAGTACCAGATATTATACGTTTAATTAGTTATATAATTTATAGTACCGAGTGGTTCATTAAAATCTGAACACTTTGAACTGTTAAATTAATATATTAATTGACAATAGAATTGCAACAAAGGTAATACTTTAAATAGATGTGTGTTTGGGCTCTCCTAAGCAGCAATGAGGGATTCCAGGTGGCAGTGGAAGCCCTGGGACCCGCTGCGGATGTAGTCATATGTCATGGCGTCTCGGTGCTGGCTGAGAGTGGCTTTGAGGGCCTCAATGTTGGGATGACAGACCCTGCGGTCTTTCTCCTCGGCATGCACCTAAAATGTGTGGTCGAGGGGGATCTATTCATTAGAGCCCAATTTGTTCAATCAAGAGCTAACATCAGTTCAACTAATTAACGTCACGTAAGGAATGGTTGTGAGGCATAATGACGATTACTTAACTGATAATGAACCAAAGAGAATCTAACCTTATTTTCTCAATTCTCAATTGGGTAATCGTATGTAGATAGATACGTACATGCATACCTATTTGTTGAAAGGTAAACTCATTCAAAAATGGGCAACTTTTTCTATATATCCGTTTTATCGAACCTGTTTTCTTTTTCTTAATTATATGATTAGATATATATATATATATATAGAATGAATAATGATTGAAAAATTCAATTCACGGATATATAATATTATTGTGTTTTTCTTTGGGTTATAGTTTGTACATATTTTGTTTATATTAGTGTTGGGTGTATGTCTGAAAATCCTAGACCGGTCTGAAACCATTATGATTTTGTATGAACGAACTAATTTAGTCTTTTTAAAGAAGTTAAGTCTTGACCCCCCCCACTTTTGCAGAACTTTAATAGTTATAAAAATAATTATTTTTCTCTTGCCTAAACAGATTTAAATGTCATAATTTGGAGAAGAAAAAAAAATATTTTTACCTTTACAAAAAAATATTTGTCTAATTTTGGATTCATAAAAATCCAAAAAAAAAATTCTTTCAAAATTATCAAAAAGCAAAACAAACTAGCTCCCCACAAAAAAAAATCCTGGATACACTCCTAATGAAGTCACGATTATGTAATCCCCCCACTCCGAAAATAAATTTCAGTGCCCGGGGTCTGTACCGGTATAAAAAAAAGTTTGGAATAAATCAGTCCAAAATTAAAATTCACACTGGATCGGTCTCATTTAAAACTTGGGCTAGACCGCGTCTATATATCAATTGTTGAAGAGGTCATGTGTACTTCAAAAATGTGAACATCAGCTGAATAACGCTGTATAAAATGATTAAATCAATTTTTTACTATATAATGGGCCACAGATCCTATTTAATCAAATTAAATGAAAAATTGCATAAAAAAAAAATACCATTAAATACATATTTATTTCAAATTTAGGCAAAATCTAAATCTGAAAAAAATTATACTTAAAAAAAATTAATTCTCTCTTTTTTCATTATTTTTTTTTTATGACAGAGCGCGATAATTCTTGAAAGATGACTTTGTTTGGGAAATAAACCTTTTGATGATATTGTGACAATTTTGAAAAAAAATACTACTCTTAGTGAGAATGAGTAGTGGGTCTAGAGGGATTCTTTAGATGAATTGTTAATTGCATTTTTGATGTATATCAAGATTTTGAACATCTACCTACAATCATCTCATATGAATGTAATTGTGTTGAATAAATCCTACTTATACAACACATAAATCAGAATTGTGAAATTAGTAAATGGGCTTCAGTCTGAAAATCCCAAATCGGTACCAAAGAAAAAATGGGCCTGGATTGGTTTCACTTGAAATTATATAGATAAACAGTTCATGACGTCATTTGTGTTTCAAAATTGTGAACATCAATCTACAATGACGTCATATGAAGTTAAATTTGTAGGACATATCATATTTCTACTACTTATAAATAAGGATTGAGGAAAAAATTGGTTTATTGATTGAGAGCGGGGGGGGGGGCAAATTGGGTTTAGACATAGTCTCAATAGTCTCAACACTAAGTTTTAGAGGAACAATGGTACAGAATTGCCTGATGTATAAAGTACAAAATTCAAAGGGGTTTAAACTGCCTTTTGACGGATTTTATTCATATTGATAAAGAATTGAATGAATAGGCTATACATGTATTTAGTAAAATACGGAAGTAAATTTCATATGAATATGTGTGTACTACATGCTTAGATATTTGCTTCCGTCCTATAATAATTTATCAATAAATCGTTCAGGATATGCAAACTTTCAATGCGTAAATGCATAGGCGTCCGCAAGATTATATATTTCAATGAGAAAATATCAAGATCACCAAGTTTCACAAGTATTTTTAAAATTGGACAATATTTGATGATTTTTTTGTAAGCCTAAAAGTTCTTTTTTTATAAAATCCTAACCTCATGTAAGTTCTTTTTTATTTAAAAAAAAATCATTTATTTTAAATGAATTTAAAATAAAGAACTTATATAGATACAATATATATTTTCTATCTACATAAATATGTATTATCTCTTCGTGAAAAAAAATGTTTAATAACGTGTTTCATTAGAAAAACAAATGCATTTCTAATTCCTCTACAGAGAGTAGGATTTTGTTCGGTGGGAAAATATAGTTTTGACAAATCATTGACAAAAATGTCAAAGAATATTTTTTATAATGGCAAATTTGTCAAAAAAAAATTTATAGTGGCAAATTTGACAAATGAAATTTTATAGACAAGATGATAACTTACTTCATCATTTTGAGAACATTTTTTTTAATAAAGAAATATTTCATTTCAAAACAACAAAAAGTAATGTAATTGACAAATAACTTTTTCTTTAAGACAAATTTGGCAATAATCTTTATTTAGGGGGGGGGGGGCTGCATTCTTTAACTCACTTTTTCCTTGGTTAGACCTCCACGTAGCAGTGATTTATTGTCAAATGAGAGTACGTATACCCCTTGTGGTACTTTGAGGCACTCCAAGGTGAACTTGAGATTTGAAAAATATATGTATACTTAAAAAATAGTATCAATTAAAAAGTTTTCTGTTCAGAGATTTAGGATCTGACTATCTCGTCATCTAATGGGGGAAAATAGTGTTAAGAGAAAGAAGACTAACGAGTATGAGCCATACATCCTAATAACAAGTTCAATAAAACAGACAGTGTTGACAGTTGCCACAGGATTTTATTTATTTATTTTAACTGAAATGTATTGAGCTGGTTAGGGAGTACTTGGCTTACAAAATATTTTAAGACTGGTACATTTAAGAAAAAAGCTTGAAAATCCCTCATATATGTAGATGGAGTTGACATAACATTGTTTAAGAACCACTTCACTATGAGATCGACTTTTTAAAGCTTTAGAGCTATTGGGATTTTTACTTTATTAATAATAACCCTAATCATCGTAGCTCAGAATAGATCAATTGGAAAATATATCTATGTATATAATATAAATTGAAGAACATTAATTGAAAATTAAAAAACTTTTATTTTTGTGCCTCATAAATAACCCTTTATTACCCATATTCTATTTCATTTCCAGGTCAAATTTATAGTAAGTAGTCTTTTACTTATAAAAGTATCTGGACTACCTCAAATCGCAAGTGAAATTGATACCTACGATGACTTATTAGCCATAGAGTCACAGTTTATTGAGAATGAAGTGGATCCAAGCGTACAAAAAATCCTTCCAGCCCCTCCAGGATTCAACGGCGAAAGGTTCTCTGCTCCTCCTCTCTCCTTTGCCTCTCGCCCCACTCAACAAATCAACAATAACTTTGCTCCAAGGCCCATCATAAGCAATAACAATCTCAATAGTAACGGAAATAATAATAATGGATTCAATCCAGTACCTCAAGCTCCCATTCTGAGTCGTCCGCCCAGCAACAGTTTCAATGGGGTCACCAATAACAATAATAACATCAATATTGGGAAGAGCAACGATCCTCATTCTTACTCATTTAGGTAATCCATAATTCATAGGATAATGTGTGTATTTTTTCCAGCTGTCAGATTTGAAAAAAAAAAAATCAAAAATCAATGGGTGGTCATACGTTTAAAATTATAACCCGGAAATGTTATTTTTAACAAATTATGATTATGTGAACGATTTAATTAAAAAAGGACACTTTCATGTTTACTATTTTTTAAAAGTTTATATGCGGACAAAGGGGTAGATCTGGGATGGTCAATAGTTTACATACAATGTACCAATTTTTTAACATACAAGTACACCATCACTGATGCACTATAGATTGGATTGGCTACTCAGGGGCGTACGTTTGATTATGTATATATATATATTTATTATCCTTTTTTTTGGGGGGGGGGAAGATCTGGCCCTGCGGACGCACCTGCTACTCCTGTGGTAGATGGCTAAGATGCCAAAAAAAAGTATTACATATTTTTACAGATATTACAAATTGTTCATTAAACCAAAAGGGACGCCATGTTAGAGGCATAGTTGGTATTGATTTTGTATTTAGTAAACTTAAATAAGAGATCTTACTGAAATTTCATCCAATTTCGGTGTTTCTCAAGTACTGGGACATAAAAATGGTGTGTATTAAGCAAATGAATATATACCTATCAGATATGTATTTTATAACATGGGAAATATCTTAAAAAGAATATTACTATTTTAATTATAAAGTAATTGAATAGGGACACATTTTATTCTTTGGGCCATGTACAAAGTATGTAGGCAAGTATATAGCCTTTTTTTGCTGTTCCCATGTTACCAAATAATTGTTGAACCCCCTCTCCTTATACAGTTCATATAATTCATTTATTTTATTCCCAGCCTCTTTTCTAAAATAAACAAAAAAAGCCCGAAATCATCTGGTAGTTAGCCAAATAAGTCAGTCATACCAATTTATATTTTTCTATTAAATCCTCCTTGACTATCACTACCATATTATTTTTTCACAATTGTTAAAATGAATTATATATATAATATATATATTTCGTAATATTAAAATCCTACATGGCATTTTATTTGATCCTTTTTCATAATATTGTTAAGTAATTTTGTTTTAAAAGCGTAGCTGTACAATTGTAAATGAATAAAATAAGAAAATGGCTTACTTAAATACGAAAAGGAATCAATAAAAAAATTGTATTCTTGTCCTTTTGGAAACAAAGCATAAGTATAATTTAACTTATTACTTCGTTATTTTACCGAAGATAATAAATCATGGCATATGAAGTGAGACAAGGGAAATGACAGCTGAAAATAAAAAATACATAGGTTTTTTTTGTGTTAACGAGGTACCCCCATTATAATGAAGCTTACCTATGCAATTTCACCCCCCCTCCTTCTACAGGAAACAAACGCCTCAATGAGTTTTCAAGGGATTGACATGTAAAATTGGGCTGGACACTATAACCCACGACCCTTTTTTTTAAAAGTGGATAATTTAAAGAAGCACTTAGGAATGACTGCAATGACATAAATGGTTGGCAAAATGAACTTACGTTGTCATATTTTTATTTTAAAAAATATATATATATTGGATTTAAATAGTCAAATATAGACCTACAATATAAAAACAGGGCTGTGAAATTCATAAATCACTGTTTCAATGAAATTATTTCATTCCGATATCAAGACTTTATGAGGCCTCTTTTTTAGCTATAATAAATATTCAACTATTTAAATCTAATGAATGAGTAATTTTTTGATAAAAATATGACAAATGGCCTAATGAACTATGTCATTGTAGTCTCAGTTCTTCTACACCAATTGTAGGAGGTGCGCTTGAGCCTCATCTTAAATGTGTCTACTATTATATACTTCATCAGACAATCAATGAAATAAACAAATACAGGATCCAACAGTAAAGACCCCCTGATATAATGACAGTAAAAAGTTAAAAAAAGTAGCTCATTTTACTGTTGCATAGGTTATATATGTACGAATATAATCCCAATCAGCGCAAATCCATGTTATTTTATGAATCTGTCTTTCTTTAATAGTTTTGAGACTCCAGAAATGAAGCGTGATGAGACGGGTCGACCAAAGGGAAGTAACAGTTACGTCCAAACAGGAGGTTGGGAGTATGTAGGAGATGATGGACGAGTCTATTCCATTCGGTTTATTGCAGATGAGAACGGATTCAGACCTGTTGGAAATCACTTGCCAACTCCACCCCCTCTTCCACCAGCTCTACAACGTTTTGAGGATGCAAGAAGTGGACGATTGTCAAGGCAACGTAGTCAAGGATAAGGAGCATAGTTAGACCAATTTCCTATACCATATGACTATATGCACTCGTCTAGAATCAATACTTATCTTATCCTCTCTTTTTTAGATAAAAATATACTATCATGTTTTCCTTATACAGATTTGAATAGTATGCCTTCCCAAACAGGTAGGCATATAAATATGTAGGATTCTACACATATATTTGGTTTTTCAACTCTCATACGCTTATTTTATACCGAATGCTAAAAATAAAAATAAATTATCTCTAAAAGTTTGGTACATTATTTGTTTAGTATTTATAATTCAAAGCGTTAAAACAAAATGGCAAAACGATCCTGTTAGCTTGACGATACTTCCCTAGATACATTAAAACGTAACCCGATTCCACTTTTGTATCTCCGACTATGGCTGGGTATTTGTATGAGAGGAACAGTAATATTGACTAAGGTTTATTTGTCAAAATCCGCTACCTATTATGTTATGATTTCGTAAAATAGAGTATAACGTGTTTCTGCTCTAGAAATGAGAATCTTTTTTATTTCAAAAAAACACTAAATTGAACTGAAATGAACATGGTAACTCTAATAACTCAGATGCATCCGCAGAATTATATTTTGAGGGGCTTGGCTTTTGGAACTCGTTTGGGAAAAAAATCAAAACATTAAATTTTTTTGAAAAAAAAATTCGAAAATTCACTTTTAATTTAGAGAAAATTAAATTTTTTCCAATATTCAATTAAAAAAAAAAATTTAAATTTAAAGCTATTTACAACAAATTTTTGAACAAAAATTTTAAAAATTAAATTTGCGAAGAAAAATTTCTAAAATTACATTTTTTAGATAAAAAAATTCTAAAACTTAATTTCAAATATTACATTTTTTGAAAAAAAAAATCCTCAGCTGTTCTAAAAAAGGAAACTTTTTGGAAAAATTTCAAAAATCCATAGCAATTTAGAAAAAATTCATGAATTAAATTTCAAATACTAAATTTAATAAAAAAAAATTGATTAAACATTTTTTGGTTTATTATTTTGTTAACACAGATTTTAATGTTTATTACCTCCGCCAACGAAGATGAACGTAGATAGCTTTTCCTCTTGGCTAGTTTGTTTGTAAGAAGGATTAGAGAAATAATATTTTGCCACAATTTACACTAAATTACTAAAGATAAAATGGAGCCAATTCACAATTCAATTCATTTTTTTGAATGAAATTGGCTGTTCGCTTCGGAAACCTTAATATTTAATTAAGATTTCGAAATTATTTGATATCATTTGATTGAAAAATGTGTTGAGTAGTATAGAGCTATGATATTAGGGACGTCACAGCCTTATATAATGCGCTACGACCCTTTAAGCAAGACAATATAAATAGCTGGTGATAAAAAACAACTACAAGTTTTTAATCAGCCGGTATTTGTGCGTGAGTGTATGTGTTCAATTTACAAAAAAAGAGCAAACCATTTAAATATGAATCAGTTTTATTGTTGATAAAATCATTAAAAAAAATGTTATTATCTTTTACACATTTTTCATACATCACTAAATTATGCAACCAACAGACATCAAGAAGTAAATGCTTTCTTTCTCTCCCTCTTCTTCTTCTTTTTTTCCATTCGTTTTTTTCTTAGTTTCGGAGGAAATTGATTGTCTTGGAACCATATTATACAATGTAGATGTATTTCATTATAAATTTTGTTAAATTAAAAATACTTCATACCTTTTGACTGAAAGGATAGTTGTTTATAAATTAAACTTTCTATTACTATCACTTTTTTTTAAATGGTTAAAATCTAAGTTGATGAAGATTCTATTTTCTGCATTTACTTTATGAATATGAGGAAACTATTTTGTACTTCTGTTCAAAACAAATTTCAATTATAAAATTTTTAGAGAACAATTTCAAAAATCCATAGACATTAACAAAAAAAAAATTGAAAAAAAATTCATATATCCTCAGTAGTTGACAAAAAATTTAATTTTTTGAAAAAAGATTACAAAAATTATATTTCAAAAATTATTCTTTAAAAAAAAAAAAAATGGGATAACCTTTACATTGAAAAGGAACCGAAAAAAAAACCAAAATCAATCGGTAGATAGCCAATTCTTCCCAAATAATGTACTATTGTTCAATGAGGGTAGGAAATTGTTCGTAGCATAAGAATAACTAATTCTAATTTAACTAGTCAACGTTCATAACACTGATATTGGAAAAAGAAGCAGAAACATCAACAACTGACGACAAAATGCACTATATACTTTTGTGTTAGGGGGCCCTAAAACCTCGGTTTGATACAGCCCCTTGAGCCCACCCACTTATCCCTATTTAAATTTCAAATGTTAAATATAGTAGTAATAAAGTAAGAAATTATATATCCAATAGCTGATATCAAATGTGACAGTAAAGGCAATGATGATGATTTTTCCATATTTGAACAAAAGTTCTATGAAACCCCTCCCGAAAAAGTTGGAGGTACTTTTCAACAATGCTGGTGCACCCAGTTCCACGTAGACCTCAAAAACAAAGATAAAAAGTGGCATGATGAGAGAGGAAAAGAGCCAATAGTCAATCATTTTGTTGTAGGCTGTGGAGGGAAGGGAGATGGAGACACTCTGGTAGAGAGTGTAATTGACAAATGTCGTTGTGATCGTAATCATGACTGTTGTATCAAATCTATTCGAAGGGAAGAAAAGAGTAAGAATAGCCACAATTTGAAGAAAAAATGTTGGGAAATATGTTGTCCATAAAATGTTGTTAAACATTCTCTGTAACTCTATGACGACAATCCCCTTAGACTCAACTAACTCAAATGTCAGATTCTTCATGTTGTATTGTAATAGATCAATGTGATCAAAGGAGGTGGACATATCTCTCAATATATTCAGAGCAACTTGTTCCTGAACCTCTAACGTAAGTCCAATCTCAACCTTACATTTTTGATTGTCAAAAGGATACTGATGAAAGTCAAAGACGCAGAGCATGCTCATCATTTTTGATACTTTAAGTTTCAATATGACATTTTCTCCTGAATATTTGAGCTTCTTTTTTAGCTCAGAGACAGAGTTGAGAGTTCCAATTGTACCAAAGAATTTTGTAGCAGAAATTTGAACATCTCTATCCATGGTAAACCTCACATCATCATTCCCTGCAGAATTATCAAACGTTATGGGAGGAAACCATATTTTTCCCCTCTCGATTTCTGTTAGTGGGAACTGATCATTGCTGTTTAAATTGTTGAAGGATAAGCGAGGATCTTTCCACTGAAGCTCTATAATAAAGGATATATCGTACATACTTTTCATTTCTTTGATACTATTGATGGATTTTAGATGAAATGTAATGTTGACCAAGGATTTCTCACTTTTTGATGTGAGGATGGGCGGAAACTCCTTTCTGTATCCCAGTGTATCAACAATTGAACAATCTTCCTCATCCAAAGCATCAGAACAATCAGGACTATTATTACATACCAAATTCATCGGAATACAAAAGCCATCATTGCATGAGAATTCGTTTTCCAAGCACTGTATGTGTAAAAAATAAATTATACTTAAACAAGAAAAAAAATGCAGAAACAGGACTACTACCTACTAGACTATTATTCCCTACATTTAACCCCTCCTCCTCCTCACCCCCCTGAACCCCTTACCCTCCATCGTCTTTTATTATTATTATTGAGAAGTACAACTTGTAAACGATAGAGGACTAAAGTTATAAATGATTGTTATGGTTGTTACGAGCGGTTGTTGGGCAACGCTACTTTAGAGTTCAAAAAAGAAAGTAGTAATTACTAATTAGGATACACAAAAATGATCAATAAATATTTTAATATAAAGGCGAAATAGTTCGTCTCCGGGTCTGAGAGACTCAGGCAAAATATATCAAGGGAATTGAATCCTTGAGTCTTAAGGGATCATTTTTCAATGAAAAGATGAGTAGTTGGTATTTTTACTTAATTAAGTCCTCAACGGCCACTGTCTCTTCACTTCTTATTTATTTAAAAAATAAGAGATAATATGTAAGTTTTCCATAAATCTTTGGGTAACTCTTAGTATGGACTTCACTCTGCCTGTTACTCTTGACTCCACAGCCACGAGCTATTCCATGCTCAAAAGAAAAAAAAATGACTTTTTGTAAAAAAAATAAATATTCACTGCATTAATTGGATACAGGCATTCCAGATCCCAGATAAAATACTAACAAAGTTTAAATATTGCAGAGACAAATGAAAAGAAGTTCAATTCATCACCAAGATCAGCGTCATTATGTTAAATTAATAATTACGTTTGTATGATTGTTTAAATATTGAATGTTTGGGTATATAAGTTTACTATTTATTGCAATACGGGGTAAAATGCTGTTAAGAGTGAAATCCTAGGAGGTTAAAGGACTGTGGGTATTCGTTCAGGGGTAAAAATATGGAGGTTAGTTGTTTAGGAGAGGGTAAGAGCCCTAGAACTAAAAAATACATCTCAAAAACTTACTTTTGTTAGTATCAAATTCTTTCCATCAGGAGTAACGTTACCATCACTAACAAAGAACCAGAAATTTATACCAAAGGGAAGCAAATTTGTGCTATTGTTGTAAGCTACAACTTTTTTAGGGTCATGCATCAATGATATGACCCATTTCGATTCATTATTTTCATGGATTATATTATTTTCGAACCCATAAAATATAAGTCTATCATCAACTAATGTTGATATATATTGATGATCTATCTCAGGCGTAAGGTTTAGAGGGAGTCCACGTAGGCTATAGATATGATGAATTTCTACGAAACAATGATAAGGATATTTAAGATTGCAGTAGTCATCTTTGAACGTCTTTGTTTGTGGGTGATATATGATACAGTTCTGTATGGACCCTCCGTTCGGCTCTCCCACATCCCACCTCCAATTCTGATTCATTGCCATTTTTGATCCGAGATTATTTATTGTTCTACAACTATTCGTTTTATCCATTCCTGACCATATATATTCAAATTCAGACTTCTCGAAATAAATAATATACCCATGCAAATGTCTGCACGAACGACAAGCATCAATATATTTTAAAGGACCCATGGATAATTTTTCTTCACTTGGAAGCCCAAAAGTGTTTTGTATACTCTTTTGTATCAAATAGAAATTTAAAAAAACATGATTTAATCATCTTGCTACTTATTTTGAAAGTATCTTACCTCTTTCTCCGTTAAGGACACGTATTTACCTTTGTGTAGTACGTCAGAGCCATTGTTCCATTTATACCAATCAGGATCAATAATGTTTATTGATAAAGCAGAAAAAGAAAACACGATGCTGTAATTGATTACAGATGAGGAGGCGGATATAGCAAAAAATGTACCCTGAAATGGAAGGTTATTAAATGTGCTGAGTGGATTCTGAATAAAGCCACCAAGGGTGAAGTTATGAAACACATTTCGCGGTATATTAAATTTAAATTTCTTTATGTTATCCAAAATTATTTCCGTGTTCCTTGTGATCCTAATCTGAGTTCCTGCTTATATAAAATAAAAGATTCAATATGTATATATAACAAGGTTGTCAGAGAAACCCCAGGAGAGTTGTAACATTTTTTGCAATTTTGCCATTAGAAAATGTAACACAAAATATGGTTTATATTTTTTTATATAATAGGTGTAGAAAAATTAAATCCTTTATTTTTCCCATAGATGGCTTTAGTAATGTATATCTCGCCTTGTATAAATGCAATTGGTTCCCACTAGATGACATTAGAGAGATATGATTTCCTAATAAAAAACTTATTAGACAATGTTGTGATTGTTTGACTTAGTTTTTTATAGTGGTCGTCAAAGATGGACAACTCCTAAGAGAAAAGTCGCCGTATTTTACAGTTTTTTTCGAACAAGACGAAAATGCAAGCCAGTGAGCTGAAAAAGGGAATAGTACTTATAGTCCTGATACGGTAACAGCCAATCATGCAGAATTTTGATTTCGTCAATTTTGTTCCAGTATTTTTTTCAAAGACGCACTAAGCTCTGGAAGGCCAATTGTAGAAAATGTAAATTAAATCAATAATGGAAATCCTTAGGACAATTGTGATGTAAGCACTTTTTTGATTTGCAAGGAGGTACACATGAAAGGGGAAGAAATCCATTAAAATTAATGGATTTGTTTTTACTACACCTGTTAAAATTCAGTAGTTTTTCTATAAATTAAATTTGAATGCGACTCGTAAAATGTTGCAACTGTCCTGTAGCCAGGCAGAGTTGCAACAGCTCAAAAAATTGAGCTTGAGTTAAAAATTAAGAAAATTAGACTACATAATAGTTTGTGAGCAATAAATAACAAGGTCCGTCAAAGTGTCAAAATGTGTTCTCTCCCTCTTTTAAATTAAAATGTAAGCTATATTTTATAACTTCAGCTAGAATATAAAGCACTTGAACAAAAATAAAAAAAATATATTTGCTTCTAAATAAGGTTCTTCATTTTACTCGATTTTTTTAGTGGCAATATACATTTTTTTAAATTGTAATCAGGATAAAGTAATAAATAATTCATTTTTCAAATGCTGAACGGTTATATAAACTTTTTTTATTTACTTTGATTTTCATCTATATAGTTCTTTCATGTAGAAATATGGCACGTAATCGTAGCTATACCTTTAAAATTTAATTTTAAAAAAAAGGCTTTAAAGGTTGCAAGTTTAATGGTCATTTTCGTGTTTTACGTCTAAAATAACAATCATAAATGTGGGTTTTAGCCTGCAAGCATTCCAAGACCTTCATTTGATTGCATAATGCAATCATAATGGAAAACATAAAATATTTTTTTCTAATTATCTAATTTCTAATTTTTCTGATTTTCTAACGACTTTTGTCGTCATTAATTTTTCAAATAAAAAATTAATAATACAAATCTAGCCATTTTTAGTACATATTACTTTGAGGTATTACAAATATTACTTCATTTACGTCAGGTAGTATTCAATGGACATGTTCTACCTTTTCTTATTCTTAAAGCCAATTGATGAAGTTTTATCAATATTTATTGGAAATTTGTACTATTGTATGTATTAAAAATATCAACTTTGAGCCCCCAAAATATCGACTTCTTTCATTATGATGCAATTTATAACTTCTGTGAAAACGCATCAACAGTTAAAAAAACTGACTTCATTATCACAAAAATATAAATTGTATGCCTCAAAAACGCTTTTTACACAATATTCAAAAAAGTTGACAACTGTTGCAACTGCCTCAGGTTCCCCTTTGTAAATAATGAAAGCAACTCTCTATTACTTACCATTGTCTAAATCAGTCTTACAGACGCAGAATGCATTCGTTCTTAATGGTATTAATAAGAAATCAAAGGTAAATGTATGTTCATAATTATACCCAAAACTCAAAACCCCAATCATTTTTGCCATAGCGTCTATCCAAAAATTGAAGTAGGGACTTGAGAAAATTGCCTGAGGTACAGAGGACATGACAAGAAAGCTGATACAAAACGTAAAATTAGTCTGAGGGGATGAATCATTCGCATACGTTTGTGATTTAAGGATCAAAGTATTGTCCGCTTGGCTTTGAGTAGGGAATTCTGATTTAAACACTATATTTTTGATGGTTTTCTAAGGATTCATGAACAAAATATAAATATAAATCAAAAATAATCTGTTACATACCACGAAGTCTAGTGAAATGACCATTACTAATAATATGACTTGTAGAAATGGATTCAAGTTCATTTTATTAGAGAATTCAGCTTAAAACAGTCAATCCCACTCACTATGAGAGTGAATCCAAGACTGTGAGCAGAAACATTGATATAAATTAATTCATACAATAATTACTTTTTTGTATTTGAGTGTCAAGGTACTTCAAAAAGAGTTGAATAAACAGACAGTTGAATATGAAATAATTAAGTAGGGGAACCCATGTAAAGTTATATAAGGACAAATAGCCACAACAGTTTAATACAGGGTTGACCCTAACAAATGTAAAATAAATCATCACAAATAACTTTTTTATTTCTTATTATGTGTGCCCTTAAATTATGCATGAATAATGACTACTGAATGTCATATCAATAATTGCTGTTTGTCTTAATAAAATAATTGGAATCCAATTCGATTAAGGAGGAAAAAAGTTGGCTTGAAAAGTTATTTTATAAAACATACATTCCGTCATTAAAAAGAAGCAAAGAACAAATTGGAGGTGGACTTGCCACGATTTCTACTATCTTGCCTAAAATTTACAAGAAGATTTTTCTTAATTTCATTGTGAACCCAGATGTTGGTTGGAAGTCTTGTATTTCCTCGAGTAGGATTTGGAAGTGGATTTTGTTTGGAACGAAAATGATAAATTCGCAAGTGGTCCAATTCTCTTCTTTTATTGGGGCAGCTCATAGAATTTTGTGGTTAAACGATGCGGTTTTTGACTCGAACTCGACAATAGACGTAATACATAAGAACAGGGGAAAGAGGTATTTCTTTAAAAACCATGAAAATCCAATAAGCATGGAAAGGGAAGCGTTGGATAATAACGTAATTTCAATTCATGATGTAAAATGTGATAATATTTTCTCGAAAGGGAAGTTTTTTTCCTTTGCAAAGGACAGCAGCAACACACTGTATGCTGACTCCTTGGCCTATGAAAATGGGTTCGTTTAAAAAGTATCAACTGAAGCCATCACGGTTTGTGGAAAATATCTCCGTATTCTTAGTTTGAAGGACGATTGGACAAGTCATATAATGAATTCGACTAAAGGAATTGCCGATGGCACGAAATTCACTGCCCAATTTCAAGTGGCTACGGGCTGTATAATTTTTAACGATTATTGTAAAGACTGCGGCAAGATGTTTAATTCTGTTATTCATGCTTTTGCTGAGTGTCCTTTTTTGCTATTATTGAGGAAGTTTGTTGAATGCAACTTGGAAGGTCATATAAACACCGCACCAAACCATATCTCGGGCATAATTCTTTTGGGCTTCCAAAAAATAAGTTAATTCCTTCGAAGAAGGCTAAAGCAATCGGGTTTGGCTTACTTAACTCTAAGGCTTATATTGCAAAAAAGTTGGCATTGAAGGAACCAACAGATGGAAGGGAGTTAAGAGGCATACTTATTGCGGCTGCGTCACGATACTTGGCTTTTGAATTGAAAATACCCAAGGACGATACATTGACGTTCGATTTAGCGCTGGATATTATTCGGTATTTTCTGGAGAACTCAATTAAATACATAAAAATTTTAAATCACATTATCAAGATATTTAATAGACATAAAAATAGGCAAATCCTAGATACTTAGTTTTAGATTTATGACTTTTTTTGGTTATATTGTGTTTTTATTTGTTGTTGGGATTTTTTGTTAATCTTATTTATTGTATAGATTTTTAGTGTAACTAAAGTGGTCTTTGTTTTTGGGAACTAATTTTAAACTACAATGTTTATTTATATTTTTACTAAATGTAATTTCCCAAGTTATTATGATGTATATTATTTTTATTTTTTTAATATTATATATTGTAAAATTAAGACCTTAATAAAAAAAAAAAAAAAAAAAAAATTGGAATCCGATTTATTCCCGAAAAACCAAGTCATTTTTATGACCTTTGCGGAATTGTAAATAACCTATTAGCTAACTAAATAATCATCAACAATTATAAAATAAGATATGTGGGGAAATGAAACCGTGTTAAATCATTTTTGTTATGAATAAATATGAGAAGTTATTTAAATTGAAACAAAAAAAAGGACAAAATCCCCGGCAATTAAAACACCTAAGTTGGGTTTATTCTGTGTATGAACAATGGGTGACGTTACCTATCATATATGACTTTTAAAACGGTGTAAAAAAAAACAACTTTAAATGTGTCATATCATTATGAAATTTTAAAAAAACCTTGTTCAATTATAAACCTTGCTTAATTGCTTATTTGTATATTTACATATCAAATCTTGAAGTCCCCTAAAAATATTTTTGAGAGTAAATTTCGCCAATCAACAAGGTCGTTCAGGTAAATCCAGACCACCTTTAACGGGATCCTGATCAATAAGGGAAGCAAGTAAAGATTTGAAATTATATTTACAAGTTTATAATAATACAAATGAATAAACTCAATGAATGTGTTTGCCTTCTTCTCAAATCATTCTCTCCATACGGGGCCTAAAGTATTTGCAGGCCTTGTCCACGTTCGCGGGTAGACTTTGTTCCGATACATGATAATGAGGCCTTGATAGAGTCGATGAGGTCGGGTGAATTGGCAGAGAACTTCCTCTCTAAATCCCCATAAAATAAGTAATTGATGGGATTCATTTATGGGGAGCTATAGGGGTGTCAAAATGACACCTTCTCTGCTTTAAGCAAGTTTTGGTTCTTGCAGGCCTTGTAAGAGGAGGTCCAATCTTGTTGAAACAGGAACTCTATACCATTGGCCTCAACTTTCATCCAAGGTATCACTTGGTCATACAAGAGTTCACAGTACCTATCAGTACCCACCCTCTCCTTTGGCTCAAAGAAGATAGGTGCATGAAACTGCCGTTGCTCCGAATTACCCGAAGGGTACTGACCGGAAACTTGGTTTTAAAGACGTATAAAAGATTATTCGGTTAGCATGGGACTTCAGATCAGTCAACAATTTTCTTCCCTTGGAACCTGGGTGCTCTTTTATTTTGTCTGTAAGGATATTTCTTTTTGTAGAAGTCGTATGACTTCATTCTCATGTCAATTTTTTGGCCCTAGAGACTATTGCACGATTTAATTTGCGTTTTTTGGTATGAACGTTATTCGGAGTCCCAGGAGATGCCTTCATAGACCATTTTAGGCCTACGAGGAATCAGAGAGTGCGTTTTTATCACTCTGAGACTTGTGGTTTTTTTTCTTATATATCTTTGCATACCCGAATACCTTCTTGATGTACGCATGAAATTTGATGATGGTATTCCTCCGGGTCTCCTCCATCATAAATACTTCTTTTGAATTGAAAGTTACGCCACCAACTTAAAGCTAACGCTCAACCTTTCCCTTTAAAATAAAAATAATGGAGTTAAATGATTTCCTTGTTGTTTAGGATGTAATCAATATGGTCAGGATTTACCTGAACAACCCTGTATAATACTAAGCAGTGATTCACAGTATAAATCGTATTATATCTTAATCTACATTGAATTTGAATAATTCAACATTAAGAAGATTCTAATATTTTATTCGTCAAAAAAATTACTTAATCGAATTACCTTAATTTTTTACTCAAACTTGAGATTTTAACTGTTGCAACCATTCCTGAGTCTCTGCTCTCCCCTAATTTTTCTAATTTTTGTGTATATATTATTATGCAAATAATTATTATTATTTTAGATAATTAATTATAATACGCCATTCACACCAACATACTGAACATTCTGAGTCTGCAACCAGACGGAAATGAAGAAATATTTAAAAAACAACTTATTTTTCTGGCATTGAGAACGACCAACAAGTGCCAACAAGCTCTGAGAAGACTCCAGTTTTCGAATAGTCTAATGGCACTAGGCATCGTTCTCAGGGCCAAACACTTGCTCCTTTTTTTTTTTTTTTTTTTTTTTGTTAATTTTTCTCAAATGTAGTAACAAATAATTTAATTTGAATAACATAAAGCTGGAGAAAGACTAAAAATAGATCAAATATAAACTTTTTTATTTCTTTTTAGATATGTTTTCAATATAAGAATCATTCACCAAGTAAAAAAAATAATAACATTTAAAAAATCTTCAAAATTAATACAATTTTTATTATTATTCTAGATATAAATAATTAACTTATAATTTTCTAGACAGAATTCTATAAAGGTTAATGAAACTGAAAGGATTGAAACAATCGTGAAAAAAGTAAAATTTGTTATTTGCGATACTCAAATGAATGAATAATTATCCTTAAACACAATATTAACCCAATAATTCTTGAAGGTGATCCTTTTTTTATATATTTTTTGATAATGGAGACTATTTTCTGAAGTATTGCTCCTGAGGAATGTTATAAAAGAAAGGGTTAACAGTGGTCCATTTATCTTTCCTTCTCCTTGAGTTCATTTTCATGCTTTTGAGAAGCCTGTATTGCACACACCTTATACACGAAGTCTTTATTTTTTGTATCCCACATAAATTTTAAATTCTTTCATCTTGGATGTAATAACTATTAGCCGTTATGATAATCCCCGTGAATTTTCAGCCAGTTCGTTATTTTGGTAATTGTTATTTAATTCCTGTGTGGTGAAAATCCTTTCCTAAATAGATTATATTATTCTCAAAATCTGCGTGTCCTCATAAAAGACGGAGCACTCCCCTTAGGATTTGTTGCAGATTTATTATTGTAAGTCCTTCTTGGACTCAGAGAAAAATTGGGGACCAAAATCGGAGTAATTCTAACAAATGTCCTTGTTTAGATCCTTTTCTCCTTCCTCCTTGCCACAGCTGATTGTAGCGGATCTTATGAAACGTTATAAGTATTATTCTTTCCCTCCTCCTAAATATTCTTCAAATTGTCAGGAGTACCATGTTGATTTTCTCCACTATCCTGATTTTGGAGAAGTACAAATATGATTTATGGAACACATTTAACTTCATATGACGTTGCTGTAGTTCAATGTTCACCATTTTAAAACACAATTCATCTATTAAATCGTTAAAGAAGGATTCTTTCTTCTTGGTAATAAAAACATAGACCGATATGAGTCTCTTAGGATTTTTAGAGGAACAAACTAATTATTAAAATTCGGGTTAGAAACGTCATCCCTATCAATTACTTATGATTATGAATAGTTCGATTTTGGAAATTCAAAAAATGTTGATGCACGTTCTCTTTTTTCTTTTTCATTCTAAAACCGATGATCGTAGTGTTGACATCTATTTTTGAAGGAAGAATTCATGCATATCTATGTACATGTTTAAAAGACATAATAAATGACTCCTACAAATTATATATTTAAATATAATTTTGTATTTAAGTAATTTTGTATTTCTCGTCTTTTTTTTTTTTAAACTAACCATATCTTGTTCATTATTAGAAACCTCGGATCAGACTATGAAGTGTTGTAAAGCTGTGAGTATATACTACAAACGTATGTCTTCAGTATTGCTCTTGGCCGGTTCAATTGTGAATTATCGTGCGTAGAGTATGGAGGTGTCAAAGGAAGAAATTTGCCATATTTTACTTTTTTATTATCTGAAAGGGAAAAGGGAGACATTTTTGAAGCAGATTGTGACTGGAGATGAAAAATTGATCACTTAGGTCAATGTCGAGCAACAGAGATTGAAAGTATTGATCTTGTTGTTCAAACCAAAATTGAGAGGCTTTATATTAAAATTTCCTTTACTGAAAGAAACAAGATATTTTTTCCTTCTTGGTTTCAGATAGTATTGTCACGATACCCATTTAATGATTCCGTACTTTTTTTAACTAAAAATCGAAAACAAAAATTGGCATTAAGACATGTATTTAAGGGAGTGCTCACAGAAATATCACTTTAAGGTAGTGGGAGAGGATTTGTTCAAAAATTTGAAGAAGTCAATAAATGCAATTTTCCTTCTTTCTTTGTTTTATAAAGGGGGCATTCACAAACCACGGTTCCACTTCAGGGAAGGAGGGGTTAATGTCTAAAACCACATCTTTCCTCGTTGGTGAAGTGGAACAAAAAACACATAAACCAAAATAATATGGCATAAAAAATTAACTTATTAATAGAAAAGTTCATTATAGAATTAGAAAAATAAAAAAAAATCATTCGATGAAGTTCTTATTAAAAGGCTTTTAAAAAAGGGATAACAAAAAACACACGTAGTTTTAGTGGGGGGGGGGGTACAGATAAGAACCACCTAAGTCCACATGGGAGGGAGGCATAAAATTTTTTATGTAAAAACTAGAATGGATACTGTAGAGCGCAGACCTCCACCGAAAATCAAATTGAGTTATGTATCTCAATTGGTTCCAAATTTATGGTCGATTATGCATTTTTACATTTTGTGGTAGCTTAACCTTGGCTCATTAGATTTAATGTGCTGTTACTGTGACCATACATTAGGTTGGAGAAAATGTAATTTTGTATTTTCCACCCTTTTTTTTAACATAGTATATCTTGTTCATTATTGGTCACATCGGATCATACGAAATAATGCTATAAAAAAAGGAACAATGAAAATTTGCGATGTATATGGGGCAGATACTCTTTTGGTTCGTGTTGCAGAACAGTTGTTTTAGTGGTGGAATTCTGACCTTCACTATGAACAATTCAACTCTTTGAAGCTGGGTGTAATGTATTTTGTATTTCCTTCCCCCAGGTTCTTCTTCTTATCGTCTTGTAGTTTCTTTTATATATGTATTTAAGTACTGTCTTTTACCAAGAATAAATAGTCATGTATTTATCAGAGTAGTGCTTTTGTATTATAAAGAATACACCGAAACTCCGGGAGCTCAGACAGACAGTTCTTATGCATTAACCCTACATGTACTTATTTTAAGGCAACAAGGGCTTCTACGATAAGGATATTATGAAGTTGAATACTCGTTGGCAACAAATTATCAAAAAGAACAAGGCATACTTGATTTTATCTTGGATGATTTCAACACTTCATAAAGCATTTCAATAAAGAAAAATGCAAAATGAACTTTCCCTCAACCTATTATCTTTACTGCGTGACTACTTAATCTATGAAATAACAATGTAGTAACAAAGTGTACAAAAAAAAAGAGTTAAAGTGCTAAAGCTCAGAGCCTCATACTTCAAACGACAAGAAAGGAAGTTTACATATCAATAATATTAAAGGTAAGATTTTCGGTCTGTTTGTCGACGCCTACAGACTCTCAGGAATGCGGTTGATTTTTGATGAAACTAGCGAGTGTACCGGGCATTGATTGGATTTATTTGTAAAACTATAACACAAAGTTTGTCAACACTCTTGTTACCAATAGTCGCAGTACAGTATGTACAAAAATTGATGGTGGTTTTTTAAAAAAATCATGAAATAACCTAAGCAAGGGATTTTTTTGGTCGAAAAACTTTATTTACTTCACAATATGACGACGATATTTAAGCTTAATACATTTTTTTATACGTTTTTCATACAGATTATTCAAAGTATCTGGAGAAGTTTTTTTCTCAAGCTTTTGTCAGTTTTTTTTTTTCTTTTTAATTCATCCTCTGAAGTTGCTGGCGCATTTTCATTGAGTTCCCTCTGGACCAAGGCTTACAAATTTTCAATGGTAGAAAAATCAGGACTGTTGGCAGACCATGTACCTTTGCCCCAGAAAGAGTCCATGTTGTCTGAACACCATTTTTGTGCCTTTTTGGAGTGGTAAGCAGGGGTACCATCCAGCTGGAAAATGGCTTTTGATGTGTCAGACAAAAAAAATTCTCTTCAAAGGAGGTCCAGTTTCTTCAGAACGAGACAAAGCTGACATCAAAGACTTGCTGAGGATCTCCGTTTTGTAGTACTCGCCCGTCACAGTTTGGTTTCGTAGAATCAGGTGAATATCTGACACTGCCTGATGGCTGATAACGCCCCAAACCTAAATTTTTAGAGGAAAATTCACAGTTGGAGTGGCTTCAACACCTCCCTTATCTCTTACCCAAACACGATCTGTTTAGGGATTTGGGGCATGAAATAGCTCAAATGAACTTTCATCACTGAAGAGGATACATTTCCAGTCATCTCCAGTCCAGTGTTTCCACTCACGACAGAATTGAATCCAGGCCTTCCTTTGGTTTTCTGAAAGTTTTGGGTGCAGACGAGGTTTGTATGGCAAAGGATTCAAAGAGTGCCTCAGTTAGTTGTGGACAGATGACTTGGATATTGGATAGCCTTTTGAAGTCAATCTTGCTACAAGTTTCATTGTGGATTGCCTCTTTTTGATCAAAGATTTTGAAATCACCAGTTTGGGAATTTTGCTAATTTTTTTTTTTTTGATTTGTAAGGGTTTGTCCATCCTTCCTTTTCTTACACCAATTCTCAATGGTTCTGAGAGGAATCTGTAACCTTTGATCAACGTCTCTCTGGCTTGATCAACCCTCTATCATGCCAATAGCCTTGGCCCTGGTCTCCAAAGTGTGCTCTCTACTATTTCGGATATATAATTTCAACTAACATCCTGTGGTATTTTCTGAGCCCTTTTCTACTGATGTATGATGCAATCATCGAAAATAATTGCATCAAAAAAATAAAATATTGCCTTATGATTGTATCAGGCAAATTTCATTTTATTCCGAACCAAAAAAATTTTTTTTTACTATAAAACAGATATTTTTACTACCACCATCAATTTTTGGACATACTGTATGTTAGATAACAAAAATGGCGTCAGAAATCTGACTTTTTAAATGCATAGATTGTCCAAAATGGACTTAAAAAAGAAACCTTTTAATCTACTTTACTGTCAGAAACTGAAAGAGACTACACGAGACATAAAAATAGAAAGGTATAAGAAATTGTTGGAAATTTGTACATTGAGGCTCTGCATTTTTTTAGTGACGATAAACGTGGGATATGTGTCAAAAATTTAAACGCCAAAATGATCAAATTTTGACTAGCACTTCCCACAAAGTGAAAAGTGATCCCATGCCGATTTAATAACCGATCTTCTATGTTCCGGGTAGTAGTTTCAAGCTCCAGTTGTACGCTTCCTTTGGGATTTCTACCTGAAGGTTTTTTTATAATGCAGGAACTATGTACATCTCAAAAAATTTGAGCCTGGTGTTCTTTCTTGGATTATGAAACGTTCCTAAGATAACAAGAAAATCATTTACCATTAAGATGGAGTGTCAATTCATAATGGTAGATATATCAGTAATGTCTAAAAGAAAGAACTCGATTTTGTGAATAATCAATATGCCTTCTTCTGTTACAGATCTGAATCCCCTTGATTTTTTTGTATAGGGTTATTTAGAGTCAGAGGTTAATGTGAACTCCTATCAGAATTCGGTATCACTCCACAATACCATCGAAAAGGGTGGATGGAACTTCCGGAAAAATATATCCGTGGAGCATGGAGCTCTTTTCACTCTCGTTTATCCAATGAATTGGCTAACAACGGCATTTATATTGAATTATGAATAAATAATCACAAATATAGTGTAGAATTTTTATTTTAACTGCTTCCGAAATCTAATTTTGTCGGATTAATTTTTGCGTAAAATAATACCTTTCAAACTAATGAATAACTTTGTATACACGTATGCAATTTGCATGTTGTAAACAACGTTATCTCGCAACCTTTGACATTATTGAAAACTTCGAGATTTTGGAAGCTAAGAAAAATGATAATAATTTTATGATTAAAGGGCTCCAACTATGTTTTAATAATGAAAAATAAACAAAGAGTATGGTTAATTCATAATTAAACCTAATGGGTTATTCATAAACCATGGTTCTTTTTTAATATTTTTAACTCCGCTTCTCCCACCATCAGGTATTGTATCACGCAATCTTTCCTCTATAAAGAAACAGAAAAGGGCCGAAATCATCTTGTAACTAGCCAAATAAGTCAATCATACATACTGCTATCATATTCTTAAGTACCCTAGACTAATAATATTGTCATATTATTTCCTTGCAATTTATAAAAAATGAATAAAAAATATATGTATATATATATATATATTGTATATACAATAGAGTTTGTGTGTGTCCTTTATGGGTCCGTTAGACCTAGGAGACTGAAATATTGCATGGGTGCCACTTTCGAACATGTTCTTACGAGGTTCCGATTTTTTTTCTTATTGGGAAGAATTATTCTATTATTGAAGTTCAAGGAGACTAGATAGTTACGGTATTAATCAAAAAATGACTGAAGTCTCAAAAACCAACTATACGAATGATCTAAATTTATTCATAATCAAAAAAGTTATGACCACAAAAAGAAATCGGTGAAATAGATATCCAATGAAATAAATATGTCTAGAGATTCGTTTGCATATAATTTTGACACATAAAAATTGATGTTTAACAGAAATATCGATCATTTTCTGTAGAATTTTTCAATTTTTTATTCTTTTTTTTCTCTCTCTATTTTTTCATCAAACGTCAATTTTTAAGAAGAAATGACACAAAACGATGCATTTAACACATGAATTTTAGTTTTCTTTGCACATTTCAATTTAACAATTTTTTGACGAAAATAAAGATGGACTTCTCATTTATACAAATTTTTTCATACATATATATTAGTATACTATAAAGTAATTTACTTTTTTTAAATTCATTTTATATTATATACAGGCTGTATATATTATTATGATCTCCCACACCGAAGGGGTCTAAACATTAAGAAGAAATAATATTGCATATGTGATTTACTTCTTCTGAATTGGCCTAAGCAACGCTGGATAACCCCTTGCTAGTATATGTGTTAAGATTTAAATATCTTTATTTCAACTGAGTAAAATGATAATTCCTTTTTACGAAAAAGAAAAAGGAGAAAACAAGACAAGACAAGGAAAAAAGGTATTATAAGAACAATTAATATTATCTATACAAGTCGAACTCCTACACTTCTCCCCCTAGACGACACTTAATAATTCCCTATCAAACGTCGAATATTTCTAGTGTGTCGTTGAAAGAGCCCGAGACCAAAAAGCTAGAGGTTGCCAGTGTCTATTTACCTTTTTCTCGAGATCGGCTTCCATCTCTGGATCAGATGCATCAGTCGTCAGGGCTAAAGGCAATAAACTATCTCTGAATGCAAGTTGAGTACTTATAGACAAACTATTCTTAATACATAGAAGGACTTGTTCATGTTCTGTATTTCAATTAAACTTTACATGTTTCTTTAACAGGGGGTACAAATGAGTTGTCCATTGAGACAATCTTTCGATAAACTGGGAGTAATATTGCGCCATGCCCAAAAATCTATGCAGTTCATCTTTTAATTTTGGAATTGGTACTCTTAGGATTGACTTCACCTTCCGTTCTAGAGGCCTAACACCTTTCGATGAAATAGAATGTCCAAGGAAGTCTACCGATTTCATGAAAAACTCACATATTTCAGGGAAAAGGAGCATACCAGCTGTTTTAAGTCTTGATAAAACCACATTATTTCCAATGCTCATCTATTGACTCCGGAGCCAAAAGGATATCATCAAGGTACACAAACATATTTGGAATTTCTCGTAGAATTGAATTGATGAGTCTCTGAAATGTCTGAGCAGCATTTTTCAGACCAAAAAGCATACTCAAATACTTATATCAACCAACTGGCGTAATGGTTGCAGTTTTATTTATAGAAGTGCTATTCATAGATATTTGGTTATACGCTCTGTTTAAATCAATTTTACTAAAAACAGTCATACTTTTTAGATTAGCCACCAAATCTCCTAGATTTGGGAAGGGGTACCGATCAAGATCCGTCATCTATTTAATTGACGATAATCGCCGCACATTCACCAGCTTCCTTTGTGTTTTGGACCGATGTGAATAGCGGAAGAAAAATTAGGCGAAGACGATCGTAGGATTCCTTTCTTCAACAATTCGCTGATTTCGTCTCGACATGGTGTTCAACCTGGAAGCTGGATAAGTTTCAGTGAAACTTTTGTTATCAAAGACATCATTGTACTTCGAATTGATTTCTTGAGTCTTGGATAGTTCTGTAATGAAACACAATTCATCTCAGAATAACTTTTCATTGAAGACATCAATTCTAAATCTGCAATTATATAAATAATTTGGCCCAAAAATTGGACGACCACTTTGTACCACAATAAATTTCCATTGGAAGTACCAATAATATTAGGTCCTTAGGCACATTTCTGATGAGGACCTCTCTAAGTAAATGATGGCGCAACTCATGGATGTATTCCTCGTCAAGGGGACGCTCAACTTCATCTATAACTTCCCCAGGGGAAAATTCTGATCAATCGCACAGAATATTTTTAAATTATTTTTGAAGGTGAGAGACCATATTTCTATAAAATACCCGTTTTTGCACTATCATACATGAGACCTTCTTTCTTTATAGGGATAGACCTAAAAACTTCACCAGGTAAAGCTGAAGCTATTAAACAATATTTAATCTAATTGATTTCCCTCATCAAAAAATCCAGCACAATTCTTTGAAACCAATTATCCGGATCCATGGCCGACAATTTTGGAAAACGTAGTTCTGCAACGGCAAGAGTCTAGTTGCTGACCTCTTCCACCACGTACTTTTGTTCAATCTGAGGGACATTGTCTACATGGTCTTGACCATCAGAATGACATTTTTTAGGAGCCATGATATCACGTCGGGTTCACCAATGTTAAGATTTAAATATCTTTATTTCAACTGAGTAAAATAATCATTCCTTTTTTCGAAAAAGAAAAGGAAAACAAGGTACTATGAAGAACAATGAATATTATCTATACAAATCGAACTCCTGAATTTACAGTGTTACAGTGTTTACAGCGTTTATTTAGTGTTTACAGAGCAGAGAACAAATATTGGAAACAATGGTTTATTTAGTCTACAATTAAATGCAATTATTTTGCCAATTGGTGCCCTTCCGGCATTAAGACTACCTTATCCTATTTTAAAAATATCTAAAGAGTTATTAAATATACAAATTTTCTTTCACCCATTTCCCAACGAATGGCTTACTTCCAAAAAATCCTTTGGATAGTCGCATATAGTATGAAACCAGAGTAACATAAGGATAAAGGACATTTTAACCGTAGAAATAACAGTTTAATTTGTACCCTTGGGTAGGGAATAACTAAGTTTTTTAATATACAGAATGGGGGCCCACAACTTGCAGTAGCGGTGCTAAAGTACGAAAAACGAGATTTTTATAGCATCAAAAAAGACAACTCAAAACAAACCTGTGATATATATGTTAAATTACATATTTACCTATAATATTTATTCAATATGTATTCGTTCTTTAAAAACAGTAATAGCTTCGACACGCCGGTGAAATGATTGGCAGCTCTTTGAGATGAAGGAGAAAAATGTCCATGGCATTTTTTCCTAAACGTCCCAAACTATGAAGCCTAGGGGGTTTAGGTCAGGAATTGAGGAGGGTCACATTGAAGTAGGTTAGGAGTCATCCATTTTGATAGTGCAAAAGTTTTGATTCTTCTTGGCTGTGTGTGGCTAAAATAAACTTCTTGATTTGTAGGTAGTCCGAATGAATATTCTCTCCAGCCTTCCCCGCACTTAGACCAACTCCGAGGAGATCGCACACGCGTGCCTTTTGTTGTTGTTTTTTTGTTGCTCCTACATTTTTAGACTTAGAGACATAAGATTATTATTTCACCTGTCGTTTGGCTGCCTAATTCATTAAAATATTTATTATACAATATTTAGAGAGATGGGCCAAAGTCCTTTATCTCTCTGAGGATGCCACCACTTGAGCGCCCACCTTCTTGAAATAATATGCAAGGTATATATTAGTGATATGGACAACAAGATCAAAGTTGGTCTAGATACCAATATTTGAAGTTCATAGTCTCGTCTCCATCTCGATCCATGAATTTCTTGTTTCTGTTTCAAATTCTTGAAAGTCTTGATCTTTGTGTCAAGATCACAAATCCTCTATTTCCCCTTGATTTTATCTTTTCAATGTCATGATTATTGAGATTCGTTGTCTTGAGTACAACACAAGTATATTATATATACTTGTTATTACAATACCTACGTACCCCGAGAATGACTTTAACATATTTCAAAATAGATTAATTAAAAAGGACAATCTACTAACAACTGGAATCGAAAAAGAAAAAAAGATTTGTCATTATATCCAATCTTTCAAAATTTACACAGATACTAACAGAATTACTTATGTATAACTTGTATGGGCATACCCTATATGTATTTTGATATTTAAGTTATCCTTATAAATCAATAAGGTTTTCTCCCTGGATCTTGTTTCCCTGAAATTTTTAGGAGCTAGATAGCTACAAGAATTTACTCAGAAATCCCGCCTTTAAATATTTTTTAAATATATGTTTCACTTAATAATAAAAATCATTAAACTAAACAAGGAATCGAGCAAAAAAACTTATTGATATGTCAAGTAAATGATTTGTAAAGCAAAAACATAATGTATTTGGAATATTATGTATTTTGAATCAGTATGAGATTTGAAATATATCTAATATTTTTATAAAAAGAACTACATATATTCCTGTGATGTGCGAGTAGACTTTTAGCCCATTGGTCGGTTTATGTATATTACAACTCCCTACTCCCATAAAAATCAGGACCTCAAGGCTCTAAAAAACTCATTCCATGCAATATTAGTGATAAGGATTTAAATGAAAATTGAGAATAAATGAGTTAGACTAGCTTGAAATATATTTTATTTTCTCTAAATAAATAAAAATACTACAATTTCCCCGAATCCCCCTCAAGAACCTCTTCCAAAGGCAATTAGGAACCATATTAACTGCCAACTCATTGCGATCAAATGACTTGTTTTTGATTCAACATTATATAAGATATTTACAATTGTACAACATAAGTAATAATTAGAATCTTGAGTTGATTTATTTGAATTATGAGTTGTCTGTCTCTGTAAGACAATTCTCTAGCTAACAAAAATTAATCCTTCTGAGTTAAATGAACCCTTGATTGAAACCTTTTCTAGTTAATAAAAGCATGTTCTTCAATACATGTATTGTATGTAGAGGGAAGCCTTGCTTTACAAGTTTAATGTCATATTACCGTATGGACATTGAAGCATGTTTAGCAGACTTTATTATTAATCCTTATATCAACCTCGACTGGGAAATGAAATTTTTTAAATACCTATGGTTAGTGTTAAGGTGACTGACTGACTATATGTAAGGTGTGTCGATAAGACGTCACAATGGACCCATGTTCACGGATAAGTGTTAATTAATAATTATAGATAAACACTAGAAGTCGAAGAAGGATAAACATTTGTAAGCTCTGTGGAAATACATTTAATTCATAGTGATTTGGATATATCTTTCGTACGAAGGACTCAGATATACTTATCCACATCCACCCACCCTATCCGTTCCTAGGAATTCGAATTATTTCCATTTGGTTATCCAATACTGGGCCCTCTCTTTAACTTCATGTTAATGAGAGGATCTCGCCTCTTAGTCTTTTTCCCTCACTCGATGGATATCATCTTATTTAATGGAAGAATCCTGCATTGTGCAAGTGCACTTGACTTCAAGGTCTATCATAGTAACTTCTGACCTTGTGAATCATTGCCTTTATGCTCAAGAATAAATAAATTCTCCCAGATCTCTTACGAGATCATCATATACCTGGACACCTTAAGCCTGACCCCTGATTAGTTATTTCTTTATTACTTGTGAGTCCCTTTTGTGATTGAAAAACAAGTGGCAGATTATTCTAGACTTCAAAGATAATTTGTCTCTCTTTTCTTGATAGTTTTATCTCCAATGCATAATATATTCTGCTAATACCTTATAAATAGCTATGTGGAACTATTAAGTGATTATATGTCAAAAAATATAAGAAACTTCTTATTTTCTGTAGATTTTATTGGAATATTTGAATATCGTTGCAATTTCCAAACTAATTGACTCAAAACTCCCCTTCGAAGCAGGTAAATTGCTTATTAGCATACTGGAATATTTTTCTCTTGAAAATCTGGGATCTTACAAAAATAAACAAATTAGTAAGTGTGTGCTATACAAGCTATTTGTAAGCTGTTTGATTGAAGACAATATTTTAAATATCTCAAAATTATATTACGACTATTTGATTTGATCAATTTTATTTTGGACTTGCAAATGCTATTGCGTTATTGAGATTCTTGTCAGGTGAATAACGACTTCAAAATCATTCCTATTATTAGTTAAATAACTATAATTAGTTTATATTTCTAACTATTCCATGCTATATAAAAGTGAGGATGCTTTAGAAAATTTGATTTCACTAGTATTATTAAATGTATACTTATCTCTAGAGAGAAGACTCAAAATCACAAGGGAAAAGAGGCTTATTCAAGGCATCATATTCGGTTATGTTAGCAAGATAATTATATTGAACTCTACTTTTATTATATTCAAGATAAGTGACAAATTAAGATCTTTATGTTTTTCAAATGAGCATTTCAGATTTAGTGCATAATATTCTTAATATATTACTGATTTCTTCGCTATACTATATTTATTTGAAAATGTATGTTCTGAACTATTTTTTTTTTATTCAAAACAACTTTTAATTAATTTTTTAATATTAATTTTAGTACCGTAATCTTTGAAGGGTAAAAAATCACACTTATAGAATTCTCTGATAAAAAAATAAAATACTATTATATGATGTATTAATACGATTAGTTATATAAATTTGAATTTCCTCCTCAATTGACTCCTCTATGACGTCATCAAAATAGCCAGAACAATTGTAAACAAAAGCAAAGAAATCTCTTATCAACACACCTTATATATAGTCACCTTGGTTAGTGTTGTGGTGCCGAATCTTATTTAGGACTTCAGTCTTGCTTATCATACTAAAGCTGATAAAGTTCGGTCCTTGATGACGTTACTCAACTATGTTACTTTTTTTAATCAGTTCTAGTACTGAGAGTCCGATGGACCGACGGTCCTAAGGAACGTTCCCAAGAATTGATAGGATCGGTCCTAAGACTGGCCTGTACTGGACCAAATAAATAAGGACGGACACAACGCTGCATATCTTAGCTAATCTTCTGGATAGTTTTAATTGTCATCTGTTAATTATTATTAAGAGAAAAGTTATTAATTATTGTATAAATTGAATTGATAATTTTATCAACGTAAGTATCAATCACAGAGTATGAAATGACAAAAATTCTAAACGAAGGCCTTTAATTGATAATAATTAATTTAAAAATCTAAATTATTTATAATACTTTTTGAGTTCAGAGTACGTAGAGTCAACTGCTTTAGATCAGTAAAGAGTTGCCTTGTATTGATGTACTAGAATAGACACTTGGGCGACCTCTATTTTGACAGAATATCAAATTTTAAATGCAAAGAGGAAGTCGAATTTCTGTCGAAAAATTCAAATTGCTTCCTGGGCTCATTTTCCTGTACTATTAACTCTCCCTTGAGCTTGGATTTTTCTGACTTCATAATGTTTTCAGTAATAATTATCGTTTACAATCTTATTGAGCTTTGTCGTTTGTAGTTGCAGTAAAAATAAATAAATCTATTATTCTTAATGGATTTTTTTTTTTCATTAATGTTTATCCCCTTGGCAATAAAACAGTGCTTACATGACAGTGAGACTCGACAATTTACATTATTTCATTTTCAATTTTGACAATTGACCTTCCAGAGCGTAGTGCATCATTGTCATTAAAATTAACAGAACCGAATTGATGAAACAAAAATACCACGTAGTCAGCTCTTACAGTAACAGAACTATAAACACTATTCACATTTTGAGCCCCCTGGCTCGCTTCTTACACTTTATCGAAGAAAAACTGTAAAATATGTTTAGGCCGATTCCCTTTGAACGTGTCTGCCTTGTATGAATTCGCCTTATAACAATTTTGCCTGTCGACGTTTTCACCTTCTGACATTTTCACCTTCTTCCGGTTTTGCCCTGTACAATAATGATGCCTTGCAACGTTTTCACTTTGAACTTTTTCGCCTTGGATAATAATATTTTTACCGTTCTATTCCAGCTTTGAGACATTTGAAGCAAAAAGGTAAAGAATCTATGATCTCTTCATTCATATGAAGTCCATTTCATCATCAAAAGGCCATTAAAATAAATTAAAGTCTGTACTTACATCAAGGATTGCACTAGAGTTCTGGATCAAGATGTGGACCTCATCCATGAAATCATGTCTTCTCCTTTGCTGTACATACTAGGGTTAAATTTCAATCTGGCTCAGACATAGGCTCAAAAAAAATAATTAAATTAATAATAATATCAAGTTCTTAACGACTGCCATGAACCAACACTATAACATTACAAAAGAGTTTATATATTGTATCACCAATATTTTAATCCTGATATTAACTATAAATCATGAAATCAATTCATATGAATTTAGTGTTGGGATTTACCGTTGTGCCGTGATTATGTACATATCTTTATCTTTGAATATTTTACTCAAATTATGAGCATGGCACAAAAAGTATCATTTGTATTGTAAAATCATTTGAGGGTGTCGATTTGTCTAAATTGATTTAACAGTTGATAGAACAATACAAATAGATAAATTCATTATAAAAATATCCTTTTCAAATGGCTTAAGAGGTACCAAATACGGCCATTGAAAAATTAAACTTTTTAAACATTTTTTTTTCTTTCATCAAAACACAACAGGAAATCAAATCAACAGACCATCCAAAAATGATACACTATAAGACTTTAAGATAACTAAATAATATCTTGACTTTATTCTATTTTTATAATTTATATTTATAAAAATAATTATCATCTAGGTATTTCGATTCACTCTTTAATAAGGTAGTTCCCTTGAAATTTTATTGTCGCTGATGTTCAATATCCCATTCCAGAAATTGACTTTCTGAGTTTTTATAAGTTTGAAAATGACTGTGAAATAATAATTATAGTTATTCTCATATTAGTAAATTATATTACAACTTTAAGCCTAAAATTGTGAAGATATCCTGATCCTATGTACTCTATTCATCAATTGGGATATTGTAATGATGAACCTCTAAAAAGAGTGCTTTATTTAAGCAGAATTTTGAAACTATGTTTTTCTTCCTTTCGTTAGTATCCAAAATCCTCACAGTAATAGGAAGGAGTTAGTTCACACATAGAATCACAAAATACGATTAAGATATAAGCACATAAGATTCCAAGATAATTTACTCCCGAAGGAGAGGGAGGGAAGCACTAGTGAAGGATCGAAGCGAGCACAGCACAATCTATGATTGTGAAGTATCTTGATATTTATATTTAATATATCATATTCACAAATACATGGGGACCTTCATGGACGAGGTCTCCATCTTGATCAATAGCACAAGTACAACTCGTGCTGTAAATAGACATTTCAATATATCTTCATGGGATTTGATAAAGAAATGGACTGCATATCAATGCCAATGATTCTTCTCAACGGACCGACTGAGTGTTAAAATATTTCAAATTTCTCCTCAAAGAATAAGTTTTGCAATGAGTAATTACTCTTTTAAAATGATTTTCCTCTCTTCTGAGTAAATGCAGTTAACAAAACAAAAAGAAAAAAAGAAGATTCGTTCCGGTGAATTTAAAAAAAAAATTCACCAGTAGTAATCATGTGAGTCCTTACAAATGTTTTGAAACCTACGTATTAAGGTTTGAATAATTGTGATTGTCTAGTTTGTTTATTTTTTTGTTTCAAATTTTTCAAAGCGAGAATACAAGGATAAAAATAAAAGTAGTATTCCCTTTATTATTATCCAAGGTAAGGGGAGATGGTGAAAATGTCACATGGCAATAGGGATACAAGGCAAAAAATCCACATGGCAAAAGTGTTACAAAAATGACACGTTCAAGGTAAACATTTCACAGTTGAATCTTCCTGACACGGTAAAATATCTAGTACTTTCTCTTTGATGGTGTCCATCTTTGACGGTCGCTTAAAAAATACTCAGTCCAACAATCCTAAAACTCCCTGTAAGATTTTTTTTAGTAAGAAATCTTATGTTCCTTATACCATCCTGTGTAAAAGGATCGCACTTATACAACGAGAGATGCACATTACTAAAGCCCTCTATTGGCAAAGTAATGGATTTCTCTTATCTCCACCATGGAATTCTAGAAACATAGAAGACCTGTGCTATTCCACGTTGAGGTTTAAATTTCCCTTCTTCACTTTTACAGGAAGTAAAGTAGACAGACTATTATTATTCCTCTCCTACTTGTTTCACTCTGTTTATTATCAGTGATGCGTGTCTTTATACCCGAGGATCCTAGTTCTCTAGGACCACTACCTTTCATGTTGTCCTAGAAGACATTACATTATAGAAAATGATTGGATGATTGTTATTCGATACCAAAGGCCCGTTTCCTTGATTGACTAAGTCGAACTCTCACATCTCACTTGAGCCACTTCGTATAATGGACGGAGTCGGACTCTCTCAGAGCAAGGAACAAACTGACGTGACTCCTCTGGATGAAAATAGGATTTTATCCTTTGGGCTTTCTCTAAACGCTTCACTGGATTGATGGAGAATAACTATCACAAAACGTCAATCCAACAGAAGTGCGTCCCCTTGAGGAGGCTAAGAGACAATACCTGAAAAACTTTGGATCCAATACCCACCACCATTAGTTCCTTCCTCGTTGGTAGGACGGGGGCAGGCTTCCACGCATGATGGAGCCTCTTTACTTGAGCCACGAGAAGGCTGGGATCCCATAACCATGACTACCTGTTACCCCTTTGGGGGAAGGACGGGATCCTCTTTATGTACTCTTTTGTTGGAGGATATATCCACTGAAAACTTATACTTTGGAAATAATGTGTAAACAATTTTTTTCTTGATCTTAGAGAAATTTATGAGGACTAATTATTATTCGTTACCTATATTATTGATTGGAAGATAACTTAACAATTTTTTTGAGTATGTGTAGCTGAATTTTCATATTTATTATTTGAATTTAATTTGGAATCTAGTTTTTTCGCAAAATAATAATATCTCTCAGAACCCATGTTTTTTGAAGTTAAAGTCTTAGGCCTATGACATTTACTTCAATCCCCATACAAAACGGACATTGGAATAAGTAGGGTCTTTGTGTATGATTGAGCGTCTTCCTCTCAACTCTTTAATAATTAATTAAGTAACTTAAGATACATTGAGCCTATTTAGAAGGGGATTAATTAAACGAAAAATTTGTAGTAAGGATTCATTTTCCTGCTATGTCAGGCTCCATTGTGTACTACCCGTATATCTTATATACATTACATATATTCCCATGAAATAAGGACAGAAAAAACGGTCAAGATCCTTGACATTACATAGATAGTTATTATGTTATTATATATAGAAAAGAAAAAGTAATGCCTTCAAGATATTGATAAAACACAAAGGAAAAAAAATGTTATACATATGAACAAAAAGTAGGTCATGTAATCAGAGCTACAAAGTCGGAGTCATTCCCTTTTTTGGTGGAGCGAAGTCAAGGGGTTGGAAAATTAGTTTCGACTCCGACTCAGGCTATAAAGTTATTATAATTCATGAAAATCAAACTTATTTACAATCCAAGGCTTAGTAGATAAGGTGTTGGTAGAGTTTTTTCCTGAATGCCTATAAATGATTGCTATTAAATACTATTAATTAACATGGGCATCCGCAGGGGGTGCGCGAGAGGGGCAATAGCCCTTCCCGAATAAAGTATTTTTCACCTTTTGCAAGAAAATTTAATATTTTAATTTATTTTTCAAAAATTTAATATATGATATTTAATTTTTTTCCAAAAAATTAATATTTCGGGAATTACTTTGGATTTTTGAATCAATTTCCAAAAAATTAATATTTGAAATTTAATTTTGATTTATTTTGTGAATAACAGCGGATTTTTGAGAAAAAAAAATCATATATATGAAATTTTATTTCTCATTTTTTTTTTTTTTTCACTTTATTAAATTTCTCAAGTTTTTGTCGAAAGATAAATTAATTTTTAATTTTTCAAATTTTTTCCAAAAAATTTTAATATTTCAAATTTTTTCCAAAAAATTTTAATTTTTCAAATTTTTTCCACGAATTTTTAATTTTTAAACCAAGCCCCCCCCCCAAAAAAAAAAAAAAATATATGTATATATAATTCTTCACACAACTCTGATTAATTAAACTTGAAAGTTTGAAAGCATTAATTTAAAAGTTTACCTCACAAATTTTATCGTGCTCTATATTTTATACAATTCCTGAATATCTCTCAAGTCTAAGCTATTATCTTGCGTAGAGCGTCATAAAGTGTAAACTGTAAGGTTGCAGTGAGAGGTTGTGTGTATTGTTGCGTTTACGAGTTCATCAATTATGTTCAGAAAGAGATTAATGTATTCAGTATTAGTAAGAAATAACGTATGATCAATTTCATTTATTTGTCATGTTGTTGGTAAAAAACTTATTATTATTCTTTCTAGTAGATTCTCTAGATAAAGTCTTACAGTTAATATATATAATATATAGATCAAATGATATTAAAACTATAATGGACTAGAGCCTTGAGTCACTACATTATTATAAAATTGTGTGTTGGAGTCGGAGTCGGTGACATTCAAAATACCAAAATGCAGGAGTCAGACATTTTATGTACCGACTCCGTAGCCCAGTATGTAACCAAGACGAATAAGGGGATTGGGATGCTTTTGATGTCACTTGGTGTAGTAACATGGATTTTTTATTTTGTTCATTTCTTTTTGATTAAATTGGATTATGCAAATGAAAGAAAATAATTTTTATCACGAAATTTCCAAGAAGTCCATAAAAGGGGAGGGGGCGAACAGAAGGAGTTTATTTCCTTGATAAAATATGTAGATATCAAAGAAATGCATTTTTCAAAATAATAAACATGTATTGGTAAAAAACTTCCAACCGAGTAAGCAATATTTTTATAATACAATTAATAGTTGTATTTATGTATCAAATGTATATATTTTGTACTGTGTACTTCATGTTGTTAAGAATAATAAAAAAGGGAAAGAGGAGTCAAAGGAGGAAGGGTAAAAAAAGTAGTTGTCTCACTAGAGCACGAAGACAATTCTCTGAAGTTTTCCCCCCACCTACAGAATATTAGATATAACCTTAGTCTATTTACTAATACCATTATTAGCACTCAATACTTTTCAGTTATGAAGAAACGAACACGAATAATCCTTTGGCTCCTTCTTTTGATTTCCAACGATATAGAAATCAATCCAGGTCCAATGACTCAAGATCCAAACACCCTCCAAACTCTTCAAAAAGAAATGAGGGACGTAGTCAAAATAGTCGAGAGTCAGAGGGAGCAAATCTCGGATATGACTCGGTTTCATCAAAAAATAAAGTTGGAAGAGGAATTACTTCGCCTCACCAAAGAATTAGAATATTTGAAGGAACGGATCTTTGTCAATGGCTCACTCGTTACTCAAAATAAAACTGTTCAATCTGCTATGGACTACGAGGTGGCTGCTTTAAAAAAACTATCTCAGCAGAATAGAAATGAGCTTAAAAACTTTGGATCCCTAATGGTAACAGATCTAAGGAATATGAAGGAGGAATTGGGTCAGAATGTGGCTGCTATTCGGAATGAACAACAGGATAACAGAGAATTTAAAAAAGAGTTTTTGAGACTCAGTCGTGTTTTTCGTGAAATGACGGATGATCAGAAAGGGATGGTGGAATTGCTAAGAAAAGACTTTCTTGCTCTTAGAGACTTTAATCGATCACAATTGTTGGGTTTAAAGGCTGTGATGGACAAGGTATCAAGGGAAATAACGGATATGCAAAGGGAAGCAGCTCATTTTCGAACTGAAATACAGGGACTTAATGGCTCGATTCGAAATCTTTCATCAGAATCAGATCAACATCGATCTTTGATCAATCAAACAAAAAGGGTCACAGACTCATTAATTAACAAGGAAAAAAGTGGCGATGAGACTTTTGGGAATATTGGGGGAATTGAAGATAGAGTGAGCGAGCTTTCCATGAGATTGGATCAACATTCAGACTCTCTAATGAGTAATTCAAAAGACATCAATATTATTAATGAGCGAATAAATTCATCAATTCAGCAAGTTATGGACAAAACGAGTGAACTATTTAAAAATATCCATCATAACATTAATCAAAACTCAAAAGATGTCAAGGAATCCATGGACAATCTAAAATTGGATTTGACCGACTCTAAAGAGATGACCCATCGAAATATACAAATGCTTTCAGAAGAAACCAATACTAATATTTTAGATTTGAATAATAAAACCTCTAGAATTTCACAAAACCTTTGTGATAGGATGGATGAAATCGATGCCATGCATGATGACATGCAAGATCGAGTATTCGAAATTGATAAAAATCGAAAAAACAATCTTGTATTTTACGGATTAAAAGGAGAAGAGGTTGATCCAGATGAGAGTGAACGACTGATAAAGAGTTTTTTAAATATTTACTTACGTGTTTCAAGAGAAATTCCAATTAACAAAGGGATTCGCCTCTGGAATGGACCAGCCTTTAGAGGAGTTAAACCTCTTTTAGTATGTTTTCAACTCTTTAAAGACAAAGAAGAAATCCTACGGAAATCTGCATCATTACTCAAAGGAACAAACGTATACGTAACAGAGGATTTTTCACGTAAAATTCGAAAACAAAGAGAAGAATTGCTCAAATATGCGCGGGATCTTCGATCTCGAGATCCCGAAATTAAAGTTAATCTCGTGTATGATCGTCTTTACGTTGAGAGTGACGTTTATCTCTATAATGAAGTCGAAGCAAAGGTGGAAAAAGTTCATATGAAAATAATTCAGAGTGATGCTAGGAAGCAAGCAACCCCGGGATCTAATTTAAACATAAATGAGTTTGATGATCCATATGACGAAGATGTGAAGGACAGTGAGACTTCTACTTCCCTTCGTAGACAGAGGCTAGAAAATGCTAATAAGTCGTCCCTACCAAATGACTTTTCAAAATGTACTGAGCGAATAGAAATTGATATATTTCAATTCCCATCCAATCATCAAAAAGGCAAGGAGAGGTTTGAGAATGCAGTTTTTCCTTCTATAGACTCTCAGACATCGGGAAAAGCCACTTTGGGATCGTTGTCTAGAATGGATTCACTGATTAATGGCTCGAATCCTAAAGCTTTATTACCCATTATTAACAGCTAACACTGACTACGCGAACTAAATCAATAATAGATGGTTTCCCCCCGCCCAAAAAAAAAAAAAAAAAAAATTTTTTTGGATAATTAGTGCACTTTTCGGGAATCGAGATCAATACTAAGGATAATATTATTTGTAGCAGATATACAAATGTGAATGACTAAAACAAACTTTGAAAGCAACATTAATATAAGATATCTTATTCAATGATTAATATTAGACCTATATTTCATATATTTATGTACCTACTACTAAGAAATATTTTCAATGCACCATTCAATTTTGATATATATATATATTATTTTATTTTTTTGGATAAGTAGCGTCAGGGGCATTTGTAGGATAGGGGGGACTGGAGGGGCTGTAGCCCCTACCCCTAAATTAAAGAATTTTTGCTTTTTACTATAATTTTTTTTTTTACTCATTCTGGTAAATTATGCAGCAGAACAAAAATTATGCAAAAATTCCATAATTGATTGGGAGCCCTTCCATTCCACGTCCTGCGGACGATCCTGATTAACATACCCATTCATAGTACATTCAAGTAAGAAGTATGAAAATTTTATAGTAAGTTAGAAAAAAGAGGAAGGGATGTTATGACTTATGACGACTAAAGGCATGGAGAAAAATATTTTCTCTTGTTCCTACCCTTCTCTTCTGTAGTCCATGATATATTAATACCTTTTTTAAAATGAATAATTAATTAAAATCAAATACAATTATAATATATGAAATAATACATAAAAAAGAAATTCATGTCATAATTCAGTATTTAATATTGAAGTACAATACAAATATTTTTACAATTTATAGCAAAAAAAAAAAAAAATTATGTAGTAGAAATTAGAAAATTCCCTATGATTAATTATTATTTAATAAAAGGATGTAGATTTAAAAATCGCAACAATTGCTCTTAGAGAAAAAAGCGCAACCTTTTGTTGGCTCCAATCTCAAATTAAAAAAATGAGAACTTCAACTGTCAAAATGTGGAAAAAATATTAGGTAACTTTTTTTTTTTTATTGCCACCTGCTAATTATTATTTAGATAATCGTTTTTAATTACTATATACATTAAATTGATAATCTTATCAATGATTGAGTATGAAAGATAACAAATTCTAAACGAAGGATCTTAATATATACAGTTAGGAACGAAATTATTCGCCCACTTAATACAAATGATGATTTTTCTTCATAATTTCAATATAAGTCCTCTGAAACTATTAAGATTTTTCAGTATCTCGGAAAAGTTAGTGAGTACTAATCTTGGATGAGTTATTATCATTTATTTATTCACTAATAAATGTTGTTTAAGTTGTTAGAGAAAAATGCTGAGCACAGAAATATTTGCCCCTATTAGAATAATAATAATAATTAATAATCAATTGCAAATCCTTTTTGGGTGAACAGAGCGTCAAGTCTCTTTTTTATTGAAGTGCCAGGTTGGCGTATATATTCATAGAAAGTTTCGACAATTCCTCCTTAGCAAACGTTTCCAATTCATTTAAATTTTGGGGACTCCTAGCATGGACACGCAGCATTAATTATCTCCACAAGTTTTTAATTGAGTCGAGCTTTTGATTATGACCCTTTCAAACATAATGGCCATCCAAGTTTCGGAAGGACAACTCCATTGTCAAATCAATTCTACTCCAGGCAATTGAGAATAATATGACAGTTAATATTTAATTGAGTCATTAATTAAAGGATATTTACCAATGCAGGGTGCATATAAAAGTTAATAGACAAATTGTGCCATCTTTCTTTAATTCCTTACCTAATTTATTTTTTATACTGCTCTTATTTAATTTATTACTATATTTTAGTCAAATAAACGTTCGAGTTCGTATAATTTTTTCAGGAAGTTAATTAGGGTACTTACTTTGAATAATTGTGATCAGTCTATCCATAACAAATGGTTTATTATCGACATAGTCGCCGTGGAATTGATTAAATTCGTCTTCCATATCCTTTGAAAAGTTTATAAATTCTTTAGATGATTGAATTAATCCCCCTCTTGATAAAGTTTGCAGCCATAGACTATGTGGGACATTAAGATACAAGGTATGGATTCCTAATATTGGGGACGAGATTTTTTGCCACTTACCCCATAACATATATAAATCCCTCTTCCTGCAACATTGATTCCTTCCTCTTCCTAGTAACAAAGCAGACTTGCCTTGCCGCAACAGATCTGGCAGAGTATCTTCTCCTAGATGAAGACTTCTCCTATGCACTCCTCGACATTTTCCAGTCTGATCCCATCGAAAGAAGGTTCGTCGGGTATAGACAACAAAGGGGAAGTATCTACTACATCAGAGTGAGACAGCTCCTGGAAGCAGGGAAAAAGATTCTGATTCTTGTCAAATTCTCAGGTAAATAAAATATTTGTTAATAGTAAGCTTCTTTATTAAGGTATTAATTATTTTTACAATATAATGATATCATTACAATATTTTATTTTTTTAAATTTTCAGGTATGACTACTTCAGAAATTAAAGCTCTGCTGGATAAAGACCTGGTAAAGCTGAGCTCATTTTGACTAACTGGCAACCAGATGGCCTCCCAATTCGCTTCCAAGGAAATAGAAATTAATTCTATCTTCTTTGTTGCAGCCAGATATATTGGTTCTTCTTTGAAGAAGATCAGTTGTACATCATACCAAGAGTTAATGGTCATCAGAGACACACCTCCCGACTCAATAGCCTTCGATAGCCCACCCAATCAGCATGTAAACCTGAAAGAATTCATCGACATAATGAGCATATGGTGTTGTCGACTCCATCCTACCTTCTCTACCTCTCCAGTCTTTATGATCACTCCATGTTCTCTTACATCACAGCTACTCATAAGAGAAAGATAGTTCACTTGTCACCCCAAAATCCTACATCTTCATTTTTTGCCACATTCATTGGGGGGATGCAGGACAGTTTAAACTCTGACATTATCACCGTTGTGGGAGTAAAGTGCGAGGATGGACAATCCTGGTCAGCTTTTTCTTCTAAGAATTTCATTCACTTTGTTTAATGCCATGAGTAAAAATTCAAGTGCTAAACTGAATGATGACATCCGATTTTTAACAAAAAAGAGAATGGCAGCTAAGAATTCAGAAGCTAATAGAAAAAAAGATAAATTTCAATCATAATCTTCCGACTTGTAGACTTGGACCAACCTTGTAATTTTTGATAGTGCATTTTCTTTTTTATATGTTTTTAATGTTTATTTTGATTAAATTACTAATAGTATACCACTTCTATTAGAAATATATAGCCTCATTTGTATTATTTTGTTGATCTTCCCTAGGAAAATACTTTTAAAAACTCTTTATTTTGAAGCAAAGCACTTTAAGAGAGACATTCCATATGGAATAAACAAAGACCTATATTGGAAACGCGTGGGCGCAGTGTCCTGTCGTGCTTACAGGAGTCCTTGACACAACAATAATGTGATATTAACATATATTGTCAGAGAAGTAGGATTCGGTTTGCTCCATCACCATCACTACTACTACTTATTGCGCACTTCTATTGTTTGTATTTTTCCTCCCTCATCAGCTGACCAATATCAAACTTCTCTCTTACACGTTGGGTGTCTAACGTTTCATCGTTCTTAAGCTACTCTCAATGTGAACGTGCTCCTCAATGGGACACGCGTCGTTATCTTTATTGTATCATGCAACCTTTCATAAAAAAGAAATAGAAAAAAGGCCTAAAATCATCTGGTAGTTAGCCAAATAAGTCAATCGTACCACCACTATTTATATCTTATTTACTCGCAGACTATCACTATCATATTATTTCTTGACCATTTTAAAATATTTACATATTATTATATGTAACGTATAATACAAACATACATAGTATTTTATTCGATACTTAGTAATATTTGATGAAAAGAGTAGTTATGATAGGTTACATTATATTATTTTTATGAAAAAAATAGCCAAAATTTCTTCATAGAAATAATAAAATGACCAATATATATACAATATAATGGACGAGGGATCAACAAGAGATTATATTCCTATTCTTTTGGAAACAGAGTATATGTATTGAATAACTTATTGCCCATGACGTCTGAAGGGGGAAGAGGGAATGGACAGCTGACAAACCAATAGAAAGGGGTATTTTTGAGTTGGTGAGATACCTCATTGGCCCCCATTCATATTAATAATAGTAAATACGAACTAGTTGTAAGTGGTAACTCTTATGTGAACTCGATCGAACTTTCCTCGCACACGTTCTTCAGTTGAAGCTGTTGATGATGAATAAAATCCCTGAGAGGTAAGTGACTCCACTCTCACTCAGGTTCACTATGCGTTGGGTTCGTTGCCTCCTCTCCGCGACAGGATTGAGTCTAAGTCCGAGTACCTCTTGGGATTGGGACTGGGACGCTCGTCAAAGTATGTTTGAGTCCCGCTCACCCCCAACTTCCCCCTCCTCAAACTCTTTGAACAACTTTTCATTCCCAAGGGACTCTAATTGTAATGCTAATTGTAATATGCAAACGACAAAGGGAAATTGGGGGTCTGCGCGGTTACAGTAAGCCCCATTTATAGAGAATAGCCCTTCCAAAGCCACTCGCTACCTTCTCCTGGTCCGCCATGGACAGTATGACTTTTCCAACGGGAAGCTGACTCCCAAGGGCTGGGAACAGGCCTTTGCCACGGCAAGACGCCTCAAGGAACTGAATCTTCCGTTGCAGTACATTGTGAGCAGCTCCATGCCTCGGGCCATGGAGACGGCCTCTGCCATTAGCTCCATTCTGGAGAGTGGTGTTGCTCTTCTCCCGACCAATGAGCTCCTACGAGAAGGAGCTCCCTACCCAGACATTCCAAAGAGATCCTCTTGGAAGCCTCCTCTCTCTTACCATGTGGATGGAGCACGCATCGAAGCCGCCTTTCGCAATTATTTCCATCGCGCTCCCCCGGAACAAAAGAAAGATTCCTATGAAATCATTGTGTGTCATGCCAATGTGATCCGATATTTTGTTTGTAGGGCTCTTCAACTCCCACCGGAGGCTTGGCTCCGTCTCTCACTCAAACATGCTTCTCTTTCAATAATATGCATTCGTCCTGATGGGCGCATCTCTCTAAGAGCCCTTGGGGATTCTGGACATTTACCCCCTAATTTGTTAACTGTCTGATTTTAGGATTTTGAATAAATGTCTGGATAGCTTTTTATTATCAATCTCTAACTTAATAAGGAGCATTCACTGAAATTTCAATATTATTCTTATTTCAGATGGGAAGTTTACAATAATCACGGAGAAAGGATTCCGGGTACACCATTTATTGCCTTTAAAACACCTTTAAGTGAAGTAAGTGATGGTATACTAATCATAACCTATTTTCTTAGTGTATCTAGGATTCTGAGGAGCCTCAAATATATTAATCCGATTGTATTGAAAATTCGATTATTTGCAACTCAAGTTATGTCCTCATTTTATCGAAATGTCGTATTCGAGGGATTGTCGAAACTTTCTTCCTCGCCACTTCGATGTTCTAGTGACCCACGCCACTTCTTTATTTCAAGAATGAAGTTTGTTAAGTGTCCTAGTACTATTGAAGTAAATCCTATTCGTCTTCAAATGCCATTTACTCATTTATGTTCCTCTTCAATAGTTGAAAACTTTCCTCTTGACAAGCATATTATTGGAGTTTCTCAAGACCCACTAAACAAAGTATTCAATTGGGATTTAAATTACTCTTCTTTTAGCTCAAAATTGATATGTGAAATACTCTCTAAACCTGATACTAAAGATGATTGGGTCAATAATAATGATTCCTTTTTCTCACCTCTCAATTCTTCTCCAAAGAGGATTATTGTTGAGTTCTCATCTCCAAATATAGCTAAACCCTTCCACTATGGCCATCTTCGCTCAACTATAATTGGTAATTACGTTGCGAATATCAATGAAGTCCTAGGTCATTCTGTTACTCGCATAAATTTTCTTGGAGATTGGGGAAATCAATTTGGCCTTTTGGCTGCTGAGTTGGAGAAAAGGGGCATAGATGTTATTTCTCTTGAATCTATAAATGAATTAAATACATTGTATGTTGAAGCAAATAAAAGAGCGTTGACTGACGAAAGTTTTGTTCTTCAAGCAAAGGAGTGCTTCCGAAAACTGGAGAAGGGGGATGAGTCGTTACTGAATCAATGGAAGCATATTCGAGAAATAACTGTATCAGAGCTTGCTCAAGTATATCGACGTTTGGGTGTGGAGTTTGATTATTACCATGGAGAGTCCATGTACAATAAGAACAATTGTACAGAAATTATAGATATCCTAGAATCAAAAGGACTTCTTAATCGTGGTGAGCTTTTGTCTTTTAACGACGGGTTGGGCAAAGCAATTCCTCTTTGCAAAAGTGATGGGTCATCACTCTATGTTTTACGTGATGTTGGTGCAGCGATGGATCGTGCTGAAAAGTTTCACTTTGATAGGATGTATTATGTTGTAGAGAATGGACAATCCCTTCATTTTCAAAATTTGTTTCGTATTCTAAATGCTCTGAACCCTTATCTCAACGTTGAACATATCAAATTTGGTCGAATCCATGGTATGTCATCCAGAAAGGGAAACATCATTCTTCTTACTGATATTTTAGATGAGGCTAAACAATTAGCAATGGAGCTACAAGATCTCTCCATTAATACCCGCTTAAATTCTCATGAAGAGAAGGAACATGCAGCGGATATATGTGGGATGACCGGGGTTCTTCGACATGATATGTCTAATAAGAGACAAAAGGACTATCCCTTTCGATGGGAAAAAGCTATTCGTAAGAAGAGTGATACATTTCAGTACAATCATTGTAGATTATATCGTCTTTTAACGGAGCAAAATATTGTTTCAAATACTGAGGAGCTATTACTTGATGAAAATCTATTTTTGAATGAACATGATGCAGTATCCTTGGTTCACCAATTGGCCTTATTTGATGAAGTTTTGAAAGATTCGCATTCTTGCTTACAGCCTTATATATTAGTTAAATATATGCAAAATTTATGTGAAGCTATTTCGAAAGCCTTCAGAACTCTCTCTATCAAAAATGCAGAGAGTCACGCTATTGCTCGAAGCAGAGTCTTGCTATTTTTTGCTGCAAAAAGGACATTAAAGATGGGAATGAAGATATTGGGAATTCAGCCATTGTCTAAAATGTGATTTTATGTTCTAGAACTAATAGAAATAAACATTTCTTTGGAGTTGTTTTCATTCAATGTTGCGTTTCTTAAGATTCTTTCTCATATAATTGTTCTATATTAACGAGTAAATTATTTATTGCAGAGATTTTTTAAGAATGGTTGGGAAAATTATTACTATTATGAAAAGGGATGGGCAGATGATGCCTATTATGATAAATGGACTCCAGCTATTCTGGAAGGCACCATTCCCCAATTGGGATCCGTTATCGACCTCACAGCAACGCATAAATATTATAGACCTTACGAATTGAAATATGCAACGCATTTCAAAATCAAAGTGCCGGGACGGGTTATTCCACCAGAAGACATTGTTGAAAAGTAAGGGTAGCTCAATATCCCTAAATTATTACTATTTCTTATTCCCTAAGGTTTTTTGATATTGTGGATGAAGTGAGAGAATCCAAGCCGGGTAAATATGTAAAGAGTCCTATCCAAAAGTATTGTAACACTTCTCATTTTTTTTTTCTTAAGATGGTAGCTTTAAATATATCCATGTAGACAAGATAAGAAATGTTAACTAATTTCCCTGATTTTAATATATGGATGAGAATATAAATCAATTAATGTCATGGCTGATTGGAGGGCATTCCTTTAAATTTCAATGGATATATTTTTTGGTATATAACACTTATATATATATCTATCAGTCAATCTTATATCTATCAGTATATATTAATGATTATATTAAAATAGCCTCATTTCTAAATTCTACTTTATAATTATTTCAATGCCCATTGATCCACCATCTTTTCCATATCACCCATCGTAAATGTTGGAGCATAGATTATAGAAGCTAAAAAATAATAGCATTTGATATGCAGTTTTCATAAGGGGAAATTTTTATTTTAACTTTTTTTTTTTTTTTTTTTTGGGGTATTGTAGAGTTGTCAATTAGTTATTGTATTTGTTGAACCAATTCAGCAAAAAAAATAACAGTTTTATGTATTTATAGATAAGCTAATTGGAGTTCATTGTACTCATGGAGTCAATCGTACAGGATACTTTTTATGTCGATACTTAATCGATAAAATGGATTGGTCTGCAGAAAAAGCTATTTCAGGTGGGTTCATGTTTTATATAGTTATAGTTAATACTGGAGTTCAAATGATAGTGGATTTTAATGCTCGATATAATTACGATCATTTGGAGAGAAAAAAAATAAACGATTAATCAACCGATCAGTAAATACTATCTAATAATTGGAAATATGAAACTTTATTAAAAGAAATTGTTTTTGTTTTTTGTGGTTTTTTTTTTTTAATTTGAGTCTGCACGACTGTAAATTAAGTATCTGATTAATATCCTGATGAATCGGTTAAATTAAGATAACCGTGTTTAGCATTAACAAAGTTGAAAAGCCTTTAGATGAAAAAAGAAAGAGATTTCCTCATGTTAGTGACTAATGAATGACTTAATAAAAAAATACAGTCTTAAAACTTATAAAGTTCGGTTCTAATCAGTAGTAGTACTGACAATAATTAGTACCGATCTTATGACTGGAATGGACCAAATAAATAAAGACTGATAGAATACTAGTCATTTGTAGCTAGGTATCTATAAAATTCATATAAGTATAATATTATCAAAACAGTAAATCGTAGACCTCGACTTAAAGCTTCTGTTAGAAATACAAAATTAATTAATTATCATTTGAAATGAATAGGTATGATCATGTATTAACGTATCATCCATATATTATTTTCATTTTCAGAAGTAGGACAATCTCGTGGATATGAAATCGAAAGAGATTGCTTTTTAAATGGATTAAGACCCTCGAACAAAGGTTAGTTTTTATAATTAAATTTTGTGGTTTTTTTTTAATGAGGTTAGTGCACTAATTCAAAAGTTTATCCTTGTTGAAGTATTATTATATAATATAGTGATGACTGATAACATCAAATTGAAGATTATATGTCTAATTGTTTCTCAATTATTTCATTAGTTAAGAAATAAAAGAAAAAATATATATTTTAACATTTATAGTCCGATGTATTTATAGATCATTTCTGCAATTGATACTTTTTTCTGTGTTTTAGAATCCATTTCAATGCGTAGATCACGTAAAAAAGATACGAAGAAAAATATTTCAAAAGAGGAGCGAGAGCGCTCCGCCTACTAAATAGTTAATCAACCTCATTTATGTCGTGTCACTTTCCAATCCAATGCATCAATTGTTCCAGAGATAAGAATGAATCTAATCTCATTCATGTTAAAACTTTACTCAATACATGCTCAAGCACCTCAAAAGTCTTGTTTTATTAAATATTGAACCAAACTACGTGATGAACATGTATTCAATCTACTGCGGAAAATGATTTGAACCCTTGACACATTATAGTCTTCTATTAAGAGTTTGCTACCATTTTTTATCAAGCTATATGGAACGTTCCAATTCCATCCACTATTTCTTAGTTTATGTTTGCTCATGAAGCAATTAAGTCTATTTTTGTGAATAACGATATTAAGGTACACTTTACAATGAATCCAAGTATTATGTTTAAAATGATCCTCAATTAGTGTGGTGTTTAACTTTGATGTTCAATGATAATGATGTTATGGGGACAGTAGTCTAAGAAAAGAGGATGAATAGTACTTCAATGGCTCATATGATTGTGTGCCCCTTTTGAATTTCAAACTTACTGGAGTTATTCAAAAAAATCTAAGAGTGCTTCATTTTTATATTAGGCATAAAATAACTTTCAATTATTAGACTTTGGTTATGTGCTTTGATAAATATAATTTATCTATATATTATACCGATAACGGATTCTCGAAATATATAGAAATGTTGTTATTTCATACGTATTATTATTATTTAAAAACACTGCATTTAGTTATAAATGGTTCTTGACAAACCGTCATTCTTCATTCGTTAAGTTATCCTTTTGAGCAGAATAAGAATATTTATTCGATCATAATTGGTGCAATTTTATCCTTTGGGTCAAGCAAAGAAATGTCTATGTGTGTACAGTTTTACCACAGAACTGTAACCATAATTCATTCTGGAGCTATGGTCCAAAATCGAAAATGTTTGTTGGAAATCCTATTCTATGACGATATTTATTTATTTAGATTAAGGTCTAGAATTTGACATAGATCAGTAGTAATGTAAATCCTGTGAAATTTTGAGCCTGCCCGGTGTTTTTTTTTTGGAATTGTTAATCAGAGGAATGAATTTTCTTTTCGTTGCAGGTGTCAGTATTATTTAATTCCTTAGTAATGAACATTTTTTCCTAAATAAATTCAATTATATTCAAAAGCTGATTGAATTTCGTGTGTGCTGATAAATAACGGAAAACATTTTTGCCGCAGTATCGTTTGAGGCATTTCGCCGAAAAATGAGATTAAATTTATTTTATAAACGATTGTGTATTTTACTTCATTTTAAAATGATATGATAAATATGTATTTTTCATATGCTGTATATATCATAGGTAAAATAGCTGTGTGGCAAAATTGTCGTGTACGTTATCATTGTGAGCCAAAATAGTTTTGGGTAACATCGTCGTGAAGCAATATGACTGTGAGACATTATTATTGTGTGGAATTTCGTTGAATCTATATTATATTCAGACAATAAAATTATTGAATGATGAGGAAACTTGCTATTAAATTTCCTATTTAATATCCTCAGCCCACAGGTTGTAGAGGTTAAGGGCTGGGTCCTAAAGGTGTTTAACCACTGCCACATTTTTAAGTATTAATGGCACTTCTATAATGTGCTATAATACACCTAGAAACACTGGTTGTTTAAGTGAACCCTGAGCCTCGAATCAGGTCAAATTCCAGCGTCGCAGGTTTTCTAAACATCAAACAATTCTTTTAATATATAAAAATAAACCCTGACCAAAAATTTGAACGGTTAAAGTACCTCATAGCAGATAAAATGTTTTCTGAATAATTTCTCTTTTTTTCATTTATTGCGTCTTATTTCATAAACGTTTTTAATTTTTTAAGAAGGAACGGGTAAAAAATGATAAATTTTGTATATTAAATTATGGACTCCTAACATTACAACGATATATTATTTTCAATTTCCAAATTTTTAGTTCCATAATGTTTGCAAAAATCAACCAGTTATTGAGGGTCATTTTTTTTCGAGAACATTATTTCCAATAACTTTTTATTTATACAAGTTTTTTTGTGTATTCGTTTAATTCAAAAAATATTACGTGTACAAGGCTCATCTTAGGTAGATAAGAGTTGAAAATTCGATTCTGGTTGGTTGTATTCTGTCAATTGTCTTTAAAAATATCTTCCAGATCTTTAAAATAATTAAATTTCGTTAGCATTTAATCAGTCATAATTTATATATGAGGATGGGTACATGTTTTGTATCTTGGTTAGGTTGGAAACTTTTTAGACCACCTTCGTAACTAGAAAATTGCTGAACGTTAATACTGTTGTCAATTTATATCAAATCAAATTACTCTTAATTATAATGGTGCATTACTCTTTGTATGTTCCGTCCGGGGGTGCAAAAATAGAACTGAATATATAGAACGGCCTCGCCTGATGTATCATTTAAAAAAAAAATCTAAACTGCTATTTCTTTGTAATATAATTATGTATTTTTTTAATCATTAATTTGATGATGTTAAAATTCTTATCAAATTAATAAAATGTATTTTTCATTTTAGAGTGTACCATCAATAAACCCACTTGCAATTTGAAGGACAATAAACCACCTAAATATTCCGCTGATTATCCGGCAAAGAAAAAAAATAAGAATAAATCCAAGATAATTGTGGGGAGAGAAGCTACTAAAGTTTTAGAGTTAAAAAAAACCAAAGAACATGCAGAAACTCCAAAAATCAAAGATTTAATGGGTGCTTCGTTGAATTTGGATTTAGGTGGAATGGACATTGTAACAAAAGATGATTTTAGACAGATCGAAAGAGCCTTAATACGAAAAATTAATACATTCGCTGGTGCACAATATTATAGTTGTTTCATCGAGAATTTTTCGAGGAATTTGTGTGCTGACTTATCTTCAACTATGCTCAAAAAGATAAAATTGACATTTATCGCACTTCTTTCAGAAAGAATTAAAAAAGAAAATGCTGAAAAAATCAAGAAAAAAAATAAAAACCCCACTCTCAATGTTTATTCGATTAAGGACTATCGAGATACTTCAATAAACCTTGAGGACTATTATATAGATGAGGATTCTACTTAACTTGTTGTAAATAACGATTAATAGCAAACGCGAGGAAAAAGGCGGGATCATGACATACAGTACTATGCCCTGAGGAACTTTAATAAAATAATTAAGATAGAAAAGGAAGTAATTGTAACAAGGTATATATTTTTTTTTTCAGGTATGGTCTTCTATAATGTTTTTGATTTGTTATTTAATCTGATGTCATTGCACAATATATACCTTGGTTACAACTAGGTTTGTTCAGAAGCTGTTTAAGACTTTTTTCTACTTTTTTTATGTAAAAATTGAATACATCGGTATGTATAATACCGTTGTTTTTCCTTTTTTCCGAAGGAAAAAAAAGAAGAGTATGAGATAAAAAAAATTTCATGCTTTATTTTCTTTAAATGCAGGCTCTGGATAATATTTTTTTTTGTTTCTGTTATAAAATTAGGACCCCCCGCCGCCAAAAAAAAAAAAAAGTTTTATGTGAGGGCTTGATTTTTTGAAAAAAAAATCCCAAAAATTAAATATTTTTTAGGAAAAAATAAATCAAGTATTAAATTTACAAAAAAAATCAAAAACCCATCGGTATTCAAAAAAAAAAAAAATCCAAAACGGAAAAAAACAATTTAAACATTTAAATTTTTTCGAAAACAATTTCAAAAATTAACAGCTGTTTACACCAAAATTCTAAAATTAAATTCTAAATATTAAATTTTTGGAGGAAAAAAAAGGAACTTTTTTTACAATAAATATTTTTTTTGGGATATTTGGGGGAGGGAGTTACAGCCCCTCCAGTCGACCCTTCTGAGAGGAACATATAAAATATATATATGTTTAAAGGCAGGGGATATTAAATCAGAAAATTTAAGTATAATGTGTAGTACAATTAATTTCCCAAAATTAATCCAGAAATTCAAAAATTATTTGATTTACATCAAGGGGTCCATAGTGAAGTCAGTCACTCAAACCACCTCTAGCTTTAACCACAGATTCTCACCTGGCACAGGTATTGATAAGGAACTCTTTCTCCATGGTGACCACTGTCTCGAGAATGGTATGTAGTTCGAGGGGTTCAGGTCCGGCGAGCTAGGAGGTCACATATCCTTTAATGTTAATCGGGTATTCCTTTAATTTGTCCTCAGTTATTAGCCTTAAACGATCATGAGTCTTCCTTGAAGGTATTCCCGACCATCAAGCTCCTTGAAATCCTTAGCTACATGGGAAACAGTTGATTTGTGAACCTTTGTAAACTCCATTATCTCATTGGGCGTGTGCTCAGCACGAAGGCACACAATAATATCCTCACGGCGTTCGTATTCGTAGGACACCTTAAAAATTTTGTTTTTTATACTTTTCAGTTTTTTCAACAATATCTGATCAATACGCTTTCATAAACATAGATCTCAGGAAGGCTAAGCTATTGAGGTCTAAATTTGTTCTGGATTTAAGATAGCCAGCCTGTATAATTTAGTCCAAAGCTCTTACAAATGTTAAAATTATAGATTAATTCTATATCACCATCTTTTGTTGAAACAAAATAAGTTATTTGTGCAGCTGGACCTTCTATGACGTAACTTAGATCTAACCTAAGTGATGAAATTATTAATAACTTAGTATTTTTGCGACCTTATTTCAAAAAGGAGTATTCACTAATCAATAATATTTACGCTATTTTGAAATAACGTAATCTTCAATAAAAGTAGAAAATTGACTGTTTATTTTTTTTTATAACTTAATACTTAAATATTCCATGTTTACTCATTGAACCTATTTCTAGTTACAAGTAAAAAGATCAGGGAAGTACTCTCAATGGAATAATTGAAATAGGAGGCGCTTAATTGGAGAATAAAATGAAGATTAATAATCGTTAGATGGTAGATTGTTGAGTCTGATTAAAAATATAAATCTAGATTCTTGTTCCTTACAGTCCCCGTAGTCTCAGGTCCAATACCAGTACTTTTTTTATCCTGCAGCTTCTTGTACAATTGAGAAGGTGGACAAAATGATTTTTAAATGAGGACATGTAAATTTGGATTCAAATTGATTGATGCTAATAACTACAGCTACATAATCTATAAAAGATTTTCCCAAAACATTTATTAGAGATGTGGAAATCCCGATTGTTAGATAATTAGATTAGATTATAGTGAGATTTCGAACGTATGAATTGAAATTTCAATAATATTTCAACAGAATACAACTAATTAATACTTTTTACAGTCATAAATAATGTTCCTTTTGATTTAAAAAATCAAAAGGAACATCAACTTGAATAAAGAACAAACAATTGTTACGCCTAAATTTCATATAATTATATATTAAGGTTTACGTATACATGAGATGAAATGGCTTTAAGGCGAAATGTCCTAAGTATAAATTGTGTAAGGTGAAATGTCCTGGGGCAAAATGGTTTAAGGTGAAAGTCCCTGGTCCCAGTCAAAATAGATAGTTTTCTTTTTATATAAAAATATCTTCTTTCCAAATTTGTATTAACTATTGAGCATAGACCAATTATAAAACTGTTATGTATTGTCTTTTATTTACTTTTAGATCATGACGTAGGGATTTGTTTTAAATAGATAGTAATGTACCTTGTGTTTTACGAGTTGGTATATTTAATAGTTTTATACTATGTACATCCTTCTAAATGTAATCCCTTATTGAATATATGTTTTAGTGTATGATTGTACCCCCAATCCAAAGGTATTCTTATTGAATTTACTCCGGTCCGTTGCTTCCGTCTGTTGGTGGTGTTCGTGAACATTACAAAAACTTTTTCTCACTTTTCTTTTGTCCCAAATTATGTTATATATCCTTGTATTATCCAGAAAATAGTTAGTGTCACACTTGAATAAAAACTTATTAGTTGAGAAACTGCAGCGGTAAGGCGATCTACAGGATCCACGCTCCCCTCTTTGAGCGAGGAATATTGTATAGGAAGCCCAAAGGGTGCCAAATTCGGAATTTTTAAAACATAAATTAAACAATTTTATAAATAATTTCTTTCGAATGGTCTAAAATATAAAATGATGTAAGTAAAGACATATTTCTTCATAATTACTTTTCTAAAACAAGCACAAGACCAGAAAGTAATATAACAAAGAGCTCATTATTAAAAAAAAATGAATTTGTAATTCTATAGTATAGGGGCGCTAAAATGTACATTTGGCCTCTCCTGTAAAAATCGTGCTACTCCGTTACGGAACAGATGATTTTTCAGGAATGTTACTATACGTTTTATTATAATGAACACTGTTGTTCACTCATTTGATCGATATTTTTTGTAATATTTTTGATCCTCACCGTATTATGAATTGAGATACGACTGTCTATTATAATATATTTGGAGGGGTCCTTGAAACTCCGGATAGTGGTGATAGGTATTGAGTCACTTACAAAACCTGTTGGCCGAGTTGTATTTTGCAAAATAAAATGTGACAATCTTGTGACAATTTCTTATAAAACTAAAGTTTGATTGTCTGAGTACAATATTAATTTCAATAAAATGTACTATATACAAATATAAATGAAGGACAATCATAATCAAATCCTTCATGATCAAATTGCTTGCAATGAATTGATTAATAATCAAATTACTCACCATTATTTTACCTGACAATGTAAATGAAGTTCAAATGACCAATGATCACTCTATCGGAAGATTTTTTAGATTCTCGGGCATTTTGCACATTGCCCGTAGCATTTATGTTAGCCATCATATTATTTTTATGAATGAAGTTTGGGTATCATATAATAATTCAAATGTATAGCTACGTTTTTAATAAAATATTTAAAATAAACAATATAATAATTATGTATCGAATAAAATATTATGTAGGATTTTAATATTATGAAATATATAATATTTTTTATTCATTTAAAAAATTGTAGAGAAATAATATGACAAAGATAGTCTTGGAAAATTTAAAAATAAATGAATAGCATTTGTTGTGATTTACTTATTTGGCTAACTACCAGATGATTTCGGGCCTTTTTCACTTTTCCTTGTGGAGAAAAAGTATCAAATAATGCAGTAATAAAGGGAACGACGTGTTAACGTCCGTGCTGGAGATACGTGCTCGTCTGCTGATGCATGGCGTTAGTATCGCAGCAAAACTTGATAGGATACTATAACATTGACTGCAAATGAAATGATGAAATGTGGACAATTCAAGCTCATAGCAAATTTGTATATATCAAAAAAATGATTCCACGGAATATATTCATTTATTTGACAGAAATTTGACTTCCTCTTAGTGTTTAAAATTTAAGATTCTTGTTAGATTTTGACTTGATAGAGGGCGCCGTAGTGTCTATGCTTCTACAAAAAACAGTTCCCTTCCACTTTTTATATTAAATCTAGCTTCTGAAGTTATAATAATTATTATATTATACCAAAGCTACAATGATATAGCTGATTGGAATCAGCAAAAAATGTTACGTGCTGCTACCATTTGTCGCACTCATTTATTAATTATCATATTATATACAGATTTAACCTCATTTTAATAGACAAAGCACCGAGAAAGGTTATAATATATTAAATTATGTCGATGAATATATTTATATTGCATGACTTGAAGGACATCTAACAACATAAAATCAAATCAAATATCACGGCTCGCTTTATTGAAATAGTAGTAAAGGATACTAATTAATAATGATTTTCTTTCAGAGCAAATAAATCTGTTTTTAATGATTTTTTTTATGACAAAACTTGAAGAGCGGTGAGATTCTTTGACCCTTTATTGGGTATGTAGGTACCGATGACCATTATGAATAAATTGTCTCCTGGGGATTCCGATCGTACATATGTTGTATCTACAAATAATCCTTCATAAATACAAAATAAACATTAGAAATCCTTCTTGGCAATTAAATAAATATACTTTGCTCTGTTTTTCTTTTTTGTAATTTTCACAGTTGGTTTCAACTTTCAAATCCTTTTGTTTTTTGTTCCTTCACATTCTTCAAGAAGAAGAAGAATTATTATTGAGGAGAAGGATGAGAAAAGAGCTTCATGGTGCTATAAATAGATGGACATAATAATCATAGAGTAAAAGAAGGATTGAGGATTCAATTACGCAATTGGCGCCTCAAGAAGTATTAGTACAGTACATATTTATGACGAGAAATAGACAGAACAAGAAAATGAATTATAATATACTTTATTCATACTGTGTATGATTACTAGGCACTGCCAAAGGAAAATAAACACTCTTGATTAATCAATTTGACCTTGATACACAGCTATACTGATGCTAACATCAAAGGCTCAACCACCATCACCATTAGAAACTAGAGATGGGACGATTAATCGGAATCGGAGAATAGGGTGTATTTTTTTGTAATCGGAGTTGGGATGGCATAGGGAAAATAAGGTTTAATGTCCCATTCCGATTTTTATTTATTACTGGTATTTAACTATTTATGACTTTTCTATGTTATATACATATAAATACAAAATAGCCACTTTTTACTAGAAAATTTAATTTTTAAACTTAGTGTAATTTTCTGTGAATAACCATATATTTTTCTATTTTTCTCCACAATATTAAATATTTGAATTTCCTTTTCAAAAAATATTAAATTAAAAGTTTAATTTTACAATTTTTTTTTACAAAAATTATTTGTTGAGAATAGTTGGAGATTTTTAAATTTTTTTTTCCAAAATATTTTATTTTTATGAACAATTGATTGTTTCGGAAGTTTTTCTCCAGAAAATAATTTTTTTTGTGAATAGATATTGATTTTTGAAATTTTTTTCTAAATGATTTTTTTTTTGTGAATTTTTGAAATTTTTTTCTAAATGATTTTTTTTTGTGAATTTTTGAAATTTTTTTTTGTCTATAGGTGTGGATTTTTTGAAATTTTTTGCCTTTTGGAATCGTTTGATCACTATAAGAAACCTTTTATAAGTCATCACTACGACTAGCTCTTTTATTCCCTCTCAACATCGACTTACAAATGGACTTGTTGCCAACTGTGAGTCCTTATTTATAGAATATTTGTTCATTATTATATTATTGGTGATACCCAGGATTGCCAAGATTAATTAGGCGTCTATTAAAAGACAATTATGCTTAAATCAGATGCTTTTTTCATGATCACTCTCACATGTAACTTCTCAACTACTTATATCAATTTATTGAAATTTATGTGAATAGCTGTGGAATTTTGAAATTTTTCCCAAGAAATTTAATTTTTTTGAAATTTTTTTCACAAAAAATTTTACTCACTGTGCATAGCTATGAATTTTTGAGTGTTATTTTTATTAAAAAAATTTTAAATGTAATTTTTCAATTTTTCTCCAAAAAATTAATATTTGAAGTTTAACTTTTGAATTTTTTGAATATATATTGATTTTTTGTACATAGCTATAAATTTTTGAATTTTATTTTTCTTCAAAATTTTTTAAATATAACTTAAAATTTAAATTACCTTCAAATTTTTAATTTTTTTTCAATAATCGATTATTTGAGAATAACAATGGAGTTTTCAAATTTTTCTGAAAAATTTAATATTTCTTTTTGAAAAAAACTCATTTGTTTCTGATTGGTTGTGGATTTTTAAAAATATAATATTTCTTTTTGAAAAAGACTAATTTGTTTCTGATTGGTTGTGGATTTTTAAAAAATTAACTTTTTTATTTTTTATCAACTAAGCCCCCTCCCCCCCACCAATAGCCATATTGAAAAAAAAATATATATACATATTATCCTACGGACGTCTCTGCCTAGTTATTGATGTTACATATATTGATATAATATATAAGTCAGAGTTTATGAAGGGTAAATGAGTGACGAAAAAGTTTTGCAACTACTTATGTAGTTAAGTATTCTAACTTTAACAAGTCAAATAGAAATAAGGACTTTAACCTCAAATTTGCCTCCCCTTTGGGTATGATTAAGAGTAGCAAATAAATAATACAATTGACTATCCGATTACATCATAGTCATCATCCCTCAGTAATGTGCACATTAGGTATATATATATGTATTATTGAGAATTGGGTAATGCTTGTAAGAGGTGCATATTACATAGGTATAATTACCCCTTCACACCACAATATTTAATAGTATATACTTATAATAGGAGGACGGCTGTTCTCATTTTACGAAGAGGGGGTCGGAAGTAAGGCATACAAATATATAAACTTGCCTTTAACAAGGATTTGACATAAAATTTTCTTTACGGAGTGAGTTAGCACTTTTATTAAATCACGCAACTTTTCCTACAAAAAAAATCAGTGAAATTATGATTCAATAATTCTAGAGAAGTGTTCAAAGGCGGTGGGTTGTAGCCCCCCCCAAAAAATAAAGGAATTTTTGCTTTTTACTAGAAAAATTAATATGTGAAATATAATTTTTGAATTTTTTTGTGAACAGCTGTGGATTTTTGCTTCCCCCCCCTCCCCCGAAAATTTACTTTTTTGTAAATAGCTGAGAATTTTTGAAAATTTTTCCAAAAATTAGATATATTTAAAAAAAAAAAAATATTTGAAATATGTTTCCAGAAATTTAATTTATTGTGAATAGCTTTGTATTTTTGAAAAAAAATATAATATTTTATTTTTAGAAACGTCGACAGCCGACAACAAAATACACTAAATAATATTTTTTTTATCGAAAATACTTATCATTCAGCCTTTCATAAGATAAGAAACTGAGGGGGGAGAGGAAAAGCCAACAATCAATTTAGAGAAGTTAGTCAATTTTTCCCATCACTGAAACTATTATTGCATTATTCTTAAAAAAAGCCAAAATTGAGACAGCTGGCAACAAAATATATAGGTTAATTTTTTTGTAAAATAGGTAAAGTATTCGAGTATTAGTTACTTCTTGAGTCCTTCAAGGTCCAAGTAGAGTCTCAGGTCGTTAATGTTAAGTCCGATTCATATCAGAAATCAATATTGGCTCGTATCAAATCAAGTCAAATGTATTTGGAATACGGAATTCTAAGTAAAAAAGTATGAATGTTTATTCAATTAACTCAAATGACAATTGAGCAATACGTTAAGTAGAATTTAAAAAAAAGAAAAAAAAACATTTCTAAAAATAGATGGTCTAAGAGATTGAAGAAATTTCAAGTTAAGACATAAGACCCTTTTTGGTGGTCTTCGCGTCAGAAGTCGGAAAATTTTCACCGGCTCCCATGTCAGCTACAAAAATTATTATTATTTATATAAATAAAACTTATTTATAATCTAAGGCTTACATTGATTGTAATCTATGAAACTTGAAAGTTAACTAATTTATAAGTTTACTGCACAAATCTTAAACGTACTCTGTAGTATATACAATGCCAATTCCTGACCATTTCTAAAGTCTAAACTATTATGTTGGGTAGAGCATAGTCAGTAGGCATGCTAGTGCATTACTTCGTATAGTGAATAGTCAGAGTCTCATTGCAGTGAGAGATTGTCTTTATTCTTTTTCTTTGGTTACGATTACATAAATTATGTAGATAAACTTATAAATGTATTAGTAATGTATAGATTTTTGTCCAGCTCATTTGGTGTTTATCTTGTTAAATATCTTATATTCCAAATATTATAAATATACAGGGTAGGGAAGCAAAACGTCTACATATTTTGTTAACATTGCCTATTATTGGAAATATAAATTTTTTGATGTATTTCTAAATCCATCTCTCGAGTCCACGTTTTTCTGCCCCACCCTGTAATATTATATTTTAATACCTATAGCTATAAATTAGGTATATATTTGTAGTCTCTAGACTCAAATGATTCAATAGTAAAATATAAAAAATAAATATATTATAATAAAATTGCAGTCCGGATTACTACAAGTAGAACTGTCAAAGGGATTTTTCTTTGCAGGGTGGAATGGGGGGAGGTATTTTTAGAAAATCCTTTTTTTTAAAAGAACTAGCTTACTTCTGCCTTTTTTTAGAAATTATGTCCATATTAAATTTAATGGCGTTTTTTTAGAGAGAAATATTTCTTTAAAAAATTAATTTTTCAAAAAATTTTAATTTTCTCTGAATAGCTATAGATTTTATAAATTTTTTTTCAAATAATATTTGAATTTTTTGCAAAAAATTTAATTTATATGAATAGCTATGGATTTTTTAGTATATGTAGAATCTAAGTTTTTAATTTTTTTTACAAAAAAATTAATTTTCTGCGAATAACTATACATTTTTAAAGAAATTTTAGAAAAAAATTAATTTTTTGTGAATGGGATTTTTGAATTTTTTTTGAAAAATAAACTCAAAAAACACTGCTCCCTAAAAATTTAATCATGTGGACGCCTCTGAAACAACTCACGTGTCTTCCAATAAAGTTAACTAATTTCACTGTTATAACTAATACGAGATCACTATATCAATATTCTTCTTGTACTGAGTGCTCATGGTGATAACTAGAACAATATTTTTCTTAGCAATGGACAGCTAATTATGTGTTCTATAACATTGCTTATTAGAAAATCGTTGAAAAATAACTCTTAAGCTCTCAAAGTTTGCATAATAAAGAAGAGTAAATGATAACGGTTGGTCCAATATATATATTATAATAGTGAATGGGCATGTTAACTTATATTAATTTAAAAACAAAACAAAGCGACAGAGAGTTGCGCCGTCTTGTGGCAAAATACAACTCCATGATGATAATAGTATTTATTATAAAATATAGTTGTATGCCAAGGTTAATAGAAATACAAGGTTAGATCATCATCTAATCCGGCTTGCTATAATTTTCAATTTGATGTATCGTACTGACTGCTGGGCAAGACAGACAGATTTTGGTAAAAGAAGAAACCATTCATAGTCTATGACGTCAATATTAAAAAGCGTGGTGGTAGTCAAACATCAGTCGTACAAGCGTTATTGTATAACGCTTGTATCTTGCTCATATAAAGGACTCTGTGAAAATTCTTGCCGCATGCGCAATTTTTTAAAAAGGATTAGTTTAAACAACAAGCTAAATACTTTTTATAAAGATTGTTCATCCCCTATTAGGTGTGTTATGTCATTTCCCTTCAAGAAGAAATGTCTGACGCTGGGCTGAGCATGGGGCAAGGAGTTAAATTTAATATGTTCAATTCTTCTTTCGAGTGCAGACTCTAAATTAGGTGACCATTTGATGGAAGAATCTTTAGAAATCGGGGAAATGTAATGGATTCTAATTCTTCCTTCATCTTCTAGGGTGGTTTTATCACTCAATTTTGTAACATATATATTAACTAATCATTATAACCAATCACTTCTCAACGTACTCAAACAAAAAAAGAAATAGACAATAATGTACTTTAGGGCTGAACTTGTTGAAATAAAAATAAAAAGTTATTTCTTTTAGATGTTCTTGATCTAGAGGAAAAAATAAGTGCCACTACAATCATTAACACATGGAAATATTGATCACGTGAATTTTGATTCCCCACTTGCTGTATAACTTTGTTACACACATTAAAATCTTGTTGTCAAATTGTTCGAAAAAATGTAAATTACATTCTCAAAGTGTTGATGTTTTTTGACCATATATGTAAGTAAAACATTACTTCAAAATTGTCAAAAAGCACCACCCATCCCCCCCCAACAAAAAAAAAAATCCAAGTGACTGCTGCTTCTTCTGTTTTGTTTATTATGTTATGAAATACTTCCATATTCCACATAGATGTATAAGATGACTAAATCAATAAAACGTTCAAATTTCGCCCTAAATTTAATATAAATATATTTGCACATTGTATGTACAATGTGCAAATATAAATATAAGAAATTGCATGAAATAATCACGAAACAAAAGCATCAATTTAGAAAATCATTTGAGTCTATTACTGAGCTGAGATATGTATTGTATAGGCCTACAATATTTTGCACTTTCAATAAGAATAACAAAAGATATAAACTCTTACACTTGGTGTGTCATGTTTCATTTGTGTATGCCCAACTTTGCATCTCTTGCGATGTCCTGGATATGTCGCTCTGTCACTATTAATCTCGTGTTTGTTAATGGGACGTTCAATTTGATAATGAATCTTGTGTAAGGATCTATTCTCCAGTTATTTAAAGAGGTTAGTCAAGGTAGTAGTGAGTTTTTTATTTGTTTGTCACGAGGATTACGGTAATTGATTTTAATCAAACTTGATACAAAGATTACATATGGTCAGAGTAAGAGGCCATTAACTTTTGAGGGGTCAATGTTAATGTTCAAGGTCAGAATAAGACAAAACGTAAATAATGCATAATTGACAGTAACATAAAAACAAATTGAGATACATATATAACTCAATTTGATTTTAGGCAGAGGTTTTCCGCTCTACCGGGTGACCATTCTAGTTATTACTACAATTAAAGGTTTATCAAAATAAGGTGAGGGGTTAGAGGGGGAATTTGTTTTACTAATGAATCAGGGACGGTTTTACAGTTTTTACTAGAGTTAGTTTTCAGTTTGAAAATGCTAGACTATTCTGGAACTGTTGTGATTTTTAGTGGACTGAAACTATTCGGTCCTTTAAATAAGTTCGTTTGTTTTTAGGTTTGTCTCATAAAAAATTAGGTCTAGACGGATTTTATTGATAAATTGTTGACGAAATTATGTGTGTTTCTAAAAAGGTGAACACTGGCGCAATAAAGTGATATGAAATTATATAACTTCTGTAAATCAAATCTACACTAATTATAAATGAGGCATGGGAGAAAATGGCTTCATAGATTGAGAATGAAAAAAATCGGTCCACGATTTGAAAATGATTAGATTTCGATCCATCGAAATTTTGAGATGTCGGTTAGGATCGAAATATCTGTCCAAATCCAGTGGCGTACAGAGTATTATATATATATATATATTATTTTGGGGGGGGGAGGCTTAGCTTAGAGAATTTTTATCCAAAAATACCAAAAAATTAAATTTTTTAGAAAATAATTTCAAAAACCCACAGACATTTTAAAAAAATTTAAAAATCTATAGCTATTCTCAAAAAATTAAATTTTTTAAAATTCCTATAATAAATTCAATTGTGTGAAAAAAAATTATGTTAAAAACTAAATTTTTTGGAAAATGTTTAAAAATTCTCATCTGTCCAAAAAAAGTTAAATTTCAAAGATTCATCTAAAAATTTCTAAAGTTTATTGGTATTCAGAGAAAATTAAATCTTTTTGTAAAACAATTTGACAAATTTAATAAAATATCAATTATTAAATTTAATAGAAAAAAAATCAAATATTAATTCTTTTGAAGAAATAAAACAAAATATTTAATTTTCTAGTAAAAAGCAAAAATTCTTTTTTTTTTTTTTTTGGGGGAGGTACAGGGCCTCGAGCCCACCCCCGTGGACGCCTTTGAAATTGATGTAGAACAAATCATTTGTGGTGTTGGGATCATTCTTAGAAATAAATCTGTTTATAAGAATACTAAGACCAAATTTAATCCGTGTGTTTTTATCTCGTTTTGTAACTTTTCTTTTAAATAAGAAAAATGCGCTCAAACACGAGACATACAAAGTATTATTTCTTAATCTAAAAATATGGGTAAAGATCTGGAGCCTTTATATATTCTCTTAGTTGAAAACACACCAAAATCACTGATTCTTATTTGGAACCATTATCCCAAGATTTGAAATCGAATATGGGCTTTAAAAAAATACTTCCTTTAAACACCAGGGCCGGAAAAGATAGGAAATTGAGGAATGCTTTAATGACCCATCTTCTTTTTATGGATCCAGACATTATGTGTCTCCAGGACATAAAATTAAAAGTTTCATCCTCTTGCAATCCAAATTGTCCTCTCTGCCTTCCACAAAAGTTTAATGCCTTTTTTACTGGAGATAACTGGTGATAACATTAGAGGTGTTCTGACTAGTGTCAGTATTCAGGGAAAAAATTAATGATGTTATTTTTGGAAATGGTTACTCCGGCAAGAGTGACTGTAATAATGTATGTATGACCATCAATGGAGTGACGTTTTCCGTAATTAATACATATGGACCAAATGAGCTGTCTACTCCTTTCTTCCAATCTACCATCAATATTCAAAAGAAAGACCCTTTACCATTTATATTGACTGGAGACTTGAACCTTGACTTTGACGGGTAGACAAATCAATATCCAAATTCCAAAGTCTTACGTGAGCTTTGTGTGAGGTTTAATTTGGTTGACATCTTAAAAAAGTACTGTCCAGAAGAGAAAGCATCCTGCAAAAAAACAATGAGTCTTCCCAGATTGACCTGGCGTTGATATCCTACAACCTAAACAAAACTGTAGACGGAGCAATATATATACCTGAGCCAGCATCTGATCATAAACTAATAGAGATGAGCTTCTATTGTCATTTCAACAGTGTTCATTTATTTTATAAAGATGGATTGTTGACGAAGAAAAATTTGGATTAAAATTAAAAAAAAAAAAATTATTCAATATTATACGTCAAAATTCAATGAAAAGCAAGCAATACATGTTTTATCTCGAGCTATTCAAACGTCCGCTTAGGTTTTTTTTTTTTTTGGGGGGGAAGGAAAAAAGGAATATATCAAAACGGAATAGAAAAATTATTGAATTCTAGCTCTCTACTTACTCGAATCTTTACAGCAGATACTGTTAATTCATTTAGAATAGCAAAACAGAAGACTTAAAAATTTGCCCAGACAAAAAAAATAAAAAAATAAAAAATACTCAGCTCCTGGGATAAAAAAAAGATTATTAGTAATGACAAAGTAATTACAAGCCCAAAATAAATTTTTGAACATTTTCATTCGGGGTTTCAATCAGTAGTCCAAACTGAGGGGATTTTTTCGCCTAATAGGTGTGGATATGGCGTGAAAGATACCATTAATCTAATAGAAAATATTAAGAGTTTTATCAAGAAAAAGTTAAAAGCTAACAAGGCGGCCGCCCCAAATTGGAGTTTCTGGAGAGCTTTTTACTATGTGTCCGGATGAAATTACCCCCTTTCTGTATAGAATGATATGTATGAGGGAAAAGACGTTTAGAATGCCTGGATCATTCGCAAAATGAAGAATAGCTTTTATTCCTAAAAAAGAAGATGGGACGGACTTCAATCACTGGAGGTTATTACCGTATTGAATGCTTTTTACAGAATTTTATCGGGAGTTTTGGCTGTACAAATGGAGCCCATATTAAATAAAAATATCGGAAGGGCTCGGAAAAGCTTCTTGAAGAAAATGAAAATTTCTGATGTTTCACGAAACATTCAAGCAGCTATTGAATCAGTCAGTACTAGAAACAAATATGAAGCTATTATCGGAGTTAACATTAGTGAGTCATTCGATTCTATAAATCATTGTCATGTTTTTAAAGCTTTTATGAGACTTCTCCCCAAAAGTTTTTTAATCCTGTGAGGGCACTTTTAAATAATGCTTCATTTACTATTTTGTTAAATGGAGTAGAAAGTGAAACTAATTTATCTGAAAAAAAGCTGCAGACAAGGCTGCCTCACCGTGCTTCTTTTATTCTTTGCATCCATAGAAGAGTTAATTATACATATTTAAAAAAAGTACGACGGGTTTGGTGTTTATTTTAATGGCAAGCCGCATCGGATCAATGCTTATGCGGATGATGCCACTTTAACAGTAGAAGCTCATTCAGAGTCACAGCTTCAATATCCAGCTGGACTTCTTCGAAATGTATGAGGAAAGATCTGATTTAAACTCAAGAGGCAAAATACCTCAATTCTTCCTCTGGGTGCTTGGAAGCCAAGAGGGGATCAAAAAGTAAGAAGTTGTCGGGTCAAACATAAAATTAAGAACTCGGGCATGATTTGGGAGTGTCAAGGCGCTTATATTTTGAATTTGCATTATATAAATTGTGCTAATTACCGAAACCACGCTACGTGGATAAATTTGAATCTTCAGATAAAAATTGATGTATATAACACGCAAGTAGTTTCCTTACTTATATATACAAAACAACTGCTTGACCTCAATTTGCTATGAGGGTGATGAAAGAGGAACAAGAGTGGCTTAAAAAGCTATTTCACAAATGCTATTTGATTCCCATAAAAAGGCCTAAATTACTCATTGGAGGGGGGATGGCGCTTCTAAATAATATAATTCCAAAAAATATATATCAAGATTTTTATCGATATATCAAGGAAACTGGACGTTGAATGGAGGAGACAGGTTTCATCCAACGAGTTCTACCATAGGTTCATGATTGGTACTGAACTCATCAACGAGAAAAAAACTGGTCACTCCCTAGTATGATCCGGAGCTCAACTCATTATTTGGTCAGTTGTTCCTTTATTTAATGGAGATTATATTCTGGACATAATCCGAGGCAACTTTAAGAAACCTGTCTTCTTTAGGAATCTTAACACTCCAAAGAAATTTGAGGAAGAAGTCCTGGAAAAAAATATTTTAACCTTTCATGACCTAAAGGCCCAACCCCCCTTTTGCGAAGCTTGCTTTTACTTCCCATAAAAAAAAAAAAAAAAGATTTTATTGTTCCTAGACCCTGGCATCTTAAAATCACTTTTATTAAATCAACAGACGAAGCTCAATCTATTTGCGATTACTTTGTAAATGAGTTAGAACTTCGAGAAAATTGGATAAAAATAATTTCATCTTCCCTCATGTATATTTGGATGGTAGGAAATTTACCGCACAATTTCAGATCTCTGCCAATTGTCTGAAATTTTATAAACCATGCAAAGATTGTGGGAAATTTCTTAACAATATACTGCATGCTTTTGTAGATTGCAGAGCTGTCAAAATTCTGCAAAGATTCGCCGCCATCAACATCAAGGGTCTGGAAAGTAGACCTTTGAATTTAAGCTTCTATACTCTTCTGATTATCTTACAGGAAGAAGGAGTCTCAATCGAAGTCTAAATCCATTAATTTTTCTTTATTAAACTCTGAGGCATTAATTGCTGATAAGCTTATATTATATGAGCCAAAATACCCTTACGAACTTAGAGCAATTTTTATGGCATCTGCTGCTAGATATACCACCTTTTCCTTGAAAATCCCTAATGCTGAGGACACGTTCTGGATCCCGAGGGATAAATAAATCAAATTATATCAATCGGTATCACTTCAACAGAAGTTTTAGAATTTCTAACCCGGACTCTTGATTGCTAGAGTTTATGTTGGTTATAATTATTTTTATATATTAACAATTTTAAGTAAGCTGCTCTCTTCCAAAACATTCTTCAATTTGTGTGATTGAAATTAATTCATATTTCGACATATTAGAGCATAAATAATTAGTGTCAATACAAAACAAACCTGGGCTCTCAGTAACCAAATATATAGCATTTGAGACGAAGCAGACAATGATGATGAAAAAGACAATTCATTATTGGTTTTTTTAATGATGTTTTTTATACTATTACTATTGATGTGCTTGATTTAAAAAAAAAAATCAATGACACTTAACTTGCCCCACTAGAATACACTGCTTACATAAAATAGTTTATTGTGTGGTTTTTTTTCAACTGCCCTTTTTGATAAAATTTTTAGAAAGCTATTATATGAAGCAATAACTTTCAATTATAATGTTTATATATATATATGTATTTACGTGATTGCTTTGTACATATAAAAGAACGGTGAAGAAAAAAAAAATGTCTCATTTAAAATTCTATAGATGAATTGTTGATGATGTCAGCTGGGATTCAAAATTGTGAGCATCGGAGAAATAACGTCATATGAAGTTAAATATATTCAATAAATCATATTTTTACAGCTCATAAATCAGAGTAGGAGAGAAAATCATTCCACGATTTGAAAACAATTAAGTTCCGGTCTTCTGTCTAAGATCGCGTTCGGAACAAAATATCGGTGTAGATTGCTATAGAAAGAGACTGAATAGGAAAAAAAGGCCTTAAGCCAAGTTTCTACCTAAGACATAGTTGAATGTGCTTGAGCCTTTTCCCTCTTTCTTTTAAATTTACTGCCAATGCCCCCTCCTCCCCACAGACAAGAGTCCTTGTAAATATGCTCTCCTTTAAATGTCAAAACAAATTTATGAAAAAGATAAATTATTCTGGTAATTTTTTAATATTATAACAAACTTTATATTTTTTTTATAGTATAAAAGGACGATTGATCCATAATTTATTTTTAAATACATCGTAATTAGCAACAGTTAAAATTCACCAGTTAATTTTTTTCACAAAAGTTTGTTATTGATAAAAAAAAAAGCTATAAAAAACTCCCCAAGAAATATAATTGTTATAATAAATTATTAGAAATATATCCTGAAAAAGGGAAAAATTAGTAATAAATCACCGGGATAAAAAAATCAAAGTTAATTAACACACCCCTAAAGAAAAATCCACCTCTCTTGACAACCTCGGCCACACGGTACTAGAACCTTTGGCAGGCCAGGGCCATCTCGTACAGATTTAGCTTTACCATTGTACGGGCAATGGACTTCTTCAGATACTCTACAGACGATTGATACTTGGCAAATTTCTCAGGCTCGACCCTCCTCCAGAGATAGAAATTGCATTTTTTCAGCTCTGAACTCTTTGCAGACCCTAAACCTAGGCTCCAAAAGTAAAGACATTTTGTGGTCAAGACATCTTGCCCTTTTTTGGCCTTCTGTGCAGGTGCACTGTCTTGTTGGGAGATGTAATTTCTTCTTCGGGCTACTCAATCCACCCATGGAAAGTAAATTAAAAGTGTAAAACCTTAACCAGTGCAATAGCAAAGCTGGATCTGTACAAGATACCCCGGGCCTGCTAAAGTATACGACGCTGTGTGGCCGAAGTTATCAAGAGAGGTGGATCTCATTATGAATAATTGAATTCTATTCAATGTAGATTTCAAATAGTAAAACATTGTTAGTTCTACCCCATCTAGTTCGTTCGTTATAAGTTTCTAAAGATTTTCCGAATTTATCTGGACCACCCTGTACATTATTAAACCACAACTTCAAAAAAAAAAATGTTTTAAATGAGTTTCATACCTCGTCAGAATTTCACACTCAATAATCAGACAATCATATTATTCAATAGTGTGAGTGTCTGTTTGTAAGATCTTAGTTTGAAATTCCTGAGTCAATCAACTCACAACTAACGACCAGGAATGTGAAAATTAGAAAAATAAATGAGAGACAAGGTAATTCAAAGATTCTCTTTCTTGTGAATTGAAATGCAGGTTCTGAAAAATAACAAAGAAACTTCATCAATTAGAATAGATTGAGTCCACCTTAGCAGAATAGGCTCTATATATACAATTGTTTTCATATTCATCCACATGATCCTGCTAAATTAGGAGAAGGAGTATCATAAATAAATGCAGGTCTGGTCTTAGGTCACTATATGCAGTGGGCCCCGCACATATTTATATTTAAAAATAAGAATTAAATTATTTTGAGAAAAATGAACAAATTTCTAGGCCATTAAAAAATAAAAAATCTAAAAGGCTCCACATTTTGAAATAAAATTGTCAAACGGTCCATGCATTTTATATCATAAACAAATAAAATATTTACTGAAGGACACCGTAGTTCATTTTCTACAAAAAATTCAAAATTAAATCCTCATATTTAAAAACAATTTAAAGAAAAGAACCTCGGATATTTATCCTAAACCCATGTCTTGTTCATTGCATAATAAAACTAGAGGACACTAGCATTAATTATATTTATAGCTAATTATTATTACTAAAGCGCAATCATAGGGCGCTCACTGCAACTTATGCGACTGTAGTGGGCACTACAAGTTCATTAAGCTACTCTCTTGATTAAACAAGAAAAGAAATGTCTTTCCTAATATTATTTATTATACTTCCCTGTATTTTATTTATATAAAAAATTTAATGAAAATTAAATATAAATTAAAAAAGAAAAAAGGATTTGAAGAAAAGAGCCACACATATTTATCTTTACCCCAGTCCCCGCTCACACTAAAATCGACCCTAGCCTCAGTTATTGTTAGTGTTGAAATTTTTTTAAGGAAAGGAAAGAGTAGAAGGAGAAGGCAGGAGTGAGACATATGGTATACCTGAATTAGAACCTTTGTTAGTATCAGTTGCCTGTTAAATGATTTCTGGGAGAACAAATGAATTAATGCTATAAAGAGGAGAACCTTCCACATTTAAAATAGCATCCCTGGAAGGAAAAAAGTATAATCATAATTACATTCATATTTATTTATTTTATTACGTTTGTTTTTTTAAAAATCAATTTATACCAAAAATAGGCGATAGTTCTTAGTTCAGAAGCAGAGACGACACACGCAACAAAAATTATTCCTTGTCTATTATTTAATGGTATTTTTTCATTATAAGACCGCAACTCTAGTTATTATGAGTAATTTAAATCGTTTGCATTTTTTAGCTCGTCATTTTTTTTTAAATCGCTAATTTAAAGAACATGTAAATCTTACTAGATTTACTTCCTTTCTTTGCAAAATTTAGAATTGAACTTTTCCTACAGGTAGAAATGGGTTGATTTTTCTGCAATCTCTTCTCATAATCCCATTTTTTCTTTTTAAACAGTCTTGGTTTGATTTTTGCAAGACTAGTGAGAGTACTCGACATTGCTTGGAATTACTTTGCCGCCTAAACACTTTTATTTTTCAATCATTAATATGCATTCATATTAATAAGCATGAGTTCCACTAAAAAGGTATTTGTTACAAACTATAACACGACCATTGTAAAATATTAATTGATTGACTATATAAACTGTTGAATTACGCTGTTGACCACGATTCAAATAAGTTAAACCAATTAATTTGTAGATTAAGAGTCCTCTAGAGAACTACACAATTTTTTAAATCGCAAGTTTCAATCATTGATAAAAAATCTGATTTTTTGACTTACAAGTTTTTTAGGGAGCAAAAAGTGTTGGGGTGAGTATTCTTGATTTTTGTAGAATAATGGTTCAGGCGAAAAACAAAAGCAAATTTAAAAAAAAAAAAAAAAATGTAACAATATAATAAATTCGCTATTCCTTTCTCTTTCTATTCCATTTATTCTTCTTTAAAAAATAATAATCTATAGCATGAAAATAATGATAAAATCAAAGACAGTTATCTTTGTTATAATTTATGTTTCGCTTATGAATAAATGAAGTAGAAAATAGTAGATAGTTTGTCCATTGTCTGATGATATTGCAAGGCAAATAATCTCTGACGGATATTTAATTTAACATTTTTATTGTTAGTATTCTATGTATATATCTACTCATAGTGTTGGGTATCGGTTTGAAAATCTTAGACCGGTCTGTGACCGTTAGGGTTCTTAGTGGACCGAACTATTTCTTTTCCCTAAAAAAGTTCTAGTTTGAAGAAAAAAAAAAATATAGTTTGGATCTGTACTACAAAAAAAACCGGTCTAGATCGGTGTAAAAGAAAAATTCAGATTGGATCGATCTCCCTTAAAATTCGGTGTAGACCGATTCTATAATGAGTTGTTTGTGACATCAGTTGTATTTAAAAATTGTAGATAGGACCTAAAATGATTTCATATGATGTACACATAGAGGATGCGACTTCCATTTTACAAATAACATCCCTTTTTTAAATGGATTTTCTCATAAACAAATCATTTGATTTTTATATGAAACAATGCCAAATAAAAGATAAATAATTTTAAAAAAAATTATTCAAAATAATCGCCTTTGGCGTCAATAACGGCGTCGACTTGACCTCAGAAATGGGAGCAAGTCTTGATGAAAGTCTCTTTTGACAGATTCCAAAATTCCTCTCAGATCCTTGACATCAGCTCGGATTTTGTATTGAAGGAGGATCTGTTGGCGTGTTGTTCAACGGTATTCCATGAAAAGAAGTCCAAGGAGTTTAGTTCCAGTGCACTTTGGGTCCAACAATGTCGAAAAAAAATATATATGGCAGTCTGACCTCATCTTGTGATCAGCATGGTTTATTGTAAATATTATTCATAACCACCTCTGGACTCTTACAGTTCCTTCCTGACCCTCCAAACAAAAGACATATAAAAGTTTAAGAAGTTTATAATATCAACATTGTCTTTTCCGGCGCGGATTGCATCAAAAATACTGCTTTTCCACGATTTTGGAATAAACAATTCGCCTTCTTTTTATAACTGATGCCAAACACTTGTGTCTATCCTCCAAAACAACATATAACGTTCTGCCTGTGCGTGCACAGTTGTTTCAGTCTCTCTTAATTCCTTGTTCAACAATAATATTTATACAACACATAAATCTAAATGAGGAGAAAATTGGTCAATAGATGGGTACCAAAAAAATCGCCCCAAGTTTTGAAAACGAAAAGTGGTGAATATGGGCCCAATAACGTCGTATGAAGTTTAATGACTTGTATAAATCATATTTATACAACTCATAAATCAGGAAAGGGCAGAAAATTGGTTCATAGATTGAGAGTAAAAAAATCAGTCTATAGATTGAGACCTACAAAATGTGGTCCACATTTTAAAAATGAATAAATTTCCATCCACGGTCTGTGATCGTTTTCTGGACTAAAATATCTGTACAAATCGGTCTCGAAAAAATCATTCAAAACAGAACCTAAAAAAATTTGTTCTCTAACGGATTTCCATCACTACTACAGAAATATGTATCACAACGATGGGTCCGTTTCAATTAAATATGCTATGTGAGATTAAGAAATTAACTTGGCAATGTTTGTCTCTTGTTATACATAATATTTTATTTTTATTGCTGCAATTTCGAAACGTCTTTTTCATCATATTTTTTCAAGGTTTATACAGAAAATATTTTTTTACTCTAAACTTCACATTTAGGCATTGATAAAATTAAATCGGTTGTATAAGAGCAAGTTGGAGTTTTTCAAAATCACATAATATAAATAAAGTATTATATCTATGAGTTGGATTATTTTCTATATATATATATATACCGGCCCAACCGTTATTATTTACCCACAAAAACTATTGAAGTCCATTGAAAAAAAATCTAAAAACATTCAAAGATCTATAATTATTTACAAAAAAATTAATTTTTTGAAAAGAAAGTTCAAAAATCCACAATTGTTCAAAAAAATATAATTTTTGTATAAATTTTTTCAAAAATTACATATAAATATTTAATTTTTTTTGGAAAAAAAATTCAAAAATCCATAGCTATTCACAAAAAAGTAAATTTTATGGAAATATTTTTGAAAAAAAATTTCAAAAATGAAATGACAAAAAAAATCTAGTAAAAAGCAAAAAATTCTTCATTTGTGGACGTCCCTGAGCTACCACAGGCTTAGACGTCTTAAAAGTTATCACATGTAAATAGTAATTACAGCATTAAAAAAAAATTAAACTGGGAGACCCCCAGTCCCCTAATTTTTGTCCAGAAATACTTTTCTATGAAGTAAAACTTTTTTCTTTTGAATTAAACCTTTTTTTTTTTTTTGTTTAAAATGACTTTTTGTATTCTTTAATGTGTTCCTGAAACAAAACCTGCAACTTCTAGAACACGATTAACGTTGTGTCTCTATATATTTGTTTAAAAAAATCACGAAAAAGATAAAAATCAGTTTTGTTATTCAGTAAGAAGTTACAGATGCATTCTTTTAAAAAGAGAAGAATAAGATGTCAAGTTATTTTGCTCAATCCTTTCTAGATTCTTCAGACGTAGAAGTTTTCATTAAGCCTAAAAATGCTGATGAGAGCTTTGATTGTGAAGAAGAAATTGTAAGGTAATTCAAGAAATCGAGTCATAACAAAGATAGTTAGTCTAATCTAGTAAAATATTTACAAACAGGTTTCGGTTATCATATACAGTAGTGGCAAACATATATATGTTGTCGAATTTTTTAGAAAATGATAGGCAAAACGTTTAAAGGGAAGGACAGAAGTACGGACACTTGGCCGAAAAAACAAAAATGTTATGAATATTAATGCTACAATAATTTATAGTTCTGATTCCCATTCAAATTACACCAATTTTTATAAATAAAATGTTTAATTATTTGCTACGAATTGCAATGATTAAGTGTTGATGAATTAATACTTGAATCATTTTGTAGAAAGATGCTTCAACAGTTGTCTCAAAGTGCTATTAGAACCAAAATCATGGCAATTGTCCAATAATTAATTAAAAAATTAAATTAAAGAAGAGAATAAGTCAATAAATCAATCAATAATAGAGATTTAATGAACAATGCAAATAAATCCATCTTTTATATCGAATATGTTGGGGTATGTAGAAGAAAGTCCTGATTGTCACTTTGCTATCCTTTTGTTGTCTTTGTCATTATAACTATGATATGTATTTGTCATTAGAGTAGTCTAATATATAATTCTATAGAATTGCAACCTGAATCATCATTAAATATATTGATCATTATTTTATTTTTTTATAAATGGTTATTGAGCAAAGTGTTGACTGGGAAAATTGGTATTCGGTAACGTGTCCAAATCCTTAAAGGAAGAATTATTGAAAATAAAATGAATCGTTCTTTAAAACAATATTAACCTTATTCAAAATTGTTAAAAATGTTGAATATCCAGGGAAAAGCAATGACAGATTCCGATCAAAAAATATATTTACCACAAAAAAAAGGAACATTAAATCATCATACAACTCTGTTAATTATCTTAATTTTTAATCACTTAAAAATTACAAGGTTGAGATTTGTAAGATTCATGATTTAAAACTAGAAATAAAAATTGTCTCAATCTTTTTAAAAATTTAAAAACGATAATAAAACAAATTTATGTTAGTCATCCTTCATTTTCAGAGCACGAAAATGCATATATTTAACATGTTTCACGAAAAAGTTGAAGATCAGGCGAGATCAAAACTATCTGTGCTAGAAACTCATGAGAGCCTGGAATCACTAGTAGTTGCTATCTTTTGTGACGGTTCTAACACCAAGTTAAGAATTTTGTCTGGCATCGAAAGGGGCTTCAAAATTTTGTGTGTCAACTGTATATGAATGAATTGAATTGAAATTGAAAGAAGTATTCAAGCAAATAGACGGCGAGTATTCAGGACAAAGTATTTATTAAAAAATGAGTGAAAATATTCGAGCAGATTGATGTAAATACCAACACAACCTTATCGACATTGCCTTGGCTACTCATTAAAAAACATCCCCATTTACCTTTTCAGTAATCAGGAATCTTGAACGAGGCCAAAGGCCTGACCAAAACTCCTAAAAATTTGAGATATTTCATATTAGATAATAAACCAAGCTAGACTCTCTTGAAAATGGTAGGGGTTATCCTAAACTATTACGCTCCAATATGGTTTGCAATTAAATTTCAAGGTAATTTATTGGATGGTTCGAAGCATTTTTAGCTTGCCATTTTACTTTCAAGTGATATTGATCAGGGTCTTGTTCTTATTGTATGAAAACTACTTAGCAGAAATGCATTATTAGTTAGCAGCTTTGGAAGATGAGGATTCGGAAGTTCATAAATTTGCATAGAACCTAGTCATTAAGGAAATAATTAAAGGTATTCATAGCTTTTAATTAAGTTAACTATGGAATGAATCATTTTCTGAATAGGATTGATTGGTCCAAGAGAATAATCTCTGTTTATCAGTCTGAAAATAACTTATGAATGAACTTATTCCATGACATTCCTAATTTGTAGCAAGAGTAAAGAAACTTGTTTCAAAGGCTTCCTTTAAGGTGTATGTACATAAATTTTCTCAACTTTTAAATCAAGAACAAAGCTAAGGAAATTTAAAACAAAGTCTCAGAATCAAGTTTGATATATAGGTATGTATATAATGTATGACATTATTATAGATTTAAAAATAATAATCATTTTAGATTATGAAAATATTATAAGTAAATTTGAAAATTAATCTGATATTGTTAGAAATCTTTGCATATGCCGTTAAAGTTCATGTGAAATATAACTAGATATTATATTGTAATTGATATTTACCGAGAAAAGACAGATTATAAAGTAATTAAAATATAATATATACATTATATACAAAGGGTGTTGTTGGTCTTATTTGTAACTATAGAATCAAAAATAACTGACTCGCTGAAATTTCTCCTTTTCATAAGGGATTTCCATCTCTTATGGTCTATTTTATTACCAAATACATGGGCGCGCAACTTTTGTTGTTTAAGGAATATATTACAATATACACAAAGTCATGTTTTTAAGTAGGCAAAGCTTTTTTATTGACCACAAAAAAAGTTTAAGTAATAAGAAATTATCTTTTACTTCATACAGAAACCATTCCGGACAAAAAGAGAGGTTGTATGATTTGTAAGAAAAATTTATTTTATTGCAAAGGTTTCTATTTATAAATGGCAACCTTTGATATTCCTAAATCAGTGAAAGATCATTTTATGTTCCTCTGAGATCCCCTCAGAACTATTCAAAGACATCAGCAGGGGTTGGGTTGGAAAGGGCAGTAGCCCATCCCCCCAAATAAAATAATTAAGGAATATTTTTACTTTTTATTATTATTACAAAAAAAATTTAATTTAATTTTTCAATGAAGTGGTATAAATTTTTTCTCTAAAAATATAATATTCAATAATTTTTTAAATATTATATTTTTTTATTTAAAAATCAATAGTTAATCTAATTAGAACTAAATTGTTTAAATTGAATTTTTGTGAGCAGCTTTGGATTTTTGAATTTTTTTTCCAGAAAATTTAATATTTAATTTTCTTTTCAAATAATTTCAGCTGTGGAATTTTGAAATTTTTTCCCTAAAAAAATAATTTTATTACATTAACTATTAATTTTTGATTTTTTTTCCCACAAATTTGATGGTTGAAATATAATTTGTCAGTTTTCCAAAAAAATTAATTTTTTGTGAATACCCATAGATTTTTGAAACTTTTTTCCTCAAATTTGATGGTTGAAATTTAATTTGTCTATTAGTTTTCCAATTTTTTTTTTTTTTTGTGAATAGCTGTGAATTTTTAAATTTTTTCGAAAAATTATATTATTTGAAATTTTTTTTCAAAAAATTTAATATGAAAAATTTAACTTTTTCAATAAAAAAAAAGAATTTAAAAATAAATATAAACCGGCGTATATAACTATTAACATACACACATTAAATAAGAGAATAATACTTCAACGAATTAATCACTCAAATGACAATCGTTCATAATTTAAAAGTCATATCTTGGAATTTTTCTATGTTTTATTTTGTATAGAGTTGAGTCCTGTTTTATTAGATTTGATGGATAAGCAGGTCTAACTAACAGACGCTATTCCAAAACACTACCTAACAGAAAAAGAATTTAATCTTGAATCTGAGATCTTGTGACAAAAAAAAAATAATACACAAACAATGCATTGATTCCCATTAAATCTGCATTCACATAGTTAAGGAATAATGATTGAGTTGACAGAAAAAAAACAATTAAAAGATTCTCAACATGAAATACGTCAATTAAAAATTACGTACAGCTATATTCATTTCTCAATTTTGTTTCTTTCAGGCAGACATGGCAAGGTTGTAAATCGAGAGGACTTACAAACCACAAAATTTAGGCTGTGTTTATGGCATATACGAGGGTCGTTTGAAAAGTCCGTGCAAAGTCCGAGAGATGGCACAGCTGGCGCGTATCGGGGTCATGTTTAGTTAGTAGAATCTATTGAAAGAACACTCACAAAATTTACAGCCAGATCGGTCTATTTTTTCTGTTTGGAATCGCTTGAATTGAGGAATCTGCTGGAAAGTTGATAGCTACTGTCTTTTGGATTTGCAAAGACTAATTGTCATCGACTATCTGGAAAAAGGTAAACTATATAATTCATTTTTATTGGACCATTAGAAAACTGAGCTGCAAGAAAAGTACCCAGGATTGAACCACAAATAAAACATTTTTCCGTCACGACAATGCACCAGCTCATACCCCCACAGTTGTGGTAGCAAAATTAATGGAAATAAGGTTCTAACTCGAGATATCCATATAATAAATAATGTCATGCGCCTTCACTCTTCTGTTATCCATGACCATATAATGGATTTTATCAATGATTTCTTGAGTAGTCACCTCAATACGTCCCGAGCCTTCAGCGTCACTTGTGCCCATATGGTCACTCCCTAAATTTTAAAACCACTTACAAACTGTTCTAACAGAAAGTGTGGAGTCCCCACAATATTTATCAATTTTTTTAGGCTCCTGAGTCGTTTTGCCTTTCGTAAAGTAATATTTAATCAACACACGAAATTCTAAGATTTTAATTATAATTCTAAGCTAATAGAAAGGAGAAATTTATAACAGAATGGACTGTTGAATAATCCTTCTTGAATCTTTCAACAAAGGAGAAATAAGTATGTGCCAAATTGCGAAGTTTAGCCATTTTTTAGTGGTGGTAATGATTAAGTATCTCCATTTAAAAAGATTCCTGAAGATCTCTCCAAGTTGAAATTTGCTCCAACTACTAATTTGGAAATTGAGCGTTCTTTCAGTAATTTTACTTTTATGAATAAATTTATGACAAATATAAAACGACACTAATTACTTTAAATTACCCTTATAAAACTGTATCTTTCTTTAAATAATAATTGCTTAATTTTGATAATCTGGGTACTCTTTTTCCAAAATTTTAGCACCCTTTATTGCTTCTTTTGGGCAAAACAATCGCTCAAAAATCCAAAGTTTAGTACAAACTAGTTACAAATGATGGGTTAATCCAGCATTTTCAAACTTTTTAGGGCCATGGACCTTTCAAAAGTACATACAATCTCATGGCACCCTAGTGAAAACATAATTAAAATAACATTCCAAAATTTAAATGCAAATCCCCTGTTTATTTAAACGAGACAGTAATGGACTGAGCATAATATGAACTAAAAATTATAATAAGTTGGATTGAGATGCCAACAGTATCTGCAACCTTCTTGGAATTCACACTGGAGCGGAAGAAGAATACACAAGCTTAGCTTTTTTGTTGTTGCTTTGACATTTCTACACTTAGAGACAATAGATCAAAACCTGACGAGTTTATTTTGGGTTCAGCTGTCATTTTGTTGTATAATAAACCCTCATAATTAAAAATAACTGAGATAAAATCGTAATTAAATTCTACTACATGTTTTAGTAATTATTGTAACTTGTTTTAAGAGGTCACCAGCACTAAGCGGTCGTTTTTTCTTTGCCTGGGCACTTTATACAGGTTACGTTGTATGTATGCTGTTATTTTCTACAATTATTTATTGAAAATCACTTCTCTAGCTACATTAAATATTCTATTATATTGATGTTACAGCTAAAATACTACTATTTTTTTACTATTTTTGACTTTGCAACTAAAGACTTGTATTTCAATATCCCTCCTATATGCTGATTTGTATGTCAAAAGTAAACATTGCGCCAAGGGGCCCTGCTCTTACCTATGTGGTACATTATATTACTGAAAAGATATTTGTAAATTAAAAATCGGATTCATTGAATCCGGTTTTATCTGGGTATTCACAACAGATTATGTTCTAATTCAAGGGTGCCTACACGTGACCCGCACACTGCATTGCAGTATGCTTAATATTTAATTCGATCAAATTATAGAGCGGTGGAATTTTTCTCAATATTTTCAAAAAATTACAAAAAAAAGCCTGATTGTTTTTTTTTTTTTTGATAAAAAGTTTTTTTGCAGTTTGGCTTTGAAAAATTATATTTGCCCTTAATTTGAAATAAATATGTATATAATAGTTTTGTTTTATACGGCCGTTTTTCATGAAATTTAATTTAATATGTACTGTGGCTCATTAAAATATTTCAAGTGGCAAGGCAGCCCATTATATTAAAAGGTTGGGCATTCCTATTCTTATGTACCCATTTTTTCATATGAATCTACTTATGTAGATGGATGTACGTATTTGTTAGTTGAGAATTCACTTTCATTTATGTACAGTAAAGTTCCTTAAACTTGTTTGAGGCTATGTATTTTTTTTCATTTGTGTATATTTTTCGTTGATGTTTCAACTACCTACATACAAACATGCAGTTTCCTTAATTACCTACCCATTAAGCCTCTTGTATGTTTTTACCCCCTTTCTTCCGTCGTGTGACTCTATGATTAGCTTACAAAAAAAATATACAATAAATAAATGTACCCATGTTTAAATTATAGTGGCATACCCAAGTCTTACCCTCTTTTTGTGCCATTATTCTAGGTCAACGTGTGTGGTGTCGTATAGAGTTAATTTTGTATCTTCTTTAACTAAGTAAATAGCTTCATTAGTAGTACCCCAATTGAATAATAATCAGCATTTGAGTTGTATTTTTCCTGTAATTGATAAATAAAAGTTGGGAACTATTTATTTTTGAAAGAGTTCCTCTGAGAGAAATAAATAATAGGGGTAGTGTTGCGTCTTGACGAGGGAGAGACACAAACTTATTTATAATAGGAGAGATCCAGGATGACCGAAAGACAAATGAGATGATGGAATGCGTGGAGGAATAATGTAACACTGTTTATAAGATCATGTGTATTCTAACTATACTCTAATTTATTTACACGATACAAGACTATTTATAATACGTAAAACACAGTACTTATAATACATAGACGAATATACAAGAAGTTAAGAACATGTAAGGAAATATTAAATACATAACAGGTAGTAAAAAGAAATCCATTATTTCCCCTGGTGTATTACTGCGATTGATTTTAGTTAGATAGCGGAAGAAATATAAAAAACTTTTCGACAGTTTCGTCATAAGATGACTCAGTAGTATTGTTTGAGCGCGTGTCAAAAACCAACAAGTCGAAAATTCAAGCCAGCCGGCTGGAAATGGGTGTATTATTTATAGTCCTGATTATGTAACATACAATCGTTTTGTTTTTTTGTTTCGTCCATTCCGTTCCTCTAATTAGATGTCAAAGATGCACTACCCTCTAGAAGGCCAATTGTCGAGTCCGACCTTCATGTAAGCACTGCTTTCATTACCAATGAGATAAACATTAATGAAAAAAAAATCATGAAAAAAAATGGATTTCTTTTTCATACAAATTTTATATATAACCGTCAAGTTATTTTTGATGGCAGATTGCACTTGTCCATCAGATATCTTTTTGAATATAAAGATTGGATAGAAGCAGGTTTATACTATTTAGCATTAACCTTATTAATCGTTTTTCACATCAGCTAAATTGATGAAATGATTGACTAAAACAATATTCCAAAAGGGTTAAGGTAATTAACTCCCTTTGGGTTGATTAACTCTTTAATAGTGTGGATGTCTTCTCTTTTGCAACTCTTTTCTTTCTCGCTTTCTTCTCTACTACATCCTTATTTGTTAACAGCTGAAATTTAGATCAAGCTTTTTGCCAACTTGTGACATCTTTATATTTTTTTCTAGAGTGTTGTCCTAAGCACAATGTTACATCTTATCGGCTTAACAGGCCTCCCTTTTATGAGTGCTCTGAACGATGATTAGTTGAATTAGAATTAGATCTGGGAAAGTTGTAAAGAATTTCCAACAAACATAGTTGGAAATTAAACTAAACAACTATCAACGACTTGCCAAATTTTTTCTGTTTCTTTTCGGAGGAGAGGATACAATAAATTAATTAAGTATTAAAAAAATTCCATTTAAATTTTTTACTTTATATACTAGGCCAACCATTATTATTTACTTATCTCTAGTATACAAATTTGGAGAAGTTATGAGTCATTTTTTTGTATTTACAATTTTCCTATGAGCGACGTTGTAGATCGCATAATTAGCTTACATGCACTGATGATACAGTGTATATCGTCTTCCTTGATGCCCCAGTCTGTTTCCCAATGGTCTTCTGGGACAATTCTGCGTGGAGGTACGCTGCTATCTCATTCCTCCTCTATTACTGGGTGGTCATTGAGGGTACTAGGACATTTTTTTCCTTAGCAATTGACAGCTAATTACGTGATCTACAAGATTGCTTACTGGAAAATTGTAAAAAAAATGACTCTTAACCTCTCAAAATTTCCATAATCGAGATGAGTAAAAAATAATGTTTGGCTCGGTATATATAAAGACCAATATTTCATACACCTTTTTGACTCAATTATAGGCTGTATATTCAAATTTATGGAATAAGTTTAGATAATCAAGAATTTAGTCAATAGTTTACAACCTGTATCTAATTTAAGAGGCTTATCCCTCCCTTCAAATATAAGAATTTCTCAATATCTCATTGCGACGGCTAATTTTGACTACTTACAGTTTAAAAAGAATAATTTGTTGATAAAAATGTATAGTAATTTGTCGCTGAATACAATTGTAATCCACACGCATACTTTTGTGCTATCAAATCAAAATATAGAAACTCTAATAGTTCAAGAGCGTTGTTTACCTAAATTAGTTTGTAAACAAAGCGACAGAGAGTGGTGCCGTCTTGCGGCAAAAATATACAACTCCTGAATTATAATATTAATTATTCAAAAATATAGATGTATATTACTCACATACCCATTTTTTTTTACACAACAAGCTACAGACTAGACTGTCACACCACCTTGCAACTTATATATATTTTTTAGTTCCCTCATACCTATTCGAAGTCATGTTAAATTTAACTTCAAATCGATTATGACCTCATACTAGGTATATTCATGCGTATTGAATTTAATCAAGAGATCTAAAATAAGCAGTTACTTTGATATTGATTGAAAGCAATAATAACTAACCAAGATAGAATAAGAAGAAGCATACAAACCCACCTATATTCAAAATACTTTGTGGGATTAAGGAGGTATAAATAAAATGATTTAGCACTTTTTTGTGAAAACAGTTTGTGTGATAAACTTTATTCAGAATAGTGATATATATTTCAAATAGATTACTTCTAAGACAATAAGGATGGTTTGGATGGATCTTTTTGCGTTTGAAATAAACAGTAATGCATACGAGTTTAATTCCTCCCCGAATCGAGCTTCTAAGTGAACGCAATTTATCCCATAAGAAATAACTAAGAAAAACTTTTGCTTAGAATCCAGCTTGTATCTCAAAAAATTGTACACGGGTAAAGTTGTGAAAATATGATCTAAAATAAGTTTGAGTTTTTTTTGTAGTTTCAACCACAATAGTGTTTTTATTTTCCATAGAAGTTATTTTTATATATTAGTTATTCTAGCAAAAACATTTAGGTATTTAGTATAACAACGAATACTCGAGCTCATAAAATACGGAGAGGAGTAGAACAGGAACCATAGTTGCCATTGCTCCCCCCCAATCCTTTAGAAGATTTTTTTATAGTTATGGCAACAAAGAAAAAGTAAAAATTTCTACTTGCCCCAAAAAGTTGTAGAAATCATTATTTTTTGAAAAAAATGGAATTTATTTATTAAAAAAATATATTCATTTTAGGGGTCATACATTTATGACGTACAGTAAATAGTACAATTTCTGACTCCCCGTTCCCTGTGCAGGGGCGCCCGCATGATTATATTTTGGGGATGGCTTGGTTTTTGGATTTTTTTGAAAAAAAAAAATTTAAATTAAATTTTTTAGGAAAATAATTTCAAAATTAAATTTCTCCGAAAAAAACTTCATATATTTAATTTTCTAGTAAAACGCAAAAATTAATTTATCAAGGGAGGGATACAGCCCATCCAACCCCCTCCTGCGGACGCCTCTACTGTCTTTGTTTGTTTAAAACTTGATATCTCCCTCAAAAATGACTTTTTAATTTTTACAGCCCCCCCCCCTGTATGTACTTGTAACTAAAATATATTCATTATCTTTAGGACAACTGATCAGGGGCGTCCGCGGAATTATATTGGGGAGGGGGGCTTGGTTTTTGGAATTTTTGCTCCGTTGCATAATTTGGTGAATGACCTTTAATTTTAACCCCTATTTTCAATTTAAAAAAAATTATATTATAAAACAAAAAATGGTTCGTTTGGGAGCTATAGCTCCAAACTGTTTTGGGCCCCCTTCCTGATATACTTCATATTGAAAGGTTTTGTTGGTTTGTTCTCAATGTAGCGAACTCCTAAATATCCCCTCCCCCTCCCTCCCCTCTAGACTTCATAAATGTATGACCCTTTAATTTAGTCTCTACCCAAAAAAAAAATAACATAAATCCGGTTCGCTCTGAAAAGCATGTTCTAAAAGAGAGAGAATCACTCTAAAAGATGGAATGTTGTTGACTGTCGTGACTAGAAAATCAAGGTATTTGATAGAAAAGAGAAGAAATCGAAATATCAAAAAAGAAAAATTAATCAACTCTATATTTTTTTATAATCTAGTCCCGATTCAGACCCTATTTCTGAAATAGATTGTTATGAATTATCTCCAACAGTTCATTATCATTTGTAAATATTAAAAAGATTTTTAGAAATGAGAAAATACTGTCCTATTAGCCATAATTTATCCAACCAAGGTATACATTCTAATTTGGAATAAAACTGCGTTAGTCTGATATAAAAATGACTTTAACATATTTCAGAATAGATGGATTAGTTTATATATTCTTCAAAATATGGGTTTCAAATATACAACCTCTGGGCTTCCATTGCGATTAATCTGTGTCGGGGGATTGTTATGCATTTACTAATAGGACCTATTGATCTTCTTAGTATGTGTTTTATATACATGTGTTCAATAAATGTTTTACTTTATATTTCTTTCTATAAGTACCCTCACAAGATTATGAATGTCAGAATAGTGTCATATTCGAATGCATAGAATATTCGGGAAATTATCTTATACCTTCATGATCTCTCCCTTTATTTCACTCAGCCATTTTAGATCCTCTTTGTGGAATTTTTGTCAAATAACCTCGTCAGACACAACAGGGATAAATCTACATTTTAAAAGGGGGTTTAGGTAACTTTTTTTTTTGCGTTATCCCAAAAAAGCTTATAGTAAAATTGATTTAATCCTAAATAGTGGCAAGATTTTTATTTGTTTATTTCATTTTCGTTTCTTTCACTTACAAAAAATAATTGTTAAAATTCAAGAAATTTATACTTTTAAAGAAGATTTAATTTTTGGTAAATAACTTTCGATTTTTGAGAAAAATTTAATTTTTAAATATTTTTTCAGACAAAATTAATTTCTCAAATTTTTGGCTTTTTTTTTCATAAAATTTAACTTTACAATTTTTTCCACTGAAATTTAATTTTTGGATTTAAAAAAACAAAAAAACGAAAATTTAGTAGGCAGTATTAAATTTTCGGTCATAAATGATCATAATATTGTCAACTAAAAGATCATGCTTCTATAATGTTCCTACATTTTGTCTTAACAATTCTTTTTTCATGCTGATTGTCAGCAACACCACATGTTTGAAGAAAAGGCAAATTCTTCTTCATCTGTTTAGACGATGTACTGTACAAAAATACTTGAGATACAAACATGTTGAGATGATGAAAATACCATGAAATAATAACAAGATATTCCTTCATTCATTGTTTAAATGAATGAATTTGATTTGTTGTAGAGTTAAGTGATCAGAATCACTTCCTGTACTTTACTAATATGGAGAGAATATTAATTATTATCACGTACCAAAAGACTAATGGAAATTCTATTCTGATATATTGTGGGTATTGGAGTCAAAAATGTAATTAATCTATAAATACATAGACTTGAAGCAGAGAATGAGTGTGATTCAAAGCGTTTTTGAGAACTTGAACCGGAACAAATCTTATGGAACGAATGACAGAGAGTAAAATCAAAAAGAAAGAAAGAAAAAAAAGGATCAAAATTCATGGGTAGTTAGCAGGAGCGTCCGCAGGGTGTGAACTGGAGGGGCTGTAACCCTCTCCCCTAAATTAATGATTTTTTGTTTTTTACTAAAATTTTTTTTGGTAAGGATTAAAAAAATTCTTTGCGAAAACAGGGTTAAATTTTTCTTAAAAAATAAGGTCATTGGAGAAAATTATGCAGCAGAAGAAAAAGTTTTATGTTAGATTTTTTTTTTGGGAATATCTATGGATTTTTAAATTCTTTCTAGAAAAATAATTTTTCTGAATAGCTATGGTTTTTAAAATTTTTTCCAGAAAAATAATTTTTTCTGAATAGCTCCGGATTTTTAAATTTTTTCCAAAACATTCAATATTATATCAAAAATTGCACCCCTCCCCTCAAAAAAAAATCAATGCTTGAACGCCCCTGATGACGTCATTACTATATAATTTGTCTGAATGACCCCCCCAAAAAAAAAAAAATACAAATACATTCTGACACCAATGACCACGTCCTTGTAGACCTCCTTGGTCACCTTCTGGCCCTTTTGGAAGAAGTGGGGGGCATAACTTGTCCTTTCAAGACAACTCTGAAACTTTCAGTCCAGATTTTATCAGATCTTGTTGAATGAGCTGCTCTCTCAGTCTTTCCCTCCTCATCAAAGGCCTTTATCACGTCATAAACTGTTAATTTTGATATTTGAAGAAGGAAATTATCTCTTGAGCAGAGCTTCAATGATGGAAATTATTCTGACTTTTTCTATGCTTGAACGACAAAATACTCAAAACATCTTGTTATTAAATTCGATAGATTATACGTTTAGCTTGTCGCAAGTATTAAAACTTTTAGCACTCAACCTATACAAGTTTCATAATTAGCTGTTATTCTGGATTTACCTTGTACACCCTGTATGTTCGTAGTATGTGCACTATTAAAAAAAATGTAGTTTACCAAATGTACAACACCCCTGAAATTTAAAATTCATCTTACTTTTCGAATACACCTCGTATGTTGGCCCAGATATGGCCTTATAAAAAAACTATCATTTGTTAATAGTTAATGTTTTTTTAATATTACAACGACATTAAATTAATATATATCTACCCATAGATATTCCATTGCATAGTTGTCTGACAAAGGAGTATAAAATGTTTGTGAATCATCAATAGATCCACGTTGTAATTGTCAAAAGATGTGACACATTCATCGTTAAAGTATTATTTATCTTAATTATCCCCGAAAAATAACGTCATTGATGCAATGTCATCATGTTCGGGGATTTAATCCTTTCTTAGAACAGTTTAAATAAATATCTATAATAATGTGACATAACGTGCTCTCAATAATTAATTAAGAATAATCTTAACCCTATAAAGTCATAAGTATTCCTTGGATCTTCTACATATTTGGGTAGTTTGACAATTTTTCACTCAAAAACTGTATGGATGCAAGTGAAAATACATTGTTAACGAATCAGTAAGCAAAAAACATTACAAATTTCTTACTAATGATCATAAAGTGTTGCAAACATGTTATGTCATCGAATTCTAACCAATTCATCATGGAAGTACTGACTAATAAAATAAAGGTAATATTTATTTATTTTATTTTTTTTTCAACGAGTGTTTTTTTTTTAAATAATGTACTAAATTCACGTATATTTCCAAAAAATGACACATATCATTTAAAAAATGACATATAATTTAAAAAATAACACATATAATTTAAAAAATGTTTAATATAAAGAAAATCATTCACCTTTTTTATACACATCAGCAAGAAAAGTCAGTTGATTACTTTAAATAAATAAAAAATATATTAAAACCTTGATTTAAAAAAACAACAATTTTGATCGATTTTCAAAAAAAAATTGTTTTTAGAAATGGAAAATGATTATAATTCCAAAACATCAGACAATTCTGACCATCTTATTAACATTGTGGAGGTTATAAAGATGATAATATTCTGGAGTGTTCTACAAAATTGTCACTGACTACTTCTTTACCGGTGTGGCCTTTTAGAAGGTAATGAAAGAGGTTGTGGAGTCATGGTTGAATGCCAACTAGCCTGAAGTGGATTACTCAAGATTCAGCACCTGTCCATAACATCTCGAGCTTAGTGCAAGAAAAACCTCACCAATTTCTGGCCTCCAAACTTGTAGCACCCTCATTACCGGACTGCTTTCTACTTGACTATAGAATATGAGGTTTTTTGAAAAGTCCCCCACCAAAATGTTGATTCCCTGAATGCCTCCGTTGAGAAGGAGAGGGTTGATATATTCAATGACTACGTCATCAAGCTGTGAAAAGGCCTTCCGGCATAGACTGGAGATAATAGAGGCAGCAGAAGATGGATATTTTGATAAGTAATTATAAAATTACCGAGTGGTCCATTGAAATCTGAACACTTTTTAAGTCAATAATTAATTAAGGTTGAGTGATTGAAATTAATTTATATTTCGATTCACTAATGTATAAATAATTAGTTAGAAGAAAAAACAAACTTGACCATTTTAGATTACGTACAAGTCGAGAAAAATTATACTTGAACGTGATCGATGAATTTCCATTTGCGCACTCCAAGCAGTTGGGCGTCTCCAGGACTATCATCTACTCCGTCAGCAAGTCTGAAACGTTGGAGACGAATAAGGGTTCTTTCAAAAAGGTCAAACTGGACACTGAGGAGTTGAACAAAACCGGCGAGGCCAATCCCTTCAAATCTATGTAAGAGATCCTGCATTGCAAAATTCTTTTGCACTCTTTTTTGACAATTTTGTCCCCCCCCCCTCTTACTGCCCGTATGCAACTCCTTATACCTTTTGGGTGCATGTCGACGGAAGACATGCAGTGTCTGTCATCTAACATCGAGGCCTCAAAGCCACTGTCAGCCAGTACTGGCTCGCCATGACAAATGACTACATCCGCAGGGGGTGTCAGAACTTTTGCCGCCGCCTGGAAGACATCCGCTAAGGGCGGCTACATTAATTATTAAGAGAGCCTAGGCACACATCTATTTATAGTATTAATTTTGTTGAAATTATATCGTTAATTAATGAATTATATCATTTTGAATTTTAAAATTCAAAATGTTCCCATTTTGATGCACCACTCGGTATAAATATAATGAGGTCGATTTAAAACTAACTATCAAAAATGGTGAGATTTGCGTACGCACACTATAGGAATTAACTATGTATGGCATTCTTTTTTTCTAAGTCTTTTGGAAGAAAAGGTTGAGAGATTTTCAATCGTATCAATTAGATAGATTTGTCATGATATCATTTAATTGCATCTAATTTGAATTGAATGCCACTATGTAGATATCCAAAGGAGGAAAAATTATAATATGACCGCAATTTTATCATTAGCTTATCTTGGAAATAATATTAATCCATTTATGTCAATTACATAGAAAATGTATTCTTTGAAAATCAAATATTCTTCATCATCTCATATCAAATCAATTTATTCAAAAGATTTATCCATAAATAAACATCTTAGGAATTCTAAAACTAAATATATATTGTCCATACACAATATACCTATGTAAAGTATATCTGTTTTTGTTGTTTTGAAGGTCCTTTTTTCATAAGCAATTGTGCACACTTCACATGCCTATATTTTTGAAACTATTGAATTAAATTCATTATTCTCTAAGCAGGGGCGTCCACAAGGGCTCGGCTGGAGGGGCTGTGGCTTCCCAAAGTTAAGGAATGTTTTCTTTTTAATAAAAAAATTAAATTCGGATTTTTTTTTTCAATAAATTAAATTTTTCAAATTTATTTTCTAACAAATTTAATTTTTCAACTTTTTTTCCAAAAATTAATTTTCTGTGAATAACTAGGGATTTTTTACATTTTTATTCAAATATTAAATTTTTAGATTCAAAAAATTTAATCTTAAAATTTTTTTTTCAACAATATCAATATTTGAAATATATTTTTTGAAGTTTTTTTCAAAAAGTTAAATTTGTTTGTGAAACCCTTTGACTTTTCGAAATTTTTGTCTGAATAGCTGTCAATCTTTGAATTTATTTTTCAAAAAATTTTATTTTTTTGAAATTTTGAAATTTATTTTCATAAATATTTAATTTTTGTGAATGGCTGTAGGTTTTTAATTTTTTTTCCAAAAAAAAGTAATATTTGAAATTAGATTTCACCAATAATATATAATCATGTTGAAGAGGGAATTATGTATTTTTCTCAAACAGTTGTTAAAAGTTAGTTTATCTATCTATGTATGTAGATGATACACGTAGCTTTGTTTACAATGGAACAAAGCAGTATATTTCATTGAACAAATATGGCACGGCGTTACCTCGCTAACACAAAATCTCCTATGTATTTTGTTGTTAGCTGTCGATTGCCTCCTCTCGCTCTATACGTCATGGCTATTTCATAATTTATTCTTTTTCACACAAAGTAATAGGTTATTCTATACCAGGGTTTCTAACTTCAACATGATCAACCTTGTATATATATATATTGGCATTTTTATTGTTTAAATGAAGAAATTTTGCCTTTCATATAGAAATGCAAATGTATAGCTACACTTTTAATAAAATATTAGAAGGCAATATGATAGTCAGAGTTGGGCAAGTTAATGCAACTTAACTAACATAAGTTAATAAGTTAATTTAATTAACTTATTAACTTAACTATTTAATTATTTAAACAGCATTATTTCAACTTTAACTTAAATAGTTAATTTTTTTATTAGAATTAACTTTTAACTTAATTAATTGATTTTTTAAACTCCATTATCTTAACTTGATTAAGTTAATTAGTTAAAGTAAAATTTATTTTTTGATTATCAGTTGAAAAACTAAAACAACTTTCATCAAATAACCGTTAGTTCTCCGATTTAGTTATAAGTACATTGTGTCGACACTATCCGTTTTATTAAATTTTGGAACTGGGTCATTCCACACCAAATCGTTTTTATATAAAAACTCGAAAATCTAAAAATTTTAGGTTTCTTTAACTTTCATTTAATTAGTTAATTTATCTTCCATTGCTTTTTCGCTTGGAAAAAGAAGTTGTTCGGTGTTTGAATCTGTATTTTTTCCTTGATCGTTCAATTAGAAGTTGAGAAAACCCCAGCCATAAAGACCAACAGAATAATCTTTATTTATGGTGCAATTTCTTCCTTGGGCTACTCAATCTATCCAGGGAGTGTAAATGAAAAGTGAAAACCCAGAGCCAGTACAATGGCACGGCTGGATCTGCACGAGGTCACCTGGGCATGTTAAAGCTTCCAAGGCTGTGTGGACGAGATTATCGAGAAAGGTGGATCCTATTATGAATAATTGAATGTCATTAAATGTACCTTTAAAATGATAATAAAAATATGATTATATCCCAACCTGTTCGTTTCTTATAAGCCTTTAAAGATTTTTCAAATTTAACTAGATTAGCCAGTATTGTATACACTTGATGAACGACTTCTTGAATGAATGCTTTTTGGTAAATCTTTTTTTTTTTTTGTTAAAATGATTGAATATCTATTATGCAAGACTTTGCTGTCTACTAAATTACATATATCCTGGTTCCAAAAATAGAAATATCTTGTGAGTTAAAATCATGACGCTTGAATTTAAAGTATAGTATGTATGTAAATTATAAATGTACTAAATTTTTGTTTCTTTATTAAATCCAATACTCACAAAGAACACATTAAGTCATTTACTCATGACATAATAATATATTCCAATTTTTGCATTAATTGTCCATCCAATGCATGATAATAATCTTACTTAATTGTTTGAAGATCAGGAAAAAGAATTGTACATACATATTGAATGAATTTTTTCCTTCATATTATAATTTCTAACGTTATAGTCATAGTTATGGCTGTAAGTAATATAACCTGCCGGTATGCTAAATCAAAAGAGACCGAAAATGAACATTGTTACTAGACTGCTATTACCGTAATACCATAAGTTGGGAATTCGGTTTTGCAGGATATTTTTTATTTTGCATTTTATTCCTCTAATCAAGAAATTCACCATCAAAGTAAAAAAAAGGTCCTTCATGGATGCATTTTATTTGAAAAATTGTAATATGTCGAAAAAAATAAAATTTTGATTATGTATCTTTTAAATTATCGATGTAAGAGAAGTTACAGGATTTTTATTTTGTAAATATTTTGGTAATTATTTTGTGTTATATGTTGTATTCCAAGAATATATACTCTATAAAAATAAATCTAGTCAGATCCGAATAAAGGAATCTTCTATTTTTCTGATGAAAAGATGAATATATCTGGATTTTTCTTATATCTAACGTAGTTAAAAAACCCACAATTTGTTGATACTTATGTTAATAAATTATTTACATGGTTATTTATTAGATACAAATATGTTTATGAAATATGAAGTGCACCAAGTGACTCGCTATCATATATACAGAGAGACAGGCTTTGTTTTATTAATATAGATTAGTGCTATCTTGTATGCAGTGTGCCAGCATGTAACAGTAGTTTTGTAAGTGCAATCAGACTGTATATAGTTTTAGAACCTCTGGTAAACCAACTCCTCTGACACATTGGTTATTAAATCAATTCACATCATTAATTTATAAGAACATCTGTATTCCTATTAATACGAAAACCTACTCTAATACATACATAAAATGCACGACTATGTATACCTAAAACGAGGTAAAAGACAGTACTTTACACACATATATATATACAAGAAAATAAGAGAAGAAAACACAAATACATTACAGTTGCATATGGATAAAAGACTATCAGGATCGTCCACAGCGGGTAGGCTGAAGGAAAAATTTTACTCGAAAATAGGAGCATCAATTTTTTTTGTTCTTAATTCTATCCTTTAAAAAAGTATTTGGTGCAAATTATACAGCAGAGGAAAAAATATCACATTTGGTCATTTTTTCCAAAATATTAAATTTTTTTCGGAATAGCTATGGATTTTGAAGTTTCTTTCCAAACAATTTATTAGTTTGAAAATAATTTTTAAATTTTTTTCATAAAAAATTTGAAATTAGATTCCTGAAATTTTTTTCGAAAAAACTTAATTTTCGTCGAATAACTAATGATTTTTGAAATTATTCTCCAAAAACTTAGTATTTAAAATTTTATTTTTGAATTTTTTGTAAGCATGTAAGTGGATTTCTGAAATCCGCCCCAAAAAATAATAATACTGCGTACGCCCGACTATGAAGGAATGGTAAACGGAAATAGTTTTAAAACGATTTATGATACATGTCATATTTATCAAATTTATTAATTTCATAAAGCGTTTTTAAGAATCACTCTAAAAACGAATAGGGTGCATGATTTATTGTTTATTATGATAATGATTTTTTTTTTAAGGTAAAATATTAATTTACTCTTTGTATCAAGGAGTGTCCTTGTTCCTTCAATTGACAAAAGAACAAACTGCAATGAGTACTGATTATTTAAGTAAGTACATTTGTTATGGTAACAGTCAATCATATAAATATCATTCTCATTGATATGATATGTACATTAATGTACATATTTGTGAACAATTATTTTAGCAGACAAATATTGTACACTTTATAATTAGATATTAAATAATTGTATCTTATGCTTTATGTACATATTTCACTCAAGGACTTATAAAGGGTTATTCAAATCCGACTTTATGATACAGTATCTTATAAAAATAATCAATAACGAAAGTTTTTATAGAATTTTTTATTATTATTATTAAACAAATTATCTACATAAATGTTGTCTTTTTTCGACAAATTAAAACAAAAAAAATTTTTTTTAGGGGGGGAAGGGGGGGGTACTATCCCTATACATACCCATAGTCACGGTCCTTGCCATACCCTACATTATAAAGTAAAAGACACACTCAAGGCCGCTGGGGGACACTGCCCACGGATTATTGAGTCGTAAACAGTGGGATGTCAGTTGGAAAATGAATTTAGACTATTTTTATAATCTTAGAAAAATTATAATATATGGTAGTTGGAATATTTTTTGAAAAATATATTTTCTATCAAATATCATCGAAAATAATTTCAAACATTCGATTATCGACCTAAATAACATGTAATACGAGTTCAAAATTATGCATAGGTCCATAAATCTGCAAATTAAGACTTTCATGATAATCCTTATTATATTATCTCATTCTGTGACCTAGGGTTTATGTTCACAAATCAAAAGTTTTGGATTTTGGATCTCTAACCGCTAAATTAGTAAAAAATTTCAAAAATGAAATTTTTAATATCAACATTTTTTACAAAGATTTTTTAAACTCCAATGTTATTCAAAGAGAGTTTAATCTTTTGGAAAAAAAAATTAAAAAACAATTTGTCAAAAATATCAAAAATAAAATTTAAAATTTTGCATTGAATTTCAAAAATCTACTGCTATTTACAAAAAATTAAATTTTTTTTTTCCCAAAATATATTTCAAATATTAATTTTTTTGAAAAAAATTTCAAAACTTCACAACAATTTCTACAAAATTAAATTTATTGGAAAAAAAATTCGAAAATCCATAGCCAATCACAAAACATTTAATTTTGGTAAACAAATTTCTAACATTTTAAAATTTTAATTTTTGCTCTGCTGCAGAATTTGCCCGAATGATGAAAAAAAATTCTGTTAAATAGGAGAAATTCCTTAATAATGGTGGGCTACACCACCGCTAGCCCCCCTTTGCGGACGCCCCTGTCACTTGTATAACAATTAGTCATTTTTGAATAGGAATAAGGTGAGGATACAGAATAGGTGAACTAACACCCAAAATAAATAATTTTCTTAATCTTTAGTATTTTTAATTGTTTATTCCTGGATCTTTTTCAGGATATTATCCAAAATGAAATTTTAAAAAAAGACTGGGAATTAGAAAATGAATCCCTTCAAAAGAAACTTTACAATTTTTGTAGAGTTTATCACATATGTATTATTATTACCCAAAATATATTAACAAATAAAGATAATAAAATAATTGAAAAATGCATCAGATTTCTTTATGCAGCTGTCATGTGTTTTATAGAAGCAAGCTAGTATGATATACAGCAAAGATCTAAAATGACAAAAAAAAAAAAAAGTTGTAAAAAAATTGGTACATGATTCATGTCAAAATATCCCGAGGCTCAAATTATAATTAATAGAAGCAATTTTTTTTTATGAGGATGAGATGTGGTAATAAAAACGAATCAGTAATTTATCAAGTATAAAAAGTCATAAAACGACGTAACTCAAAAGATTCAAAGAACTTTAGAATTTGGATGTAATCTGATCAATCTTCAAAATGAATTTGAGATATACATGGGTTCTTTTGTAGGTATATCCAAATTTACTAGTAAAGTTTACCACCGGTTTCCCCTAAGGGACAGGGTGCTAAAAAGGACTTAGAATGGCTGTTTTATGGGGGGGATTGGGATTTGACTAGTTCAGAATTTTTTTGATCGAAGTTGAAACATTTATTTATAAATAAATTATCAATACTGTTGTATATTTATATATGAATAGGTTTAGTTTATGTATACTAGCAGAGGATTCCTGTGTTGCAGCCCAAACAGGAACTAGCAACACCGCTGCAACCGTTATAGTTTTGTTTTTTTCACAAAATTAGTATACAAAAAAATTGTAATGATGTTTCTGATGTAGTTCCTATTTTGAATGCTTCTGTCCATTTGATATTGAAACCATTAAAAATAAACAGATCCCTAGTGTTTATTATAGCCAGGGTCGTAGGAAAATTATAAAAAGTTAGACGTTAAACTTTTTGTGAAGTCTTGGGCATCATGTCGACAACATCTCCAGATATAAATAAGACTGAATATACATAAAGAGGAGGAACAGTGTTATCACGTGACGGTGTTTTTTTACCATAAAAAGATGGAGATTTGAAATCGGGAGATCTCAAATGCGACTGGCGTCCCAATCCGGACCGTGCAAAATATTCAATACAAGACTCAGCACTTTGTCATGTCTCAGACAAGTCACTGAAGTGGTTAAGTGTGCATTACCATGGCTTTAGTGGAAGAAAATATGGAGTGCATGCAGTCCAAATGGTAATCCAAGGGGCAACGGTAGGGGGAAGAGCTGTTGCCTCCCGCCCCCCCCAATTAAGGAATGGATGAAAAAATATGGATATGAAAGCAAAATTTTTTTGATATGGTATAAAAAAGGATAATTAATATGAGAATACGCTTTTATGTCTTATTTTCTACAAACCTGCGGACACCCCTGAATCTGATTTATTATTTTGTCTGGGGCTACGTTGAATCTAAAATAAATTGAACATATAATCCCATCAAGAACTCTCTCATTGTCTCCACCAAACAGATAATCACCAATATGCCAAGGAACTGCCTCGACACCATGGAATAGTAAAAATATAGATTCGAGTGCAAAAGCTGTTTTGAATTTTGCCTTTTGGGTGGGTAAAAATCAGAATACAACGTACCTATTCTGGTTCACAGTAAATCCCTGATTATTTAGCGCTCTTTGAGATGACGGATCCATATTAATTTATGAGGAAGAAAAGTGATGGGAACAGTTGCACAGTAAGGAAACACTAAAAGACATTTTAATAGAAACATCCCAAAATCGTAACATATTAATAAAATTAAAGGGAAAATTATCTGTGCTTCTAACTCCATCTCTGGAAGGTATATAAACGTGGCTTGGTGGTCGTTAAAATTAGCCAGTAGCCAACAGTCATAGTCTTTTTTTTGTACTAGCCCTCTGAAAAATGTACTAGCCCAAAATACAACATAATATTAACTACCTATGTACTTGATATATATACAGAGATATTTGACTACCTAAGATTCGAAGTGAAACACCTTTCAATAACGTTTTATCCTATCAAAGCGCTCTACAGAGTTTGTTTAATAAATCGGTTGTTTCTGGAATTGAAAATAACAGAATGTTCCGCCCTTAGAAATCTTAGTTTTGTTAAAAAACATTTCCAAACTTTACGAGAAGTGAAATATTACGAAATTTGTCAAAATATGTTTACTTAAAAATCACAGGTACTATTTGTTTTTAATGTGTATTAGACTTATGACACGTTGACAGAAGGTAATACTTATGATTTGAACTTAAAATTCTTTGCGTATATGTAATATTTAAGGTACGACAATACGTAACCAAACGGGGTAGATACAGACAACCCTGTACTAGTCTGACTTGTTTTTTTACTAACCAGAGACAGCGTGTCTGTCAAGTACTGGAGTTAAGGGATCTAGTAGAACATCCGAGCGACGATACTTAAATTAACCTAAGATTTTTCTTTTCCTTTTTGATATTTATTATGGAAATGTGTTTCAATTTGTTGTCAAATATTAAGCATTTTGACAAACCTGTTGAACAACAAGCAATGTCTTTTTCACAAATAATTCAAAATTTGTCAACAATATCTCTGGGGTGTTCACAATATGGAGAGGTTGTACCCCCCACCCCCCAAATTAAGGATGTTTTGTTTTTTAATAAAAAATTTAATATTTCTATTTCTTTTTCCAAAAAATATAATTTTCTGTGAATAGCTGTGGATTTTTAGTTTTTTGTCCAAAAAGTTAATATTTAAAAAAAAAATTATAATTTTTGTTATGAAAATTTAATTTTTTAAATATTTACTCTACGCTTTACTTTTACTCTAAAACTCTACGCTTAATGGATGTGGTAACCCACTTTAAGACTAACCCCAAGGACTGGTCCTTAAATACAACCGAACAATATTAATGCATAAGGAAGCAACACTTCAATGACGTCAGAAGGGATTGAGTGTTCCTTCTTTTTAATTTAAGGACTACGAGGTGAGACGTACAAGACTGGACTCAACTGGACCGCAGTACTCGGTCATAAATAAGGACCGAGACAACATTACTTACTGCAGCTCTTTGGTAGGTAATGTATTAGGTGAAATAAACACTTCTGAGAGTTTATCGCTAGATATCTTTAGTGAGTTACATATATCTCACAATAAACACATTGAATCAAAAAAGCTTAAAGTATACTAAATAGTTCAGCGTCCTTAAAGAAAGATCATTTACAGTTTTTGTTTGGTGAAGCCGGTTGTGTGTGAGAGCGTTTCAAAATGGAAGTAAGAAAAGTGAAAATTCGATACATTCTTCAGTATCACTACAAGAAATGTGAAAAGGCAGAGAGCACTCTGCTACTTATAGGCTCAATACAAACAATTTTGTTCGGGTAATATGGATGTCAAAAATGTCGATAAATAATGGAAATCGTCGAGTTGGATCCGTATTTGAGCACTTATTCCATTGACCAGGAACTGAAGATTGGCCAGAAAACCGTAGTGAACCATCTAAATTGGTTAACCCTAACAATATTTATTTTATTGTAAAAATAAATCGAAAAAAAACCGCAGAACTTTTACCCTCGCATATTATTAGACAAGAGGATTTATCCAGAGTATCTATTTGTCTGCGCTTTCAACATGTTTTGAATGAAATAACGACTTAAAAACTTCCCAAACAATATGAGTAATTATTATTTGCGTTACTTTTTAAGTCAAAGCAACATTCACAACGAACCACCAACCAACCAACCCATTAGTTCCGTGATTAATGAATTCCTTCTTTTTTATTTTCAATGAAACTCATTAGTGAAACACATATTGCATTCTTATCTTCTCTCAAACAAATAGTTGGATCCACATATAAAAACAATTGTATAAAGTAAAACAAAAATAAAAACAGAGTAATTTAAACTGTCGAAAGAACAAAATATTTTATTTATATACTTTAAGAAGCAAAGAAAAAGAAAAATCAATTTGATTTTCAATACCTAGCAGAAAATAGAAACAGATGTTATTGTTCATATATAATAAGTTATAACTGACCATTACTTTAAGGTTCTGTTCCCTCATAAACAGAAAGAACAAAAAACTAATTAAAAATTAACGTTACCAATAAAAACCCAAAGTTTACTTGAGTTTAAATATATATATATGTATATACAAAACCAAAATTGATTTCATATAATAATTAATTATATGTCAATAATTAATGTCACCTTAAAGTGGCACCAGAACTAAATAGTCCATTGTACACCACTTTTTTGGACTACGTGGAATAGTTATATAATAAAAATGTAAGGTTGTGTTACTATGACGTTAATGTCTGACCTTTCCACATCATGGATGGGGCTAGTATACTCAATAGGATTTCATAGGATATTTATGACTGAAAATATAGTAAAATGTGAAAAATCTAAGCTCAACACAAAATTGATTACACAAAAAAAAAATAGTAAAAAGGAGTAGTTTGAATTTTCCGACAATAATTTGACTTCCTCCTACGTCGATACTTTTATTTTATCACGCAATCCGTCCTCGAAATAGAAACATAAAAAAAGCCCTGAAATCTGTTTTGCTCTCAATATCCTGATATTTTACGGATCTTACCCATTCAAAGTCTGGTTTCCACAAAAACGGATCTGCTAAATTATCTCACACTCCCAATCCGTTCCAACAGTCAAAACATAGTCTTGTCCCAACAATTGTTATATTTGACTGTCATTCCGATGTGGCTCTTAATTCTTTTGATTAAAATTCTAAATTCTCAACATTTTTGCGTACGTTTTTCTTTACAACACAAATGAATTGTAGCGTAGATACTAATTTATCCACTACCGAGAATAGTAGAGTGCACCAAATACTGTTTCGTTTTGCAGATAAATTACTTTGTAGACCAATAAATATTATATACTCTAATTGATCCTATAATAAGGATTGAATATTGAAGCTAAAAAAAGCTATTAACGAGTAAAGGTGTTTAAAATGTATTTAAAGCCCCAGACAAAATAGGCACTGTAAGTTCATATTTTAGAATTTTTATTAGATATTTCAAATTTCAGTAGATCAGTAAAAGATCCGGACTTTGAGAGCAAAAAAGATTTTGAAAAGCACATCCCAAGACTTTGTTTACATTAAAGACTTAATCCCATTTTACTGAGTCTATAAAATTACCTAATTCTGATGTAATTTAATTGTCTTCCGGCGGCACTTCAAAGTATTTGTGAGTTGTAGGGAGGTGACGGATATATATATAATGAGGTCGTCATAACCACGCAACCTTACAATTTTATTATGTATTATAATGGGTTTAGACTAAAAAGATACGGTAAATTGCCGCTATAGAGTATTATTTGATGATTAGTGATGTAAATTGCATGTATATTTTAGCCTCCCCGTTTTTGTGGAATTAGTCATCTGAAGAATGAATTTTCATTTTCCATAGCTGTGTTCATCATTATTTAACTCCTGAGTGCTTAACTTCTTTTCCTACATCATTCAATTATATTCAGAACCTGTGCACAAAAAGACGGAGAGTAAACTTGAGGATCTAAGAGTCGAATTGAAGATTGATATTGGAATAATTCTTGCGGATGTCCAAGTTTATTTCTCTTTCCTCTCCTCGCTCGTCACAACTGATTGTAGCTGATCTAATGAAACGCCATGACAGCTCAGCTGCTCTCCTCTCAAAAATGTATTCAAATTGTTAAGGTTACTATTACAAATTTTGGTTTTTTAACATGCTCAAAATACACATAATTTAGGGGTGTCTCTAGGGGGGTTGGGCTGAAAGGGCGGTATCCTCTGCCCAAATTAATGAATTTTTACTTTTTACTAGAAAATGAGACCACTGTTCAAAAAGGGGGGTCATTCTGACTGACCACATCAATTCTGTTCGTATGGGAATGAACAAGGTTTTAAGATGTGCAATTGCACAGACTCCCAACAAATAAGTTCATCTACAAAAAAAGGGACTCCTTTGTAAATGCCATAATCGAACAATATGCAGAAAAAGTAGTTTATTTGGTGAATGTGTTTATGTTTAGGATATATGTATTTAGGTAGCATTAGTTATATTATATGATTTTTTGAAATTATTACATTTTATATTGAAAAGTATATTTAAATAAGTTTTTTGTTTATGTCTATTTTGAACAAAGTAATAATATTTATATGAAATATATAACTGGATAGTTGGAATATTATGAAATAGGATCAACGATTCTAATGTAAATTTTTATTAGACCTTTACTTATTGCTGTAGTCATCCTAATATGCCCAAATTTTATCACGTCCATTCAAATTGCTCACCTTTTTGGCTTACATTTTAATATTAAAAAAAAACACCTGAGCCTATGGCTGCAGAGGAACTGCATACCGGTCATAAACCACCACCGAAGTTCCACATACCTTTACAGAGACCATTAAGTATAATACCAAAAAAAAGTTCAAGAGTTCTGCGAATAACAACCCATCTTTTTGACCAGCGTTCACTTGCACAGCAAATGAGCTGGGGTGTATCATAGGATATTGAAAGGGATCCTTTATTTGGAACATCTCAAAAGAATTGGATGTTGCAGGCATGTTTTTATACTTAGAGAGAGTCGTCCAAAGCTGAACTTCATTAGTAAAAGAATGGTGCTATTGGGATATGGAGAAAAAGTAAAATGCTTTAAATTATATAAACCTAGAGAAAAAAAAATTACTTTTAGTAGAAATGTTGTTTTTTTTGATGAAAATTGTGATCCTGAGCTTGTCAAGAAAGTGATAGTATTTGAAAACCCAAATGATGAAGCAAATTCAGACGAGGATATCGGCAATTGTTCTCCTCATAACATTGATGATAGTGTGCAAGAACTCAGAAGATCTACAAGAGAAAAGAACAACCAAATCGTTTTGGATAAAAATTGTTACACGAAGATCCAAAGTCACTGCAAGAGGCTCTACAAAGTTAAGATGTAACAGAGTAGAAGAAGGCTATATGATAGAGGAACTTGTTCCTTGAAGAAAAATGATGTTTGAATTTGGTAATATTTCCTCATAATAGAAGTGTCATAAAACAGAATGGGTATTTGAATTGAAAAAAAGATAAAGAAAATAGGCCTCCAAGATTCAAGGCACAGCAAGCTAAATTTTTCAAATTTTCTTTTAATTTTTTTGTTTTTTTCTGAATATCTATGGATTTTTGAATTTTTTTTTGAAAAAATTTAATGTTTGACATTTTTTCCCAAGAAATTTTATTTGTTGAGTGTAGCTGTGGATTTTTGGAATTTTGATCTTTGAAATTACTATTTGAAATTTTATTCAAAAAATTTAATTTTTCAAATTTTTTTCCAAAAACCAACCCCCCACCAAAAAAATATAAACCTGTCCTATGATTTTTATCACTATTAATCTCTACTTTGAAAACAACACTAAAAATTCCTGAGAATAATATATGCTCAAGATTTTGAAACATATTATGTAAAATCACAGCAATCTTAATTTGTTAGATTGTTATTTCACAACAATTTATGAAATACATCTCCACTATTAAAAGATTAAAGCCTAACAAATATATCAACTATAAGATATGAGACCAATTACAAAGAATCAGATTTATTAGTTACGTGCATATATTGCATAAAATGCTTTGTTTAAAAATGTAGTCATTAGGGCGGATAGACTTTCAACTTTTCTGGATTATTGATTACGGGCAGTGCGGAAAAGCTGTCATATGTTACAAAAATTACCTATGCAAGATTTCATTTTCCTACGACATCATTTTTAAGTCGCACATCTCGAGCAAATTATAAAAAAAGACTCTTATTGTCGGTTCACTGATGGGCACAAAGAAGTTTGCACCTCTCTTCTTTTTGTTTTGAACGATTTTTCCCCGACCCATTATTGTGTATATTTAACACAACCTTTCAATTTTATGTAGTCAAGTAAAGGGACAAAAGAGAATAGAACAAATGAAGAATACTTCTTCTGAGAGTTACCCTCCACTTCTATTTTTTGCCTTTTTTGGTATTGTTCTGATAATAAGTGAAAATTCATTTTTTTTTTCATCAGTTCATTCATGTGACGTAAACAAATAAACAACATCAAAAACAAACGAATCCCAGAAAACATATGATCAAGAGAAAAGACACAAAAAATTTAATTGTTACAAATCCCTCAAGATCAAAATTGAATAAAAACATTCAAAAGAGAAGAATTGATAGATGGAAGTATCATTGAATCATTCTTTTCCGCTTGGAAGAATGGAGAATCATCATATATTCCTTTTAAAAAGAATGTTACCTTCCTAGAGTAGTTTGGATTCGTTTAGTAGGATAATATGTCTTTGCTTTAGAATTACTTTTCTGCTTTTGTCTCTACTATTTTTAGATTGTTTAAGCATGTGGGAAATGAATATAATCGACACGAGATCCTTGCATGAAAGTCCAATGATTGAGAACAGCTCGAAGCTATGATGAAAGTGACAAACAGAGCTCTATTGAAAGTCAAGAACTATTTTTATTGAGGAATGATGAAGATTCTTCAGTATACTTTCTCACTCCTAATTGATAGTTGATATTAATTATTATAAAGTACATACACAACGTCAATATCTTTCATAACATTCCATTTCTATGATTTATAGAAATAGTCTACATGTTTTTTTCTTTAAATTTGAACTCTAATCTGTAGTGGAATGGTTATATGTTAACTTTAGATAAAATACTTTCTTTGGATTGGTATTCACCTTTTGTCCAATTTACCGTATAAAAAATGATTGGTTCACTTTAACTTTAAGCACTTTTTCACTTTAAGCAAAATTGGATTTGAATGAGTATAAATTACTATGCATCAGAAACCGACTTTGATTGATTTATTATTGAATATTCAAAATGTTTACCCATTAATATCTTCATGAGATATCTAGATAAAATAAAATGTTGTTTGAAATTCAAGTATTTATCATAGATTTTTAATTAATATATACGCTGTGTGAAACTTTAATGAATTAATTATTGTAATTACTTTCCAGATTCAAAATTATCTTCAGTGGTGTAAAAATCATTTTCATATTGGGGTAGGATGAATAAGAAATATTAAAGTCTTTGTTTCTTGTGGGGCCTTGTGGTTCTTAAGACTCAATTACTATTTAAATAGTTGATTACAAATGTATATTTTTAGACGGGAAAGATCAATATTGTCTAAGATTATTCTCTTTTTTTCCTCCAAAGGGTAGCATTAGAAAACCACTTGAAAATTAAAATCCATAGCTATTCACAGAAAAATAATTAACAAAAAAAAATGGCAAAATTAAATCTTATTGTACAAAGCAACAGTCTATTGCCCACCACCCTGCGGACGCCCCTGGGTTAGAATAATGTTCACTATAATTAATTAATACAAAATAATGAGTAATGTTGTAGGTATTTTAATATTTATTGACAAAATATATATAACTCCTTCCAAACTTTCAACTATATAGATGTGAGACCTAAAGATGACTTTGTAGGTCAATGAAATTTTCTTTAGGTTATTTTCTCACCAGATGACAACTTTTCCGAGCTAGTTGTTATCAAAATTCCAAAAATGTTGAAAAACAAATCAGCCGAGTGCCTATGTTAGTTAGTCGTTGTTTTATTTTTTTGGTGGATCCATCTACATTCAACACAGATAACATAGTACGTAAGAAAGATTCTTTTGTATCCTTTTTCACCATCTCTTTAGAACTGAATGTAACCAAAAGGTAAACAAACATAGGAAGAACAGATTCCATTATTTAATGACTATAATTAATATCATTCACAAAAGGTAATGGATATGAACTTTCATGTTATCAAATTGTGTCAATATTGACGTTGAATGGATAGGATTTCATGAAATATACATTTAGAAATTACCTAAAAGAAAATAAACAACTTAAAATTTAAAAAGTAAAAAGACTTATGAAATGATAAAAAGACAACAACAACCCTCAACCATCAAAATAATAAAAAAATAAATGGTTTCTAACATTCCCTGAGCAAATAAATACAAGTGTGGTCTGTCAACACAAAAGCAAGCTAGAATGATTTTTCTCAAAATTGAGTGTACATTTCAAAGTTTTGAGCGTCAAATTGTTCTAACTCAAAAATTACAATATACATACGTGTTATTGCCTATATGTCATGCTAGAAGTCTAATATTTATTGTTAATACTTCGAAATAGAGACATTCAGACTATTGAAATGAATTTCTCATATACTTTTTATTGTAAAAAATTGGAAAACACTATTATTCATCTTGCTCGGTCACTTTGCCGAAAGCCTCATTGTCAATTAACCACTTCGTGGAACGGACACTTAACACCATTCATGTTATTAGATCAATTTTAAGAAATAAAATATTTAGTTATTTGCCACGAATTACAATGATTAAGTGTTGATTAATAAAAGTTGATTCCTTTCGTTATAAGGATGTTTAAAAAGTTGTCTCAAGGCGCTATTAGAACCAAAATCATGACAACTGTCCAATAACTAATTAAAAAATTAAATTAAAGAGGAGAATAAATCAATTAATGATTGAGATTCAACAGACAATGCGAATGAATTAATCGTTTATATCGAATAGGTTGGGGCTCCTGTGTATGTAATGAAGTCCTGATTGACATTCCTCGATCCCGAAGTGTTCTCTGACCTTATAATTTTCTAGATGTGTTTGTTATTGGAGTAGTCTAGTAGATAATAATTAAATAGTAATGCAACATGAATCATCATTAAACACATTCATTAGTTTTTTTTGGAAAAGTGTTTTTAGGCAATAAGGTTTTTTGCAAATGTGTCCTAGAATAATTATTCATAATGGAGTTTCAAAACTTCATTCTATAAAATAAATATTTGAGTTACAAAAATATGGCTCTCAGCCCTCGATTTGTATTATTTAATAGTCGTCCATTTGTATTAACAAATTATTCGTATTCGCCTTTTAAAGGACCTGCAAATTGCACTTGAAGTACCCGAAATGGTGATAATCGTAATTTATAGATTTTTCATGCAATTGAAAGGGACCATACGTTAGAAAGATAAGATTTCCTATTAAAGAAACTTTTTAGATTTGTAATTATTAAAATGAATATTGTTTGAGTGCACCTCAAAAATAGACACCAGCAATAGAAAATATCCCATATTTTACCGTTTTTATTCGTTAAAGGGTAAAAACGGAGGCCGGGTGGCTAAAAATGGGAATAGTGTTTATGGTCCTAATATTGTAACAGCAAATTTAATGCAATTTCGTTTTCACCATCCCCGTTTTGATAATTTTGATGTCAAAGATGCACCAGGCTCTGGAAGGCCAATTGTCGGAAATGTGGATGAAATTGTTGAGTCCTACCGTCATGTAAGCACTGTTTTGATTCCCAAGAAGATAAATAATAATGGGGAAAAATCCATAAAAACTAATGAATATATTTTGACTAAACCTATCATATTATGAAGTAATCAAATAAATTTGGATTTTATCCTTTTCTAGATATTTGTTCAAGATTATTCTTATGTTGACGTACCACATATATATATATATATATATAATATAAGTGAATTTCCCCTGAAGATATAATATACCTACAACATGTATAGACTGACCCACAACAATCACCAGTTATATTCTCAGAATCTAGATCCCTATGATAGGAACATCGAAGGGCCTAAGTGATAAATAAAATCTAAATAACTATTTATTAAATATGTATGTATTAATATCATGGTCGATAAGTACTATCATAATTTAATACCGTGTATCTTGATTGAAGTGTAATGGATATTATTAACTCTAGCCATGAAAACATTTTTGTTTGACTTGTTGGTAATTAAGTTTGTAATTTATTATATTTTAATTAAAAATATAATTTATTAATTCCATGTTCCATCTATTGGTGCTGCTGTAAGTTAGTAATAATAGCTAATGTTTTGATGTACAAGCAAATAAGGTAAATATGTACATATTATTAAGTAAACCCATGGTTGGGTGGGTTTGAGGTTCAGCGCTTCTATTTTTTCCGATATCTGTTCTTTCATTTAACCGTTTTCTGCCCCAGTTCAGCTTTATTGGTGGCCTTGATTCCGGTCTTTGTTCCCGTTTTTTTATACATCCTCAGGTTTTTTTGTATTAGCCACGTAAAACAAGGGCCGTTGCTAGAAATTTGGGCCCAGGAAAGGATAATAGATAAACAAAAGGCTGCAGCTACTTATATGCAGAGTGCATAGTGCTGCAAGTTCCGGCGGGGGCCCAAAAACTAAAGTTACTAAAGTGAATGATTTTCAAAGTAACTGCCGTAAGACGAATTTAGGACTGTTTACAGTCTACATATACATAGTACTCATGTTTTGTATAAAGGGGGCCTCAACTAAAAATGTATTAGTTTAGGGGAGCCCTGGCTTAAGAAATATTATAGGGCCACAACAAGCTTACTAGCGTACCTAGATACATCATCTACCCCACCCCTTCCCTCTTTTATTTACCCCGTCTGGTCCCTAAAACTACTTTCCGGATCCATAAGAAGTAATTAGCTATTTGGAACTCAGATACAAATGTATCAACCTGGAGACGTAAAAAAATCACTGGAATACACTGGAACAACCTTGAGTAAACCAATTCAGGAGAGTCGGTAGTTCTAAAAACATTGAAGGGGATAACTGCATTGCTTAAGTGGCGTGTAGAACATATTACATAAATAGTTAAATTTGGCCTATAAAAAAGGCTACATTAGCAGGGCTGTCAGGGTCAGAGCCACGGGAGTGAGGGGAAGACACTCATTATGGACTATTAGAGTCGTTAAATTTTATTATATATTTAATTAATTGAAATGATGGTCCAATCTAAAAATAGAAATGTTATTTCATTTTTTAATTAAAACATTTCTAGAGAATGGGAAGGCCCTTGGAAGAATGATAATTGACCTTTTTAAAAATAGGCCCTTAAAAAAAGAAATTTTAATTTCTAAAAAAAGGTATCCAATTGTTTGTAAAGTTTGTTAAAAATGCCGATTAAAGATTAAAAACGAGGGATTAGAATAAAACATTCACTTCTAACATAACACAAACGTCATTTGACAAATATGTATTTTTTGATTATTACTAAGAATGTTGCTCGACATTTAATCCAAAAAAATTAACTGTCAAATTAATTTTCCTGACAACAGGATTTTAGTCGAGTGGGTATAACCCCCTTCCTCTCCCGTACTCACTTTTTCCCCCAAAATGATATTTTTCAACTTACTTTAATCTTCTATTATGTATAAATATCCATATTTTGACAAAAGTTATAAGGAAATATTCAATAAATGTTACTCAGGGGTAAAATGGATAAATATTTTGGGTTTGAAAACTTTAATTATCGTCAATATCTTCGAGCAACTGTTACACTTATGCTTCAGACCAATAGGGAAATTTTAAATATTCATGCGATCTTGAAATACACAATGAATAGTTTTGACTGAAAAAGGCAAATAAAACATAGATTCCGTAATATCTATAATTGAAAATATAAAGAACATATAAGTAGGAAGTTATCACTTGTGAAATGATTGACAAAAAATAATACTGAGGCGTGTCCGTGTATGTGAAACTTTGTTGAGTTTATTTGTAATTACCAATTATTAATTTGGATTTTTTTAGTGTATGAGGTATATTATTTCATGAATAAAAAATTGGGAAAATATGAATGAATTGAGTATCTCTGAAGTCCCATTCATAAAATAAGTCGTAACTTCAATTTATCCCTTTGGTATAGAACCCAACATAGTCCCAAATGGGGGTACCGAGAATAATTATCTAGGATCCCACTCATACCCAAACAATAGAGGTGAAGACTTATAACAGTCATTTCTGCCCATGCCCTTGTTTGATACAGAGTGGAGTTTCTGTTTATTTCCTTCATTTCATAGCTCCTCGCCGCTAATTTAATGAAACGTCATGACAGCTATAATTCTCTCCTTCTAAACATTCTTCAAAGTGTTAATTATAGTGAACACGTTAATTTAAGTGTTTATTTTTTAGCATACTGGCTGATCATATTATTTTCAACTATGGTATTACCATTCGAGAATAAAGGTGGATAGTCTTTTCTAACAGGAATGTCTACTAATAATTAAACACGGAGAAGTTATGAGTACTTCTTCCGTTCGAATCGTAGTTGTCTATATTTTTCTTATTAAACTAATTTTATTAGTTACTTTGTCTCTGTTTCAAACTCATTACATATTAAGATTTTGATAGTATGTATGTATTGAAATTTTGGGGCATAACTCCATTATTATTCCAATAGAAAACAACCATTGAATGTTTTTTATAGTAATAAACAATACATATTTCAGTTACAAAAGTTCATAAATTTAAACCCTTAAATAAACAATCACGACTTATAAACATCATTTTGTTTATACTTAAAGGCGAAATACCCTTGAAGCAAAATGACTTTAAGGTGATAGGGAAAAGTACCTAGCGCCAGATTGTACATAGGTGCCTATGAGGCAAAATATAGGGTATCCATGCATATTTCTCATGGGGTATTCCATTATTTATGTAAGTATGTATGTACGCAGTTTGGGATAGATTTCCCTTCGATAAGGTGTTTGCTCCCAAGAGCTAAGCAAACAAAATATCTCTTCAAGGGATTGTTGTTTATATTCATCCCTGATAGCCATCATGAGTAAAGAGGTTGAAACGCAAGTTTCAAATTTAACTGTCAAATCCTTGAGGTATTCTATGATTTATGACTAGAGATGGACTCTTAAAGCTCTTCTTGTCTTTGACTATGAATAGGGAAGTCTTTGAGAGATAAACTATATATAATATGTTCTTCTTCGAAACAAAACACACATCCAATAATAATAATAACAATAATTGACCCAATAAATTTATATAATGCCATAAAAGGCAAAAGGGAGCCGTGGTGGAGTAGGTAAGGACACGGGGTCTCACTCTGTCATCATATTGTATCCATCAATCATACAGGAGCTTTGTCTATAATGTCCTCAGCGATATGATACTATAGAAGTAAGTAGAATGTTGCAGCAGTCCGAGAGGATTTAGCTATATAAATAAACTCAAAATCAGCAGGATAGCTCACACCCCGGGGCGTAGCTCATATTTTCCTATCCGTCAAATCCCATTGATAAGAAGAAGAGACCGGCTTAAATTAATCACCTTTTGTGTATAGTGGCTACATAGTCACTAATTATTCATAGTAATACTGAGTCCACAATGAAGTTAAATCATCTCCTTCAAGATGTACCTAATATAAAGTAACTGCAGCCCTCTTATCAATTCAAAAGGAATGACTCCAATAAAAAAATAAGATAACGCATTGTTGTTTTGAAAAGGATGAGGTCAAATTGATTCTATATAATATCTCATTATTTATTTACATAGTGAATCTCTATGGGTTGAATCTAAGGCGGTGTGATTTGTGATGGTCCATGCCATGATGAGTTGACTCCTGAGGGGAGTTTGTTTCGAGAAAACAAGTTAATAAACAATACATTCGATGTATGTAACTAGTTAGTATATAATATGTTGTATTAAGAAGCTAAGAAGGAGAGTGTGGTATAAATTGGGCGTGCGCCATGAAAAACATCGGAGGAATGACGACGACGACGACGATGAACGACGAATGATGCGGACAACGAAAAAAAAGAAGGAAAAAGGGGTCCAAAGTTCCCATGCTGCTTTTTTTTCTTTTGAAAAATTTATTGTAAAAAAAGTTTTTGAGAGGAGTGAAGGTGCTCCTTTAGTGGTGTTGTAGTAGTGTAGTTGTAGTAGGGCTCTCTTTCTCTCTAGCTCTCCCTCTCCTTCAACATTCAGTTTGTTATGTGAATCTGAAGTTGACGGGCTTCCCTGTGTTTTTAATATTTACACTTCTTAACAGAATTCCAATAACATTTATTTGTGTGCAATCCCCAGAAAAATTAAAAGATAATTTTGAATTAAAAGTGAATCCTTCGTGTTCCAAAATGAGAGAATAGATTTGATGACTATCAAATCCAATTCTATGAGAGGAGACATCTATGTTCTGTCTGCGGGATTTACCCTGATACTACTATTCGTTCTGATTACCTCTTTGCCTTAACAACAGACGTCTTGTATCACTCCTTTCATAGCAATTCCAAATGATCGATAATTCGATGTCCTCCTTTACATGGAATGAAAGGATATGAGTAAGTAAATTTCTGTCCATCTCTCTCTTCTTGCTCCGTGTGTCTGGAGCCCCTTCATTACATCTTTGATGTCCTCATTGTTGCAGGTGGTTAAACCTCGTGTTCGTGATCCTCTTTTGTATTATTCCGGTTTCCTTGGAGGCGGCGAAGCATAACCTCCGATTGTCATCATTGCCGGGAATGACATCTTGTACACAGGAGCCGTCTACGATTTGGCTTCGAAATGCTTGTCATGGGGGATTCGTGACACTTACAAAGGGTCGCAAAAAGACCAAAGTCATTGCACAACATCGGGGCATTCATCAAAAAAGTCCGAAAGGTAAGAAAAGATCCCTTCTTTCATGTTGATGCATCGTCATATCATGGCTAGGGTACAATTCTATACTGGATTGTTAATTGTAACTATTCTTTTTTTTTAGTGGAGTTGATAAAAGAATCATGTCATGACCAAAGTGCCGGATTCCTTGGCTCTGTCACAACACGGCTCTACTCTCCTCATGCGGATAAATATATTTGTTTTAATCAACGAGGAAAAGTGATCGCAAAGGTGAGCTAGGGAGATATACATACTTATATTCAAGTTTCTGTTCTGCATTTTCTTCGGTTACTTTGAGGAAGAATTTAATTGACTGGGTAGATATGAATGAGTAAAAGAAGAAATGTGTACTTAGTTCTATAACATCTGATTCACTCAATATGTTAAATACTTTTGCAGATAATATGTATGTGTTTAGTAGTGTTGTGAGGTCTTTTAGGTTCCTTATGTACACACATTTTTTGTTTCTCCTTCTCCTCAAAGAAATGGTCATTTTTTATGTCTTAAAAGTTTTTATTTTTAAACATTTTATTGCACTCTGTTTGGAAAATGTTGTTAGGGGTAGTTTGTTCCTATAATTATAGGAGTGTTGCTCCTTACAAAACCACCCTTACAAAATCTATTACGTTGGATGATGATTATCCCGCAAAGAATCTTATTCATCGAGTCCCATATGACGCTCGTGTTTTTTGCCTTTTTGAGAATTTCTTAAAATCATGTATGAAATATATGATTATTTTTTTTTTTTGATTAATTAAAAGATATGGGGGGACAGGATTTTTTAATGTCTTTTTTCCACCTCCAAACAATATAGACCCATCACACGCACATCATACTTGTCTTGATTATTGAATAAAATAGTGTGGGGCATGAAATACTTGTAACAGCTGCTGGGAAGTCATTTCTTCCCCAATAATTTTATGAGATTATTTGTCTTCTTCCTCAAAGATAATAATATGACGGTCAAACTGTGGTTCTTGTTGTTTTTACAACAAGAACCCCACTTCAAGTACCTTATGTAATAACACAAAAAGTATAAAAAATAAATATTTGTTTTTGAGTTACTCACTTGTCACTACATCTTTTTTTTTTTTTTTGCTTGTTTTCAGTCCCGTAAAAGTATTGAACGTATGGGGCCATTGTGTATGTTTTTGGAACGTGCTACAAGCGTTGGATCTCGAAATTTAGTTCAGTTTCAATCATCCTACAATCCTGAGTGGTATTTAGGATTCGATGGGAAACGTGTAGTTCATCGAAAGAGAAGAACCCGGAACTCAGCTCACACCTTGCCTCGCAAAATGAAAAGGACTCGAACTCATCGTAAACGAAGGCACAGGTGTGACTTTTCCTTTAGCACAGGGAGTTTTCGTAGCCTAGAAAATGAGTTTTCAGGTCTCATTGAGCACATTCGGAAGCAAAAGTTGCTGCAAATCCACAGTAGTAATAATGATAAAGACTTTGAATCGCCGATGATCCCTAAGAGTACAACCGGAGGAGGAGGAAATAACATATTCGTTTCAAGAGTCTCTAAGACTCCGGCATACTACTACATCGAAAGCAACGATGAAAGATATAAGCCTGAAGAAGTAAAAAGAAGGCATCTTCTAGATGAGGATGAGGAAGATCTCCTTGAGTCCAAAATCTCTTTCCTAAACTTTAAAAGTAATTTGAAAATGTACCAACTTCAGAAAAAGACCAAGTCATCCCTAGCATCCTCTTCCTCCTCACTTTCCACGCTATCATCCTCAGCAGCGGCGGCCGCATCAGGAGCCTTATCGTCAAGGAACAACAAAAAACGAAAGAAAAAGAAGCTGAAACAGAGGCGACAGAAAGACAAAAATAGTAATTTAGTAGTGCAGAGTCCTTCCGCGCCCTCAAATCCTTCTCTAACTACTTAGAATTCTTTATTATGTTATTAATAATACCTTATACTACGCCGTGGTTATTATTTCTCAATCCCCCACCCTATCCCACCCCTCTACAAAGAGAATTTGATTCACACTTATTATTATGTCCCATATTATGTATTTTTTAGTCAAATCATCATTCATGTACTTTCCTCCATCTATCCCTCTCTCTCTTCTCCCTTAAAAGAATAAAAAAATATTTATATATTATAAAAACGCTGAATGCTAAACACAACAACACAAAATCTTTTTTAAAAAAAAATGGGAAATCACTCACAAATTAAAAGAAAAAAACCAACGAGGCTATTCAAATTTAGAAAATACCACCCCCTCCCCAATACTCTTATTATAACACACTTCTCACTTCCTACCGCACCACAAAACTCTTTTACTTAAAAAAATAATAATAATATCATTGTTACCTTTATATTAGAGATATTTATATTAACACACTTATTAGTTTTTTGGTTTTTTTTTTTTTTGGCAGCAGCAAACTGGCGCATTTTTATTAATATTATTTTTAAAAATGGAAATATTACTTTTCTCTCTTAAGTTTCTTCTTTAAAAAATCCGTGTTTATTATATCTTAATCGTACATGCAGCCAGACCCCCATCTTATATTGTTTAAAGAAGGGTTGTTATTTCTGTTCATTTCTATCCACCCACCCACCCCACCCATTGCAAAAACCACATCTCTCTTTACAAATTATCTTTTTGTATTATTTTTTTGCGAAAAAATATGCAAGGCTCTCCTCCCGGTTTTTATTCTTTTTTTTTTACTTACTTATTTATTGATTTTTTTTTATATATAAAAAAGTAGTTGTCTCTTTCAAATTAACTTTTTTTAAAGATTTTTGATTTGATTTGATTTGATTTCCTATAATGATATTAATATTATGCTCGTTTCCAGGGAATTTATCAACTCAACTCTCTCTCTCTCCCAACACACAAAAACACACACATATATATATATATTATTATATTATATTATAATTTGTTCAAAATAAGTTTTTGTCTATTCATCTATTATTATATCCCTTTTGTGTTCTCTCTGTTCGTTCAATCTCTTGTTCTTTTTTTTTTCTCCACGTCTCTTACTTAAATTTTCCCTATGTTATTTATATTAAACAAGCTAAAATAAGCAAAAACAGTGTTGTAATAAAAAAAATGAATCTCAATTGATAATCATGTTTATACATTCATTAAACGGTTTGTATCATTATATTTCAACCACTCACTTATTAATATCATGGCGTTCCTAATTATACCTCAAGTGTTTTTTACTCCGTTTTCTAGGGGTGAAAAACAGGGTTATGCGTTTGTGGAGTCAAATCCAGATATAATAAAAATACGCTTACTGTCAACGTTCTCTTAGATACTATTTTTTTTGTACATAAAATAAAAGAAACACAAAGTAAAAAATCCGCATGTAGACAACATTTTCTTCCAATTTTTGCTATCAACTTATTATGAATTCATAAGAATGAAGATTACCCATGAGGATTTTGCCTTTGTAAATCTACAAATCCTAAGCTTGGGCCCATATTTTTAATCTGTATGTTTATTTTTAAGTTCATTTCACATTGCTATTCAATCAATACGGGTTCATATCATGAGTACCCCCTGACAAAACATTTCCCTGAAAGATGTGCCAAAAAACTTTGATGATCTGTCAAAAACAGCATATAAACAAACATAGAAAGTTTCAAATTTTTTTATTTACATAAGTTTCCAAAGATTGTGGTTTTTTATATAGTTTGGATATAAGAAAAATCAACAGTGCTCATCAAAGCCCAAGACTTATAAATCCACTATTTGACTCGGAGTAGAACTAAGGATCTACATCGGTTTACTCTTTCTATTTTTTTGTTCATTATTTAATCAGTAGTCGTAATATTAACTTCTCTCTGACGTATGCATTATTCCTTATCTTTGGTGTAATATTCATTTGAATGCATAACAAAATAAATATATATGAATTTAAATATAATTACAATATTTTCCCTGGAACATTGCCATTCAAATGTAGAGGGATCTCCCCCCAAAAAAAAATCATGTAACATGCAGCTGATATTAACGTAGGTCTCAATTCAGGTGTACCATATGTCTTGCTCTCGTATTCTCCTTGCACTCTTTTTTTTCCCATTACAAACTACCAACTCTAGTAGGGGTATAATTTGTATTTATTTCCTCTCTGTTAAAGCTGCTTGCAGCTAATCTAGCAAAACAACATGACACTAAGCTGCTCACCTCCTTAATCATTCATCAAATTTTTTGGTTTGATTAATTTTTACATACCGGAGGTCATATTTTTATACAACTCTAGTCATTATAGGTACATATATTACTTATTACTCTGCAGTAGAAATATGTTTTGAAAATAGGTAAAGGGACGTATGTTATGAAACATTAAAAGAAAAAAAACTGTGGAAATTCTTGAATGAAAGAAATGGCAAGTCCCTCTAGAAGGGTAGAACAACACTGGAGTAGATCACGGGTGCAAAAAGAATCAATGCTTTTTTAATGTGTCTTGAGCGTTCAAACTTGAGATAGATACAAGTAAAAATAATTTCAATATTTTGAATTTATATTTGAACAAAAATACAATAGACCCCATTTAAGTCGGATCTCAAGAGACCTACATAATGTATCCAATATAAAATAAATCTACCTTGTCGAATTTGTTGTATACTCTATTATAACTATTTTAAATAACTTCATAACTCATTTCATTAATGTCAATTTTATACGAATATCCGTATTAAGAGTGTACACTTTAAGCGGGTTCTCTCTACCTATATGTCTAAGAAAGAAAAATACTATTAAACTGTTACTAAATCATGGAATTTGATATCAAATACTTGTAAGAAGGAATGGATTGGAATTACAACCAATAATATTATAGGTAAATAATGAAAAAATATAAACTGTATACTTATATAAGTCTGAGAAATAAAATAGTCTTTTAAAAGTGAGGACCAAACATTGATCTTTAATATAAATTTTAACTCTGTTTATAAAGTAATGAGATATAAAATTGACCTTTTGACAAATCTTTGATAGTTTGAAGTAAGGTTTGACTTTGAAAAAATAATAATATATATATGACAACAAGATTTTAGGTAGGGAGGAGGGTGTAGCATCCCACACTCCTGTAGTCGCGGTCCTGTTAAAGGATATCTATTGATTAGAAATTCTATAGAGTATCATCTGAGAAAATATCAAGATATCCAAGTACCGTCAAAGCTATAAGCTTGAGTATTATTTAATAGTTTTTGCGAGGCTATGCAAAATTTTGGATGACCCTTTTTCCGTCAAAACCTTATTTTCTAGAGAATCCTCTTTTGTCAAATTACATATTTGTTGATTTAGAAAAAAAAACACCATAGTTTTGGGAGCATCATTTTAAAAATACCCCCCCAAATAAAGCCTCTGCGTACGGCAGTTTGACAATCCCTTCCTAGATGTTTATGGATCATACAAATGGAGCATGTGTGTTGTTTACTAATATGCGTTTGTAATTAAAGCTGCTGAGAGTGGCGCCTTCTTGCAGCAAAATCACACAACTCTCTCTATGATAATATGATTTAATATAAAATATAAGTATGCCACACACATACCTAGTGAAAAATTCATGTTGCGTCTCCAACCTACAGACTGTCATACCAGCTTCCGGAGAATATTTTTAGTTTCCTCATATTTAGAGATGGAATTTGTGTAAGAGTGCGATGATAAGGCGGGAGCCAGATACTTGGTATTACTGAATTAAGACCATTGTTTAAATGAGCTGCCTGTTATATGACTTTGGTGGAAGAAAATGAATTACTGATATTTACATACAAGGGAGCCTTCTACATTTAAAAGAGCATTAGTACAGGGAAATATGATAATGATATATTGAAAAACATATATATTTATTATATTATGCATTTTTAAGTCAAGTTACACCAAAGATAGGGGAGAATTCTTTTTTAAAGGGAGATCTTAACCCACCCACGACTGATTAAATAATGAACAAAAAGGAAGAAAGAGCACGCCCACATCCGTTTTTCTTGTACTAATTGCAATACTTAGTTTTTTCTTTACATACATCCCATATAGTCTGTCCAATTGTTAGAGAGGAAAATATATATTTTTTTTCAGAGAAGGAAAATTTTAATCCTCATAGTTGCTAATAGCAGATAACTCATTCAAAGTAATAAACAACATTATCTTGGCTCCACATAAGTTGCATATGTTATAATCAAAACGACTCTGTCTTGAATATCCATATTATGTAGCTGTATTAGAATATTGTATTTGTCTCATAATTTATGGCCTGTTAACATCATTTAGTATTGGTTACATTTGTATTCTTCCACAAGTTGTCATCAATTTCCAGCAACAAATTATTTTTATCAAACCTATGGAGTTACTGTAAATGGCACTAAAGGTGCCAAAATTGTTTGTCACAAATAAAGAATGAAAAATGGACATATTTTATTTGAGTGGATATATCATGGCCAATATACGTCTCTTATATCAAATAAAGCTTATAAAACAATAGCTAAAACTCTTGGATTCAAATTTGAATACAAAGCCTATTAGTGACTCAAATATGTTTATGAATTATTCAGGAGGGTTCGCAGGATTATATTTTGGGCTTACTTTTGGAGTTCAAAAATTAAATTTCAAACAATAATTTTTTTGAAAAAAGAAATTCAAATAATAATTTATTTAGAAACAAATTTAAAAAATCATAGCTATTCACCAAAAATTTGAAAAATAAAACTTTCTTGAAAAAAAATTGGAAAAATTAAATTAAATTTCGTATATTAAATTTTCTGGGAAAAGCAAGAATTCCTTAATTAGAGGGGCTTTAGCCCCTCCAGCCCACACCCTGTGGACGCCCCTGATATTGGGCTGTAACATATGTGCATATGAAATAAAAAAATTAGTTGGGATTTTCTCCTTTTCTTGACTTTTGCTCAAGATGTTTTATGTTGACGCACCACAGCTTATAAACCTTGAAGAAGAGTGTACATCGCTTATGACTCAAAACAATACTAAGGCAAATTAAAGGATTTGTGTACGAAGAAATGGCTGAGCAATACCACACGGACCTCCCACCTAATCCATTAAATCATTTCTATTATGATAATAAACACATTTAAAATATAAATTGTTTTTTGTACTTTGAGCAAAATTTTTGATTATGTTTATAGTAATTCACGGAGGATTATGACTTGTGAGAATTAACTCCTGATTGTATGAAAAGAGTGAGGGAAGGACTCTTAGTTTATCTGCAGATCCATTTGTAGATAACCTAGTGAATGCTGGAGGTTTTAACGCTTTGGGTTTAACAACAGAAGGAAATACTTAAGTATCTATTGATGAATGACTCTTTTCAGCTGCCTCACGGTCTGAGTGACAGAAGAGCCATCCAAGCCATGATCAAGCAAAAAGAAAGACACTTGAAAAGAATGATGTGTATATCCGGTGTGATGACTAGAGCAAACTCGTCAATGGCGTGTGTATGTATGTGTGAATTAATGGCAGGGTATAAATCCATAAATATGGATGTACATCAACTTTGCTACAAAGTGCCATGAACTAATTAAACATTCGGTCAGTTTCAAATGTACATATATTTTTGAGCCCTTAAAAACTAATTTCTTATATTTTTTTTGTCCTTGAAGATTCTTTTGTCTCTACGGGATATTTTCTAAGGAAAATGAGCACTGGGACAATAATACACAAAGGGAAATTCTTTGGGCCCCCCACCAATCAAATGAAGAAAAAAAATTTGCATTAATCAATATTAGTTTTTTAAAGTTATTTTAATTTATTGTTCCGTTATGATAATTATTACTGTTTGTTATTCTCTAACCCTTCCTTCACAGAGTGTGTAGATATTATTTTATTTTTGGCAAATCATTTACTATGTACATACTCGTACATATTTTTCATGGAGGGATTTTTCGCATCCTAAACATAAACAACATTCTACACTCCCTCTGTGACAGATATGGATGTACACAGTTCTGTCATTGTTTTTAAATAAAGAAACGGGGATTAGGCAAGAAAATTAATTAATTTGTTGTTTTGTTAGGTTTTTGTCTGTTCTTCTTTATTTGGTCCAGACCAGTGGTTCAATCAGTCCTTTCGAGAGGTCCTTAGGACTATCGGTACTAGAATTGACTAAAAAAAAAAGACCTGTACAGGGCATCAACGGAGCCTACGGAAGATCAAAAAAAAAAAAAAATCCAAAAACTAAGCCTCCTCCCAAATATAATCCTACAGACGCCCCCGATATAGTTGATTGTTTTCATCAAGGACCGCACTTTATAAGTTTGAGGACTAATATGCATTAATGCACTGTCCCGTAGTCATCATTTCTAAATAAGGACTGACGCAGGCAGCACTTTGTTTCACATCTCAACAAGGGACTGTATCTAAAAAAAAGATATCTTTGAACATATTACGTTGGCGTAAAAATGATAATTTTTTAAGGGTGTAACTTCAACTTTGTCCGTATATTTGGTACTAGTATTTGTGACTCATTGATCAATTGCTCAAAAATCGCTCACTTTGACCATTTTAGATTTTGCCATTTTTCTAAGCTGATATATAGAAAAAATATGGATTTTCGAAGATGACAAAACAGCTTTTGATGATATTTTTCAAGGAAAAATCCACCTCCAAAAAGATTCTTTAATTAAACTCTCTTTTTGGAGGTAAAACTATGTATATGATGCAATTAGAGTTATGATTACATGATCGGATATGTGAAAGAGCCAGATTTTTGACAACAGCCAATGAGAGGAAAGCAACATTTGATGCAAAAATGACTTTTAAATAATACCCCTTGAATCTTGCAACCAATGATAATTACTTTTTCGCCAAATTATGAAATCCTGGTCTTCCACTTATGCAAAAGGTTGGACGTATAAATAGTGGTGGTGACGATCCTTCATCTAACAAGAATCCTGAAGATCACGCCAACTATAAACTTACACCAAATACTGATGTGGACGTTGAACGGTCCTTTAGAATGTTCAAAACTACAAATACGGATTAAAGGGAAACACTTAACATAGGAAAAATTGTTGATGTAATGAAGCAAAATTTATGAATAAATATAATTTATAAAACTGCATTTTTCTGTAAATACAAATTGCTTCATTTTGGTGCTCATGTTTTTAAATTTTAGCGCTTTTTTTTGGACATTTTGGAACAAAAATTTCTCAATAATCCTTAGTCTAATAATTGGATATGTGGTCCGTTAACACCAGAGCAAAGAAAAAATGGTATTTTTCCCTGATCAAAAATACGTCAAGATTACCTGTATATTACCTATTCTTCAACTAACTCATTATTTTCCATTTCTATTAATATGTCATTCTGATTAATCCTTCGAAAGGTTCCGCAAATTACACTTAAAAGTCGATCCATTTGCCGGCCATAATAAAGCAATTAATAGATTTGATTTGAAAGGTCATATAAGAAACAAATATAGTCTCATAAATCGAATGAAAGTAACTGCAGAATTTGAGTCATACTTAAGGCTTATTAAACTGCGACATCAGATTAAAAGATAAAATAATCGCAACATGATTTGAACTCGAGCTAAAAAGCCCAATACTTAAGCCAAAATTAAGTATTATAAATTAATAAACAGGCTTTATACTGTATTTAATATCCTTAACTCTCGTTTGGTCTTCACTTCTTATGCACAGCCGTTGTCTTAAGGGTCAAAATGACCCACTTTCAAAAATATCCCGAACAAGAACTTGTATATTTGAAGTTTGAGATAAATTATATCATACATAATTAATCAACAAACAAATAACTCACATGTCATTAAAATACATATTAATTTTACATGTACAGGAGGTTAAGATCAAATTGAAACATTTTTAGAAAATCTTTAAATTGTGGCCATATTTTCCTGTAGATTTACTTGGAAAATAGCTTAAATTGAATAAATGAATGTTCAAAAAGAGCTCATTTGATGTATTTTCCTCCAGCATTAACCACAGCCTGGATACGGGACTGGAAGGAGGAGAAGGCGTTGACGAGGTAGTTCCTTGGCATGTCCATTGTCTCCTGGATGGAGTCGATTAGAGCATTCCTAGATGACATAAAATGTTCGATTTGTTTTAGATTCAACGTAGCCCTTGACAAAATAATAAATGAGATTATGATACAGACTACTGAGGGGGGGGGAATATTTCCTTACTAATGGAGTCATAGACGTACGCACTCAGTCACTTCAGCGACTTGTCTGAGAAATGAAAATAACCTGAGTAATTTGTGGATTGAGTAAATTTATCATTTTTTTAGGATTACTTTTATTTCTACAAATTACACGAAAATAGAGATATTTTTTTTGTGAATAGCTGTGGATTTTTGTAAAAAAAAATTGTCTTTCAATTTTTTTTTACAAAGATTTAATTTTCTATGAATAACTATGAATTTTGTAGTTAGTTTTTTTCAAAAAATCTAATTTTGATTTGATTTCTTTTCAGGATTACGTTTAATTTCTTCAAACTTTCTGAAATCACAACAAAATTGAAAACAACTCCAGTAAAATGGATTTTTATGGGATTTTATAATTCATGGTTGTGTTGGGTATGGATTGCTTTATGGGATCTGAAGAAACAGGAGTTATAGCAATTCACCCATAATATATCATTGTCTTCATAACTCAATGACCCTTTTGTTTCTTTATGCTGTTGTTATAAGATCAATTCATTTTGTGTCTCGCTTCTATTTCTTGTCGGACTGAGAGGAGGATGTTATTTATAGGCTTTACATAGATAAATCCATTTGATTCCATGTTTCACCTTTATGATGGTGTAGAAAGAAAGGTATTTCTAGCGTAATTATAATGAAATATATGCCGAAGCAATTGAGCCACCATTAGCAGCTCATACTCAGTACTAGAACTGATTAAACAAAGAAAAGATAAAGTTGAGTCTCGTCATCAAGGGTACAGAACTTCATCAGTTTTTAGGATTGAAGCAGGAATTTTCGCAGGCAGTGGGCTGGAGGGGCTGTAGCTCCTCCAGCCCAATTAAGGAATTTTTGCTTTTTATTAGAATTTGAATTGGTTTAGAGGAAAAAATTTTACGCGGAAATAGGGTTAAATTTTTATTTATTTATAGATTTATTTTCTTTCAAATAAGGTCAGTAATAATGAATTATGAATAATAATGAAATAGGAACTCCTGCCTTAGGAGATGAACAATACTGCAATCCATTTGACAAGTTTCTTAGACTGAATAATGATTAGGTGAATATTTGTAGATTAATATGTATACACTCGTCCGACCCTTAAAAAACTCCTTTCAACTATTTTTTCTGTATTAATATATATTTTTTTAAATCATGGATTATTTTTGGTTCTGGATCCTTTGAATGAAACAAGCACATGGTATAGGCTTGCCTCTACGTCATACTTTCTCTTCTTATCTTGAAATTGGAGACAGTGGAAAGCCGAAATTCAACTATCGCAACCTTTTAAATATAAGGAAATAACTTCGCAAAGCGAAGAATATATTATTGGAGTGTTGGGAGAAGGATCTTGTCTTTTTTGAGATATTCAGACAGTTAGCACTTTGGAGGATCATGAAAGTAAATCTAAAGGTCTCATTATATGAAGGAGTTGTGATCTTGTCTCTTATGCAGTATTCCGGTGGGAGGGACTCGGAGTGAATCAGTGGAATGAAGATCCCATCTACAACTTTTTCTTATATCTTGTCCTCATTTCTCAGTCCACGGATCGACTCTGTGTCCCTTCCCTTCCCTCTCCCGATTCTCCATAAGAGACAAACTCACAATTTTCTATATTGTGAAAAGGTTGCAATAATTGAATTTCTTTTTCTGTGGTCACTGTCTCCAATTAAGAGAAAGTATGGCCTGCGGGGAAACTCATTATCATTTATAGTTTAAAAAAAAATTGTTTACACATGAAAAAAAAAAAAAAAAAAAAAATGAAAAAAAAAAAAAAAATTTGTAAAAATGAAGTAGTAGCAGTCTCCAATTTTGCATAATTGAATTTACAATCTTAACTTATTATTTACTCCTACTTTCGAAAATATTTATTATCTGGATTAGAGACAGTTTATAGTGTAGTATTTGACCATATAATAAAACATTGGAGCAGTTTCCTAAATTTTTCTACGTCAAAAAGTGTTTCACTTCTGAAAATATATGGTTTCTATGATACTTGCATACTCATAGTCAAAGGATGAGTTGCTTTAACTTTTTTATAGGTCAAGACAATTTAAGTAATGACATATTCAGTCAAGTAATCTATATTAATTAAACAAAGTTTCTTTTGTCTGTATGTATGAATGTATTTATGAAAAACAGTCACGGGGTGAATTGTATATGGTGTATATCATAAATATATTTTTTATTATTATTCACCGTTCATTAATATGTTAATACATAAAATCGGAGCTAATGCGTATATATACATACATGAATAAACGTAATAGTTTAAATTTTAAGCTCCGGGTTGAACTTATATCAAAATTCTAAAATATTTAAATGTAAAATCTGGATGAAAATACAAAAGTCAATTATTTTGTAAAAATAGAATAAAATTCATATCACAGTTTAAAATAAAATGGGTTTGTTATTTAAAAATTATTTTCATTAAATAATCATATGGTATTAAAAAGAGAGAGTTGGGAAGCATTTTATCTACCTCCTAACCATTGTCAAAGAATTGTCGTTTCCCAGGGAAGGTATTTTCAGGGATTAAGCTGCATATCTTGCTCCAACTGGCAGTAAAATACTCTTCAATTCGTAGGTATGGAACGGTTCCTACGTTGTTATCTTCTGTGCAATAAGTGCCTTTGTATTGATAACGGCTTAACTCTATTACTTTAGCATCTGAGGTAGGCCATGCGTCTCAGATGCATTCCACAAACGCACGGACTGTCGAATTGAAGATTTTACCACAGTCATTACACTAAACATATTTTGATCTGAGAAGTATCAATGGGGTCCTGGTAATGAAATATTGCAGGCGGGTGGATGTATCATCGAATATTATGTAGCAATTTGTCTCTTTGCTTTTGTTATTGCTCTCTGATGTATATCAAAATTCATAGGCATTTTCAGTATAGCATGTAAGATTTGAATCAAGTATAAACGCTGATAGGTAAATATTAATTAACTCTTACGAGCGTTTTGTATTTAGCCTACAGGGATCACTGTTTTGTTTGTTGTTTGTTAGTGAGTAGTCTAGAGGCTAAAGTATAGTCATCACATTCTTTTACTTTTTAAATCAAACTCTTATTATTGTTCCTTCAATCTTGAGGACAGAAAACATCATGTGAATTGATAGAAGTAGATTGAGTAGTCAAGTGTGAGTATAATAATGAAAAATGCAGAGTAATACGGATGATTTCTTGGAAATTTATCTTCCTTCTATATTATTAAAGCAGAATCTGTCGTATAGATGACGTTAAATTACTACAGACAATACCAAGTACTACCACTAGTAGGGGGGAGGGGTATGTTAATGAATGAAAATAAGCAAATGCAATTTTAGCCCAACTCTTCAATTGCAAAAAAACTCCTGCCAATCCTTCCTCCCTACCCCCAAAATTACTTTTTCAGCCATTAATGTGTATTTTTTAAATATTTTTCTTCAAAATGAAAAACAAGTTAAAGATTGAAAATTCTGAATCCCTTTACAAATAAAGAATGTCGTTAAAAAAAGTAATTTTCAAAATGGGTATAGAAGGAAAAGAAACGCCCATTGAAGACTGCAACTTTAAAAACCTAAAAGGTTATATAACTATTGCTTTAAGCATAAAAAGGCTTTAATGATCCTGACATTGGCGAGTTACATCTTATCACTTTGAAAAAATATTAAAAAAATACGCATTCATGGGCGAAAAAGTATTTTTTTGGGGGTAGGGGGGAAATTTTATTTTATTTCCATAGTGCTTACAAAATAATTTTGCGGCCGAAAAGTTGGGCTAAAATTGTAATTTGATTATAATATCCCTCCCCCCCCACTAGTCTATATTAATAAATCAAAGTTTATCTGTATATATAAATAATAGGGTGCATGGGTATATAGTGCTCCCTGATGTATATTATATACCAATACATGATAAAGAAAAAAAAATGAGGATAACATATAGAGAGTACTGCATAAAACTAATGAAATCTGTCAAGTGTTTAGTTCAACTCATGTTAAAAATGAAAAAAAAAAACCAGAAATGGAGATATTTTATTTAAAATTTCAAAAATCAAATGTGACTTTAATCAGGGAATACTCAATTACAATAGATGAGGTTTAGCAACGAGCTAAAGTACTCCCTGGCTCATCAGAGTTGTAATTATATTTTTTTTATTTCTATGAATTGAGTGTGTAGCTACGTTTGAATTCCAAGAAAAACACTAAAGATTTGTTGGGGAGTTATTTTCTATATTATTCCAGCAAAATTTGTATGTTTGTCGACACCTAATAACTTTCGGCAATGCGGGGTACTAGCACAAGTATATAATAAGTCATAAAATATTACTCAATGAAAAAAGTAATTTTGTCATATTACTTCTTTAGCAAAGTAATCTCTCTATACTAAAAAAGTAATTTTTCCATATTACTTCTTTAGCAAAGTAATCTCTCTATACTAAAAAAGTAGTACTATTATAGTAATATATTACTAAGTAGATTGGGCATTCGGTAGACTGGAGAACCCCTCCATATTGAATCAAATTTAGTTATGTATTTCAATTTTTTTCGAAAGTTATAAGGATTATGCAATTTTTAAGCGTTGTGTTAACTTGACCTCTAAAAATTTTATGCCCTCATAATATATAATCTTCGTACAATGTTTCATCCTAATGGATTTGTAACTTTTGTTGTAATTCTGGTGACTAATAAACAAACGAACTAACAAACAAACTGAGGTTAAAATATATCCTTTGTTCAACTTTGTTGGTGAAGGTAACTAACGCATTAAAACCCAACACAGTGTAGAAAGAAATGTATTTCTAGCATAGTTAATTAAATCTATGATGGAGCAATTGAGCAAATTCTATAGGGATGTCCACAAGGGATGGGCTGGAGGGGCTGAGCCCTCCAGAAATGAAGGATTTTTCCTTTTTTACTAGAAAATGTAATATTTATAATTTTTTTAAAATTTTTTTTTGATTTTTTTCCCCCGACATAATTAATTTTTTGTGAACAGCTGTGGATTTTTGAAATTTTAAAAAAAATAATAGTTATGGATTTTTGAAGTTTTTTTCAGTACAGCTTTGAAATTTTTTTCTGAAAAATTTCATTGTTTGTGAAGAGATGAAAATTTTTTCCAAAAAAATTTAATTTTTCAAATTTTTTTCCAAAATATTTTTATTACTATGCCCCTCTTCAGAAAAAAAAATATATATATAATCCAGCGGACTCCCCTGTTCTCTTCTTGGTTACCAGTCTTGTCGTGGTTGTTGATACAGTTATTGTATGTAGTAAGCCATGTGTTTCTTGTTTGTATCTATTGAAAGACAACAAGGAAATAACCTATACCTACTAGAAATACATAACTTGTCTCATGTTACTCTCATAGATTATGTATTAAATTCTTCACTATCTCTCTAAAAACCAAAAGGAAAAAAGTCTAATAACTGCGCACACCCTGATATTTCAATATTGATTAGATTTTTATGTGTTTTTAAACGATCCAGAGAGCGTAGGATGAGCGTTGTTCATAGGACAACGTGAATACATAATTTTTAATTAATTTTTATGTGACAAGTTAGTTATGTTCATTATAAAACCTTTCCATTTGACGCCATTATTCGGAAAATCAGCCATTTTATATGAGGTATATCACAGTGTTAAAACCTAAAAAAAAAAAAATGCCTACCCTATAAAAAACATTTTTTACATCTATCAATAATTTGGACATAATTATCAGGCAATGGCATTCATGTCGGTCTGAATTTACGTAAGATACTCTGACCTTTTCTGGTAATAAAATGAATTTATTTTTGATAGGATCATATAAAAATATGTAAAACCTGTATTATTTAAAAGTTTTTTAAAATTCAAGTAAAAAGTACACCTTAAGTGAGATCCAAACATTGAATGTGAACTCTAACTTCCCATTCATTATTTTGTTTTTCAAAAATATATATTTTTGTAGGACTTTTTTAGAAAATAATTTTTGGACCGTCATTTGTAATACTTCAAATTTTCCGAAAATTAGATACAATTTTACAACTAAAATCCTATTTTTCTGACACACTGCCCATTTGGAACAGGCCGAATTCCTGGAAGGCTGAGATAGATTAATGGTGACGTCACTGTCTCATGTATATAATACCGTAATTTAGGAAAAATGTCTCAAGGGGACATCATTACTTCGCGAACAAAAATATATACAGCAGGAGCGTCTGCAGGGTGCGGGCTGGAGGGGGTTGTAGCCCCCCCCCTAAATTAAGGAATTTTTGCTTTTTACTAGAAAATTTAATATTTCATTTTTTTTTTTTTGGAAAAGATTTAATATTTAATATAAAAATAAAATAAAAAAATTTAATATTTAAATTTTTTTTTCAAAATATTTAATTTTATTTTGTAAATTTAATTCAACTAATTTCTTCAAAGGATTATCCTGATTTCAGCACACAGAGTCATATTCCGGAAAAATCTTTGAATATCTAATTCCAAATAACTTTCATTCAGAGATTATGTTTAAAATTTTCTTAAACGATCATCTTAGTCACACATTCCAAGTGCCAATTGGAACTTGAGAGAAAGAAACCAAGAGGAGATCCCCATAGAGGTAGACCAGAAGTAAGCCAATTGTTGTTGGCCTTTTGTTTAGTTCTTCGTAGCTGTATACAGCTGTAATGGACTTTATGATGTTGTAGGCAGTCCAAATGGATATGCCAGTGGCCTTTTTAGCTTGTTTGTAAATGACAATAGCGCAGCAGATTGAATCCGCGTTGCTGTCTTTTTTTACTCCGATATTTTTACACTTGGAGATTTGGGAGAAAAACAAAACTGAATGATTTTTGTTTCAACTGTCATTTGGTTGTGTAATGAAACCCTTTATTTAAAAATAACGGTGATTAAATCGTAATTAAACGCTACTGCAAGTCACCACTCTATAGATTAAAATAAAATGATTAATTTTTAATTTAATAAAAAAGTCGGTTGTCTGTCCCACAACAGATGCAATTTTATAAGAAAGTCCTCATACGGTACAAACAGTATGAAAACAGAGGATATGCTCAGGGATAATAAGACATTCCGTCATATTGATTAAATGTTTGATTGTTTGGGACCTGGCATTGTAGCAATGTACTCCTTATTGAGCCTCCCTTAAGCATCTGCTCAGATCCATGTATCTTATGAAAAGTCCAAGACAATAAATAAATAAAAACACAGCTAGAGATTTTATACTTTTTAACTTTTACTACAGTATAACATTATTGTTTTATATAGTTTTAGAAGCCCCCTGATGTTCAGGACAAGGAGAAGGAAAAATCTCCATATATGTATATTGTATATATACAACATGACATCTGAATAGTTAATTATTTGACCTCTTCAACTCCTATAAATTTCTTAATTCATTTGTCATTTAGATATATTTTTTGAGGATTCAATTATTGGGAATTGTAGCATGAAGTGGTTTTTATTGTTTTAAACACACATCCATCCTTTTCTTCTAAGAAGATCAACTCTTTTTGTTGTAGTCATTTGTAGGGGGGAGTCCGCAGGAATATGTATATATATCTATATCTATCTATATATATTTTTTTTTTTTTGGGGGGGTTGAGGTTTTGTATTTATTTTGAAAAAAAATGCAAAATTAAATTTTTTGGAAAAAAGAAAATTAAAAATTAAATTTCAAATAGTAAATTACTACATTTTTATGAAAAAAATTTCAAAAATACATTGCTACTCTCAAAAAATTTAATTTTCTGTGAATAATTTCATTTCACATTTTAAATTTTTTGAGAGTAGCATTTCAAAAATCTACAGCTGTTTACATACACAAAAAAAAATAATTTAGGAATAAAAATTCAAAAACTATATTTTTTATAGTAAAATTTCAAAATTAAATTTTAGTAGGAAAATTTCAAGAATCTAAAGCTATTCAAAGAAAATTTTATTTTTGAAAAAAATTTCAAAAATTAAATTAATTTTTGAATATTTAATTTTTTGAAGAAACAAAAAATTCCATATCACATTTTCTAGTAAAAAGCAATAAATCCTTAATTTTGGGGGAGGGGTTACAGCCCCTCCAGTCTACTTCCTGCGTACGCCCCTAATTTGATTTTATTTAAAAAGTTAAAAATAATCCAAGGACATGGATTTCGTTTCTCTCCTGTGGATCATGAGGATTAATAAGTAGCTGTCAATTCACTTGTTTCGAGTTTAATAATCATAAATACTTTTAAAAGGGATTTGCAATTGTAATTATAAATTTGTCAAAAGTATTGAACGGAGAAAATAAAGAAGATACTAACCATTTTGAATAAGTGATGAATCATTCAGGCAGATAATTGTTAATTGTCCTTGTTTATTTGACCTGTATTTACTATAATTCATGTTTACATATATATAATTTAAGAAAAAAAAAACCCTCCGGGATATCGACAGGCTCTTTCAATTTTTTCATCTTTGTTGTATATTTTTGAAGAAGGATAATTAATTAAACCTAACTATACGAGGGTCACTTGAAAAGTCCATGCCAAGTCCGAGAGACGGTACTATTGGTGGTACGTACCGAGGTTATATTTAGTGAGTAGCATCTTTTGGAAGAACACTCACCAACTTTCAGCCATATCCGTCCATTTCGTTTTGTTTGACATTCGTTTGAATCGAGGAATTGGAGAGAAAGATTATGGCGACTGTCTTTTGGGTTCAATAGGAATAATCCTCATCGACTATCTGAAAAAGTGTAAAACTATTACAGGTGCATAGTGATTGGAGCATTTAAAAACCAAGATGCAAGAAAAACTCCCACGATTGGCTCACAAAAAAGTCCTTTTCCATCACGACAATACAGCACCAGCTCACACCTCAGCAGTTGTGGCGGCAAAATTAATGGAAATAGGGTCCAACACAGCACCAACTCGCACAATAAATCAATTCTGAATAAGTAACCTTGGTTCCATATGACCACTCTAAAAAATTTGAAACCACTTATAAACTGTTGTAATTGTTGGTCCAGAGTCCCATAATGTTTATCAAGCTTATTTTTAGTCTCTTGAGGAGTTTTGCAGAGATAAAATTATGTTTAATCAACACAGGAAATTATTTTCCTTCCATATTTATTTTGAAAATCACTCCACTTTTTGGATTCAAACGAATGCCAAACAGAACAAAATAGACCAATCTGGCTAAAAGTTGGTGTGCGTTCTTCCAAGAGATACTACTAACTAAACAAAACTCGATATGCACCAGGTGTGTCACCTCTTGGACTTTGCACGGACTTCTCAAACGATCCTCGTATGATTATAATAATTATTTGAAATAATTAACCTTGAAATGTTCAATTTTTTTTATAAATGAAATAAAATTTCATATAATGATAGATGAGTTGTTAATCAAACAATAAATAAAGTTATCACTAGATTTAAAAACATTTACGCACTAAACCAAGAACCATTAAATGCTCAATTTGATGCAACATATCTTTTTCTTTGTTCCCAGATACTTTCTTTATTCAAATTTAAGAAAACAATTTCTGTAGCTTCTTGATCATTATCATCATTGAAGAATGAAATGGAAGCAACTTCTTCCTCAGTCAAAAACCATAAAGGATGACTAAGCTTCTTTCAGGAAGCTTGTAATATTGTTTTGTTTATTTTTTTTTGTGAGCTTTAAATGGTTTTAACAAGCATAAATCATTATATGGTGCTTTGACTGCTTAAATACATTGAAGGCAAGGCTTAATGTATGTATTTTGTTACAATCAATAAACATTATTTAATAATGCTATTTTGCCGTCTTTATTTATTTTAAGCTGATAACTTAATAAGGATATTTTCAGAGAGTATAATTGTTTGGGTCATCCAAAGAGAGTAAGTAGTCCATGTCACCGGGAGGTCTACATTTTTTTAATCATGTTCCCCCCCTAAAAATATAATAAATAGTTCTATGAGCTCCATGTAATCATCTCCCACAATTTCTTTTGATAGTTAACTACGATAATATTCTAATAAATCTTCAATTTCCGAAAGTGATAAGTTACTTTGTACTAATGATTGTAAGGATTCTATTTTGAAGGAATCTATATTTTTCCAATATTTTTTTAATTTTTGGAAGAAATGAATATTTGGACCTGTTGTTACATTTTTGATTTTCACTTCGAAAACACTTTTTAAAATCAGTTCATGAAGATGATGACGACAAATAAATGAAAGGATTTCTCTTTCAAATTTTTGCTTCTAGGATTACTTTTCATATGTGATCGGCAAACATTCTTCTTTCATTTTCAAGTTATTCAAAGAAATCAGCAATTTTCCATCCCAAATTAAAGCCACAACATTGAAATCCATTTTTATGGAGTCACCCAATCTTTTTTCCATCACTTCGTATCCTTTACTAATCGGAAATCAATAAATATTCAGCACCAATAAATTAATAGCTGCTTCAAGAATAAATACTATATCTCTCATACTTAATTGACACCTATCTAATGCAGCTACTAAGTTAAGAGTAATAAAATCTTTCTTATTCATTTTTCGGGTTGTTATTTCATGTGAAATTAGTTTGAACTTGTTTAAATATAAGTCAGAAAAAATTCAAACATATTGTCTTGGAGCTCCTAGTCTGTAATTTCCTTTGAAGTTAAAATCAAACATGTTCACAACATTTCTCTAATTTTAAATTTAAAAAGTATTGGAATTTTTTGAAAAAAATTACATATTGTAATTTATTTCCCAAAATTAATTCCGCAATTCACAAACATTCTACTCTTACATAACAAGGTCCATAGTGAAGTCAATAATTCAAATCAATCAACCCCAGCTTCAATCACAGTCCTCAATCTGGTTCTGACCCTGATGCAAGCCTTGATGATGAACTCATTGTTAAATTTGACCACTGACTAGAAAATATCAGTCTGCAAGGAGTTACCAGTGTTATATGCGCGTTTATTGGACTCTTCTTCATAGATGCTTCACACATAGTAGTCCAAAAAGTTTAGATCCGTCCAGGTAGGAGGCCATATTCATTTACTCTTTTGCTTCAGGATGTCGAAGTGCATTGTTTGCTCTCGGAAGGATCATGAGCCTTCTTTTCAAATGTTCCCGACCAATCAGTCGATTCAGGGAATTTCGTAAACTCAATAATCTATTTTGTTGTGCTCCCGGCGCGGAGACACACTGTCGTGACCGCACGGCGTATCTCAAAGATTTTTTTTTCTAATACAATTTTAACAGCTTAATCAAATTAGCACAATTTTAAAACATTGATCTCAGGATTGGCAAAATATTGAGGTATAAACTAGCTCCAGATTTAAAAACCTCCCTTGTAGATTTTAAATATAGTAGAACACCGGAACTCTAAAAGTCACTTGTTCCAAAAAAAGCGTTGAGAAGCGATGCAGTTGAGTTCCTAAGTAATTTTCCCCATAAAAATATTTCAAAACCGATTAAATCGTTCCTAACCATCAAGTTTTACTCTAATGTTCTCTTTTTTATAACAAAATTACCGGTTTTAACATTTTTCACTTCTGCTTTTCTGCCATGTTTTTCTTGTAACCATTGTATTTTGTCTGTGTCTAAAACAGTACATAAAACAACAACATAAACATGGATCACATTCTTACATTGCTTTCGAATCCGCCAAACAATAATATCAACTCGCGGCATGTGGTCGAACCTCGAACCGTTTTTAAGTACAATGTAAGTGCAAAAACGTGGGATTTGAATGTTATGCATAGAGCACATTTCTAAAATTGTATTTTATATTACAGGATTGTCCAATGATTGGTTGAAACAGGAAATTTTAAATTGATTCAGAATCTGTACAGCTTTTAACATATTTTTCTAATGATGTACTTAAGACAATCAGCATGTGCTATTATGTGGATATATACATATGTGTTACCTGTTACCTTGGGATTGATATTACATATTGTATTTACCCATATTTACATGGAGAATATAATTGATTAATACTTCTATCTCTCTCTCTGGCAACATTCCTCCTCATGACGTCCTCATAATTAATGGTGCTCATTTATATATTTAATAAAGAAAGAAAGAAAAAAAAAAAATGCTTGAAATGAGATAAAACAAAATTGAGAAGAGTAATTATTTATCAATAATTAGCACATAGATCATACTACTTTGTTTATGATTTGATTGTGAAATTGTATAAGAAAGACTGGTGATTAAAAGGTGTTGGTACATATTACTAGGGATGAATCAGTTCTATTTGACGTCACGTCCCAGTCGAACGCAAAATAATAAGTTTTTCTTAATTGTGTCATCCTCAGTCACTCTCGACCATAAAGGGTCCAATATTGATAAGAATAATTAATTTAACAAAAATGGTTAACTATTAGCTTGAGTCATAAATAATTTGCGGTGTTTTATAAAAATGCTAAAAAACTGTACAATCAATTAACTTCTTCGCTCTGGGATACTATTAAGTTGTGGTTATTTTAAATTAATCCAAGACTCCTCTTCTATCATTTTCTTCATCGCCCGCTGTATACCACAAATAACCTTTTCGAGGCCGTCAAAATTGTCCTCTCAGAGTAGATGTTTGATCTTCGTAAATAGAGAACAGTAATTCAGGCTTAGGTAAGGATATAAGGGATTTTTTAATGCTCTGGGACACCACTACTGGTCAGGATATCCTGTGTATCCTTAGGTGCATGAGGTTTTGCGTTGTTCTATGGCAGCAACATATCTCAAAGCTGCAACGTCTACTGTACTTGTCGAATGCTTAGCCAAGGACTGGAATAAATCAGGTCACGAACAAGGGGGTGACCTTGCCTAGGCTCTGGGTCTACTTGGGAAGTCCTGGATGCCCCTTCTTCTCCAGAGTGAAAGTGCCATCCTCCATGGCACTTAACCTAGATTAAAACAGTCTGCCGAGTACACTACGAGGTACAATAAAATACCTTAATTTCGTTACCCATACTAGGAATAACTGGAAGGAGGCTAGTAATAACTCTACCCACTTAGAAGGACATTTACCCTCAGAATAATACGTACCCTAAGAAAGCCCTTGTTATAATGAGGATTAAAATTAAAAATCCTACTATTCAGACAAAGGTTAATTTATTAGCGGAGTAGTAGTCTATTCCGGCTAGGTATAGGAGATTTCAGTGTAAATGTCCATGACTGATTTTCCTATGTTCCAGCGGAGGTTGACATAGCTACAAACACAATGATAAACCACCAAATTTTTCTTTGAGACCGGTTCAAACATATTTTTTTAAAGGACAAAATTAATTCTTTCCACTAACCAGGGACGTCCGCTGAATTATATTTTTTTGGCGAGGACCTTTGCTTTCAGACTTTTTTTGAAAAAAAATAAACAAATTAAATTTATTTGGAAAAAAATTTGGAAACTATCAAAAAAATTTCTATAGAAAATTTCAAAAATCCAAAGCTATTCACAGAGAATTTAGTTTTGCAGAAAAAAATTTGAAAAATTAAATTTTTTGTAAAAAAATATGAAATATTATATTTAATTTCAAATATTAAATTTTCTAATAAAAAGGAAATATGCCTTAATTTGGTACGGGCAACAGTTTCTCTATCCCACTCCCTGTAAACACCCCTGTTAATTACCATAATGGTCTCAGACCGATCTAAGATGTTCAGACCGATGCACAACACTATTATTTATTCACTAGAGGTATACAGTATGTACAATGAAACTAAGAATATTAAAGATTTGGCAAGAAACTATAATGACCTCATTTAATCGATAATAAAGATAATGTACGGAGCTGACTGAGAAGGGATTCATTAAAAAAATTAAAGAGAAATTCTTTTCCCTTGTGATGTTTAAGTTTATATGTATATAAATAGCAGATTGAATTTCAATTATAAATCAATAAAATTTGAATTATTCAAGTAATATCAATGTTTGACACACTTGAATTCATGAATAATAATAATACCTAATATTAATTAAGTATTAATTTGATAAAAATTCGATCTTCATTCATAGTCGGGTCGGATAATTTTTGGTAACTTATGAAGCGCTACGTCTACCTAATCTGTCGTGGGGGAAATTGGGCAAATATTTTATCTATCCCCTTTTTTGTGGAGTTGTCAAACTTAAGATTAGTGTTGTATCGTCCCTGATTTATTCGGTCAAGTCCAGTCTTAAGAACGGTCCTTGGAATTTTCTCTAAAAATATCTCTGTATTAAGCCAAATAATGTCATATGAGATACAGGGAATGGGGGTATCTGAAGGAATTTTTGTCTTGGACAAGGAAAAATAATTGTTCTGGAAGAAAAAATTTAATGAGAAAAGAGGGGAAAATTTGTTTTTCAAAAAAAAAAAAATATCTTTTGCAAAAAATATTCAAATTTTCATTATAATAGGATATCAATCTCTGGAGGAGGGTCAAGGCTGAGGCCTTTGCCATGTATAATTCGTCTCTGGAGGCCCTGAAAAAGTCAATTACCCATAAAATGGCAAGGCTGGATACCAACGATGTCACCAGATAAGAAGCTACCACGTTTGTAGGTGTTAATGCTTCATCATCGGCTCCTTCAAGTTAATATGCCATCTTTCACCTGGAGCGCTTCTTAATGGGGTGAATCTTTGACTCCGTTTCCTGGATCAACCTGGTTGTCCTCATGAACCTCAGGCAACCACTTTTGGTCCTGTCATCGACATTCTCAGTCCCCTTGATTGTGTAGTAGACCGATGACTTGGACAAATTGAGGTCTTTTAGGGGCTTGGTAATGGCCCTAAGGCTCTTCTTTTCCAAATGAAGTAAAGTGATGTTACGCTTTCGGTTAATGATTTCGTCGTTAGAGGCTCAAAAACCCGTTTTAGAAAAAAGTTTATATGCCAACAAAGAAAGATGAAGGTTGCGTAAATCATATGCAACAAACATAGTTAAAAATATACACCCTCTAAGATAATTATTAAGTTAAAGTTTCTGTCTTAATACTTATGGGTCACCCTGTTAGTAAATAATGTGCATGCCCCATTTGTAAACAAAGAAACTTTAGTATAATATTAGTGAAAGGACGCTAACTTCATGTCTAAAAACGCGTACTTTACGAATACAACTTAGTTTGTCTGTATGTATCTATGTTGAAACTAAGTCATTTTTTAGTATGCATCTTATGTATGACCAACACTTTTAAAGTACAATAAGTCTCTGAATTCATATTAATAAAGTTCATTAGAAGCACTTTATTAATTCATATATATATGTTCTTTTTAAGGGAGGGGAGAGGAAAAATTTCAAATAATCAAAATTTTTGCTTTGCTGCATATTTTGTCCGAATTACCATTTTTTGAGGAAAAGTAATTTTTCCCCTATTTTTGCCTCGAATTTCTTTCTTTCTCCCAGATAATTTTTTTAATTAAACCCAAAATTTAAGTCCCCCCTGATAACATTGAGCCACACCGAATAAGATAACAGCCGTCAACAGTGTTCTTGCAATATTTTTAACGTATCATATTTTATTATTAAAGATTTGTCGGATAGAAAGATGCAGTCCTCACAAGAGACACGTCTGGCTTAGGATCCATGGGTTCCCGATCCCTGGCTTATATACTTGATCTAAGAAATATCAATACTAATACTTCATATTAGTAATGTGTCGTTTGCAAACGTAACAGTTCTATGACGTGGCACATTGAATTGACCGATATGAACCGTCTCATCTCAAATGATTGATTTTTACTTTTAATTATTAAATTTTTTCGTCAGGATGAAAAAATTTGATGCAAAAATAGGAGGTAATTTTTTTAAGGATTTCTTTTCTTTAAAAAAAAAGCAACATTCTGGCGTATTATGCAGCAGAGCACAAAAATTTGAATTTCTGAAATTTTTTCTAAAAAATTTCCCGCCAAATAAAAAAAAAAATATAATCCTGAGGAAAAAAGATCATTCAATATAGAACTATATAAAAACGTAATGTGAAAATGAATGAAAGCTTGCAGGCGTTTAAGTCAACTCATATTAAAAAAGAAAACAAATGAAAGGTGCTTTATATGGAATTTAAAAAAAAAATTATGTGACTTTAGATAAGGTTCAGCAAGGAGCGAAGTACTACCTGGCTCATCTCGACATTATTATTTTTTTCTCAAGCTTTTATTATTATTCTTTTATTCTAAATGAGAAAAGATCTAACTATAGAGTAACTATTAGAAGTGGGTCGGGATATAAAATATCGGGGTTCGGGCTACTAGGCTTTGGGCAGATCTGTGAGCTTTCGGGCCAAAATATGATACAATTAATTCATTCTGATATATACTCATGAGAGCTAAATCAGACGCGTCCGCAGGGGTGGGCTGGAGGGGCTATACCCCCTCCCTAAAAATATCCAATTTCCCAAAAAATTAAATAGTTAATTTTCTGTGAGTAGCTATTAATTTTTGAAATTTATTTCCATAAAACTTAATTATTGTGGATATATATGAGCTTTATAATTTTTTTTCATTTTTTGTGTGAATAGCTGTTGATTTAAGTATACCACTTACAAATAATTAACAACCCTTATATTTCATAAAGTGGCAAAGTGAAGATGAAGTCATTGACCAATTATAAAGGAATTATTTCACATTAGAAATATATGTCGAACTGCAAAGTTCGGGCTTTCGAGCTCGGACCTAGACCAAATCCACTTCTAGTAACTACTTTTTAGCGAGTTCAGGAAATATGAAGAGAGAGTAAATCTGAAGATTTCTTGGAGGGTTATCTTTTAAATTACTAGAACTAAATTTGTCTATTCGCTGACGCTTAAAATCCGGAGAATAAAGTTTACTTCCATATTAGTGTATAATATGTGGAGCATATATCTTAATATTAACACATAATGATGATATCTTTGATGATCAAATAATTTAAACTTTCAGGGGCGTCCACAGAAAAATATATTTTTTATTGGGGGGGGCGCTTGGATTTTTTTTGAAAATCGAATAAATTTTTTTTTTCCATAGATATTCACAAAAAACTTTAAAAATCTATACACTAATTAATTAGTATTTTTTTAAAAAAAGAATTAAAAAATTCACAGCTATTTACAAAAAATTAAAAAAATCCTTAGCAATTCATAAAAAATTAAATTGTTTGCTCTGCTGCATAATTTGACCGAATGACGCAAAAAAATAACCAGTAAAAAGCAAAAATTCTTTAATTTCGGGAGGGGAGAGGCCACCCCCTGCAGACGCCCCTTAGTTTGATCAATAAAATAATTTTTAATCCTTCATGTATAAAATAGGAAACAAACTTCTTATTATTCAATTAAATATTTAGAAACGGCTATCAAATCAAAATATATGTTTGGTTATTATTTTATTCAGATTATAAATGGATTAAAAGTCAGTAGATTCATAAATTCAATACTATAAACAAAAACAAAAAAAAAACAACAACACACAAACATGGATGCTACCTTCCAGTAGATATTTTCTTATCCTTTTTGAGAATTAAAATTTTAAAAGAAAAACACATGAACAAAAGATATTCTTCTGTAAGCCAATTTGGAACACATTAATTATCAAGTAACAAGAACGTTAAAATACATTTAAACAATGTTTTGCAAATTGCTCTTCGTAAATATGTGGTTTGTCTTTTGCGTAATTATAGACGGCGTAATTAGTTTTTATTCTATTACTCTCATTTTTCGCTTTTTTTTTTCTTCACCCTCTTAAAACCACTATTTGAAACAAAACGAAAATTCGTATTAAATGGATTTTTTTAAGGTTGTTCATTTTAAAATTGGTGTGCTAAGGAGGAAATACCGACAGTGAGGATACAATGAATTTCTGCCTGAAAAAAGAAATAAATAATAAAAAAAAAACTCTAAAAGAAATACTAGTGCGGTGTTAACATATAAACAATCTTCAATAAAAATCAAAAATAGGAGAAAATCCGAATGTAGGCTTTTTCTTTATAAATATACAATATTTCAAAAAAATATGTTTGAGTCATGGAAAGCATTATTATCCAAATTTCTGGGATGGGATGAGATATTCAAAAAGTTTGACTATAGATAAAAACCTTTATTTGATTTAAAAGATTAATTTTTGAAATTTTTCAAAAATAAGATTTAATATTTAAAAAACATTTCGAAATTTTTTCATTTTTTGTAAACAGTACTGGATTTCTAAATTTTTATTACAAAAAATACAATTATTAGGATTTTTGAAATTTTTTTCCAAAAAAAATGTAATTCTTGCGAATAACTTTCAATTTTTGAATTTTTTTTTCCAATAAACTGTAATTTTTGGATTTTTTTTCCAAAAAAATTCCAAAAATCAACCCCCCTTCCGCTCCCCAGATAAAAAAATATATATTTTTTTATATATTATCCAGTGGACGCCCCTAAGGCTACATCTGATGCGTGTTTTACATTGTTTTTCTGTTGACGAGTTACAAATGATCTTAAAGACCTATTTCTCAGACACCAACTAAACCCATATTTTAAATAAAAATTTGAAACGGAGGCATATTTAATTCCTCAACAACACCCTTAAAAATGATGAATTATTAATCTTTATATTCTTTTTCTTGGAATTGGTTGATTCCAAATATATAAATAAAATATAATTGTGCAGGATATAGATTTATTTTGAAGTGTTTTTTTTTTCTTGTAAGTTGAGTCAAACTTATGAAAGAACCAAGTGAGAAATACTCGAAAATCAGAATCCTTATCAACAAAATAATTTTATACCTTCAAATTATTCATGTAACTTAAAATATGTTCTATAAATTAAAGTTCTGTGCACTTCTGAAATAATTACAAAGGTTTTTTTATTTAATCAAATTCAAAATAGAGTCATTACAATATAAATATTTTTGTACTGACTTCGGCATCAAATTTAATTTGACTGTTTCAATAATTTCTTGACTGAAAATATAAATATAATATCAGCCCTCTGTTCATTATTTATTTTTTACATTGTATGATACTTTGATCTTGACAGCTCAAAATTTATTGAAATCTTTCTGTGACCATTTATAACCTTTGTAAATATCAAACCGTAACTTTTGCCGTCATCTCGCACATTAAAAAATAAAATGATTGATGAAAAAATGAGGTAAAGATGTTGTTTTCTGAGTGGAAATTATTCAAAACTTAACAAAAGTAAATTGGAATTCAGGCAATCAAAGCTCAAAACATCGAGATGGTGAAAAAAAGCGAAAAATTAACAAGTGACTGTGTGGTATTTGTAATATATGGTTGGTACTCGGACCATTACTAGACTTAGTAAATGAAATTAAAGTAAGCACACTTACTTATTATAGGTAGATCTTCATGTATTAAGGTCCTAACTCCCTCTTCCGAGAAGGGTGCCACCTACCATGTCTAAACATGACTACTACACTTTCCCCCTTTTCGAAAAAAACAAAAATAAGCAACAATAAACGATAAAAGCAAAATGCATAAAAATTATAAATTAAACATAACCAATAGGGTGACAATAAAGTCAATGTTTTTGGAAAAATAAATAGCTTAGGTCAAAAAATGGTTCCTAATTGTAAAAAAAACATTTAAGAAAAGTTTGAACAGTTTTGAAAAATATTTAGAGGTATTTATTAACGGCCCTAAAGTTTTGAAAGTTTACACTTTTAAAGAAAAAGTTATATATTTGCTTAAATACTGTCCATATACCTCAAATTAAAACTTTTTTGTAAAAGCAATAAATTGAGACAACTAAATTTACAATAAAATATATATTATAACTATTTAAAAAAATATATATATATGTATGTTCAAAATAATGTCAATTGAAGTTAATTGAAATTGAGCTCATGAGCCTTTTTTGATTTCTTTAGCCTATTGCAACCAAACTAAGAGACTGATAGACATTAAATTTTGCAGTTACGTTTAATTCACATTAAATTCAACTAATTTTCTTTAATTTTTAGTAACAATGACCTAAGTGACCTTTTCAGGGGAAAGTTACCTTTTTAATTCAATTTTAACACACTTAATAATCTAGGTCCTCATAGTAGAAGATGGTACCTACAAAAAAATATATTATTTGGATACATTTTTGTTCTTTTTTCTTGGTGATATATAAAATAAATGATCAAGTACATATTTTATTTATATTTACATATTTAGAGACAAGATTTATTCAGTTTAAAATATTTCATTTTTTAAGTAAATATGTTTATTTATATTTTACATAAAATGGGTTCCCTACCATACCAAAGTGCTTAGTCAACTTATAAAAAACTATTTGGACGCTCACATATCTCCATAATTTGTTTTGATTTCTTCATGACAAAGTCTTCTATATTTTTATGTCTAAATTCATTAGTTTAGTTTTTAGCCTTCTTTGCTTAACTTCGAGGGAGCTAAGCATTTGTCTTTTTGTAGTTAAACTTACTCTATCACCAAGGAATGCATGTCCAACGTGTTCCTCAAAATAACATAAATGTTTTGTTAATTTTTTATAAGGCAGATTTGGATATATGTTCATTATTTGAAGAGTATTATCAAAGGAGCATTGGAGGGTTGAGATGCATTGACCCAAGTTTTGATATATACTCTTACAATGAAAACACAAATATCACGTAATCCTTGTTCTTCCTTTGGAGTCAATTTGAATTCTAGTGTAAACATCCAAATCTTGAGACTAAATATCACTTTTGAAAGCCAACGTTTATGGTGCATAGCACCAGGTGACATGAACTTAACTCCACGCTCAGAGGCATCGCCAAGAAATATAATTAATATTTTTAATAGTTCTCTATTTTCGTATCTTTAATATCTTTTTTTAAGATTACCCTTTGCAAATTTAATAGTACTATCTCGTATGCCTTCCAAAAGACTGTCCACCTCTTTATCGGCAGTACTACGTTCATACTTAGTTTTTGTTGATTGATGACCAATTTGAACAAAAGAACGTCTGGTGAAGATGTGAAAACGTACATTCATAGAAAACAGTTCCAATAATTAATTTTATTATATGGTGTCTACAAGCCAATGGTAGAAGTTTTTTACCTCGTAATTTTTCGAGAATAACACAAGTTTAATTATTTTTGCCGGTTTGATCTTGCAGTGTCAAAACACACTACTATGATTTAGTATTGTCCAATATCTCATTCTTTAATTGCTTTAAATACAACATTGGCTTGTTCTTCCCATGTACCAGATGAAAGTTTTTTCCACCGATAATAGTTTAGAAATTAAATTTACTGAAACTAACACAGGTTTTTTGGTTCTATTAAGATTTGGAATCATTTTTCTCTCTGGGCTAAGAGTTTGTTTTCTTGTAAATCGGAGGTAGAAGTAACATCAACAAGAAAAAAAGAACAAAAATGATCCAAATAATATATTTTTTTGTAGGTACCATCTTCGACTATGATAACTTAGATAATTATGGGTGGTTTTGTGGGTGTTAAAATTGAATGAATAAGTTAATTTTCGCTGAAAAGTTCATAAAAAGGTCAATAAGGTCAACTTTGTTTTTTCTTCTTTTTACCTCCGTTAACGAAGTTAGCGGAGGTTATGTTTTTGCCTCTGTTGGTTTGTTAGTCACCAGAATTAAGGAAAAAGTTAGGGATCAATTTTGTTATCAAACATTGTACGAAGATTATAAATGGTCACAGTAAGAGGATATTAAATGTTTAGAGGTCAAGGTGAATGTAACACGAAACGTTAATTAAACATGCATAATCGAACACAACTTTGGAACATATTTATGTAGATATCTCTTATTGGTGTCATCATGCAGGATTAATCGTGGAAATCTAGAATAACTGGAACGCTCACGTGTTAAAAAAAGGAAAGAAATTTTTTGTTATGAGGCTATTATTTTTTCCTCGTGTTTTCATACTCAACAGCCTATTTAGTATTTATTTAATACAGCTTTGTTCATCATAATTAAAACGTGCATTGCTGACAACAATCTAAGTTAATTATTATAATATTTGCTTATTTAAATTAAGCTTATGAATTACTTGTGATTGTGTGCTTTTCTTTCTCTTCTATGATTTACTTTTGAGCACAGTAAGTAAAATATCCTGTACAACTTGTGGATATGGGATGAATAATTTATCTATATATTTCAGATCATCCCTAATAAGTGCTGTGTTCCTAAGTGCTCCTCCGGATATGATGGAAAACCAGCCATAGCAATGTTATCGCTCCATTCTTTTCCACTGGATGAATCCTCAAAAGGTGCCTGGCTTAGAGCCATTCCACGGGACAGCAATGGGACTTAGGCGCCTTCTAAGTATTCAAGGGTATGTTCTCTCCATTTTTATGTGGATTACTTTGTATATGAGAGCGCAGACCACAAGAGGAAATATCGATCTTATGGAGTTGAAGATAATAAGCTCCAAAAACGTTATTTGAAACCCTCTACAGTGCCTAGTATTTCCTCCAATCTTCCGAAATACTTATCATCCGTCAAAAGTCAACGGCCTACATCGAGAGCTACCTCATCAGCCAGGATTTCTAAGGAAAATGAAGCTATCGTTGAAGCTCAACGATCATTATTCCTTAATGGTTCTGTTATTGACTTTAGTGATTTGTGTCTTAAGTGTGGAGATGAAAAATTCCTTACCAAATGTTCATTGGAGGAGGACAGAAGATTCAATTCAGTTTTACTGTCTATCGGAACTGTGTTCTAATTTTGTCGAAATGGAATTCTCAGTGATGATAAATAGTGATTTGACATTCAATTTATACCTCAAGAACGTTAACCTAGATCGGAGCTGCGTGAATCACCTCACAACGAATAGAAAGATCACCTCGGTAAGCCTTTTCCAGAACATCCTTGCTCATATGAAGAGTATTCCTTTTCCTCCAATGAAAGATATGATTAATCACTTAATCAATGAAGTTGAGAGTATCGTTGAAAATCTATATCCGTCGGATATAGACTCTTACTAACAGAAAAAGTTTATTTTCATAAGAGAGCAACTTGCTTTGATAAACTCTACACCGAAACAGAAGCGATACTCTCTTGTATTATTAGCTACTTCTCTGTTATGGCATAACACCAGCCCAGCTTTATATCGTCAATTATCTCAGGATAAAGACTCTTCCTTCCACAAGTCACTTAAGAAAATTGTCATCTGCATTTACCATGAATGTTGGCTTTTCATCTTCGTCCGTTGACTACTTGTCCGTAAGACTCAAGTTATTGTCACCCAATCAAAAGAAGGTTATTCTAATGGTTGATGAAGTATGTACAGCCCAAAGAGTGAATATTTTGGAGGAAGGATGACTGGACAAGAAGGAGGAAACATAACAAGGGCACTCCTTGTGTTCATGATCAAGTCTGTGTGCTCAAAGTATCGAGACACAGTTGGGATGTATCCTATTGTATGCCTCAATTCGTCTGTACTGCATAATCTACTATTTCAAATTAATACTGAACTCTTTAAAATCAGATTTGACGTCCTAGCAATCTCCATGGATAATGCAAGCCCTAATCGAAAATGTTTCTTGGCAATGTGTGGAGGATCCTGGAAGGCTAGTGTCCCAAGTTCTGCAAGGCCAGAACAGGAACTATTCCTCCTTTTTGATAGTACACATAACGTAAAAAATATTTATAATTATTTTCAAAGAAATTTATTTTTTATATTCCCTAACTTTATGTATGTTCAGTTGTCGAAACCGAATTTCCAGCATATTATTGATATTTTTGAAATGGAGAAAGACAAGACTATTAAAATTGCTTATAAGCTCACGACAAAATCTTTGTATCCCACGTCTATTGAAAAAACCAATATACTTTTAGCAGATAGTATTTTTCATGAAATCACAATTGCGGCCCTAAATTATTATTCTAATCAAAATCTTAATTGGAAAATAACTACAAATTTTTTCTCCATCATTAGAAAATACTGGAATATTCTAAATTGTAAAACGCCTTCCGGAGGACGCAGAAAGAGAGACTCCTCGAGGGAGCCTCTGTCATTAAATCAGGAAAATTTTCAATTTCTTCAAAATTCCCATGTTTGGTTAAATTATATGGAAGTGTGAATCTACCTCTCACAAAATGGGCCTCACTAAAGAAACTTTTGCTGTAGTGAACCAAACTACAGATGCTACTACAAACCTTGCAACATTTCTTCTGAAATAGTGTGGCTTCGAATACTTCCTTCCAGGGCAGGTAAAAAGCGATTGTATAGAAGCTCGATTTAGTTGGTACCGTCAATTGTCTGGTGCAAAGTATTTTGTATCCGTGCACCAAGTACTGGAAGCAGAAAGGAAAAATTAGGATTTCTTCCCTGTAAAATTTGATGGCCTTGATCTGAGTGACATAAAAAAATATTCATTCTGACTCTGATAAAAAATAAGATTTAAACCAAGAAGAAAAGATTTGTATTGATAAAATTTTGCCCATATGTAATGTTCAGAACGTTGTACCCGTGTCCTCGAGTCATAACCAACATTTTTTTTTGTTCAATTTAAAATGTTAAAGTCAAACTTCAATATTCTTTAATTGATTTGTAGAAAAAAGTGAAGGATTTAAACATTAAAAGACATTTTAATTCATTTAATTATATATAAAAATGTTCTCTTATTGATATCATCATCGATATATTATCTATTTAATTTAGTCGTAAATTTCCTTTAAGATTGCACTTTTTTTATTAACTAGAATATTTGGCAAACATCAAAATTGTATGATTGAAAAAATATACGTTTCTACTTAATATTTATGTTTATACTTATATAGCTAATAAATTGGTATAGTCTTATTTCGTTTTTGATATGTGAATATTATTTGAACTTAACCTATGGGATGATAAAATCATCTTTCCTGTTTTTTCCTTGGCAAATTGCAAAAAGGAGAGGAGAAGACACTGAAAGATCAAATGTTGTGCAGAAACAATACTGTCAAATAATATATCGTTAATATGTTCATTAATGAAAGTTTTATTTATTGAAAAAACTCTGTTCTTGAATCCCACTCTAGGAACAAGGAATATTCATTCATTATATCCTATATACATTTTTTTTATCTTTATTTATATAGCAAATAATATTTAAGAATTATTTAAAATTTTCTGGATAAGTTGCCTCACCAGATTAAGGCTTACAAACATCAGTTTTTCTAATTTATAGACATTAGCATCTCAAATACAGAAAATGTATAAATTACGAACTGAATAAAAATCAGTAAAATAATACTATAGGACAGAATAAATCAATTTAAAAACCCATTCCCGTCTACATAGAAATAGCAAAAAAGCCACTAAAATCCCTAAAACATAAATATGTAATAGTAAGAGCATTATCGTATTTAGGCTAACAACTAGCTCGTTTCTTCAAGCTCTTTATAATTTTTTTAATACCTTCCGCATTGTTCAAAATGTATAGATGAGTTCGATGGATGATATTTAATAATTTCAAAGACCCAGTCGAAGCACCTTGGATCATCTTAATAATGTTCAATTCGAACACTCCGTACCTTACAACAGCCAAAATTAAAATTCCCCACATCTATCGGTTATACCGAGTGTATAAAATCTGAACACTTTGAATTTTAAACTTCAACAAGACACAATTTATTAATAAAGATTAGGATTTCAACAAAATTAATACTATAAATATATGTTTGTCTGAGCTTTTTCAATCTTTAATGTAGCTGCTCTTAGCGCAATGATGGAAGGTCTAGGATCCGCTGTGGATGTATTCCTCTGTCATAACGTTCCACTACTGACTTATGGCGGCTTTGAGGACCTCGATGTATGGATGACCAACACTGAAGGCCTTCCCCTCGACATGCACCCAAAAGGTGAAGTGAAGGGGTTTGGCATCAGGACTTTATGAGAGACAAAAGTGCCAAAAAAAAAGAAAGATCAAAACTAATTGAAAAGAGTATTGCACCGGAGGAGATGGGGTTCTTTCATTGCAAGTGTCAAAAGTCACCAGGCTCACAAGGCTCTTTCCATCCACTTTTTTTGATAGCTCACTGGACAGTCTAGTGGGAAGCCCCGAAATCTCTTACATGGGCTCTCATTGACATGATAGGATTAGCCTGTACTGTTTTCTTTTACTCCTCCGGACTCAGTTTGCCCTGTTTGACAGAACTCCTCTTTCTCTCCAACGTTTCGTACTTACCGAAAGGGGGGGAGGGGAGATGGTTCTGGAGACGCACCATTGTTTGGATTGCGCGAATGGAAATTGATCGATTACGTTTGAGTGTCATTTTCTCAACTTTTATGTAAGTTAGAGAGCTCAGATTTGCTTTGTTTATAAATATTTTTTTATGCTTTTATATGTATATCGAAATATGCATTAATTTCAATCACTCAACCTTCATGAATTATTAAATTAGTAGGTGTTCAGATTTCAATTGAACACCTTGCATCTAGTTATATCCGTATATTTATATAGGGGTTAGTTATATCCTTAACATTTTAAAGCGTGCAATTTTTTTTTGGATGCCTTAAAATCCCTATTTTGTATTTTCCAAAACTGTCATCATAAAGAGACGACCCCTAACTATATATTAGTCAATAAATAGTACATGTGTTCATGAGCGATACAGAGTAATACTGATGAGTTGGTGAGGAGTTCCCATACTCGTAAAACATGAACACGTCAACACTTCTGACATTAATTAGATACATCCTAAGAAAACAATAGTGTAATCAATTTAAACATGAAGGCAGTCATGATAATGACGTCATAAAACGATCAACATTTATTCTGGACTTAATTATGTCTACTTAGATTAAATTTGATTAATAGAATTCCATCTCTTTGCTACTAACAACACAATATGTGTAAAAACAACATCGACAAAAGCTCTATATTCATTGATCCTTTTTTGTTTAAACATGAATTTCAAATAATACTTCGACCTATATAAAATGTATAAAGAGCCCTCATTTAATAAAATTTTGATTATTGTATAGATTGTGGAAAATTTTTCGCTTTATTTAAGTGTTTATTTGAAATGTTAGAATCTTCTTAAATGCCCGATAATCCAACTTCTTAAATGCCCCGATTGGAAAACAAAACTCTCACAAGTAATTTTGACAGGCCTCTATTGATGCCAAATTTGTATCTCTAATAGCATTGACCATAGACAAGAACAGGTAGTAGTCACTTGGTGCCAGGTGTCAGGACATCCCATCCGAGCTCCTAGAGTTTTACGCGCGTCATGAAAGATGTGAGCGGTCAACGTTGTATCGATAAAACATAAATTATCTACTATTCCAGTAATTTTTTGTATGTATCCTTTTGCAAATCGTTCAAAACGTTTAATGGTCAATATTCAGCGTCTTAGCGATACTATGACAGCTACTATGACGGTCTATCTCGATATTGTCCATTATTTTATGGACATTTTCTACAACAGACGTGCCAATGCGTGGTGGATTATTCACCTCCACTACCCAAGAACGAAATCGTCTAGAACCATTCAAAAGCAGAAAGAGTATCAGCAGCCCCATATACATCAAAATTTTCTTGGTGGCTTTCCACTTTTCCCCCCCTTTCTGGTAATAAAAATGTAAAATATGGAAAAATTGTTCCTTTGAGACATATCCATACTTGACGCCCAATAATTCAAGACTGAGTCGGTAAAGCGGAATACTGTCTAAAAGCGTCTCTGGTATATCATTTATCAAAAGAACTAGAGAAGGTTTACCCGACTTTGCCTGAGACATGAATATGAAACAAAAAATAAAGACTGTTTTAGAGTTATTCTAATCTTTGTTTTATTAGAGTGCTAATATTTTGGTAGTCTTCTTTCACAAGATGAGAAAGAGGTTGCTTTATTCTGGGTCAGACGCTGGACTCAAGGTCTCGTAGCTGCTTCCTCTATCATCAAGGAGGCCTCCTAACACCCTGACTCCCAGGTTGAACGGATTAAGTATTGGGCAAAAATACAGTTTAAACTCTACTTTCAACGTGTTTCTAGGCATCAAAGAACCCATCTAATATTCTATAGTACACCTCAGCCCACGGAATGTCAGGTGAAGTACTGAGTCTATAACAGTTTAAAATGTTTTGCCGACACATTTATAAGCACCAAGAACCACATCTTCTAATATGCTAAAATAAACTCTCGCATAACGGGTTGTGTATATGATCACTATCCTGATTCCAAGCATGATACAGCAATAAATTTATATTGCTGCACTCTGTATACATATAATGTTAGTTTATATGAATCTACGTGTTACGACTACTACTTGAGTCAATTTCTTACTCATTAACAGTGATGAAAATCCAATGTATTTGATAGCCTATTCGTTTTTTAGAACTGGTAATCTGAAGAATGAATTTCTGTTTCTCATCTGTTGTCTTTATTACTTAACTCCTCTGTAAAACAACCTTCAAATTGTCAGGGTCACCATGTTGATTTTTGGTTTCTTCTTTTTATATCCCCCAAAATTCACAAGATTTTCATCACTAATAATAATTACTCGGCATAGTCTTTGCAGAATATGCAGATAGACCATGAAGTATTTCAGAGTGAATAATGTTATAAATACAAACTATAATATTTGTATGTTTATAAAGTCGTTTGATATTCTTAAAATGTTTTTATCTTGCCAAAGTGACCTTCAATTTAATAATATCAATTGTTTTTGCTTTGTTTTTTAGATTAGACATAAATTTGAACTGATAACAACAAGATGCTTTTTGCAATTTCTGTTTTGTATACGAGGCTTTTTTATATGTTGAATGAGCCTTGTTATACGTAAATACATTTATGATACAAGTATTACATAGATAGAGGTTCATCTAGTATTAATTGCAATAATCATAACTTAGTTTCAAATTATGCCTTTAGGTTTTCTAAATATACCTAATAATAATATGTTTAAATTGTGTTTTTGTTATACAAAAGTGTATTATAATCTGATTTTGAAAATAATAATAATTGATTGATAGTACATATACTATATTATAATATTATACTTGAACGATAAATGAAGATTCTCCTAGTAAAAAAGTACAGGGAATTTATTTCAAAAATGGAAATAGATACATACTTTAGACATAAAATAATTTTTTTTCAAAATTATGAGTTACGCACCTAGGGTTATGTTTAGTTTTGATATAATATATTATTTAATCAAAAACAACATAATATGTGTAGTGCTCCCACATCAAAATAACCTTGAACGAAAATTAAGTTAAACAGAAAATTCCAATTTATTGAATTACTTAATAAATACAGGGTGCGACCTCTATTTAACAACCAACACTATTTTATTTTTTACGTACGTCAGTTTATCAATGGGACACGAGTGTTGCTTACTTAGATGCTGCGAGGGGCACCACCTTGCATTATTATTCGTTATAAGTCATTTGAATAATTCTTTGTTTATTACGGCAACTTCGTACACCTGCCCCATCTTGCGGATATTGATGGGCTTGTTTTATTTTGCTCTTGGACCATTGAGTTCATTCAATAAAACTTAAAGTATATTTCATATAAGATAATAGTTTATCAATATTATTACGTACTTAAGGCTTAATTAAAGTATTTATCATTCTTCTAAGTAATATACAGGGTGCCTCCTCTATTTAAGAACCAACACGATTTATATTTTAAAATGGACTTTCTCCTAAACTAATCATCCGATTTTAATAAAAAACCAATGCCAAATGAATGATGAATAATTTATTTTATTTTTATTCAATATGATCCCCTTTGGCATGAACAACCGCCTCAACTTGAACTTGGAAAGGGGAGTAGATCTTTATAATATTACTCTTTTGTAGATGCCTTAATTTATCTAAGATCCTAGACATCAGTTCGGATTTAGCGTTGCAAAAGGATCTGTTGTTGTGTCAATCAACTGCGCCTTACTCAAAGCAGTCAATGGTGTTGCTGGCCCTAAGAGTTTTGGGGCTAAACACAGGGCCTATCAAAGTGTAAAAAAATAAACCAATCTGGCAACTAGTTCAATATTTGTCTTTGCAGTGTGGCGTAGAGTAGAGTCTTTTTCAGCTCCACACTCCCACACTTTCTTCCTGACTCTCTAAACAAAGGATCTGTCCAGGTTTAAGAAGTTTGCAATCTCAAGATTGTCTCGTTCGCCTCGGATAGCAACAAGAACACTTTTCCTTTTCTACTGACTTCGTTGAACTTGCCAAACAAATACTTCTGGCCGATATGTCCTGTCACAGGCCTATTTGAGTCAATTATAAGCTTAGTATTCAAATTTCTGGGAGGAATGATGATCTATTTTAAAACCTTTATTTTGTTTAACAGAATGTTATTGACGACTACATGGCTCATTTCAAATAAAATTATCATTCTTTTATTGTGACAATTAATGATGGTACTTTAAGTCCAATTTGTGGTGCCTCCAAAGGATTATTAAGAAAAAAAATTGAGGAAAATTCGAGGAAAAGTAAAAATGTAATTTTTGTGTATTTTGAGAAAAATCATTGTAGTTTGCTTTTTTTATGACATGCGCTATTTTATGCGTAGCCAATGTCCAGTCCCGCTTTAATTACGATCAATTTTTTTTTCATAGATGATTCTCAGAAAAAGATAAATCAAGGTAAATTTTTAGTCAACAAAATGTTATCTTTTATGTGTCTTGGATTCAGTATATTTACTTATTAGTTTTCCAAATATGGGATTTTTGTTTGGACTTCACAGAACTTAATCGTTATTTCTGTTATAAAAGGTATTAAAAACTATCTTTACCAATTTTTTTTTTGTCTGGTATCAAACAGATCAGGAGGAAAGGAGTTTTGACCAAAGCTATACACCTGTTAGCTTGAATAAACTCATGATATGTCTAAATTCTTTTTCCACACGCAAGATGTCACTTTTTATACCAAAGGGATGCCACTTTATCAGTTTTTGTCATTTCTGTCATGGCGTATGCAACAATTTCTTACCTTAACATAATTCACCTTGTCAATTCAGTTAAAAGGGATAATTCTTGAAGGGTTTTTATTTAGTTATATATGTATAGAGATGGTATTTTTCAAAGAGTGTGAGGAGAAGGCAGGAGTCAAACATATGGTATTACTGAATGAAGACCCTTATTTCTATTTAAGGACTTTAGGGATGGAAGGTAGGATTTATTAGTTTTTAATTCTGATTTGTTTAAAATTAGAAACTGCTACATGTTCCTCTAGGTACGCAACCAGTTTGAACAGGCAGTCTCCCCCTAGTGACAAGAGAAAAATAAGGGTGACTGTGGCAAAAGGTTGTTGTTAGGAACATAGTCTTCCTTGTTTTTAGATTGAATTGTTTATTTACCTTTAACCGCTCTGTCCATAGAATCTTCCTGTTATATGATTTTATATGGAGGAGGGGAGGGGCAGAGAAATTGAATTAGTGATATGAAAAAGAGAACCTTCAAGAATGAAAATATAATTAGTGGAGGTAAAATAAAATAATTGCATGGGGGAACAATTAGGGGGGCAAATTTTCCACAAATGAATTGAAGACAATAATTGAATTTATCTATGAGCAAAAGATCCAAAACTGATCTCAGTTTTTCTTTCAGTCATCTGAATTCTGAAATATCTGGGATTATAGAAATTTTAATATTTCAAAATGTGATCACTTAAAAAATACAAAATGGGGAAAAAAATCCTTGAAGATGCATATTTTTTAAATAGATCTTTTTTAAATTATACATTTTTCAATAATATAAACTATGATATTCCTCATGACTATGGTATGTACTATGAATAAGTTATAAGACTCTAAAGAAGAGTGTCATTTTTCAGCCTAAAAATGAAAATATATCGAGTTCAGAATACGATACTGATTCAATAAAAACAATTGCAATCATAAGAAACACTTTTACATAAGTTTTATTGATTCTACTTTTAATTGGGGGATTGCTTTAAGTGGAAGAAATGACACTGAACGATAATAGTGCCGAATTATTATGATTCCAGATATTTCAGAATTCAAATGACTGAGAGAATAACTCAGATCTGTTTTGAATTCTGTACTCAATGATAAATTCCTTTTTTGACTTGAATTAATTTGAATTAAATGAGTGTTCCTATTGTTAGATACTGAAAAACATTTATTGTAGTATGAGTTTGAATAAAAGATACACCAAGGATAGGCAAAAATGCTTACTTCAGAGGGAGAAGTTAGCACTACGACTTATTAAAATAATAGAAAAAAAAGAATAAAATTTATATTTTTTTTTCTACTCGGTAGACTTAGTTTTTTTTTGTATACATATTCTTTCTTTATTCAAACCGATGATGACAACGAAAAAGTAACTTTTGGCTGTTGTATACATTTATGAAGGTACAAAAAAAAATAAAAAAAAGAATAATAATTACCGACTATTTAACCATAAGTAAAGAAGGGATCTGTGTGAAGAAAAACTAAGGTTAACAATTAAAGAAGGTAAAACGGCTGTTGCGTGTGTTCTTTCTTTTTCTTTGTTCATTATTTTATCAGTCGTGGTTCTGTTAACTTCATCCTCTTAAGTAAGCATTTTTGCCTATATTTACTGTGAACTATTTTGAAAATACATCTAATATTAAATATATAAGAATTTAAATATTTATGATATTTTCTACGCACTCATGATATTAAATGTAAAAACTTCTCCTCTTTATAGCACTAGTTTGTTTTATCTCCCCAAAATCATAACACAACAGGTGATAGTTAGATTATTCTTAATTTAATAATAGCATAAGTATTGCTCCCACTTCTCCTTAGACTCATTTTTTAAGATATGAAGACAAAAGTTGGCGTAATAAAAATAAATGTTTTCATATCGTTTTACGTCTAAATTTTGGTATAATTCAAATATTTAAGTATATAATGAACCCTAATTAAACCTTCCTTGCACGCTCTGCGCTGCACAATTAGAACAAAAAAATAATAATAATAATATTAATTAATTTATTCAGTAACAAATTAAATTTTTAATTATATTAGATATTTTTGTCTACTTGGGCACGGGATCTGCATACAAATGAAGGGGGCAATTTGATTATTTTACACGGTATTGTTTATTTGAACTCGTATGTGACTCCACGTTCTAGATATAATTTATGCATAGATTTAATCATGCATAAAAGGCAGTGGATTGTGTTAGTTATAACTATATAATATAAAATTATAGTATAATTTATTAGTCAATTTATGTATTTTTTAATCAAATGAGAGGGTAAAGGAGCTATTAAATGGAGTTAATCTCCTTCGTGTGTGTGAGTTCAAATGATATTGCATTTGCATTACCTGGTTATTGCTCTTTCTCTCTCTTCCTTTACTTAAGTATCAATTTGCTCACAATAATAGTATCTCTTAACAAGGCAAAGTTTATACAACTCCCCTTGACCTTAACATACAAGTGCAAGCAACGAAGTCTAGATGGAGAACATGGCATTTTCTCCGGGGCCCTGGAATGGTATCTATGATCTTCCAAGGCATGGTGGGCATAGTTTCCTTTGCAATAAAATACTTGATCCATTTGGAATGAATAAAGTATGTGACTATATCACCGGCAATCGTATCTAGGTCGACAAGGGCCAAGTTGAACACCCTGATACAATTATATATACAGACGGATCCAAAGATGAGAAAAGGAACACAGATGCAGGATGGGCTATCACGATAGGTGACGTGTTAATTCATCAGGATCATTAAATAACGAAGCATCGATCTTCCCAGCAGAAATCATCGCCATCACACAAAGAACGTAATAATTCGATCGGATTCTCAATCGGCAATTTCTGCTATTCAAAGTCCGTTTAGAAAAAATGATCAAATTAAGAAGTGGAAAAAAAAAATACTTCACATAGAAAAATGGGAAATAAACATTTATCTCGATTGGTGAAAAGGCCATTCAGATATTTCAGGAAACGAATTTGCAGACTATCTTGCAAAGATTGGTACTCAAAGTCAAAATCCTTTGTGAGTTGGAGCGTCTCCTACCTACATAAAGAAAGTAGTGGATGTCTTCTTCTTCGAAGTTTTGTGCGACAGATGCAGATTAGATCAAAGAATAAAACATGCATTTCACATGTTGAAGAAACCAAAACAAAAGAATGTAAAACTTTCGCATCAAAAAATGAACTTACTTGTTCAAGCCTACATAGGTCATGGGCCATTTTTGGCCCATCTGTACAAATGGAAATATACAAGTGATATGTGCAATATTTGTATGGAAGAACCACAAAGTGCAGACCACCTTATTAACAGATGTTCATCCCTCTCATATGATAGATACCAAGCCATGCAAGAAGAGGATGAAGATTTTGTATTCTTAAATGTATACAAAAATGAAACAAATTATTTATAATAACTACATATAAAATTAAGTATCACTTAATATCAATTTCTACTGTACTGGAACATATACCCCTTTGTGTGATCGTATTCCTTACCGTATGTATGTATAGTTTTGTAATGTATGCATATCGGTACTATTGTATAATGTATACATGTACTATGGTAAGCAGTAATACATTCTTAACTAACTAGTCTTATGTTAGGAGCAGGGATCACCAACTTTTTTAATGCTGAGAGTTACTTTAAGATTCTCAAAAGGATTGAGAGCTACCAGCTCAAAAATTATCAAGAAATCAAAAGTATATAATATTTTTAGGACAAGTCAGGGGGGCAAATATGAAGAAGCCAACGGGAGCCCGCCAGCATAGAGTTGGTGACCCTTGGTTTACCGAATACAGGATGGGGACTCAAAACTTGCATTTTTTGTGAAATTATGAAAAACGTTATTTTTATGGGATCTAGAAAAGACAACTCCACAATAATCTGTAATATATTTAAATACTATATGTTTTACTCATTATGTCCAGCCTCACAAGCAATGACAGCACTGCCACGCCGGTGACTAGCTCTTGACGATCAATATCGTGTCCATAAGTCTCCAATCTGTCATGATGTAAGCTCGGAACCAATCCAAATTTAGATTAGAGGTGAAACAGACATATTTCTCCAAGACACCCTAAACTGCAAAGTCCAGGGGTTGAGTTCAGAGCTGGGAGAAGGCCACATGAAGGTAGGCTAGAAGTTAGGCATATTGTTGATGTATAAGTTTTGGCTTTTCCTATATATATAGGGATGTAATTGACATCTTGATATCGTAGAGAGTACAGATGGAGATACCAAGGGTCTCTTCAGCATCCTTGGCACGTATTTTGTTTGTTTTTTATTCCGAGTATTTTCTTATTGGTATAAGACTTATTTATGGATGCCGTAGTGATGACAAAGTATCGAAGTCTTTAAAAATTTACCTTTGTTCTTCATTTCCTTATGCAATATTGTCATAAATAAAAAACTATATTCTATACAATTATATCTTCAACAAAATCATCCAAAATAATATTTTGATTAATTATTTCACAATTAATAGACAAAGGCCTATACTTCATGGACATTCTTGATGTTGAATGCAATTAAGGACATCTTTTTGATCGGTTAATACCAATGATAGCCAGTCTAATTTTCAACTGGATGGGTGTTTCTGAAGTAAATGATAATATGTACAAATTAAAAAAACAAACAATCTACAAGTCAGGACCTCAAAAACAATCTTTCTAAGGCTCTTAAGTTAGATGTCATCATCAACAAAATAAAGGGGATAATTTATCTATGCAGAGGTAACAGGTAACCCATTCCAATAACTTTTGGAATGTGTACTCGATGATGAATTCGTCCCTTTGGTAAATTTCCCTGGTAGTTGACATTGGTAGTTAACCTGGCCTTAAAAAAAAAAGTTTAACTTTTTGTATTATTTTTTACCCATTTAATATATGTTTAGTGATTGTGTTTTAAAAGGTGAAGTTTTTGATTTGTCATAATTCAGAATAAAGATATGCCTATTGGAGTTTAAGAAAAAAAAATTACCGAATTATATTCTGTCAAAAAGTACCTGGAATTGATAATTTAAATTACCCGCACTGAATGGATATTATTTTTTATCCTAGGTCGGCAGCACTGTCTTTCATTATAATACCAAGTTTGAGCGCGATCTATAGAACAATTTGCTTGCAACAGCTTGATAAGTCAGTATACCTCACTAGTTTTTCACGAATTGGTCTATGAAATAAATTATTGAACAAAAAAATCGTCATGCCAGCTTAAGGGAGGGAGTTATCACATTGCCTTAACATCTCTCACAAGTCCGTTCGTAAATTTCTGTCTGAAAATTTGGGTTTCTGCACGGCTTGTTAAAAAAAATTGCATTTCAGCAAAAAAAAGTACTGTGAACAAGTCTCATGCTTGATCGTGGGAATTCCAACCCATCATAACTGGTGATGAGAAGTGGGTCTACGAGTTTGACATGCAAAAAAGCCAATAATAATCAAAATGGAGGGAGAAAAAATTAATTGTAAAAATCGTGGAACAAGTTTGTTTTTTCGCAAATAAGTTGATTTTTTTAAATAAATTAAGATCGATTTTCCATGTCTCAAAGTTTATGTAAAGGCATGGGTGATCTTCTCGAAAATGCACCAAAAAAAGTAAAAATAAAAAAAAACCCGAATTATTGCACAAACAGGAAAGGGAGAGGTATATTGAATACGAATGAAAAAAAAGGAAATTAGGAAGAGGATTAACGGGTTAGTCTTAGTATGATTTAAGGAAGAACATATTTCTAATTATAATGGCCAAAGGGATGAACTTAACGACCGCTCCCCCAGGACTGACAGGACTGGTCTCAAGACCGGACTAGACCGAATAGATAAAGACTCACATAACACTAAATATTTGGTATGTACATGCTGTGAGCTCCCTGTAAATGAAAAAATAACATACCCATATTTCAAATTATTGGAGCTCACATTTCCATCATTAATAACTATATGACGTAAATGAATTTATTATTTTACGCCAAAGTTTGTCCATTTTCAATTACAGGTGGTGTTGTTCTACATCTCAGTTTTCGTCATAAATCTCCTTGATGATTATTGTTCAATTGGGGAATTCCAAGTTTTACTTAAGAAAATATCGACAGTACAAAAGTGAAGTTGAGCAAAAATTACGAAAATAATAAATTCCTACTTTATTTCGTGTACCTTATAAATACCTGATTTTTGTATTGGTATATTTCTGTGAATTATAAGCAAATCCAAATTTATCTAGACTGGACACTCGCTAAAGTGCAAACCTCTGGCTATGACCATGTGTTCTAAATTTGATTTTTTTAACTATATGAAGCATATTTATTAAACCTATATACAAACAACAATTTGAGCTCTGTGCCTTAATTTATTCCAAAGTTATAGTCAATTGTGTATTTTAAAGTTGTGTGATTAATTTCTCAAAATTTAGTAGCCTCTTATTATGACCATATATATATATCCTTGTACCATTTAGATCAAAATCGATCTGTAACTTTTACTGTAATCCTGGTGACCAATAGACACACTAGCAAACAGACGCAAAAACATAACCTCCAGTCAACTTCGTTGGCAGAGGTAAAGATGGGTATACTTAACCAAGGATGTTGTCTATAGTATATATATATGTAGAGTCTTCTTTTGATTTATAAAGAAACTATATTTGGGTACCATATCACATTTCATATATAATCGTTGTCTGCCATATTCTTTAATTTTGACAAGGTGACCTTTAAGGCCATTTTTCTAAAGCAATGTTTCCTAGACTTTCTTATTTTAGAGTGCATTAATGAAATATTATCAGGTCACGCTTAAAGTAAATCTGGCCATGAGCGTATTTCTCTAACACTGAGTGGGATCTACCATTCAATAATTTCATTTAAGCATATATGCCTTGTGTCAGAAAGCTGTAGAATACGGGGTATATAGTTGACTATAGACACATTTTGGGATGCATAATTTAATGTTACAAAATATAAGAGTATCGCTACTTCCTTATACAATCAACATAATGTTGTCAATGATGTGATTTTGTACGAAATTCAACTTTTACATACAGATGTTATAAGTTTCAATTTATTCGTCATAAAATACCTTATTTAATTACTACATCAGTCAACTTAATAACCAACTATTAATGGATGCTACCATTTCATCCTGATGTATTCAAATTACTTAACAATTATGAATTTATGAAAAAGGAAACTATGGCCACTTTAACGTATAAGTTGTCATAGAATACTCATAATTGATAAGTAATTCTTAGAGTCTATAAAGGGGGACTGAAAATCAGTTCAGTTCCACGTTATCGGTCCTCAAAAACCATTCCAAATTTAAAAAAAAAAAACTAAATTTATCTCTTTTATTAATATTTTAGTAAAGTACCTCAGTTTACTGTTTGAATAAATTTAGTAAAACTTATATTATTACCATTACTCTTAATTTAGACCTAATTAAAATCTAAATGAGGTTACATGAAAGATGATTGATTTATGATGATGTAACTGGTAGACATCTATAATGACGTCCAGGGGCGATGATGGTTTTCATTATGTTAAGGAGGATTATCTTCAAAAATTATCAACGTTGAATAATTATTGCTTATGTATATAAATAGGTTTAATTTGTAAATATATATATAGTTAAATCGGGATATTAGAAAAATGCACTTACAGTTAACGTTCTCCTGGTACTAACTTTTTAATACATTAAATACTTTCCATAGAAGAAACACAAATTTAAAAGTCTGCATAAAGGCAAGTTTCTTTCCTATTTTGTTATCGACATCAAGGCAAATTTACGAGAATAAAGAGTTCCCTTGACGACTTTGCCTTTTTACAGGTACAAATCGTATGCTGGCTCCAACATTTTTTATGGGTGTATATTTTTAAAGTCATTTCGCATTGCTATTTATTCAATAAGGGGGTACATATCATGCGTACCCCCCCCTTAAAAAACAACAACACAGATTTAAAGAAATATAAGCTAAACATCTCTAATGATCCGTCATCTTTGGTTGGTTGGTTGGGGAGTTTCAAAATTAGTTATTTACATAAATATTGAAAATTGTGGTTATGATATCCTTCAGATTAAAGAAAAAAATCCGGATATAGCCAACTTTTTATCTGAAAAATAGCAGTTTTTATTGTCGGGATTTGAATGTATATGATTTAACTTTTTGAGAGGAATTCAGAAACTTTTAAAGGACTAACCTCCACCCCCCACCTCCTTAAAGGGGCTATAAACGCCATTGATGGCGTATTTTTCAAATTTTATTCTATGGGACAGCTTTTGTGTTTTGGACGTGTCCTTAAAATTTAGGACGAGACTTCTAAACATTGTGAGCGGTACATTCCTATAAATATTCAAAAAATTGACCATTAATATATTGACCATCTAAGAAATAATCACTTATTGCATTATCCTCATCACAATTAAAAAAATTCTTCATCTTATTTTTCTATAGTAACTTGTACAGTTTGCTCTTATAAGTTACAACTTGTACATTCATACTTGGATAGAAATCCGACTTGTACAAAGAATATCGGTTCTTTTTATTGCATTCTTTCATTTCTTAGATAATGGAATTCATCGGCTCAAAAATTACAACCTTCCTTCTCTTTTTCTTTAGATGTTATACAATAAAATGCATTGATGATTTTTCAAAGTCATTCAAGCTTTATTTTTTTACATCTATCTGAACGAGTGAGTGAAGCTGTTGTCATCACTCACTCAAGAAGGAGGATAAAATATAGGACAATACGCCTGTTGAGGGGAAATACAACACATATGTATTATATGTATACATTATGTTCAAGACTCAATAGCTCCTTCATAGGTTATAATCAGATAAAGGCAAAATAAATCCATTTAATGTATAATATCATTATTCAAATCCAAAATTTTGTGGTGGTGGTGATGATGAGTCTTAATAATGACCATAATTAGGACAATCTGTCTTTCTTTCTTAATTGTTTTACTTGGTTCCTTTTAAGGAAATGCTGCTCATAAATAAATATGTCTGTCTGGATAAATTACTAATGATAAAAATCCTTGTTTCTATTCATAGGAGTAGAAGCAGAGCGTGTGTCATCTGATAATACAATCCCATCACCTGTCACTTGATTTCCATCAAAACACTTACGACATTGATAGCACGTATAAGGATTAATGACCATAATGACCATTTAAAAATGGGGGAAGGGGATTAATCATTCAATCGTTTTGTGAGGGATTCATAATGGGTTTATTGAATATCATATTCAATATCCAACTTTCTCTCGTATAAAAAATATCGAAAAAGAAATACGTAGAGACGACAAGATGTGGAAATGATTGAGCAAACGTATTGGCTGACAAAAGATGTATGATATGAAGTGACATTTTTCTTGTTTTTCTTAAATTAATCATCGGCAATTCCTACTGGAGAAATGTTATTCCACTCTAAAGGTGTCATAAAAGGATAAACAATCAATCTTTAACTGTTGGTCAAGTACAAAAATTGGTATTCATTGATTCTGATTGACTGTATATGAATAAATACTAATTAATTCAAGATTTAATTTGTCTTCGACATCAAAATTGTCGTTATTTAACAATTTATTAGTTTTAAACTAATCCATTTTTTGAAACAAACGAAAATACAGTATAAATTGTTTGATTCTGTTTTCATTAATTTTTATGAGATAACTTTTGTAGGATTCAAAGCAGCTTTGTTTGTGTTACGAACTCAAAAAGGTTATTAGATAGGATCAAAAGAAATAAAAAATCTAAATAGGAATCAAAACAGTGATTATGTACATACATGATGGTCGGACTTCCATGACTTTATACACATTTTCAACAATTGACATTCAATAGCGTAGTGCATGTTTGACATCCAAATTACAGGAACAAAATTGAGGCAACCAAAATTGCGTGTGATTGGCTGTTACAGTATCAAGACTGATTTTCAGCAACTAGTCCATCTTAGATGCCTGCTGAAACAATACATATTTAGTCAAACAATCAAAAAAATATATAAAATAAACTTTAAAAGCACGATATCTTATCTTTCTAACATCCTTCAGCGTAAATTGACTTATTAAACATGTGATACACATTACTAAAGCCATCTATTGAAAAAATAATGAATTTTCTTTCACTACACCGATTATTAGTCTAAGATCTTCGTTAAGAATTCATATTATTTTATATTCAATCATTGATAAAATTACTAATTTAATGTTTATATCAAGTAATAACTATTCTCTATGAATAATTAACATTTGGCAACAAGAAAAATACAAATGTTTTTTGTTTTTTTTTTCAAAAATTTACTTTCTCTTTCTTCAGAGTCTATGTTAAAAACAAAGATAAAAAATCTCCACGTTATTAGATACATTTTTATTAGTAATTTTTTTGAACGATTGCCCATACTTTCAAAATAATCTTACACCTCCAATATGTCACTAATTTTGGATTATTATGCAACCACTAAGTTCAGAAGATGCACGCTTATATTGCTTTTGCATATATTGACGAAACAGTTTAAAAAAATATTCAAAATTTTGGGGTTTCTTTATTACCCAGTTTGAGAGCTGCATTCTAAAAAGGATGTTCATTAACGGAGTACACACAATGAAATCCCTGAGTTTAAAAATGGAAAAATATATATAAGAAGAAAAAAAATTAATAGTGTCTTAATGAGAGTTTAATTAAAAATTATGTAATATGTTCATACAACCATTCACTCCGACATGAGTAGTTTAGGAATTTTTTTCCATCTCTAGGCCATTTTTAATAAGGCATACAAATAATTATAGGCTTGAAAACAAGACTTGAGGTGAGAGTGTATTTGAAATATTTGTGATTTAATTATTTACATTAGATGGGTTTGTTTTTCAACTTTTTTTTCAATTTTCGATTATGACTAGTGCAAAAAAGTTGTTTTAGGGTATGAAAGTTATCTATTCAAAATTGCATGGTTCTACGAGTTCATTTTTAGGTCGCACATCTAGTTCAAAGTTTGAAAAAAGGAAAAAACACTTTAATCAGTGAATATCGATAGTAAAAATACATCTTTTGTTATTTTGCATAAAATTATTTTGATAGAAATTTTTTTATCCTATAAAAAGTGTTTCAAAAGCTTTTTTTTCTAAAATTGTCTTTTGGAACAAAAAAAAAAAAGTAGAAAGATATGAAAATTAGATGATTTGCATATCCCTATTTTTACACTTTCAGAAAGTAAGGATCAAAATTGTCTTATATTATTCTTTCTTTTTGCTTTATTGGATACCTTAAGAAAAAAACATGATATATATTTTTTATAGGTTAAAACAATGTTCATCACAATTTATAAATGCAAAATAATAATTAATGCTATATCTTAATCTTTATTGACTAAATAAATAACTTTTGTCTCCTTTCAAACTTTGAACTAGATGTGCTACTTAAAGATTACATTATAAGAATATGAAATTTGGGAAATGTTACTTTTTAACCATATCCCAACTTTTCCGAACCAACCGTTATCAAAATTCGAAAAAAGTTGAAAAAACAAACCATCCTAATGTACATATACATACACACACTCTACGGACCTAACTCCTTTAAGCCATACTCATTTCATTCCTTCTATCTACCTATTATTAACATAGACACCTAAGAATATAAACATAATCAATCAAAGTTAAAATATTATGAAAATGCCAAGTAAATTATTGTGTGAATGAGATCCAAAATGAAACAAAATCTGAAGAAGGTAATTTCGTCTTTGTTTTTATTTTTTCGTTTTTATAAGCTGTATGCCCAGATATTGGGCATATCCTGTTCCAATGATTCTTACATCATGTCTTCCAAAGATAATATTCTCATTAAATATATAAGACATGGGCTAAAAAGTCCAGGGCTTCACAGATAGAAGGCACTATTATTTTTTAATTCAACTGATTTTTAGTTAGTACCAACCTTCAAAAGACAGCTGTCGAAAAGTGTGACGCTACTTTTGTTATTTCAAGAACAATGAAAATGGGGAAAAATACCATTCAAGTGTAGCAATGGCTTGAAAAGTGTTGATGGAACTCCGTTCCATAAAATGAATAAAAATAAATAATTAATGATAATAATTAAAAATTTTTTTTTCTTTGTTAAGCCCAGGAATTTTTAGCCCATGTATTATATAATATTTCAAGCATAGAAATTTTGCAATTTTATTCCCAGAAAACAAATTCACAATACTTTATACAAATATATATATATTTTATTAAAATTCACTTTTCAATAAAAGAATAAAAACAACTTCAAAGTTAAAAAAAAAACTTCGAAGCAAATTCCATTTTGCTTTTTATTCAATTTTATAAATTTTTTTTTTTCAAAATTATATGATACATTGGTGAAACTTATAAATCGTCGAATATAATTTTTTTAAGGGTCTACCTTGAATGACTTTGAAGTTTGATGAAAAGGTTATTTAAAGTTATGTAAAACGCCTCAAATAAGTATCCATATCACGCGAAAAGGATATTTTGAGAGAACAAGGAGTAATATTTTTCAATCAAAAATCCTTAAATTCTGTGGATATAGGATTTTCTTTTGAAGCCCCGTTCTGTTCAATTACTTGTTGCCAAGGAGAATCTAACTTCATAATGATCTTCTTGGTTATTGGCATACAACTAGGACAACCAATTTTTATAGGCCTATTTTAAAATTGCAGCCAATTTTTTACTCAGAGGTATGTTGGTTGACAGAAACAGGTGATAGTCACTTGGTGCCAGGTTCGGACTATAGGGGGGTTCTGGTGCGTCATCAAAGATGTGTGTGGTCTGGTGTTGTCTTGATGAAACACAGTTCCTATCCTATTCGAGTTTCTCTTTGTATCCAGCCTTCTGCAAAATGTTCAAAATAGTTTTATGGTCGATGTTTATGCTATGATTGCTAACATGAAGGTCTATCTCGATATTATATAAGATTTTATCAACATTTTGACAAAAGGCCACCAGTTTACTTAATTATTTATTAATTCTTGTTTCCTTTAATTTTCATCTATATAGTTATTTCACTTTGAAATATGAATCGTAACTACACTAGTTTTTTTTGAGAATAATTCTTTTTTTTTAATATTGAAAGTCCCAAAACTATTTTAAAATATCATTATTATGTGTAAAATTTGAGTTATGTTTGATTAAAGTTAAAAATGGGTGCACACAAAGCCTCTCATCTAAATTTCTACTATTCTTATGTAACATATTTTTATAAATTGTAAAAAAATCTCATGTTAAAATGGAAATAATGATGCAGATTGATTTGATTATAATGATTTTAATTTATTTTCAATGATTAGAAACAATGGATTTAATAATGAATTCAAATAACAATTTAGTTGGGGTAGAATTTTCATGAGTCCAAAGTATTCTCCGAAGACTTCATGTTGAATCCATCATCATCAGGGAAAATATATCTTTGAGTATTAGTTCGGATCAATAATCATCTCTATGCTACTCATCTTTTGATCCAAATGCATATAGAAAGTATAGTTTCTAACAATTATATTTTATAGAAGTACGTGGATAATCTTGAATTGCATTCAAGGGGAATCTCCGAAACGGATCTTTCATCTCTCCAATCCAAGTTGCAATATGTATTTGAGTGGGGAATTCAAACCCTTATAGTACAAAAGTTGATGCATTTTCATATGCAGACTTCTCCATTGATGAATACCAATCTCGGATTCCACTTTCAAGAAGGATTTACTCCGACACTTTTTGAGTTCTTTAACCGCTACTTTTTCTCTCTTTTCTACAATTTTATTTCTCTTATTTTCTTCATATGATTCTTTAATAATTAATTGAATAAATTGGTCTTATAAGATCCGGTTCAAAAGGAGCTTTTATTGAAATATTGTGATAGCCTTTCAACAATATAGGTATTTTTTTTTACGGTGTCATAATTTTAAATTATAGTTAAGACTTTTAACCATCTAATGTGATGTTTTTACACATTCTGGATTTATTCTTCTTGGAGCTATGAACTTCTGTTCTGTATGTAACTTCTGTTCTTAACATGATAAATACACTTTTGAAAGATTGCTTTGGAATGGAATCCTTTAACATTAGGGTTTGAAATATATATTTATAGAGTTTATCTTCAATACCAATATAGATTTTACTCAGCCAAAAAAACAAACAAAAAAACGTTAAAACCTTTTTCTGAGGGCCCTGAGGGTGATAAAGAAAAATCGAGACTTTAAATGGGATTAGAGCAATGTTAACAAAAATATAAAGTTAGACCATCATGTAATCGGGCTTCCTAGAATTTTTGATTTAATGTATCGTACCGACTCCTGTGCAGGAAAGACATATTTTGACAAAACACGACACCAATAATAGTCTATGACTTCACTATTGCTAGAATTTGATGTATTGTACCAACTGTTGGGCAAGATATACAGATTTTGTCATAACACACCACGCCTCATACACTATGACGTCAATATTTAAAAGAGTGGTGGAAGTCAAACATCTGCCGTACACGCGTTATGGTATAACCTCGTATTTCTATTAACCTTGGGATTAAGGTATATCACTTTGATCTTGTGACATTGTCTGTTGAACAGCGTTAGTAATTAATGCATGCCCATGTCAATGCAATTTATTATTTCTTCATTTCAATTATATAAACTCTACCCAAGTCTGTATGTCCATCTTCTGACTACTTTGTTTGATTCGTTTGCTCACCCACACCAATACAAGGTACCTATTCTTTCATGCTAAATAGATAAATCAAACGTATAGAATGAACACAGTATATTATATTAAATCCCATATTTACATTAGCTTAGAAATAACTAATAATAGATGCCTGGTGCTTGTATCAAGGAGCGGTATGTACAAATGTTTTTTTTTGTATGTATGTAGTCAAAATATGCATTTAGTCCGATAAGGACTACGTATTTTGTATTTACATAGTCCTGTTAGTCGTAATGGGACATTCACAATGCATACTATTATTATACCTCAATTAGTCAAAATTTTGAATATGTAGTAGATCAAATACAAGACTGTCACATAATGTCAAGGCCGTCCGCTGGGGCTGGAGGGGCTGTAGCCCTCGCCCCAAATAAATAAATTTTTGCTTTGTACTATAATATTTTTTTTGTCAGGATGAAAAAAATTTATACCAAATTATGCAGCAGACAAAAAATTTGAATTTGTTTTTAAAGATTCAAAAAACCAAGCCAAATTTTTTTATACAAAAATTTATACTTTTAAAATTTAATTTTTGATTTTTTTTTCCAAAAAATTTAATAGTTTGAGAATTTCCGAATTTTTTTTCGTAAAAAGGCAATTTTTAAAATTTAATATAATATATAGTTTAATAATACATGTACCGAATTTGACAATTATTTTACACACGGACTTAAACTGGATTAAGACAAGGACTTCTAGAAGAAAAGGATTAGAGACATAAAAAATATGCAAATAAGTGGAGTCCCATTTCAATGTTTTATTCTTGTGAAGTTATATTTTACTGATGAAATCGTTGATGTTTTTTGGGCCTTGGAAACTCGTATATTGTTGTTCTTAGCCTAAAATGCAGGACTCGAAAGCTTAGCCAATTCCTCTACCCTAATTTCACCTTAAATGGGATCCTTCTTCATATTCTTCATACAATAAGTAAAATCTAACTCCCAAGCATGTAACACAATTCATTTCATGGGTAGAGGATCCCATTCATACGGCGGTATTATAGGCAAGACTCTCCATTATATCAAATGTATCCCTCATTCAGTCATTTATTTTATAGAGACATCGACAGAATTCAGGATCCCTATCAAAGTTTTCATACGACTTGATTAACATCCAAAATGAATTCACACAACAAGTATCGAGTTATTTTTGAGCAATATCTACACAGAATTGCATGACTTATAACGCCAGAATGATACCGTGGAAAAGGAATATCTCTCAGCCTTTAACCACACCATTAAAAAAATATCACGTTTAGAAGGACTCGACTCCTAATTTACTGCACATCGGGAACTCATATCCATGAATTAATCCCTTAACACTAGGATGTCTGAGAATGTTTTATAACTTAAATGGCCAAGGTGTCAAAAATGATACTTGGCATATACATACATGTGAATAAAAGCTTCATGTTTTTGATGAAAAGTCACTATATGTAAAAACAATTCTGCTACCTTGTGCAAGATATGGAATGGTTACTTTTGATAAGTGTTCAGTAGGAAGAAAAATTACATATTATGTCGTTTGCAAACAATGTCAATGAATATGCTTAAATATAAATAACAATAATTTGATTGTTTTTTATACATATTTAGAGATTATCTAAAAAATTAAATAAAAAAATATCAGACTTTTTATCATATGTATGTATAAGCTAAGTATCATTTTTGACTGCTTGGCTATTTAAGGTATAAAACATTTCCAGATATCCTAGTGTTTAGGTTTAATCTGACATTCATATATAAATATATTTTAATACATATATACATTCTTGTTATATATGACAGGACAGGGTTATCCTTAGGGGATGGATGGGCTGTAGCCCGCCCTCTCAAATTAAGAAATTTTTGCTTTTTACTAGATTTTTTTTTGTCATTCGGGGAAACTATATTAAGATGCCAAAAATTTGATTTTCGAAAACTTTTTAAAAAATTTAATTTTTTTGAGTACTCATGGATTTTTGAATTTTTTTTTACAAAAAATTCAATTTTCTGTCAATAAATATGGATTTTTGAAAATAAAAAATTATCAAAAAATTTAATTATTGAATTTTTCTCAAAACAATTCCAAAAACCATACCCTCCCTCCCAAATAAAAAAAATATATACACATAATCCTGCGGACGCCCCTTTAGGCTCAAATTTAAAATTAATTTTATATACATAAATATATAAAATTAAACATAACAATCCGTCTGGAGTACCCATTATCAATAACTCAAGTGGTTTAGTGTGACAGTAAGGAACATTATATTGTTTGTTCGTTTACCGCAAAACTCATTTGATTTTACAAAGATACAAGCAATATCATCATGGATCGTTTTTTAAAAGAAAAGCCCCAAAAGAACTGGACATGTTTGGTTCTGAAAGGGATCATCCGCCTACTTCATGTGGTCATATATCCACCAGCTCTGAGTCAGCAACTAAGGTCACTAGTAAGGCTCAAAAGAGGACATACAACGAGAATGACAATTATTATAAATAGAACACTTGCATTAAGGCTATACAGTTTCATTTTTAATCATATACCAGGCGTAGAAAAAGTACTGAGATCTATCTCTAAGTAGTCATTAAAATATTCATAATTGATCAGGATGATGTACATAGAAAATTTTATTTTATAATATTTTTACTATAAAAATGCACATTAATTATGAATCTAGACACCATCAGCCTCAGTATCCAACCGCCTGTGGAACCCCTTGCACACAGTGGCAAAGTAGTCCTTTTTCATGAACCTCCACTGCCAACTAACGAAAGTCTTCAGGGCATCAATATTCGGGCAGGTGCCTTTTTAGGCCTTCGTCTCAATTTAACAGTAAATAGAAAAGTTCAGTGGATTCAGATCCGGATTTCGTAGGTGAACATAGGTTCTGGAACCAGAAGTTCATGTTGCTACCCATCCACTCTTGTGCAATATTAGTAGTATGGGCCTGAGCCCCGTCCTGATACAATGTGTTCACTGCCTTGTTGGACTTTTTTATGATCTTGGTGATCTATGGGACCACCTTTTCCTTCAACACCATCAAGTAGTCGACCGTCGAGAAGTAACCGGTATTCAACAGGGAACCAAATTGGAGGTATTTTTTCTCCGGTTGATGCCACAACCACCAATATCATTACCGGGGCCCGATGTTTGGTCTTGGTCCTGATGCTGTTATCAGCCTTTCCAAAGCATATCACCCGATTATTTTGCTTGTTGTACATGGAGTAAACGGTAAAATTATTTTCATCAGGGAAAAAAATTACCCCGTTGCTGTTGTGCTTAAGACTATTCAAGAGTTGTTGACATTGCTGAAGAAGGATTGGCCTCTCAAATCTTCTAAGCCGTCTTCCTCCTGCCTTTTGGATGGTCTTGCCCACAGTAGACCGAATCAGCTTCTTTCTCTTGGCGTACTCTGACATCTTCATTGATGGGTTGACCTTAAGGGCCTCCATGATGTATTTAGGCCTCACTTTGGGGGGTCTTCCATTCTTGGGGTTGTCCTTAAGATTGTCCCCATCAGCCAAACGATATGTGACCCGAAATACTGTGGCCTTGCTGACGGTTAAGACCTCCATGATGCCCCAAGTGGTCCTCCCAAGCAAATTAAATTGACTATGATAGCTCTTCTTGCCTCCAAGGGCTTAGAATCTAAGCTATTCAAAAAATATTGGAACTTTCAGATTTAATCAACAACAACAACTGAATTTTTAGAATTACTTTTTCTTCACTTTGTACTACACGTGGTACCTTGAGATTTTATGCTTTTTTGAAAGGTTGTCTAACTGAAATAAAGTTTGAGAAATATTGCTTGTGTGTACCCACCTGGATGCATATTTCACATGTTGTATTTTCAAATGGAATGCAACTATTTCTAAACTTTGAACCATTCACTGACGTTAATATTCGATACACTATTTCATGTTAGTCCGTCTTACATATATCTCAGTGTTAAAGGACTATTAAATGTATCACATGCCATGTTTTTCGTCCCTATAAATTAAAGACGTCGTAAATCAGAGTCCAGGTCTACTCATTATTGTTATTGTTATTTCATACTACTATATAGACATGGTTTTATGGAATCTGTGTCTGAGGGGTAGAGGTCCTACATAATTGTTTTAAGTATCTATATCGATCATGATGCATTCTTAAAACACTTGAAAAAAGTAATAATAAAAAAGTAATTTTTCATTGATTATATCAGCTATATACTTACACATTAACACAGTCTATGGATTGGGTGGTGTTAGGGGATACAAACACATACCGGGTGTGAAATAACTATTTCCCCATTATTGAAATGGCTACAAAAGCTTATTTCAACAACTTCCTTGCGACTAAAAACCTAAATAAACAATGCATTATTTGAATACACTTTCGATTATGTACGGGCATGGATAAGCTTTTGAGAGACATGTGCTTTTATGACAAGACGTTGTGCTCGCCATTTGTTGCCTGTTGTCAATCCAAGTGGATTATTGTTTCTGGGCGGATGTTGAAAGCAAAGTATCCCAGACACATCACTACAATACGAATGCTCTGAGAGTCTCCGTCAATGCAATATAAGAAGCCTGAATTGCTTTTGAGATCCGCTTAGATACCATTATCGAGACTGAGGGCAGTTACTAGTGACCAGGTTCAGTCTGAAAATCCTAGACTGGTATGGCACTGTTATGGTTTTTAGTGGATCGAACTAATTTAGTAAAATTTAGGAAAAAGGATGTTCGGCAAATGCTCGTCTATTAGAAAAATTCATAAGTTTTACAAAAAAAATTAAAAAAACATCAGTCTGGATCGGTCTCACTTAAAATTATGTATAGACTAATTCAATAGATGAATTGTTGATGGTGTCAGTTGTGTTTACAAATTGTGAACGATGACTTAGAATAACAGGAATGTCCGCAGGGGGAGGGCTGGAGGGACTGTACCCTCGTCAAATTAAGGATTTTTTATTCTTACTAAAAAATTAAATATTTGAATAATATTTTAAATAAATTTTTCAATTTTTTCCAAAATATTTAATCACCTTTAAGTATCTATAGATTTTTGAAATTTTTCTCCGAAAAATTTAATATTTGAAATTTTTTTCAATAAAATTTACGATAGAAATTTAATTTTAGAACTGTCTTTCAAAAAAGTTTAATTTTTTGATAATAGTTATGGATTTAGAAATTTTTTCCATACAATTTAATTTTTTGTGAATAGCTGTGAGTTTAAAAAAAAATTCAAAAACCAAGCTCCCCCCCCATATTCATATAATAACGGCATATGGAGTTACATGTTATACATAAATCATATTTGTATAACCCTGGATTAGGGTGAAAATCAATCCATTGTTTAAGGTCAAAATAAATAAGTTTATACATAAAAATGAAACAGAGACTAAAAAATTGGTTCAAGATGTGAAAGCGATTAAATTTCTGTCTACGGTCTGAAATTGTGGCGTGTGCCAAAATATCGCTCCAAATCGTTCTAGAAAAAATTACTTAAGACCGAACCGAACAAAAATTTGGTCTTGATCTGAGTTTCAACCCTATTGTTTTTTACAGTGACAAACTTCCTTAAGGTTGTGAATCATGCTTTTTGAGCCTAAATAATGATGAACTTTTGACACCCGGTGCACAGATAAAAAAAAAAGTACGTTCAAAAGTAAGAAGTACGTGTAAGGGGGTCTCGCATCCGATAATGCTCTCATCTTCAAGATTCTGATCAGCTGAGGTTACAACATAGTATGTACACATAGTCCCCATTAATGGAGAGTATTGATTAATTATTTTATACATTAAATTAGGAGTCATAAGTGGTGGTATTGGGGGTATAAGTATGTGATATAAGCGTGTTTTTGAAATGGGAGTTTCTACTGTCTTGAGTGTCATTATAAATAAGTATACATTACTATTATTATGCGTCTTTGATCTTGATAAACATAAAATAAACAGACATCGAGATTAATGTCCATTTGTTGAATGACCCAAGATTCCAATATACCTATATACTTAATGTAAAATCTACTTAGATAGGTGTATGAGAGCCCCACCCCTTAAAAAATCTCACTGTAATCGATGATCAAATGTTTTGTATCTATGCAGATGTTATTAGGAAGGAAATTTTATATTTCATATGGCTACCCTGTTTACATAATACATTACATATAACAACAAAATCGAGCACGGTTGACCTTTGACTCGAGGTAGCTCCAGACAAAGTCGGATTCAGGTCGGGTAGTTAGGAAGCCAAATATCCTTGGACACCCACCCATTCTTATCGGTGCTCCTGGAGCCAATTCTGAGTCGTTTTCGAGGTGTGTGAGGGGCAGAGTCATTTTGATAGACTCCTGTAGATCCCTGTCCTCGCTGAGACATTACTAATATTTAGATCATTGTTCACCAAAATCATCACAACATTATATCTGAATTTGAAAGTGTATTACGTTTGAAATCGTTTGTTCTTGACTTCATAGTGTTTTTTAGCAAGAAAGTGAAACGTTTATTTGTAAATTTCATCACAAAAAATATTGCACCATTTTGTCATCATATGTGACAGAAAAATTCGGAAATCTGATCCGCCGGATTTCGTCGTTAAGCACTATAATTGTATATATTCTCCATAAAGGAGTGTTAAACGTCCAGCACGACTTGTCTGCGGATGTACGGAGCTATTATGACGGCAAAACTCATTAGGGTTAATCATGGCTGAAAACATTATCCAATCTGAAAGCAAAGTTTATATCACAAGAAATTGATGCCATAGAGTAATTAAAATTAGTGTTCAAAATTTGAGATTCTAGGAGGTTTTGATTGAATAGAGGGCGTCCTGTTGGCTATTCTTGTACATCAAACCGTCCCTATGGAGAAATTTATAGAGTCTAAGTGAAAAAAAGGTGACAAGAAAAATGTATTTCTCGGTGAGCTGACATAGGTATATTAAAATTAAAGTTTTAGAGAAAATAAAACTATATTAGGCCTTTAACATGTTAAATATGTTATATAAACATCCTATTAGCAGCTGCTTGTCTAGATACATACGAAAATATCGCCTTCAATCAGTTTATAGCTGTCTGTCAACTATCTTCAAATTTGTTTTGATATTTTTTTAAATAATTATAATGATTGAGCCTTTAAATCAAGAATGAAAACTGAAATTCTGAGGCCTGTTTGCAACGAGGACCCTCATAGAAACAAAGATACATCATTCAGTTTAATCATCCAATGTTAATACTCTGTGGATTTATCATACTTAAAGGCTCTGTCGAATTTCAATCCTTATTAAAGCTCATTTAAAGGATTTAATTAACGGATCTTATTTTGGGGTTGATAATTTATCAATTTAAAAAAGTTGAGAGGCCATAACCGCCGGTTGAACAGTTTCTGATTATAGAAAAACAAAGATGAACTTGATACTTGACTTGGATCTGAAAACTTAGACACTCTGTAGATTTTAGTGAATCTGAGACTGCTTGTAATAAATATTATACCAATCATTTCCTATTTTCAATGGATATCAAGTAGTTACTTTTCAAAGTATCTATTTGGAAAAAAAAACTATGTATATTCGTTTGAGAATAAATTGCGAACTGTTAATAATGAGTGAAATTATATTAAACAATTGAGATATATTGCACCAATACTTTTTATTTATTCAAACTAATTTATGTGGCTCAAATCAAAAAATAAATAATTATGGGCTTGAATTGAGCTCGAAAGAAGTCTAAGTCCCCAAAAACAGAGTCTGGAAGGACTCAGACTTGTAAGCAAGGACTTGAAACACTAACGATAATTGATAGCAAAGACTTAGAACTTGCAATATAAGGACTTTTTTTCCCCCTCTGAGGATAGTAACTCCCTAAATAAGTAAACTCCTATTAATTCATAAGTCTATCATTTATCCAAATAAGAGCCAAATTCCCTTTTTTATTGAACAACAAATATTTCATAAACGCCTTTTAATAATTTAGTAACGGTAGAATACATTCTCTATGTAAGATTATTTTTTAATATTCACCTACACAAGTTCCCAAAAAACTATTTAAAGGTGGGAATTTCAAATCCGAAAGAAGTTTAGACTTCAATATTTTGGATACCCAAATGTCTATGTGTGCTCATTAGATTTATCTGACAAAACTGTACAAGAAAAAATACAAAATCTTTGAGATATCCTCCAAATAAGAAAGCTGTGCTCCCATTATTGTGTGCCTCTGTGCCGGTGAATCCATAAAGAGATTATTGAGTTTACAAAGCTTCCCAAACGAACTTTTTACTATGTAGCCAAGGCTATAAGGGATTCTGATGGGTCAGGAAGACCTGCAAAGAAAAATCATTATCGTTCTGATATCCAAAAAACGCACTCAAGGCTTCCTAGTCCATTTCTTCCTCCTTTTCTCCATCAAGGGTGATGTCATGAACTCCCTCACTACCTTTATGTCTTGAGGAACGTGTGCAAACCTTAGATGGACCTGGTTCCTGCTGGAAGGCTATATGTCTTCTAGCAAGATCGAACTCCAGCCCACACATCCTATCTTTCTCAAAAGGGTACTCAGATAATCAATAAATGTTATGAGGAAAGGAAATGTGGCCTTCTAACTCGCCGAATCTAAGCCTCTTAGACTTCTATGTGTGAGGTGTCTTGGAGAGGGGGTCCAATATATGTGCACATAGTATTATCGACTCCTTACGGCCTTTCATTCTTGAAGCAGTCACCAAATTGGACAAGAGTTCCTCATGGAGGCCTGTGTCAGGTTCAAGACCGGCTTGGAGGCTGTGGTTGAAGTTGGAGGTGGTTAGTTTGAGTTATTGAGCTTACCATATGAACCCCTACATGTATGAGGAAAAAATCCGTGAATTGCTAAATTAATTTTGGGAAATACAATGTAATATCCTTAAATTTTCACGATTTAAAATCCCCACCCTGTACTAAATTACCAACTCCGTCACGGAATGGATTAAACTCGAATGTCAAGGTACCAACTCGGATTTCATCTCTTCATTTCCCTTACATATAACATAATTTTCTATATAATAACATTCTAGGACCTTTTTCAAGCAATATATATATATATTTTATAAAAGGGCAGTGGAGATGCGAAGGAATCCATAATGTATATTATGATCAAACAAAAATTTGACCAAATAACTACTGGTATTAAAGGTGAACAAGGCTATTAAAAAGATTTAACCTCCAATATTAAGTAATTAAAAATAAAATAAAATATAAACTTCAATTGAATGAATGTCACAGACAATGAGTCGTCAGTTGAAACAAAGACGTAACAATTTGAATCACAAAAGTAAAAAAAACTACTGAAGAGTTTCTTCATTAATTGTATAATGTTATTTTAATCATGAAGTAGGGGAGATCGATGGAGTAACTTTTTGTTTGGGGCTCAATGACTCCAAACTTGTTAGACTAAGACTCGCAAAATTTTAACACAACATATGTAACTGCTATTTCTTAAGATTATAGTAGCTAATAGTTTTCACAAATTGCATTTAAATGTAATCTGTCAAATGTTAAGACTGTGCCCGAGGCAGGGGACTGTTGTCATAGTAAAAAAATATCGAGTTGGTAGTAAAATTTATAAATAATTCAACTAAATAATATTTTTTGATGAATAAATATGTAGAATTTCCTGATGTTGAATTATTCAAATTTGATGTATTACAGACTGTAGATTAATCTATATTAACAAAGCAATGTTTGTCTGTCTGAAAGAAACAGTCACAGAGGGAACTGTAAATATTCTTTCCTAACTTAAATCATATAGGTATATTTAGATCTAAGGAATAACCATGTTGTAGTAATAATGAAACATTGCAGGCATGTGCATTTAGCTTCAAATATAACTATTTCTATTTTTTTATTGCTCTCTGATATATATCATAATTCATATGCATTTGCAGTATATGTTAAGATTTGTAATAAATATGAACTCTGATTTTATAAAAATGAATTAAATCTTGGAGGCAATTTTTATTTTATATATGTACTTAGGAGACTGGTACGTTTATTGTTGCTAGTGAGCGCTCCATAGACTAAAGTATCCTTCAGTCATCCCATCACATTACCTTCCCCCCCAAATAAAAAGTCTTATTATTCTTCTTTAATTCTTGAGGAGAGAACCCATATGAATTGATTCAAGTATTGAGTAGTAGTTACATGTACTCATGAAAAACATGTAGTGGCACTGAATATTTATTAGGGAGTTGTGTATACAGAGTGCACAGTATATAGTGCTCCATGATGTATATCATATACCTATACAGTTTATAGTATAGTGTATAGAACTATAAGAAGCTCTGCATATAATATTGCTCTCTGATGTATATCATAATTTATAAGCATACATTCATAATATATGTTAAAAGTGTTATAAAATATGAAACGCTGGTATGTGGAAATAACTCAGGCGCTTAGTTCAACTCATATTAAAAAAAGTGAGAAATACTTTTTATAAAATTTAAAAAAATGAATGTGACTTATGAAAAGGTTAAGTAACTCCCTGGCTCATTGAATCATATTTCAAAGCATTCTGATGCTGTTATTACATTTTTTATATTCTTTAGGAGAGAACATCTAAATATTGAGTAACTACGTGTGCCCCTCCTCATGAAAACAAAGAGTACCACTGATGATTTGCTGGGGAGCTTTCTTCTATGGTATTACTACAAATTTTGTCAGTTCGTGGACGCCTAATAATTCCCTACAATGCCGTGTACTACTGCCAGTAATCAATAATTCAGAATATACACGTTATATATATAATAAACAATAAAAAACTGATTGTATTATTAAAAAAAAACTTTTAGGGGCCTCAAAAAGAGTTTTTATCCAATATCTCGAAGAAAAATTGACGAAAATTATTAATTTCATTCCCAACATAATCTTCAGAAGAACATTTTTGAGGTGTTTTTACTCAATAACCTTCATAATATTTAGAGAGGATATGTTTTTGTGTAAATTTCTCCTAAGCCTGTTATCCATTGTAAATCACAAAGATTACGATAAAAGTTACTGATCGATTTTGATCAAACTTGGTTGTATGTATATAATGGGGATGTCATAATTAGAGTTCAAAATTTGCCAAGGGAAAAATGAGTACAAGGAAAACGTGGGAGCGAGACATATTGAATTACACTTGAATTAAGACTCATGGAAAAATCAGCCTGGTTTTGGAGGATGTAATTAATTAAGACGATAAAATGTAAAATCTTCTACATTTAAAATAGATTAGTGAAAGGAAAATATTATTATCATAATATTTATATTCATATATATTAATTCAAATGATAAACTGAGATACTTTACAAAAATATTAGTAAAAATAATGCCTGTTGGGGCACAATAATTTTCAGTAGTCTGTGGACCGATAACAGGGATGAGATGGGACTGGATAAGACTCATACAACACTAATACAAAAAGTTATTTTCTCTCGTTTGTAATATATATGTTAATTGATATTCACTTGGTTCGAAGATTATATATGGCCACAGTAAGAGGCTATTAAATTTTGACAGGTCAAGGTAACACAAAAAGTAAAATATACATAATCATAATCCGCCTTCTCTAGTGACATAAATCAGGGGTGTCGAATGGGGGGCCGGATGGGAGGTAGAACCCCACCACCCCAAATTAAGAAACTTTTGCTTTTTACTTAAAAAAATGTAATATGAGATATTTTATGTCAGTAACTATGGATTTTTGATTTTTTTTTACAAAAAAATTAATATATAAAACTTTATAATAAAGACATTATTCAAAAAAATTTATTTTTTGTGTATAAGTCTCGAATTTTGAAAAATAATTTTTAAAATTTTTTTTCACTAATTTAATTTTTTATAAATAATAGTGGATTTTTGAAAAAAATTTCCAAAAATTTTAATTGTTGACATTTTGGTTAAAAAAATTTAAATTTTAAATTTTTTTTTCCAAAAAACTTTTACGTTCTGTAAATATCTAAGGAGTTTTAAAATTTTTTCCTAATAATTTAATATTTGGAAATTAATTTTAGAATTTTTTTTCCAAAAATTTAAGTTTTTGTAAATAACAATGGATTTTTTTTTTTTCAAATTTTTTTTTTTTTTTTTTCTTTTAATATTCCAAAAATAAATATATACAAATATACAAACATGCAGGGACCCCTGTAAAAGAGATTTAAATACTCTTTCTTTCATGTAATAGAAGTTGAGGCAAGGGCATATTTTCTATTTCTTTTTTGAAAAATTAAGATGTTTTTGGGTATGTTGACAAATGAAAAATAGGTGCGATTAAAGTATCTATCATATTTGCATAGCACTCTCCCTGAGTATAATGATTATAATTAATTAAAAATGCATTTTTAAACACATCTACAGATAAACAAAACGTACCTACAATCATAATTATGTATGTTTTACCTCTTAAGGTCTCACATTAACAAGTACATTCACACAGACATACGTGTTGAATGATTAATATTTACTCACAAATTGTGAGTTGTCTTTAAGGATGGAATTATATATAAATGTGGTGCGTCAACTTTAAACCAATATTTAACAAAGATAAAAAAAAATGAGAGCATCCCCATTATTCTATCGACATATTTCAGTCAATTTTAAGGGTGACCGCAGGGGGTGGGCTGGGGGGGCTATAGCTCCCCCAAATTAAGGAATACTTTCGTATTACTAAAACATGTAATATTTGAATTTAAAAAAAAAAAAAATTAAGTCTTTGAAATTCAATTTAATTTTTCAATTTTTTTTCAAAAAATTTAAGTTTCTGCGAAGAACTATGATTTTTTGAATTTTTTTTCCAAATATTTAAATTTATGGGAAAAAAAAATTCTCCAAAAATTTTATTATCTGAAATTTTTTCTGAATGGCTGTGGATTTTTAATATTTTTTCCCTTGAAATTAAAAGTTGAAATTAAATTTCTGATATTATTTTCCAAAAAAAAATCCTTTTGTATTTTTTTGGAAAAAATTCCAAAAACCCAGCCTACGTAATCAATACTAAATTTTAAGAAAATCATTATAGCTTGATTTTGTATTGATGCGTTACACATATCAGTGATGAATCGCGAGTCTACACTCTCCGTAGTCATAGACATGTACATTAGGAAGTTTTATTAACCTACTTTATCATCAACATTTCCTTTAAAAAAGTCAAATATAATCTTTTGTACGATTCTGATCAAGAAATAATTTTACTATTGGAACAATCCAAACCGAACAATTTCCTAGGACTGATTCAGAAATGGAATCGGTTCCCATTTTTGTTTTATAATTTAGATACCTAATCATTATTCAATATGCTAGATATTGTATTAATAGTATTGATACTCTGTCGAAGACCTATTTTTTTCATCCAAATTTATTCTTAATCAAAAAGTGAACCCATTTTAATTTTTCAATATATACAACAGTTTTTTTCTGTCTCAAACTATGGACCGATTTCATCCCTAATCTGGTTTATGAATTGTACAAATATTTACAGATTTAACTTAATATGACGCCATTGTAGGCTGTTGTTCAAAAATATGGTGCAAAACTGATGTCATCAACCATTCATCTATGAGATTTGTCTAGACCGAATTTTAAGTGATACTTTTTCAGACGGAATTATTCTTTGAGATCGGTCCGGAGCAAATTACTTAAGTCAAACAAAAAATTAGTGTTTTATCAGTTCTTATTTAGGACTGTGCTCCGGTCCAGTCTTATCCAGTACTACTTTACGATCCTTCAACAAGGTAAAATTGATCCCTCGTGACGAGATTAAGGGTTTTTTCCTTTTTTAGGTACGTTGTTGTATAACAGAATATATTATATATAAATAGTTACAAATTTAATATCTTCGTTTTATTTTGCCTTATAATTAGAAATTGAATATTTTTTGCAAGATATGTGTAATAACCTTAACAAATGTTTCATACATCTTATTTTCTTTAATAAACGATCGATCTTTTTAGAACAAATTCCATCGACCGATAGTTCCATGAACTGTCCCAAGGACTGACTGGGATATGAAGCAGTCCCAAGAAGAGATAGCACCGTTCCTATTACTGAAGTGTACCGAATAGATTAGGAACCACACAAGACTACTCAGACCCGGTCTAGAATTTTGAGTCCAAAAGCCAACACTATTATTTATGTGTATAAAGAAAATATTTTTCTCTAATTCTTATAATTTTGATCTATTTATAAAAATAAAATTACAACATTCAATCTACATTATGTGCTATATTACGAATGTAAATATAACGCTCACGTGGAGAGTGGATTTAAAAAAAATAATTATTATCACTGAAATGCAATTTTATATGTATGTATTAATATAAATTCCTTTGAAAAAATGTGTAAAAAAATTATTACTACATATGTATGACTCATAAAAATTAAGACATTAATTATAAAAAAAAATATTTTTACAACTTTTCTGAAAGGATGGGAATGTACCTATGTATGATTTCGTCAGATATGTACTCTTGTGATCATATATGTATGTACATTGATAAAAGGTGTCATGAACGACACTCTATGGTGAGTATTTATTATCTATTATTTGTGTGTGACGGATCTATAGAATTAGCTCTGAGAGTTAATGTCACCTATTCACTTGTCGGAAGTAGGAATTTTTTAATACATTCTATATACAATCATCATGAAGGGATTAGTATCTCGTGGGTGGCGGCGTTGCCTCTCACAGGATTATGGTATTTGTTAGTGAATATAAAGGCGAGAGTAATAAATAGTACAATTACTTGCATTTAGATGTCTTTGCACATATATTTTAGTTTGGGGAAAAAGTAATTTCATTTTTGACCGCTTTTTTTAGGACTAAATATATCATGTTCATTATTGGTCATATCAGATCCTATAATAAAGCTTTTTAAAGCTGTGAGTGTATACTATAAACGCTTATGGAATATTATTGAGCTTGGCTAGTTCAGACGTGAATTATTGTGCGTCCAGTATGTAGGTCTCAAATGTAAAAGTTTGGCACTTTATACATTTTTAATACCTGGAAGAGACAAACATGTTGAAAGCGACTATGAAAATTTGCAATGTATACTGGGCCGATATTCTTTCGGTTTGAGTTGCACAACAGTGGTTTGAGCGATTCTATTAAATATATTTTTTTAATAAATTCTGCCCTCTACTGTGAAAAAATCGACTTTTTGAAGCTGACAATTGAACACAAGTGGGCAGTATTGGTGATTAGGAGACAACAAGTCATATCAAAACAACGCCAGGCCGCACACATCTTTGATGACTCGTTAGATCCTCCGGGAGCTCGGATGGGAATTTCTTACGTATCCACTCTACAATCTGCACCGTGCACCAAGTAACTACCTCCTTTTATTCTCTATGGACAACACGTTTGGGGTACAAATTCGGCCTCAATAGAGGCCTGTGAAAATTGGTTGTACGATTATTTTACCCATAGAGACAAGGGTATTTATTAGAAGGGCATTATGAAGTTTGATTCTCGTTGATAACAAGTCACCAAACAGAACAGAAAACACTTGGCTTAAATCGGATGATTGTAAAACTTCATATAAAGCATTAATATTAAGCGAAAAATACGAAATTACTTTTTCCCCAATCTATTATTTGGATGAGAGCAACACAAGGTGAAATCATTTATTAAAGATAATAAGGAGGGGGGAATAGATTTCTATCTAGAATATTTCTGTCAACAACACGGTTTATTCATAAATAAAATATTTTTTGCCTTGTTAAATCAAATTTAAAAAAAGTTAAGCTAAATTAGAGTAAAAAATAAATTTTGAATACTTTTTGGGTCATTCTTTCTCACAAAAGGTTTACCTCCCGCGCTCAAAAGTCAGACATATTACTATTGCAGAAGTTTTAGATCTTCTTGACTGTATAGACTATGCAGACTGGATGGAGATATCAACGTCTCTACAGCCTTCTCGGAACTGACATGGACGTAGAGAAGACCGTTTAGGCTCGTAATAAAAACTTGATATTAAAAATATCGGGTATAAAATCTTATAATTTTTATATTTTATATATAAAATTATTATAAGCTTTAAATAAATTTAAACAGTATGACACAAATGTAGGTATATTGTGTTAAAATTTGGCGTGTCTAAATATAACCAACTCGGAGTGATTGAGCTCAAAAGAAAAAGTGTTGCAACTGGTCCGGACTCCCCTACATTGTAGATATGATGAGTGTTCACGTTTATACTCTTCAAATTTTCAACTTAATTTTATGAAATTTGCCCAATAAATAACTACAGCGATAGAGTGTGTGTGTCTGGAGATTTTTTTTTCTTAATAGGATTTAATATGAAGTATAATGATCACAAATTGCGCCTCCTCTTACGTAACTTCATTAAAGAAAGAATTTAAACAAGGATTGAGCTTTTGAAACGATAAAATAGTGACCTTTTTATTTAAGCTCGTGTTTTGGTCCTAATCACATAATATTAGGTATTTGTATACCTATAAGTTAAGCTATATAAGTTTTTTTTCTTCAGCATTCTTTATTTGGTTTAATACTTATATAAAATATGCATATATAAATAAAACGGAGCAATTAAAGCGCATAAATTAACTTTATAGTTTAGAATTTCAGCTAATATTCGAAAAATCAGTCTTAAAAAAACCCCCAGCAAACACGCAAATTAACAATCATGATAAATAGTTGTTAAAATTTCTTATCACCCTTTTTAAGATACTTCCATGATTTCGTGAAGTCGATGGATACACCGAAATTGCTATATAAGTTATTTAGGAGGATTGAAATAATTCTAGAACCTAATAAAGTTGCAGTTTGGTTTTTATTAATGATTCATCGTTCTTTTAGATAAAGTATATGTATCAATACCTAAAATAAGTTCCTAAACCCCACTGTAAACACAATCAATCTACTGTTAAACTGGAAATGTTCATTAATTTAAATATATTATTTTGATACAAAACGTCACCTCTTTCAATTCATAATAAATTTTGAGTCGCAACCCTATTCCAGCGAGTTGCTTCCTTGCATTGAAGGATTTAAAAGTCCCTAATAGTCTGTATAAATTTAAGTCTGCTATGTCAAGAGTAGTGTCGTGTCAGTCCTTAGTTTTTCGGTATACATAGTTCAGTCTTAGGGCTTAATACTGTCAGTCATTGGGGGGGGGACCGGTCCTTGGAATTTTCTCAACAAATATTGATGGTATAATAAGCTAAATAAGATTTATGGGATGTATAGTTAGTACATTTTTGTATTATATTGCATTATAATGAATAGATGAATATTTTTACAAGATATGTTCTATTTTTACTTGGTTAGTTAAATGAATAAATGAAAAACATCCACCATAACGTAACTGGGGATCAATGTTATATTCTTTAAAGACCGATAAGTAGGAACAAGGATCGTGCTTTTAAATGTGGACTGATATTGTAATGGTCAAGATTTCTTATATGGTGGAACATAGATATTAGCCGGTTCTATTTTTCGGAAACAGTTTGTTTTTCGAATCCGGTACTTATTAGTTATGTTTTAAAATATTTATATTTGAATTTGTAGAATATCTACATTTTATAATTTTTCACAGCTACAAATATGTAAATACCGGGTGTAAAAAATTACTGAGACCTACCTTTAAGTAGCCATTAAAATGACTCATAACTGATCAGGATGATGCTGTACATATAAAATTTAATTTTATAATATTGTTTACTATAAAAATACACATTAATTATGAATCTGACCACCATCAGGCTCAATGACAGCCTCCAACCGCCTCCGGAACCCCTTGCACACATTGGCAATTCCTTTTTCATGAGCCTCCACTGCCGATTAACGGAGGTCTTCAGGGCATCAATATTTGGTTAGGTGTCTTTTCAGGCTTTCTTCTCAATTTAACGCTAAATGGAATAATTAAGTGGATTCAGATCCGGATTTTGTAGGTGGCCATAGATTCTGGGACCAGAAGTTCATGATGTTACCCATCCACTCTTGTGCAATATTAGCAGTATGGGCCTGAGCACCGTCCTGCTGAAATACGTTCGTGGCCTTGTTGGACTTTTTTATGATCTTGGTGATCTATGGGACCACATTTTCCTCCAACACCATCAAATAGTCGTCCACAGGTAACCTGTATCCAGTTGAAAACCAAATTGGATGCTTTTTTCTCTAGTTGATGTTACAAACCTCAATATTATCACAGAGGCCGGATGTTTGGTCTTAGTGATTGTCCTGATACTGTTGTCAGGCGTTCTAAAGCATACCACCTGATCATTTTGCCTGTTGTAGACGGGGTTAACGGTAAAGGTATTTTCACCAAAGACAAAAAAATATCCGTTTTCTTTTGTGCTTCAGATCATTCAAGAGTTGTTTACCTCGATGAAGACGAAGTTATTTTTGAAGTTGGGAAAGAATGGACTCTCAAATCTTCTATGCTGTCTTCCTCCCGCCTTTTGGATGGTCTTGCCCACAGTAGACCGAAGCAGCTTCTTTTTCTTAGCGTAATCTGACATCTTCATCATTGGGTTGACCTTCAAGGCATCCTTGACGACTTCAAGCTTCACTTTGGTGGGTTTGTCCACAAGGAAGTCCCCAACAGCCAAACGATTTCGGATCCGTCAAACTGTTCCCTTGCTCACGTTTAAGGCCTTCATGATGTCCGAGGTGTTCCTGCCTACGCGGATTAAATTACCTAATATAGCTCTTCTTGCCTCCATCCCGACATATACATAATTTTTGTTTACAACATGACCATCAATCAAAGGCATAGAATCTAAGCTATTCATCGGAGCTTTAAGATTTAATCAACAACACCTATTCAAAACTGTATTTTTAGAAGGTTTTATAACTTCTTCAACATCTGATATTGATTTTTGCATCTCTAAAACTGAATTAGCTATCACTTATTCCCCCGTGAGAAGAACCTAGTCCTAAGAGCAAAGTGCAGGTCAATTACTTTCATATTTTAATATTTGAATTTATATAAGGAAATAAAATGGGGGGCCTTGTTATGTTTATTTTATGCCAAGTTACGTTTTTTTATGGAAGTATAATCGTTGTGGTACAATTAAGCTTTAAACAAATTTGAATAAAAACTCACATACAAACAGAATACCCTTTTATTAGTTGAAGTGAATAATGACTGTTTAATGTCCGGTAGTATCAGAAAAAATATAAATAGGATTTTAAACGATATATATGACTCATAAAATTATGAATTTCTAAAAATCCAAGGATTTTTTAGTTTATATAGAAAGAAAATGATGACACAAATTATTTTCAATTTTTCTACAGAATTTTGACTTCCTCTTATTGTTTAAAATTTGTATTCCCGTCAGCTTTTGACTGAATATTGAGCTCCCTAACGGCTAATTTTGTACATCAGACAGTTTTATGTAGCTCATTGTCACGCACATCTTGCTATTTCTATATATTTCTTTCTATAGATATGATTTGTACCAACATGAAACTAATTATGATCAATATTAATTTGTGAAGTACTGTATCGGTTCCGAAGACCACTTTCACATTTTTACCCTTACTCAATATATAAAAAGTATCATGAAGGGTTAATTTCTGATATGACAAGAAATTAATCACGAATCATTTCTTCCGAAGTGTCCACAGAATTATATATAAATACATTTAAATTCTCCAAAACAAGCGGTGGGCTTGTTTTGGGGAATTTCAAAAAAAAGAAATTCAAAAAATTAAATTTTTTAGAAAATAGTTTCAAAAATCCATGGCTATTCACAAAATAGTCAAAAATTGAATTTCAAATATGAATTATTTCGGAATTTTTTTTTTCAAATATCCCTAGTTATTCACAGAAAATTAAATTTTTTAGAATCATTTTTTTTTTTTTTGAAATTTGGATATTTGGGGTGCAACAACACCTCCAACCCACCCCTTGCGAACGCCCTGATCCTCTTACTCCAGATTAGAAGAAGAGCCATTAATAATTAAGATGTTACTACATATTTATTTTAATAGCATCTTCAAGGAAGTTTATTGTATGTTAATACAAGAATTCAAATGATGGCTCCATAAATTCAATTCTAAACGTTTTTATCTCTATTCTAATTAAATGAATTTATTTGATTGAGTTTATAATAAATTACCAATCTAAAATATATGTATTTAAAGGTAAAACTATTAAAATGAACGCGTTGTTCCAATATCATTAATCTCTCACCTGAAAATAAAATAAAATCAAACTTGTTCCTAATTTATAACATTAATTGCCACATTGTGAGAAAATACACACCATACAAATTAATTACAATTGACTCAATAAAAAATCAAACAAAAAATGTGAGCAACAAAGACATGGATAATAAAAGGATATCCCCTAAATTCTTATATCCCTAATATATCAGCAAAGCAATTTCATTTGTATCACTCAACCTATCCTTTTAAAAGGGGGAGGGGAAATCCAAATTAATCCCGAGTGTTAGAGATGAGACTAGCTGGAACTAGTTGTTTTTTTCTGAAATCGACATAGGGAAAATAATATTTTATTTGCAATTTCAATTCTTATGTATTCATTACTTTTCTATGTTATGAAAAAAATATATATATTAAATACAACCGTCAAAATATACAAAATGACCATGTGAAGTTATTAGTTGAGTATTATAATTTTATAAATATTGTAAAAAAATAACTAATGATAAAAAATGCACAAAAACTGAGGATAAACAAATTGAACACAAACTAAACATGAAAAAAAAAGTGATCTAAGTACATCCGGTTGGTGTAGATATTTAGGGGAGATAGTTTTGTAAAGGGATCAAAGAAAGCTTACCCTTGGAAAGTTTCCCTTGGGGTTACTCGCCTTGGAAAAGGCTCACCGGGAAAAAGGTTAATAGAAATACGAGGTATATCATAATACGTGTACACCTGATGTTTGACTTCTACCACGCTTTTTATTATTTACGTCATAGGGCATGAGTGGTTGTGTATGCTGTCAAAATATGTTTTTTCTTGCCCAGCAGTTGTTACGATACATTAAATTGAAAATTCTAGCAATTGTGACGTCATATATTATCATGGCTAGCATGCTCGATTACACGATGGTCTAACCTTGTATTTCTATTAACCCTGACCGGGAAGAAGAATCGTCTTCCTTTATTTAATGCAAATAATATTTTTGTAAGTTAAAACTCATTAAGTAATCATTGACGGTATACAAATATAAATAAATAATTAGGGATTATATATTTATTCAGCAATTTATAGTATAATGATTTTAAATGTCCTTTGTCCTACGTTCCTTCATATTAACAGATTCCTTATCATCAAACACGGATCTAAACATTGTTTTCTTTTCGATAAATCAAGCAAACTAGCATCTCAACCCTAAAGAAAGAAATCGGCCTCATTTAACAAAATTTCCTTGTTTGCAAATCCCGAGAATCTCGTTATATATGTCTTGTTCGATTTTAACCCTAGAACACGAGAAAAAGCAGTTGACGTCATCTTAGAAGATCGTAAATGAAGAAAACAAAATCTAGTTAGACAATTTTTTCTTGCAAAATAATTTCTAAATTTAATTAGCTTGAATACAATTCCTGAAAATTACGAAACTGAATCACCTTCAATATTTGATTCGCCAAATAATAAATTAATCAAATGTGCATTCATCAAAAGTAATAAATTATAGTATAGGCTATGAGATGAAAGGAACGATAAATTTACAAAAATACATTGATTTTTTTTGTGGGTTACAAGACGTCGAATCAACTCAATACACATAAGTTACGTAACTCGTGTTATTTTGATGAACGAACATCTTAACAATGTCAAAGATGTGTTATTATTTAAATATGGTGGGTAGTGGATGTTTGATATACATACGTATTAGTGTTGAGACTCGGTCCAGTACCGATTTTTTTAGTTTTTTTTCAGTTCTGTCTTAAGTGATTTTTTTGTACACCGATTTTGATTCAGTCTCACTCTATGTACCATTTTTTTTAGGTCGCAATGTATGGACCTATTTATTTCGGATAATGTGATACCATTTTTTTCTCCCTCAAATGTCGTTCATTTTTTCAAAAAATACAAGATAAGTTCTAAAACAAATACTGTATCCATATAAGCAGCAGGATCAAAATTAATCCAAGCTATCTTGGTTTAAACTTCGTTTAACGTCATTGTACTTAAAAAAAATAATATGATGTCATATTATAAACAATTTATTTTTAAAATCGGTCTAGAACGAATTTTTTTTTGGACCAAACTAGACCGAATTTTTCCTCTGGACCGATCTAGACTGAACTTTTCCTTTGGACCGATCTAGACAGAATTTTTATATGAGTCCGGTCCAGACGGAGCTTTTTTGGTTTGGTCCAACAAAAAATATAACAATCTCAGACCGGTTTAGGATTTCAAATAGAAAACAACACTAACACGTACATTCATATTTACATGGAATAAATATAAAGATGCCTTATTGACTAACTAAGACGAATGTTATGGCCCTTACGGCCCTTGGTGGGACGGCAACCCAATTTGCAAAGGCTTTAAAACAAATTCTGGGATGTCGACAAGGGATTATGAAGGGCTTATAATTAATATACCTATATACAGTTATAATTATGGAAGTCAGCCTACGCAAGATTCCTTCGTGTGCATTATGTTAATTCAATGATTTTTTGGGGGGTTTGGTTAAAAATAGATACAAATATATTTGTAAAATTATAATGGCTGTATTTAAAGGTGATATATACTATGTAGATTCACCTGCTCAGATCCCAATGTTTATAATAAAAAATATATAACTGTTTCCCCAGAAAAATCTTTATATTTTGTAAGTAATGTAATTATACATTATCTATCAGTGTAGAAAATCAATCTAACTAATTGACTCAAAAAAAGTATAAGGGTGAAAGTGATATGATCTTCCTCATACTAAGTGACGAATAAATAGAACAAAATCACTACCTAAAAGAAGACAAGGCGACAAATTAGAATTTTTTTTTTTTGTAAAAAGTAGTGAATTTTTGAATGTTTTTTTTTGATAAAAAATATTTTTTTGATTAGCTGTGGATTTTTGAAATTTTTTTTTCAAAAAAATAATTATGGCAGTTTTACTACAACATTTAATATTGAAATTTTTTCCAAAAATTTTAATCTTTTGTGAACACCTGTAAATTTTTGAATTTTTTGTGAATAAATGTGGATTTTATTTAATATTGAATTTTTTTTTTTCAAAAAATTTAATATTTGAATTTGAATTTTTTTGGGAGAAGCTGTAGATTTTTGAAGTTTTTTGTAAATAGATTTTGAAAAAAAATATGAGATTTGAAATTTAATTTTTGAAAAATTCTATTTTTGAAATTTTTTTCTAAATCAAAAAAGTAGGTCTCAATCTATGGAACGATTTAATCCCCACTCTTGATTTATAATTATGATTTATGCAACATATTTAAGTTCATTATATGTCGATATTCACAATTTTGAAACAAACATCAATAAATTCAATGTCTAGATCGAATTTTAAATGAGACGGATATAGAGTGTTTTTTTTTGTATACTCACACTGGTTTAGAACTAGTAGTAAGGAAGGTTGTGCCCGGTTCAGGTTTAGCAGTACTATCGATCCCAGTATCGGTTATTTCTTTTCAACGGTTTCAGCCTTGGTTCAGCTTTATTGGCCTCGGTTCCGGACTTCGGTAACGGTTCTTTTTTATACAGGCTCAATTTGGTAACAGGTACATAAACTAGGGGCGTCTCCTGAAAATTCGGGCCCAGGAAATGATATTAGATACAAACAGGGCCGCAGATACCTTATACGCAGAGTGCGTAGTGCCCAAACTTCAAGCAGGCTCCCGAACTAAGGTTGCTTAAGACAATGGGTTTGAAAGTGGGGCCGTCAGGGCAGGCTAAGGTGGCTGGCAGGAAGATGGAGAATTGAAGATTATGTTCAGTCTACACATACATAGTACACATCTTTTGTATAAAGGGGATCTCAGCTAAACATGTATTAGTGTAGGATAGTAAAGTTTGTGAAACCCTAGCTTAAGAAATAATATAGGCCCCCGACAGGCTTGGTAGTGGACTTGGATCTATAATCTATCCCACCCCTTCCCTTTTTTATTTAGACCGTCTGGTGCCTAAAACCACTTTTTCATATCAGTCAGAAGCCCTTAGGTATTTTGAACCCAGAAACAACTCTATCACCCAAGCGACGTAAAAAAAATCATTGGAAAACACTACAATTGTTCAAAAAAATACTGATAATTGACTTATAATATATACTTTCTTTTCTTGATATATTCTATATAGGAACAAAAGCACAAGAACCGACACGAATAAGCAATATTGCAGTCTCGGTTCGACTTTGTTAGCTACGGTTCAAGAACTGTAACGCCGAATAAAGCAAATCTTGTTAGTAAATCAATAACGTTATAATTCTCAACTAATTTTATATCATATGTAAAAGCTGGGATATTCAACTGCTTATATTTAAATACACATATACAGTTGAAAAAATAGATAGGAATTTTGGTGTAGCTTAATCTAACTTCTTCCTTCTATCTTTTAATAGCATTAAATGGTTTAATTTCTACATTTCAGGCTATTAAAAAAATGTGAAAACACGTTTGAAAAAAAATGTCGTTAGAGGGAGCCCAAATAAGGTATTAAGAGCCTGCTATATAAATACATGCACAAGTGAGATACCTTTTTATAATTTATGACTTATTTTTTTGGGCAGAGATATTTACTTTTTTTTTTTGGTAGACCTTTCCTAATTTGTAAAATTAACTACCACCCTCTCATCTATTTTGCACAATAAAAATCACACTATATGTATTTATTTTCTGCATAGACACACGTTGTATTAATTAAAAATACACAATTTATAATTAATTAATTGAAACGTTACACATTTTAAATAGAAATTAGAATTATTTAAGTGCATCGTTTCGTGGGGCACATGCAAATATATATTTAGGTTTAGTGTTGGGTTCCTGTCTGTATATCCTAGGCTTGTCTAAGACCCATATGGTTTTTAGTAGAAATAACAAAATCGGTTCATAAATACGTTTTCTCTGGAGCAATGACAAAGAAAAAATCCGTTTGAATCGGTCTTACGAAAAATTGCCTTGGATCTGTCTTATATAAAATTCGGTTCAGACGGATTAAATTGATGAATTGTGGATGGCATTAGTTGTGTTTTAAATTTGTGTATATCAATTTCTGAATCTACAATCTTATGAAGTTAAATGTTGCATCACTCCCCCCCCTCCCCCTCCACAGACACAAATTAAGGATTCTTGTTTTTTACTACAAAAATGTAATACTGGAATTTTTTTTTTTTTTTTTTTTTCCAAAAAAATTTAATTTTTACTGAATAAACTTCCACTTTAGAAGTTGTTTTCAAACAAATATCCTTTTTAGGTGAAAGGGAACGCAAGCCTCATGTAAACGCAAGTGCAAAACAGATAAATATTTTGCATTTTCCTCTGGAAATGAATCCGAAAAGGAACAAAATGTAATTGATACAAAATGCGAGGAAATAAAAAGAAATTAAGACTAAACTCCTTCCTACTCTGAGGTGCAAATAATATCTCTCTCCGAGACTCCACTAATGAATTGAAACTATTTATTGTTCGATTGCAGACTCATTCAATTCATGGATATTTGTTCAAAAGGAAAATGGTTACATATACAATGGGTGATGTGATAATGGATCTATCGGCTACTACTGTACACGACATACATTAAGAAAGCGTCTTAGAGAAAATAAAAATGATATAATTCAACTGCAAACAATGTAACCTCTTAAAAAATAAGAAGTATTTATGACAAGCTCCTTAACCAATTCATTAACTACGAGTACATATGAAAATATAGCAGGTGTGTAGATTCAATTCTTTTTTTTTTTTTAAAGATCCAAATAAATTCTAAAATAACAAATGAAATCGGTAAAGTACAAAAACCTTTTTTCACTCCCATCGTTTATTTGTTCTTCTAAACTCACAGCGTGTTTCGGATCAACAACATTTTTGTAACTCTGATTTACCTCAAGACTATTAATTACAAAATGTGTAATTTTTAATTATACCTTCTACTGAAATTAACAAAAATAATGAGTATAAAAAATGTTAATTTGCTCAACCCTAATTCCAATCTTTTTTAACATTATAAAGTAAGAGTATAAATACAGGGTGGGTATTTTATATCCGGAACAAGTTTAGATCTTTATATGTTGGCAAGCCTGAGATCTATTTTTATGAAATTTTGCTCATCAGATTTAGCTGACAAATTTTACCAGTATTAATACAAAATTCTTGATATGTTCTCCGAATACGAAGGCTGAGCTGCCATTATTGTTTCCCTCTGTCTTCTGTGCATTCCCAAAGAATCAAAGATAAAAATGCTAGATACCTTAAATTGATGTCAACAGATCCGGTGTCATACTTGAATTTTAAATTTGTCCAAAATCTGTTATAGAATCCAGATTTTTATATATTATTTTAATTGGTCAGATGGATTTGCAGTGATTAGTTGTAAGTAAACTTTAAATGTATTTATATAATCAATCGGACCTAGTAATTGTCTTACAAGTCCATATAGATAAAGTATATTTCCTTCTCCAGGAACAACAGAGACACGAACCTACGCACATGGAACTCAAGAGAATAATTTCTCTCAAGTGCGTTGCATATTGAGTTATGTTGTTCCTTGTTATTATTTTTTTTTGGGCGGGGGGTTGGGTGGGATGGATAAAGGAAATTTGCCCTCCATCTACCCGATCTGAACCCCGTGGACTACACTGTGCAGGGCAAATAACACAGTTTGTTTCCTTGCGGTCATTCACAAGGCAGTGGTCAACATGGACGAGGAGTTCCTAATCAATGCTTGTGCCCGGTTGAAGGCCCCGTTGGAGGCTGTGGTTGAAGCTGGAGATGTTGATTGAAATAATGAATTCACTATTTACCCCTACATATAAAAGCAAAAGAATACTGAATTAATTTTTGGAAAAAAATTGCAATATAAAATACTCTTCAATTTTCGAATTTAAAATTCCTTCCCCGTATGTATATACCTATATATGGTCCCTCAACACATATAAAAAAGTGTATTATTATACATTTGTATTATTCGACGGATTGTCGTCAAATTCTATCAAATTATGCTTATTAATCATTTGGATGTGTCGTAAAATTGCACTTGTATTAACCAAAATTAATCGTCACAATATAAGAATGTGAAATTGACAGATTTTATTTAAGTGGCTATATCAGGGCCAATATAAATCTACTAAATCAAATCAAAGTTCTAAACTAAAGCTAATATTCTTGAAGATATTAACTCATCCCAGTAATTTAAATACAAATCTTATAATTGTCTCAAATAGATCTATAAAAAAATTCGACTATATGTGTATTACCTACAACTAAAAAAATATATTCTTTATTTATGTTCACGATTGTTTTTGTGTTGACGCATCACATATCCAGATAAAATCATATTTTTAACACTGATTTCCTACCAATACTACTGCTAAGAATTTTCAAGATTGTATGTACAATGTACATACAAAAAATGAGTACAATGTCATGAAGATTACAAATCTACTCTAAAGAGATGAACGTGACTAGAATTAAGGATATTATTACTATAGTATATTTTTTTGTTAGTGCAAAAATTGTATAAGTAATAATGTGAAATAAATTATAATTTGTCTTTTCTATTTGAACCATCTCTCTGCAATTTCATGTATCATACATATAATTAGGTAATTAATTTGTTGGAGCATTTATATATCTATGTGTGACAATAGGAAAAAGATAACATCTTGTCATGTGTTTTTCTTTTTCTACCCAGTCAGTTTTTCTTTTTTTGCTCTTTTGAACTATATTTTCTAAAGCTTTTATCATTATGTTTTATTCCTAGAAAAGAAAATATTAAAGTACATATTAAGTGTAATTACGAGACTCTGTGTGTTTATAAATTATGTGAGTAACGCTGAGAAGTTAGAAGTATTGCTCCCATTTTAGCTCCTCATTTTTGGGAATTGGAATCTGAAGAATGAATTTTCATTGCAATACTGACTCCTGTGGGCTGAACTTTCTTTTTGCTACATTCAATTATATTAAAAACATGATTGAACATTCCTGTATGCTAATAAAAGATGGAGAGTAACCATGAAGGTTTTTTGAAGAGTTATGATAATTCCTAGTTGGAGTAGAATTCAGGATCGACATCTGAGTAAATACTGCCAATGTCCTTGTTTATTTCCAGATCTTCCTCCTCCCTCGTCGTAGCTGATTGTAGCTCATCTTTTGGAACATTATGATAGCTAAGCTGCTCTCGTCTGCTCTGTTTAATTTTTAGTTTCTTTTCTTTTTAACATGACCAAAATGCTCACGATTTTCGTCACTAGTTGTAAATGTAATTCTTTGATAGACTCGGCTGATACGGGTGGGACTTGTCTTCGTTTATTAAATCTCACAGCTGCTTGCAGCTAATTTAATGAAACGTATTGTAACTACGCTGATCTCTTCTTAAACATATTTCAAATCGTCTGGGTTACCATGTTAATTTTCGGTTCCTTTTTTTACTTACCAAAGTGCTTACGATTTACAACTTCCATCCTATTTCAACGTTCCCCTTGAAATAGGTTTAAAGGAAATAACTCCTAGGGATATTATGTATCGTATCTACAATGACTAGTGGAGCTGGTTGACAAATTCGGTATTTTTGTAGAAGCTATATTGAGACGGGATTTTTTTGAAATGCAACTTTTGGCTCCAATTTCATATATATAATTTTTAGTTATTACATCAATTTTAAGATTGACAGTAGCAATTCTTGATAAATAATATTGTCTATAGATATAGTTGCAACAAAATTAAATTTTACTAAAAAAATATATATATGTGATAACATTAACATAATTAAAATATGTAATTATTATTGTTGGGTTGCAGTATGTATTTCCTGGATCGAACTGAGGCCATTACCTTTTTGTGTGGATTAAACCAATTTGGTACTTTAAAGAAATTCGGTCTGTACAGTTCGGAGAAGATTCGTCTGAAAGAGAGATTATGTCAGGATGGGTCTCATTTAAAATTCGGTATAAAATGATTCTATACAAGATGAATTTTTGATGATGTCATGTCTGTTTCAAAATTGCAAACATCGGCAGAATCACCTCATTTGAAGTTAAATGTTCTCTTTAAATTATATTTGTGAGACTAAAAGAAAAAAAAGTCGACAGCTTGATAAAAATTAAATTTTGGTCTAATATCAGGGGTTGGAACAAAATATCGGTTCAAATCCGTATAGAAAAAATAATGTTAGCCTGAAATGAAAGGACCGAGTCTGAACGGTATTAATTATTTAATGTATAGATTTCCTAGCAAAATGCAAAAAACAAACAAAAAAACTTTTAATTTTTCTTATTTCCTCATTTTCGTATCAATTGCCGCAAACAATCATCCACCAACTCTTTGATTTCAAGCACTCATATCTCCCTAAATACTCAACTCACAAATATTTCCTTTAAATAATAATGGCTTTGATAATTTGAAACATTACTTTTTTTGAGGAAGGTTATAAAAGTTATTCACGAATTTTTATTACATATATTAGTTTATATTGTACATAGAAATAAATTAAATCAAAATCCATATTTTATTATTCTTCAAACTGAACTTGTTGATGTTTATATCAGATGTTTTAAAAGAAAAAAATGGCTTTGGTATTTCAAATGATAAGTGTTCCATCCCCATAAAACCTCACCAGCCCTCCATGAGATATTTTGATTATGTTTGACATACCAAGTAACTATTGAAATTTGTTACTTCTTCCTGTGTAAATACCAAATATGACTTCTGTGATTATATTATATATAATTAAAGTGCAATCCTTATGTGGTGGTCCCTAAGGAAGAAATTCGCTATATTTTACATTTATCTACCTGAAAGCGTCGAAAGTGAACAAGAAAAAATGCGGTGTATACGGAACATTTCAGTTCATCTTGCACAAAACAGGTAGTAATTTTTTTTTCCTAATTTAAAAATAAACTTTCATAACAATTCTGTTCTCTACTGTAAATAAATCGACCGTTTAAAACTGGCTATCGAACAGAAGCGAACGGGATTGATGAATAGGAGAGGGATCCTGTTTCATCAAGACAATGCCAGGCCACACACATCTTTGTTGATACACCAGAAGCTCCCAGAAATCGGATGGAAAGTTCTTATGCATCCACCCTACAGTCTGGACCTGGCATGGTTGCACACATTTGGCCTCAATAGAGGCCCGTGAAAATTGGGTGTCAATGGCCTCTATGAAAAGGTAATTATAAAGTTGAATTCTCGTTGGCTACGGGTTATCAAACAGAGCAGGAATACTTGGGATACTATCGGATGATGATTGTAAACCATCTTATAAAGCATTGAAATAAAGCAAACAATGGGAAATTACTATTTCTCTGACCTATGCCTAGCAACGTATTGGAGATAGCATTGTCCTAGATTTTTATAATTTTATAAGGTCTGAATATGAATATTGCTCAGGAAATGTTTTCTTCAGAGCCTGAGAAAATTCGTTAAGGAAAACCTTAGGTTCTAACAAAGTCATTTTGAAAATCAATTGCCTACATTGTTATTTCCCTTAAAATTCAGTGATTACAAATATACGTTAATTATTAACCAGAAAAATTGATGCAAAAATATTATTTCTCACAACAGGAACAGATATTTTCTCCAACGATGACATTGCAATATTATTATTTTGAGATCATATTCGTGATTGGAATGTTCAAATGTAAGATATTCATAACTATTTAAGTTAAATTTTACAAATTAAAATATTGAATATTTCCTTTAAAACATTTTTTAAGGAGCATCGGTGTTATTTGTCTTGACCCCAAGCTTGATTGATTAAAAAAAAATAAGGCCCAAACAAAATACTTTTTTGTTTCAAAAATGATTTAAAAAAATATAATAAATGCCATTTCCTAAGACCAAAAATCTTCAATCAAAATATTATGTTTCCTAAAAAAAGGCTCATTATAATAAACAAAGAATCTAATTTATTTAAAAAAGAATCTAAGAATTAAATTCAATTTATTATAGAACGACATTGCTGAGTAGAAAACGCACTCGGGAGAAATTATTCTCTTGAACTCAATCTACGTAGGTTTCAATCCCAGTCGTTCCTAGAGAAGGAAATGTACATATGTATATGGAGTTCAAAGAAGATTCCTTGGTTAGATAGAGTAGATGTAACGCATATATGTTTACTTATCAGTGCAACTCCATTGAACCAAATAAAAGAACATTAAAATTTAAGGGGAAAAACAACAGCAATTTATTAAAGAAAGAAAAGGTCTCCACACCCTTATCTTCATCGTAGTGGACCAGAGGTAAAGATACATCCTCACAGTAAAACTTCCCTTGTTTAGGCCTACGAAATGAAGTCCTGAAAAATAATGTCTTTGTGGCTATGAAGGTGGCAGCAACATTAAAAATGTGAGAACACAGCAAATAAAAACCGTTGGCATTTTCCGAACCGTGAGGATTAGTACGAACATTTGCAGGTTTATAATAATATAATACTTTTTTGATAAAACAAATATGTCAAAATGTTATCATTTACTAAGTTGTATGTACACATATTCCTCCTCAAATGTTGAAAGATACGAAACATTTGTCTCTCGGGTTGAGTCCAAGGAAAAATAAAAATAGAAACCTATCTTTTTTCTTTAGATACTTTAGTATAAGAGCTGGCTCATCTTTTCTTCAGTCTAAATATGGAGTCTAAGATACTAGTATATATTATAGATCGTTGCTCAATCAAAGAACAGGAAGTTCTTAAAGAAAAAGATTCTTTCATTTTTGAAGAATGAAATAATAATAACAACAAATAACTAGCCACTATTTCCTTCGGCTACAATAACCTTATCAGTGATCCCAAAGGGATATCCACATACTGAAGAAATTTTATACTTGAGTTATTTAATGGTCGTTGGTTTGATTATACTATACATCTATCTATGTGTGTATACGTTTATTAATTGAAGCGGCTCCCTCGATAACGGAAGTGGACAGGTGTCCATTCATGGGATTTCTGTGGGCTGCATTTTTTTTTGAACGCGTAGTCTCTTATGAGTAGGGGAGCCCGAGCCACAAACATCAAATTGGCATTACAATTGTATAATGTTAAGTCAGTTGTAATAGGATAAATGAAACATTTGCAATTTGTGGAAAAATTTATTACACGTATATAAATATACACCATCAATAACAGACATATATACCCTGTAAATACACAGGCAAGCATGCATTGTACAGATGGTTTACATTTGTACTATTGGACAGATTAGAATCTCAATTTCTGTTTGCAAATTATTCTGATTATTCTTTCGAAGTTGCCCCAAATTGCATTTAAAAAAGTAATGTAAGTTATACATTTGAAAGGTGAAGACAGGGGGAAAATGAAGTCTTATACATCAAATGATGGCTCTAAAGCAGTCATATGTAATGGTCAAAATACATATTCTGCTTTCCCTGTGAGACATTTGTACTCGTCTCTGGGAAATAATTAGATAAAGTCGCGGAGGGATGGGTGGGAGTATGAAGAGTGGAGTAGCATTCAATGTTGCTTTCAGTTTGTTCCTTGCCTTTGATTTTGTGACAGTCACAATGGAAAACCCTGAATGAATTTTGTTTAACCGGTTTGTATAGAGAGGTATACAAACTGGCAGGCAGTATCCAAAATGAAGCGAGCTTTCCTTTTGTGAGTTGAAGCTTCTAGCTGCTGTCCATTGATAGTTCCATCAGTTAATTTTGAACAGAATGGACAATACTATTTAAAAAGTAGAATCCACAGACAAAGGATTCAAATATAAATGTTTTATGTCTTGTACATCTTCTTGGTTGTACTTCCCTGCCAACTAAATCACAATCTGGATTATCACTGAACAATTTGTTAAAATGTCCAAATTAACGGGTTAAAATCCTTTCGTTTTGATACAAAAATGTGACTGACAAAGTTTGAGCGAAAAAGAACATTGTTGAAAATTGTCAACTTTTTCAAAAAAAAAAAAGTACTTCTTCCTCGATCATCGTGAAAACAGTTTATGACAAAGCTTTGTATGTTCTACTATAACTTTTTAAAGATGATTTAATTTACTCTAAGAAATTTTATTCTGAGAAAAAAAAAAAGAAGTTATAATTTGAATTACAATGCAAAATACTAGAAGAGAAAACTAATACAAAATGACTTGTTTCGCGCAATGTTTTTATATTTCTCCTTGTTTGTTCACTAAAAAGCATGAATATCTTGTAATATTTTCATTTTGTTGAATTGCTCAATATATATTTGATTAGCTTATAGCTTTTTACAGCCTTTTTGACACTGACAACAGCGCAGATAAGATCGTACATACGGTGACCTTTCGTTATTGCTCCCATATTTTTCTACACTTGGAGCACGTCGTCACCATTATTGCATCACGCAACCTTTCATAAATACATAAAAAACAACAGAAAAAGCCCCCAAATCAGCTGGTAGTTAGGCTAATTAGTCAATTATACCAGCTGCCATTTATTCACTAATATACTCCAAGACTATCACTGTCATATAATTTCTTAACTATTTTTAAAATGAATTTCATATTATTTAAATCTAGATAGTATTTTATTCGGTACTGCAGTATAATATTCCTTTATAAATTTTTGTTTAAAAGAGTTGTTATCATACTATTTCTATGAAAAAATAACCAAAACATAACCTGAACATAAGTATAACTTATTTCTTTGTTTATTAATGAAAAATATTAAATTCTGAAATAGCCATGACGTATGAAGGGAGAAGAGGGAACCGACAGTTGACAACAAAATACATAGGGTATGTTTTTGTCATCGAGACATGAGATAAAATAAACATGTTTATTTTTTGTTTCAGCTATCGTTTGCTTGTGTAATGAAACCTCGTAATTAAATGCTACAACAAGCTTTGAGTTCCCACTCTGTTAATGCCAAATTTGAGGTAAATAACCTATTTTATTATAGATTAATTGAGAATTTTTTTAAATGTAGAGTAGACAATTTTTTATTGCTATAAAAATTCCTCAAAATTCCCAAAAAATTGGGAGCACCGATGGCTCCTTGGCCCCTATGGCTCAGTCCATACTGGTATATGCATTAATAATTTTCCTGAGGGTGTTGTCCATTGAGCTATGCCGTTCCAGGAGAATGATTAAATTTCTGTCCACAGTCTCTGCCGAAATATTGGTCCTAATCTAGGGGTGCCCACATATTTTTTTTTAGGGGGGAGGGGGTTTGTGTACTTTGATTTTTTTTTGAAAAAAGTCCAAAAATTGCAAAATTTATTTTTTTTGGAAAAATTTTTGGAAAAAAAAAGCTATATTATGTAGAAACAAAAATTAAAAAAACGAAATGGGCTTTGGCCCATTAAATTTTTGTGGATAAATATATCTGAAATCCAATACTATTCTCAAAAAATTAATATTATTGGAAAAAAAATTTAAGAATTCACATTTGTTCACAGAAAATAATTAAAAAAAAAAAAAAAATTGTGAAAATTAAATTTTTTGGAAACAAATTGCAAAAATCTATAGTTTACTAAAATTATTTTTTATAAAAAAATTTCAATTATTAATTTTTTGGAAAAAAAATTCTGCGGTATACATAAAATAAAATTATTTTTATGCAAGTTTATCAAGAGCTTATTCTTATTCAACCAACCAGCGTTCATAACACGGACTAATGGGGGAAAGAAGCAGGAACATCGATAGCTGACAACAAAATACACGGTATATTTTTGTGTTAGTGAGATTCGTATATTGTGTTACACTTTGGCGTGTTTAACAAAGTCAAACCAACTTCTAGTAATGGAGTAAAAAAGATAAAAAATGTAGCAAGTCTTTTAATCTCCTCTAAATATGTATATGATAAATATATGAAGAGCAGACTAACCGACTCAAAACTTTTGTTTCTAGTCTAATCCATGTTACAATGTGAAAAGGAATTAATTTTGTATAAACTACTCGGACCCAGGAAGAGGAAGGCGTAATTTTGATGGATGTGTCATGGATAATACTATCATTCTGTTTCATCTCTCTTGGAATAAATTATTGCTCAGAACCCCTTTTTTGAATTTCTTTTTGTTTTGGTTCCCAGGGAGTGTAACTTTAATTGTTTGGATTGATTCATTAGATATCTATTAATAAAGAAAGAAAAAAAACACAGACAAACATTCTTCCACCTCATCCATCATTTTTCCCTCTTGGTCCTCTTCAAGATCAAGAACACCACTCATATACCCAATTACATACATATGTTAATATTAGGTCCAAAATCAACTTTTTTAGACCGATTACAGGGACGTCCACAGGGGGGTCTGTAGCTTCCCACAAATTATAGTATTTTTGCTTTTCACAAGAAAATTTAATACTTAATTTTTTTAATTTAATATTTGCAAATTAAATTTAATGTTTTCAATGATTTTTTCCAAAAAAAAATATTGTTGTAAAACGGCTGCAGATTTTCAATTTTTGTTCAAAAAATATATTTTCTTTGAAGAGCCATGGATTTCTACAATTCTTCCCCAAAAAATTTAATATTTGAAAAATAATTTTTAAAATTTTTTTCCAAAAAATTTAGTTCCTTGTAAACTGCTCCGGATTTTATAATATTTTTCTTCCAAAAAATTTAATATTTTGTAAACAGATGTGAATTATTGAAAATGTAAAACGAAGAAGAAAAGACGATGCAAGGACTATGCAAGCTCTCACTCATCAGCTTAAACCAGCGCCTTTTTGACCGTCCAAAACGTCGAATTGATGGGTGATCCGCCGTAAAGCCCGGACTTGGCATCCAATGACTTCTTTTAGTCTTGCACATCAAGAAATAAATACGCGGTCCACGATTTTTGTCATCAAAAGATGCTGCTGAAGCGTTTCAAAACCATGTTTTGGAGGTGTCTCAATCGGAGTGGAAGAAGAGCTTCGACAATTAGGGTGTGCGCATGCAAAAATGTAAAAATCATGCTGGAGAATACTTTGAAAAATCATAAAAACATTTTTGATGATAAATATTCGTATTTTTATTATTATGCCAGAAATATATATTGTAGCCTACGTAGGTTTGAGTCTCGGCGTGTCTTAGAGAAAATTTAGAGTATTATATTTAATAAATTGCAGTTATGGAGAATTTAATATACTTACTGTATATGAAATTAGAAAAGAAAATTCCTAGGATAGTTGGAGTAATTGTAATACTGTAATTTTTAAATATACTTAATCAATGTGACTCCATCTTACCCGTTAAAGGAAAAGAATCGATTTTGTCCGTTTCAATATATGTATATACCGATTATTATTGGCCAACCCATGAACCAATTTTCTTCCATATTCTCATTTACGAGCTGTAGAAATATGATTTTGGCAACACATCTAACTTCAAAGGGAACGGGAGGTCGATGATCACCATTTTGTAACATACTTGTCGTTTCAAATAATGCATTTATAGAATCGGTCAAAACCGACTTTTTAATTGAATTTTTCTTTGGGACCTATCCAGACCGAACTTCTTTATAACACCGACCGTCCTTGGGAACTGTTCTTAAAATTTTTTTGATAAAAATATTAATGGCTTATTAAGCCAAAATAATTTATATGAAATATGTATTTAGATTATTGCAGACGTCGTAGAAAACATTGTTACTAAGTTATATGATTTATTCTATCATAAAACGGAATTTAAAAAAAGAAAAAAACACCCTCATTGAGTTCACGAGGGATCGGTTTTACTTTCTTTGAGGACATACAAATGGGATTGACTGGACTCCTAAATAAGGACAGAGACAACACTATCTGGGACTGATTTCGTAATCAATCACCCGCCCCCTTTCAGTCTTTCTTTTATCGGTCTGATCTATTGTACCATTTAACGGTCCTATGGACGACTAGTCTTTCCTTCATTCCTAGGGCCTTACTATCTTTTTAAGAATATAAAAATGAAGTCAGATGGAATGTATAATCCGTGAGTGTTATACCTTGTAGCCTCACAATTCCTACATTTAACTTTAGGTATTTTTTCTCTTTGAGAGCTCTTATGATAAAACTTCATTTGCCGAAATGAAGTAGTTAGTTAGTACGTCATTCCAGCTGATTGATAGGACTGCCGTCTTTTTAGTCTTTGCTAAGCCGATGCATCTCTAATGAGATATTATTGGTACATTGTAAGATAATTTTGAATATTTGAATAAGTATTAATACATATTCTAATTCAAATTATAATCTGGTAAAAAATCTTATTTTTTTGATGGGCCTCTAAATCTGAACGAACTTAATGAGGTTAAGAGTCAACATGTCATATTTAAAATGGGCATTGGGTATGAGTGTACTCCCCAGTAATCTGGTTCCATCTTTCTTTTCTCTAGATCTGACTTGAGTCAAAGAAACGTGTCTATGTACCATCATACAAATAATCTGCACATACGTAATATTTATATATTTGTTGTTAATTTATCTTAATGAGCCTGCATAAATTTACATGAAGTTACAGTGGCTTGTACGACCATTTTTGATAATGCATTATGTAAAATACAACCATTCAATGTGCATTATCTATGTACAGTGGAGCTAATAAGGTTTTGATCCCTTGTCGATTTTGTATGTTTGCCTACTGATAAATATTTTCTATGGGATTGAGTTCTGGAGACTGACTAGGTCATTCTATTACCCTATTGTCCTTCTTCTTCAGCCCCTCCTTTGTTGCTATGGCCATATGTTTTGGGTCGTCGGGGTACTGGATGACCAATTACATTGCACATTTTTAGTCCCTAGGAGTGAATTTGTCAACCAAAATTTCCCTGATGATGAACTGATCTACGCCAAATTAGCCCTGTCAACTAAAAATCATACTGGTATCAGGCCGTCTATAATTTTCAGACCAAACGGAGCACTAGTAGAAGTTGGCTTTCAGGGTGATCCGGAATTAGAGTCCCACTAACTAAAATATTATTAATTTCAGAGTATTGGATGTAGAGATTTCGTTATCCAAGTCCAAAATTATGTGATAACCCTCTGATGGTGTGGTGAAGTCGTTTTTTCCTCTTAGCAGATAAACTCCTCTCCAAAACCTTTTCAACCACATTCTAAAGGGTGGAGATGTTATTCTGCACCGTCTATACTCAGCATTTTTCTTCTAAACACTTTTTGTTATTCAAAAAATGTTTTTCACTGTTAAAATAAATCTACTATTAAAATTATGAAGAGTTCTTTTGTTTATCAGTGGGCAAACTTATAAAATCGCCATCGGATCAAGTACTTATTTTCTCCACTGTAAATGTACATATGGACTATTTTTTTAATTTTTTTATTGAGGTTTTTATTTTATATGCACAAATTACATAAGAAATAAACAAAAGAAGAAGGATCACGTAAAAAGATCACATAAATAAACATTTTAGTTTATAATTATCCTTCTCAAAAAAATAAAAAAACCTACCTAAGCACTATACACATATTACTTATCAAAAACAACTAAATAAAATCCTTCATCATACAGAATTTAGAACACACATACATGCATTTAACTAAAACCAAAATAGGAGCAAATAAGAATAATATAAGAAGCAATCCACCATTAAAAGTACAAACAGTCTCCACAGTAAGACTATTTCTTTTTAAAAGCCTTGTAAGATCTTACAATCCACTTTAAAGAGTCTAAATATTTTGCGGACATCGAGGGGTAATATCGCCTCCATATTTCCATCCAGATGCAGAGGTGTCAGAAACGAGCAAGCAACATACTTTGCAATAGCTGAGAAGATAACAGCTCTTATCTCTTCAGCAGCTAAGGGTTCATAATTTGTAATTTTTCTGGCAATAAAAGCTTTGGAATTTAATCACGATAGTTCCAACGCCTTTGTCTTTCCTGGAGATCCCTTTCGTTTTGAAAGCCCCCACAAAACCAGTGCTTTTGTGAATTTTGATTCTTGATCATCTAGTACCTTCACATTTAAGGAAATAAATACTTCTATAGTTCGAACACTGGGACAATCTACGAAAGCGTGAAGGGGAGGAATTAAAAGTTTTGTCACAGTCTTTACATGCCTGCCGAGATTTGAAACTGCGCAGTAAATTTTTGTCGTCATAAATATATAGTAAGGATCTTGCTATTTTTTTATCCCAAGATTTTGGGAGATCTAAAATTTTTATAAAATTTTCACATATCACAGTAACAATACTCTTAAAATCTCCCGAATATAACATTTTCAAATTGCAATCGTGTTGGAGGAATGTGGTTTTTAGCAGTCCTAAAAAGCGGAAAACAAGATTTACCCCTCACAAATACCGAATCAGGATATATGGGACTATTCAGTGATCTTGTTTTTTCACTTCACATTTAATTTTTGAATATAAGCCACACATTCCATCGTCATTTATTGAAACTTTTTGACTTTTATTTTTTAATCATCAAAATTATATGTTTGTTTTCATAAATTCATTGTAATTAATGAATATATATATGAACAATGTACAATGAATTAAAAGTGTCATTTGCTACTATTTTAATACAAATAACAAACATATAAGTATTCTGTAGAACATTATAAAGTTCAAAATTCCCAAAGTTCATATTACTCATAATAACCATGTAGTTACAATAAATCAAAGTGAATTAGTAGTATTAGTTGAATGATGGTAAGATTAATGTAGTTATTAAATAATGCTTTTTAATTTTTAAGACAAAGAAATTGTAACTTGTACAATGTGCTTATATAATTTACAACTCGTACAGACATCGCAACTTGTACACAACATCAATATATTTCAAAAATAAACTCTATTCAGTAATAATAGCAAAAAATCCCACTGTGTTGATAATTTTTGAGGCAATGATTGGGGCAAAAAGAGAATCAAGTATTTACATTTTATGAACGATTTAGATTTAATTGTTGAGATTTGGCACACTTAATATACTTATAAATTGCAGCTTGTGTCACAAAAATCATACAAATCTGAGAGGGTCGGGTTAGATTTATAGAATTTTTTTTTGGGTTGATTTGACTTTCTTACAGTTTATCAATCAAAACTTTCTAAAATGTAAAAATTCTGAGTACTATTCATAGAAATTTATACAATTAACAATGGATAAATAAATTACCTGACTCATAATGTATTATAATTCAACAAAATCTGGAGTACATAACATTAATGAAAAGACCATGCAATATATCACTAAAGTGAGTTCCAGACGATGACCAGTGCAATATTTTATAATTATCTTGATTTGGAAGTTGTAAATTTCGTAACTTTTCATCCAAGTGACCTTCCCGTCGTTGAAGGAGGTATACGCTCAGCTGTAGATGAAGTATTTAAGTGAATTAGTAATGTGTAATTGAGTACAGGTCAAATTTTCATTTTTGTCTTTTTGGAGGATTTTGTAGATACATTTATGAAATGTCCAACCTAATTCAGAATTGTAAAATATGGACTCAAATACAAGTTTACAAGTAATTCTGAGTTCCCTTAAAATGCAATTTAATTTCAAGATTTCCCACATGTATAAAAACCCGATAAATCCCGGTAAATGGGATCGTTATAGAAATATCTTTTAGAAACATACGAGTGGTGATGTGTAGGGCCTTATTTACCTCCTGGTTCAGTTTCGGTCTGGTCCAGCTCAGTCCTGCATATCAGTCCTAAAACCTGTTAAGCTTGGTTCTTGTTGATGTCAATCAACTTTATTTCGTCTTTTTTAATCTTCTCCCTCGCAATTACAGTTCGACGGACCAACCACCTTAAGGTTAAGTCCCAAGGACTGATAACACCTGTCCGAAGACTGTACCGAATCCATGAGGACTAACACAGCACCACATACGAGTATATATCATGTTTGGAATATATATTTATTGATATTTAATTCTGGTTCTCATCAAACTTTCAAATATTTGGCAAAAAAGAATTATCATCTTATTTAGTTGTTGTATTGTAGTTTTATTCGATTAAACATAATCTATGACAAAAACATCACAAAAGTCCGAAAGGATATTTTTATTGCATTAATCTTAACAAGAAAAATAACCGGTGGGATGTAATTTTGCAGCATATATTTTCGCCGCTGGTTATTTTGCCTCGATGTAATTTTACCGTATGCCATATTCACAGACTTTTTATTCTTTTATACTATCGGTTCAAACTTTACTGTTGTATCCTGATCCGATTAATTATATAGCTAACAAAACAATACCAATTGGAAAAAAGTAACTAAATAATTAATACATATTAAACATAAAGGAATAGTGTACTGTTTATAAGGACAAACGAGGCAGGAATCACTCTATTATATTCAAAACATGATTGGAAGTTCGATTATGCACATAAAAGATGCATCCTTGAGGATTTGTTGAAGAGTTATGATTGTAAGTCCTTGTTGGACTCAGAGTAGAACTGGGGATCGAGACATGTAAGTAATTTTTGCCAATATCCTTGTTTATTTCCTTCTCCCCTCCTCCCTTGTCACAGCTAATTGTAGCTGATCTAATGAAAGTTTCGACAGCTAAGTTGCTCTCTTCCAACACTTTATTCAAATTGTCATTGTTAACATGTTGATTTTCGGTTTCTTTTCTTTATCATATCCAAAATACACACGATTTCCATCCTAGTGATAAATGATAGATACATCTGATGTTATACACCTTCCTATATATTTTATGCTGCCATGTGACATCCAACTCTTGCAGATTACATCATATCAAAAGATAAACAAATAGTTGAAAATAATATCTTAATTAATTTCTTTTAAAAAATTGATGAACAGGCTCAAATATCAAATATTTGGGTCATGTCAAAAAGAAAATAAAATAAATAAATGGATCCCCTTTCATATTCATTAAGCCTTTACTCTCCTTGTAATATAAAGTATATACAATAAATGATCAATTTCTTCCTCTGATAAAAGATTTATTTAAAAATAAAAACGGCCAGCGGCTGCAGGCCGTATACTATTAAAACAACAAACTACATATAATAACTAGTCTAAGGAAATGACCTTAAATGGGAGGAAAACAGGTTATAGCGTGAACCCACGTTCATTTAAACAAGAAAAAAAATATTTTTTGACTTATAACAGGTGTTTTGAAATTACCTAAGTCCAGAGCCATCTATTTTTATAGTTTAAAAAGTACAGTAAAGAGGAATTAATATTTTTTTACCCCCGAAAAACAACATGTATATGTTATCGAAATTGTTCCATTATTTCGTCTGAATTCGGGGTTTCATTCCATGGCTCTTTTAGTAATATACTACACCATTTATGTACAAAGGAGATCTGATCAAACAGAAACCGTTATATTCCAATTACAAATTCTGAGTTAAATCCTCATTTGATTTTAAAATTTATTATTTTATTATGTTGGTACACTTGTCCACAATGTTTAAATTATTGGTTTGTTTTTACAGATAAAAAGGTTAGACTACTTTTGGTGTGTTGCACGATTTTCTACTATTGAAAAACGGGGGAAAATCTATTTTTATAGAAAAATTCTTCAAAAACTCTTGAAAGATTGTTTTTTCGTCAAATTAAAGTGTTTTCTATAAAATAACTCTTTTAAAAGAATAAATAATCTATTCAAAGTTGTCTGGGAATTTTCCTCTAAATTAATTATTTATGTGCATTTTTTTCTATAGTTGAAAATCGCGGAGTTCCCCAAATGATGCCTTACTTTTTATCTGTCTAAAATAAGCTATAAATGCAAAATGACTGATATTATCAATATAGGTTGCGGACATGTGTACAAACATAATAAGAAAATAAATTTAAGAATCGAATCAAAATTGAGTTTAAAATAAGAAAATAACAGTTTCTTTTTTATCAGTGTAGTATATGCGAAAAAATTAAAATCTAAAGTTCGTTGCCTTGACACACCCTTAAATTTGTCTCTCTCTTGTACCAACTATACCGGTTTGTTTTTTCTTTAACATATTTCAATTACATAATTTTCTCAATTGTACCCTTGATCCAATTTGCAAAAAAGTTAGAATACAGGGTGTCCACGATAAATTGGAGGTACTTTAAACTTCATCCAGATCTATAATGTGGATATTCGGGGTTAAATCATACCAATATAAAAGGTTGTGGGAACAATACACTATAACTTCCCCCACAATTGTTTTGACAACAAACAATAGTCATCATGGAACAAGCAAGGAGAGACGCCATCTTCGAATTGGCTCGCGTGGAACACAAGCTCTCTTCTATCTACAAGCTTCTTAACTACCCCAAGACCATAGTGTACCGGGTCTTCAATGCCTGGGAGGTTGAGGGGAAGGTCTGCTGCAAGGCCCACAACATGAGAAGTGACCGAATCCGCACTCCGCACTTCCTTGTCCAGGTTGGCCAAGAACCGTGGAGTGAGCAAGCAGCTGGTCTCCAAAGCTGTGAATGAGGACCTTAGGTACAGGTCATACCGAATGGCCAAACAACACATCCTCACGGCATCCATGAAGGCCACCAGGCTCACCAACGGTAAGCGTCTCCTCAATGACCTGAAGAGCCATGGAGGAAGAATCATCTTCTTCTCTGACGAGAAGAACGGGACTGTCGACAGAAGCTACAACGTTCAGAACGACAGGTGGGTTGCCAAGGAGAGAGAAGAGGTCCTTGCGGTCTCCACCAAAAAGTTCCCGGGTTCCATTACGAGGGAGTGGAATGTTGTCAATTCCGTGGAAGTCATCAGGGCATGCAAATCCTTTAGGGGCAGGATGGAGAAGATGGTGGCTGCTGAGGGAGGACATGTTGAATAAATTTATTGTTTAATATCATGTCTAACTTTTTCATATATACAAATACACTCCAAATTCCATTTTAATCCAGCAGGTTGAATTTTAAGATAGTTCCAATTTATCGTGGGCACCCTGTATACCTCCGCCAGCGAGAAAAAGTTTGGAAAAAATTAAATTTCCCTTATTTTTCAAACTTGCTTTGGCTTTATTATCAGGTAACAGAGTAATTAGGCTATTAAAATGAAGAAAAATTAAGGTTCATTTGGGGTATAAACATTTATTTGTAAAAAAAGAAAGGATTTTTGTTTAAATTTTAGCTTCAACAAGAAATCATCCTTCCTTTGCCGCTATAACTCCTGTACATACTTTTGGTATTTTTGCAGTAAGTTTTTCGAAGACAAACATTACATATGAATATAAGCCTGGTCAAAACAGCTGTATTTTTACAGATAAATAATTAAAACATATTTTAAAGATCTATTTTTTTCATAAAAAGTTTCATAGTGTTAAAGAAGACATATCGATAAAGTCATAAACATGGATGAAAATGAAAAGGAAAAGTTGTTTTTCCCCAAATTTTTTCTTGCGATTGAAACTCGAATGAATCAAATATACCTTTGCTGCTAACATAAATGACTCCATAGCATGTAAAAACCCCATTTCTTCATATCTCTCTCCATAGTGACTATCATAATATCCTTAAACGATACATAAATTCAGATTACCCGTTATTATAATAGAATTCAGGTTTTATTTGCAGACTATAGTCAAAAAGAAATAAAAACGTGAAGGAGACAAGGTGTACAAAAGACAGAACTACTGATTTCATCAACATAAGGTTTAGTTTCTGCAAAGGATGCCTAATGAATGTGTCACATTTATTTTGAATAAGTTTGAGATATTATATAAAATTTGAATATAGAAGTACCTGAAAAAGTACGGGTAATATTGGCATGGGGTTTTATTGATATGGAAGATAACTTTCAAAGAAAAACTCAGCGTTACTCTCCGTTTTTCAAGTGCTTCCTAATAAAAACAAGCAAATTCCTTTCAACATACTAGCGCGTTTATGTTTAACTCAAATTTTAACATGTTTTACATGCAAACACTAGCAATATTTCATTAATACGACTACATAATTATTTTTTATATCAAAAATATTTATATGATTTACATCATGGCACACTATATACAGTATAACCTGTATAACCGTTCGATACTATATGCACACGCCCGCAATATTTCATTAATAGCACTACATTGTTGTTGTTTAGATTAAAATATGCATATTATATAAATCGTGGATACTACCCCATTGCTTGTTGTCATATATTAATACATTCATACAGAGAGTCAGACTGGCTCATTGCTCTTACAATTACAATTGATTGTAACTTCTTCCAATGTTTTGTCACTAACATGCTTTGTTGTGATTTTATTTTTATTTTGGTCATGATTTTTTTTCCCCTTTACACTGAACCAATTCCTATAAAGAAAGGAAATGTATAAGTATTAGTCATGGAATTAGCACTATGAGTCATGGAAGTGATCCCTTCGTAAAAAATCTAGTTTGCAAACTTAGCTGAAAATCTTTTGAGCTCACCAGTTGAAGTTAGGGTATGTTCTTTATAGTACTGATCGACAGTTCTAAGGGGCATGTTAAAGTTGAGTGGTCCATCATGCCCTAAGGTAATGAGAGTACCAACGACTCAACTTCCCTAAGAAACTACTTTTATATACCAATAAATACCCAAGGTCTTTGTTATTTTAAAAACTTTGTTTCGTCCAGAAAATATTATGTTTGAGAATTCATATCCAGTTGATCTTTCGAAAGTGTATTCGATAATTTTGCCAAACGTCTTTACTTTAATTGAGTATTTTTAGCCAACTAAGGTTTAGATTTTTCCTAATGAAAATGAAATGAAAAATGAAAATAATGCACTCATAACTAAAACAGAGACAGATACAGACTTTAAACAAAAGATAAAAGTTGTTCAGAACTTTGAGTTACGTACGTACGGCTATGTTTTATTCTTATGATATCAGATTCTTGGGCTCTGGAGGGCAAGTTTTTTCCCCGCTAATAAGATGATTTTTTTTCTTCATAAAGTCAGATCGATTTTTCTTTCGTTCAAAGTTTATTTTCAGTTATATGTTGTCGATTCGAAAATGGACCGAAAAAATTATAAATAAAAAAAAAAAAATATTTTCCGAATGGAAAAAGGGAAAATATAAATTAAATACGAATTAAAAAAATGGAAGAAAGGAAGAAGAGGATTAGTGAGTTAGTCTTACTTTGTATTTTGATTATGGGTAAAGAAGGAACATCTTATATCATAATTTTTTTATTACAAGTGTTACCCCTACTTCTGGTAGCAAATAGTTTCCATTTTCAATTATAAGAAAACAGTTCCAACATACATTAGTAATGACAATAAATAAATAACAAGGTAAAACATTTTGAATTTTTTTCCTAGATTTACCAAAATCAATATTAAAAAAAGGTCAATTATATGTTGTATTTTCAAGAGTGTCAAAACGGGGTGCAAATTTGATCATATTTACTTCACACGGACAAAAAATAACATTTTAGTTACAAGAAAGTTTCACAACCGAAATGACCTATTATATAATTAAAATTTATAGTAGACCGTTTTAGCTTAGAATTTTAACATACACAAACTAAATATAAATATTATGTTCGCATTAGGATTGCAATATGATAATTTATGATAAAAAATGCACTGAAACTGAGAAGAAAACAAATAGAACACAAACTAAAAGAAAACAAAAGTGTTCTAAGCACATGTAGTCGGTGCAAATATTGTTATTTTAGGTGAATAAGTTTTGTAAAGGGATCTAGGGAAGCTCGCTTTTGCAAAATTTGCCTTTTAAAAGTTTGTCGTGTGATTACTCGCCCTGGGGAAATTTGCCTTCGAAAAGGCTCACCGGCCGGATGAATCGCCTTCCTTTATTTAATGTAAATATTACTTACTAAAGAGACTACAAGGGAAAGAGTCTAAACTATTTATTAAAATCATAGTTCAAAGTAACTAAATCATAATTATGCTCTAAAAAAATTATAAAAGTTATTTAAATAATAGAAATGCATAACCCTAATCACGAAGGGTATTTATATTCAATAATTTTTTTAAAAAGGGTACATGAATCTTGAACATAATTAATATCCATGATCTTTATTTACTTTGTATTTCAACCATTTTGTCTCCTCTTACCTTTTTAGTCTCTTACTAATTACTTACATTAAAAAAAGGTAGGTGATTTATTTTATCAAATGAAATTTTTACAAATTTGTAGGAAAAAGGCATCTTTTAACCATTATCTAAAATATTAAAGAATCGGAACGACATTGGGAATTGAATTTGAATTGAATTGCATTGAACTTTTTTCTTTCGAATCGCCCCATCACTAATTCTTAGCATAAGTACACGGTGCAGCAAAATAACTTTTTTTTATAATGTATGGCAATCAGGCAGTAGAAGTAGTGGCAATGTAGGCCTGCCTGGCTTTATTCTCATGGAGAGATTCGAAAGTTTTCTTGGAAATACAGTGAGTCGCCATCAATCATTGTATTTGAGAGGAACGTATTTCCCAAAAAATTGTTTCACAGAATATTTTTATAAAATTAAATTAATTGTCATTTAACTACTTTTATTCGATCGATAAATGAAAAGAATCTATTTGCTTCAATTTAAAATATACAAAACACGATCTATTCAATTTATCTTGATAATTTGAAATTTATATGATTCTTTCAACATAAATAATGACCAAGGTCAGAGCTAAAATGTACACCATTAGATTTGGTCTCTTGAAATAAGTATAAATTAGTGTGATTTGTGGAAATCAGTTGATTAGATTCCGATTTATTCTATAAAGCCAGCATTTTTAATACATTTGTGTAATCGCCAATTATTAATTTTGTAAAGAATAAATCATCTTCAGCTATTTCAATTCAGCTAAACCTCTAAATGAACATTTATTTAAAGAGAATCACAAAAATAAAATAATATGAGAGAGTATTAAAAATAAGTAAGTTCGGTTTATTAATTGTACAGACAATGGGGGACATCACTATAGAGAAAGAAATACATCATACTTGTCATTGCATTCGCTCAAAGATCCTTAGATCTCCATAGCACATATTTTTTCTGAGTCCAAGTTATTATGATTTGGAGTCCAAGTCCTCAATCTGCGACTCCGAAGTGAGTCCAACTTATGATGAAGCTAAATTAAGACGTCACAGAATCAAGTCCTGATACTCCGAGACAAGTCCAGTCAATTAAATTTAAATAATTAAAAATCAACTGTGACGTAATTTCTTTGAACGTACCACTGATGTTTTCTGTAGTATATTGCTCAAGCTTTAGCGTACCTTGTCGCCTCTATGTATTTCTTTCTCTATGGACGTCACCTACTTTTGAAACCTTTAAATATGTACTATAATTATGAGACAAAAACAAAATTTTCCTAATTTATTAAAAAACTCTTTTTTAATTGCTTTTTGGAAAAAGGAAGCGATGTTCCTTCACCCTGTATAAAAGGTCATTTAAAAATATTTTTTATTATACCCATGTAGATGTACCAAATCCTTTACCCAATTGTATGTACAAACACAAATCTAGGTAAGATGTAGAAGACGCCATTCAAAGTATATACTCTTGGATATAGTCACTCGTTCAAAAATCATTTACTGTGTCAATATATTTATGTTTGTAAATCAAACATCCCCTTTAAATATGTTTTACTAGTTTTGAGAGTTTGTGCAAGGCTAAATTTGTTTACAGTTCGGTCATAAAAGATTTTTTTCTAGTCCGATTTGGACCAATATTTCGGTCCGGACCGTAGACCAAAATATAACCGTTTATCAAATCAATCACCTACTTTTATATCCAACAATTTTGCTGCTGTTGGTTATGTGATGCTTAGATGTGGGATTTGTGTAAGAAATCAATGAGACGGCGTCAAGTGAGACATAGTGTTACTGCATTAAGACCTTTTTGAATATCAGCTGCCTGTTACATGATTTTGGGCAGAGAAAATGAATCATTTTTATTAAAAGAAGATCCTTCTAAATTGGAAATAGCATTAGAACAGTAAAAATGTTGGAATTATATTTAAATTCATATATAGGCACAGAGTGGAGAATACTGTTGTTCTACATGTATTGGTTTTTATTGGCCATATGGGGATGTAATAGACTTCTTAATGCTGTAGACAGACTGGATAGATATACCACCGTCTCTGCAGCTTTCTAGGCAATGAAAAAGACGCGGAAGAAAATCATGCATGCGTTGCCTTTTTGTTGTTTCGACATTTTTACACTTAGAGACATGCGATAAAGACAAAACTATTTTATTTTTGTTTCAGCTGTTGTTTAGTTCCATAATGACACCACGTAATTAGAAATAACAGGGATTAAATTATAATTAAATGCAACTCCAAGTTTTGGGCTCCCATTATGTATTTATTTCATTAAACATTATAGATAGGCCAGAATTATTCTTTTAGAGAGAGATATTAAAACCAAAAACCCCGTATTAAATAAGGAACAAAGAGACGAAAGAGCACACATATAATCCTTTTTCCTTTTCCAATCGCTATACTTAGTTTTTTCGTCACACAAATCCCTTCTTTAGAGTTGATTCATGGTCATGTTTTTTTACGCTTACGGATATGAAATTGCATGGAATACGTAGTCAATAGATTATTGAATTTGAAGAATAAAAGTAATTTACTTTTTTTGGATTCCATCTAATGGTTGACACAGTTTGACTGAAATCAAGAAAAGTTACTACGTATTGCAAAATGCATGGGTTAAATCGGTTAAAGTGCAGGTTGTGCTGCATTTTTGAGAAATCACTTAAAATATTTCAAACCAAATTATAGACAGAAATACATTTTTTTTTAAATCGTGGACCAATTGTTTCAGTTTTCATATATATACCAATTTTTTTCAGCCTCAATAAAATCTAAATATTATCCTCAATCCGGATGTATGAGTTGTACAAATATGAAAATGCAATGCATTTAACTTCTTATGACGTCATTGTAACTCTATGTTCACTGACGTCACCCACAATTCAGCTATAGCTTCAATCCTGAACAATCTTTAAATGAGACCAATCCGAGAAGAGTGTTTTTTAACACATTCTAGATTAAAATTCTTTAAGGAGACAAGATATTGCAGTCTACTAAAAATTATAATGGTCTAGGACGAGTCTAGGATTCTCAGACCGCAACCCCCCACTCGTAGTTGAGTGTATTTATTGGTTCCCATTATCCACTAGGTGATTTTGTTCCAGGTCGGTTAAGTCATTTTTCTAGACTAATTGAACTTATATATCGGTCCACATCGTAGTCCAATTTTTTTGATCTCAATCTATGAACAATTCTCTCCTTCCCTATCCTTAATTTATCAGTTATAAATATACAATTAATGCAACACATTAAACTTTATACGACGTTATTTTGACAATGTTCGTAATTTGGAAACACACCCGAAGGCATCAACAATTCATTTATATAATCTGTTTACACGGAATTTTGAATAAAATCCATCCAGAACATTTTTTTAAAATAAAAACGACCCAGATCTAACCTTTTCAAAGAACCAAATTAGTTTGGTCTCTTAACTGTATCAGACCAGTCTAGGATTCTCAGACCGAAATCCACCACTCGTGATTTAAAAATATTGGTCCGTTATCTACAACTTCATTTTTTCCAGTTCGGTTAATTCTTCTGTAGCAAGAGCGTTGATCTAAATGTAATTATCTTGAAATCTATGCCCGATTTTTTATTCTCAATATCCAGATCAACTTGTTAGGCCTCAATTATCCAAAATTATGAGTTGTGCATTTATAATTTATGCCAAACATTTAACTTCATATAAAATTATTGTGTTGATATTCACGATTTAGAAACACACATGACGTCTTCAACTATTCATTTCTTACAGCGATCTGAGACTGAACCCTACACCAGATTTCTTTAAAGTTCACTAGTTTTTACCTAACTATCAAATGATGCAGAATATATATGCATTGATGATATAAGTACAAACTTGATCAAATATGTTTCAAATGATGTTATATAGTGTACATCAAGACTTTAAAGGGTAATCATTGCTAAGCAACAACTCTGTAGGAGAAATATATTGGAGAAAATGATGTCAAGAAGCAATTAATTGTACTGTACATATTCATTTGCCATGTCAAGGAAAGATGTAAATTTATCAACTATGTATAATAACCACGTGACTATGACTGTGCTGACTAATAGTTTTTTCTTAATTATTACCTCCGCAAAAGAAGTTAAAAGGAGGTTATGTTCTTGTCTTGGATTGTTCCTTTGTCTCTTTATAAGCAGGATGATTGAGAAAATTACAAATCGATTTTGATGAAACTTTGTAGGCAGGGGATATGTGTTAACAGTAAGCAGTCATAAAATTTTTATAGTTGAAGGTCACACAAAACATTTCCAAAGTTAACAAACCAAACCGACATTTTTTTACATATATATTTTAGCATGTCAAACGGTAACGGTGTTTTGTAACACTTTAATTTATAAAAAAACGAGAAAAGCTTTCGAAATAAAGTTGAATATTTGCTCTATTCTATTTCTTTATTTTCTCGTGGAACAGCATTCGGACGAAAAAGGATTTGCAGTTTTCCTTGTGGATTTACAAAAGAAGAACCCTATCTTCAGGAGTACTTCCATGTATATTTCCCCCAAAGTAAACCTGTTTGTAATCACCCTGTATGGGAACGAAGATGTTGAAAATTCGAATAAATTGTTAGACATACACCCAAAAATATTTGATTATGTATTTTGAAAAGGTCCAGGTAAACCAAAACGTTAAAAAATGCATAATGAACAAATTGAGATGTATATCTCAAGCTATTTTTTAGGGGAAATTATATTAGGGGATGTTTGCACTCTATCGAGTGCTCATTCTAATTTGTCTGTTATTGTCACAATCATGAAGTTAACAATTGTCTGTATTAAAAATTGTGTCTTTGTTTAAATTTTATTTTTTGGCTAAAATTATCAAAAAAACTAATTGTCTTGCTAAAGAAATCTATGTCAAAATTTTATCTTCCCCCAAAAAATTTAATACTAAAAGTTTTTAGTCATCAAAGATTTGTGAAAAAGCCCTCCTTTTCCAAAGGAAAATCTTAGTCACGGCCATGACACCTTTAATGGCTTCACAATATATATAGGTACTTATGTATTAAGCATTAAAAGAACAGTAATTATTTTTTTTACAGGGTCTTATATTCAATTACAAGAATTACGGTAAATAGGGAAATAAGGGGTAGATACTATCCTTTCCATTTTATACAAGTTAAATAGCTCACCTCCAAAATAAAAAAATCCATTTAAAGGTCCCCATCTATGGTACATGATGTAACAATAATTGTAATCAAGTTCTTTTGGTCAATCATCTTAATATTTTTGAAACCCTTATTACAATTTATTCATCTAATTTGATGATCAGAAATGTCACTTTTTACAAGACAAAGGCTTTAACTTGTTTATAATTAACATTAGAATCAGATCCAAAATTTGCACAAGCACAATTAAATTATAAAAAACTTTATTTTTATGGAGTCAAGGAAAGACAACTCAAGACACCTTTGTAGTATGGTTAAATAATACATTTAGCTATATTTTAAATAATACATTTAGCTATATTTTAAATAATACATTTATATTTTAAATAATACATTTAGCTATATTTTAAATAATACATTTAGCTATATTTTAAATAATACATTTAGCTATATTTTAAATAATACATTTAGCTATATTTTAAATAATACATTTTATAAAATAATACATTTAGCTATATTTTAAATAATACATTTAGCTATATTTTAAATACAATATATCCTCTGTCATGAGCCATAATAGACTCGACACACCGGCTAACAAACTAGCATCTTGGAGCGAAAAGGTCTCTGCAGACTACTTGACAATGATACCAGCGTGGAAGAGATTGCAAACAGCTGTTTTTTTGCTGTTGTTCCGACATTTTTAAACATAGGGACATGTGATAAAAAGAAAACTTGTTTCAATGTCTTTTGCACAGGGGAATACAAAATTAAAATTATTAACATGAAAACAGGACATTCTAAATGATATATAATAGTGATATCGAATATTATCCTTTGCATTCATGACAACAGGGGGGGTTAACAAACTATTATTTTATACCTACTGTGTTCTAATAAACTTCACTGACAAATTGAAACGCCATTGATTCCTTGAATCCATTTACATTTGTAATAGTTCAATATTTGCATCTCTTTATCGAAAGAAATACCCTTTCGATAATCATCTTCCGTCTGAAAATGTGGAAATATTTTCTCATTGTTTCTCAAAAAGTAGCGTTCCCTCTTTTTGTGCGACAGAATTTATATATCAACAAAAAATTTTTATTTCTTTGTCTTTATTTTTGGGTTATTGGTCTCTCATGTAAACTGGGAAGAAAAGTTTGGAAAAAAAGGTATTTCACTTATTTTTCTAACCATCAATAACTTTATCATGAGGTAACACAGTAGTTAGGCTACTAAAATGAAGAAAAATTCACGTAGAATATGGGTATAAACACAGATTCAAAGTATTTTTTTTTAAATTTTTGATTCATCAAAAAATCTTCCCTTTGCCTCTGTAACTGCTTTTTCAGACTTTTGGCATTCTTGATGTTGATTTTTCAAGATAGACAGATCTGATATCATTCTCACCATTCTTTAAAATGTTTCTCTTACTTGTGGGTACTTTTCCCGAATTTTTCTGTCTAGATGTTCCCACAATAGTTCTTTAGGTTCAAATCAGGAGATTTAGCTGCCCATTGAATAATAGATAAGAGGAGAGAAGCTTCTTTCTTTTCAATAAAGTTGTTGCAGATGTATGTTTTAAGTCGTTGTGCTGTTGAAAAACAAACTTCCTTCCAATATATCTCTGTTTAGAAGGAATGGTTTGCGTCTTCAACCATTCTGTAGGAAGTAACAACAAATCTCTCATACCTGCCAGAGCGAAATATTAGATATAAAATTAAGCCCGTCCAGAACAATTGGACTTTTACAGACAAATAATAAAAAAATCAAAAAAATCATGGATCTATTTTTCATAATAATTTTCATCGGGTTAAAGTAAAAAATATTCATAAGTTCATAAACATTGATGAAAATGACGAAAAGTATTCTTTCCAAAACTGTTTTCTACCCAGTGTATATCAGAATTCATTTGCAATTTTAGAATATGTTAAAATGAATTTTGTTTATTTTTATCCATGACCGCTCTAAATACTAAAGTAATCATCAGTCATCTTGGCATAATAAATTGTTTTTCTCAAACTCATATTATTATTCTCTCATTCTTGAGTACAGAACACGAGTAGTTTCGTGTGACCCTGTTCTTGAAAATAGTAAGTAATAGAGAATAAATCCATAAAAATAACTGACCTTCTTTCAAATAAGGTAATTTAGAAAATATGCAAATAAATTATTTTCCAAAAAAAAACTTCATTCCATAAAATAGAGAGCTTATTTATTGAAAAAGGCCGTTTGAGAAAATAATCTTCAAAAAAAAGTTCATTGAAATTTTATTTTCTTAACAAATTAATATACAAAAAATTCTCTTTACAAAGTAAAGAGAATAGACGACCCAGCACATTTATCTTTTCCCTAGGACCCGTTCACTGCAAAATTGGTCTTGAGTACAGACTGTAAAAAGTTTGAAAACTTTTTACCCCATCTAATCTCTCATTGCCTCATGGAAAGGCGAGAAACATTGAAGACATTCGAGGCAGCAGGGCTAATTCATCTATCTTTTTACCTACCAAATTCACATTGGCACTCAATTCATGAATCAACTTGGTTTATTCAGAATGTTAACTTCTACGCACAATTTGCATTTTTGACATTTTGACACCCACATAATGATTGCATTTTTAGATATGCGATACATCACTAAACTTCAAATACACTCAGAATAAATTGCAGTATACATGATCAATAAATTTCAAAGTCATGGACACTCAAAACCCATTGTTGATGATGAAGAACAAAAATAGAAGAACTGCATTTATGTGAAGAGAACCAATTATTTTTTTTATATGTACTGGTGTTAAAACTCAATCCAAGACCAAGTTTTTAACCGGTTCAGTCTTATGTAAATTTTTCTAGGCCAATTTGTACCAATTTTTTGGTCAGGACAGAAATTTCAGACCAACTTATGAGTTATACAATACATTCAACTTCCCATGACGTTATTGACGGTCCATGTTCACCATTTTAAAACACAACTGACCTCATGAATAATTCCTCTGTAAGGACTTTATAACGTCCGACTGCACCATGTGTAGATACATGGTACTAGTATTAAATGATGACATGGAGTAATTTGAATTTTTCGATAGAAAGTCTAGTTCTTCTTCTTAGTGTTTACAGCATGATATCTTGTCAGGTTTTGATTGCATAGATGTAATGTTGTCAGATTCAAATACTCCTTCACGAGTGAAAAAATGAGCACCGCTCATTGAGCGTAAGTGCACTTATTGCTTTAAAAATGAAGAAGAAAATCACAAAATTAGTAACTGAGTGGACGCACACTCACACTTTCTTAAACACCCTAATGCCCTACTTATAGTGTAGCCGGGTCCAAATCTCTAAATAAAATTCAGGAATTTAATTGCAATCATCAATAGTTGTCAAATTTTTATATTCCTATAAGAGCAAAAAAATGAGCGTTGCTCATTTTTAATGATTGTGCTCAGAATTTTTTGTGTGGACCAATGCTCTGCTTATGCCGTATTTGGGACCAATACCCATCTTATTTATAATCTAGACCAAATTTGTCTTTCAGACCGAATTAGTTATATTCTCAGACCAGTCCATGATTTTCGGATCAAATCCCCCAAAACTAGTTTATTCTACATAAATATTTATATATATTAACAAAAAAAGTGTATCCATGCTTTAAGCCTTGAGGAGAATTATTCTTAAATACCTAATAACCTATATGTCAAATATATCTTGAGTTGTTTATTATGGCACCCATCAAATTAGAGATCATCTTTGAACATACATAGGTATGGATTTGCAAGAGGAAAATAGGTAGAAGTAATTATAAAGATTTGATTTGATATACATAATTTACTCTGTTCTATTTGACTCCAGGGTAAGTTGAATTCTGTCCAAAAAAAAAAGCAAACAAATGTATTAAATCGTATACGTTCGTTTTCCATTTCAATGGCACACATAGACATAGACTATGTACATATTTCCCTTGGAGATAGAATATACTCATAATTTACTCAAAATTTATTAAATTGCTCTTATTTCCTTGTTAAACATTTTTTATATGTTATGTACGTCATAAAAAAGAATTGAACGCACTGTCCTATCTAGTTTTATGTACCTTAATTGACTACTTTGAAAATATGCCAATCAGTTATTTATTAATCTTAATCCATTAAAAATATATTAAACGTTGCATACTCAGGGGCATCCGCAGGTGATGCCCCAAAGGAAAAAATAATTGAATTTTGGGTTTTTACTTTAAAATTTTATTTTTTTCGTACAAAATGCAATCTAATTTTTCAAAAATAATTTCTTAAAAATTTAATTTTGTGTGAACAGCTATAGATTTTTAAAATTTGTCTTCAAAAAATTGAATATTTGAAATGTTTACAACAAAGTCAAAGAAAAAAACTTTAGGAACCAGGTCAACTTTTTCTTTGCAGTGTGGCATAGAACGAGTGTAGTTGTAACCTCCAGTCTGTTCCAGTTCATTCCTAACTCTCCAGACAAAGGACATGCACAGGCTTAGAAGTTTGCAATCACAACATTGTCTTGCTCAGAGCACGGACCGCAACAAGAGCTCTCTGCCTTTTCCATGATTGTGGAATAACTACTTTCATCGATACCCTTCTTTTAAATTACACCAAACTCTTATGGTTGGAACAAACAAGGTCTAATCTGTGTAGATGCTTAAAATTATTTGTTAAAGAAAGTAAAAGTAAATGCTGTATCATCAATGTAAAGGCCTTTGTCATGTCAAAATCATTGCGCAAAGTAAATGCCTCATCATCCCCTTAGTTTCTTTGTCCAAATGACTCCTCTAAGAATATTTAAACTATGTAAGTTTTACATTAATATTTAGTTATTTGTTTCACATATTGTGTGTCCAGAAATACATTTAATGACTTTGATACTAATTTACGACATCTGACAACTCTTCCTTTCAATTTGGCTAAGGTTATCAAATAAAGTACTGTTATTTTTCTTTTCTTTTTGGCAAGTTTCGTTTTGATAGTTTGAATGATGAATTCACAATAACAAAATAGAGCATCATTACCAGTCTTTCTCCAGTACAAATTTGCAAGTTTCTAGACCCTTGACTGCTGGCCCCTATCATCTTCCGACCTCAACCCTCTGGAGCACAGTGGAAAGCCAGTACAATAACATCCAATAGGAGGTTCCACCCGTGGAGGAAATTCCCTCAGCTTGCTTCTCATTTCAGCTACGTCTCGAGTCTGTCATTTCAGTGAAAGGAAAATAATCTGAATACTGCAAGTGTTAGTTATTAAAAAGTCTTATTAATAATAACGTACAACTACAAAAGAACAGCGTGCTTTTGATAATTTGGAGTAGATCATATCTGTCCATAAAGAAGAGGAGGAAGACAACAAGTTTAGAAAGGAGGATGAACCGTATGTTTGGGTGGAAGACTACATTGTGTTTGCTAAAAATTATGTATTCGTTGTACCAGGTTACAATTACAAACTAGAATGACCACTTGGTTGAGTTAAACCTCCGGTTACGGCTAACTGTTAACGTTTTGTGTTACCTTGACATTGGCTTCTAAAAATTTAATTACCTCTTACTCTGATCATATATAATCTTTGTATTAAGTTTGATAAAAAACAATTCGTAACTTTTGCCGCTATCCTGGTGACTAACAAACCCCATTTTTTGTATTTAATATTTGTTGGTATCCACATTTTTATACAAAAACTCAAATAAAATAAAAATAACAAATTCACAGTATTTTTTCTTATTCGTAAGTTATTTTTAACCATTTTTACATAAAATAGAATCCCGATTTAGATTACAGATTACTGCTCCTGAAATAATAAATAACTCAATTTTATTTCTTTTAAAACATAATTATTAGTTGTTATTATAATTATTGTCAAACTAAAATTTGACACCTCATTACCGTTATTATATTTCCCAACCTTACATAAAAAAAATTAAAAAAACACACACACATAAAAAGCAACCAAATCAGTTAGGAATATTTTTGTATTTGAGAGTTAGGTAACCCCATAAGGAATAATCGTGGGATACAACTGCATATGTAGATGTCGTTCCAAGAACTAATCAAGCTTAATGTAGAGGCTATATTTTATATGAATAATATATTTTTTTATTTCAAGGAAGAAGTATTATGTCATATTATAAGCCTTTAAAAGTCGGAAAATACTTTGGATCTTTTTTATAATTTGTAAAATTTCCTGAGCCCAGTTCTGATTTCGGATCTTTTCGTATAGTACAAACTTATTTATACCTAAAGAGGGGATTTGTATAAAGAAAAAACAAAGTAAATACCGATTAGAAAAAGATAGACGGTTGATGCGTGTGCTTTTTCTTCTTTTTGTTCAGTATTTAACCAATCATTTATGTGTTAGTATCTCCCTCGGAAAGAAGAATCCTTCCCTATCTTTGGTGTAAATTAATTTGAAAATACATAAATATGCTATTTATAATATTTTCGCTGCACTAATGTAATGTAAAAGATTCTTTTCTTTATAGCAACCATTTATTTGCTCCCCCAAAATTATATAACATGCAACTGATGTTAACAAGGGTCTTAATTCAGGTGTACCCTATATCTTACTCCTGCCTTCTCCTCGGGCTCGTACACAAATCCCATCTCTACTTAAACCACACCCAGGTACTTCAGTTTCGGGTCTAGTATAATGAAGTTTTTTTCTTCCTTCTGGGATATTGTTTTGGTAAATCATTTAATCAACTCAGTTGAAGTTGAGTTGGGTAAAAGACGAATAGTCCAAACTTCAAACTTCAGGCATCCCTAATCAATCTCTTTTTATAGCAGCTGTACTCTTCTACTTGAGCTATACATATATTTAAAAAGACGTCACAATGTCAAACTCCCAAGAAAAATAATTGTGATCTCTATAAATTTATTTGTCTGTCTTGTATATTTATTAGTATAAGGACTACAATCAATCTAATTTATGTATCTTGATATATACAACATTGATATAGAATGACGTTTGGTCACGACTCATTCGTTGTGGTGGTAATAAAAATATTCAAGTCTTAGATACAAGTGATGAAATCAAGGAAAGGGTGCATATTCATTACGCCGTCATTCCAATATTTAATGTTCAAACAATTCAGACATGTTTGTTTGAGGATTTTCTGAAGCCTTGTCTCAATAATTAAGTCAATCAAACCGGGCCCAAATGAAGAACTCTGGAAATAGATAGCAAAAAAAAAAAAAAATACTTTATGTATATATATAATATGATGTATTTTTTTATTCGTTTTTAATGTTTATACTATGAACATTAAACATAACTTTGCATGAATATAAAGGATTTGGGAATTCAAATCGCATTTTAAAAAAACAAATATTATATGAGCAATTTACTATATAATTTACGGCCCAAAATATGTTATAATATACTCCATATTCAAAATAAACGAGTTCTGAAAAGGGGGTTCAAGATGAAGTTTCTGTTTGTTACTTATCAACACAAAAGCAAGCCAGAAGGATTTTTCTAAAAATGGATTGTAGATTGTTTTTATCAAATAAATAATCCTATTCAATTTCTATCAAGAAATTATTATTATTAACTATTTGGATATATCGCAAATTGCACTTAAAGTAGCAAAAAAATTATGTCACACTAAAATAATGAGTAGGTGATAGATTAAATTTGGAAGACCATCTCGGGGCCAAATAAAATCTAGCAAATCAAATAAAGATTCTAAAATATTTAAAAACCTCAGGTATATCAACTATTTTCATTAATTTGAATAATACTAACTCAAATACTTATATATGTGATATTTTGATATAAATACCCCAAGCGTCATATGTAAGTTTACATTGAAGATTGCTTTTCAAACCTTTTTAAAAACTAGTTCGTGAAGACAGTGATAAGAAAATTAAATTTATCTCCCATGAATTATAACTGAGTCAATCCTGAGGTCATTGGCAATGCTCAGTTCTGGTGTGCTAGTATTTCCACCAAAAGAACTATTTTGCCTTCCATTTTGTCGTCTTAGTCAATATTTTTAAATAAAAACAAATTCAAATAATTGTTACACTACATCACAAGATTATTTTTGTGAAAATTTGTATCAAAACTCGAGCTGTGAGCATTTCTTTATGTGTAAACCTAAATATAATGCATGAGGTATGTATAAAGTAAATGAAATAAATGATTATTTTCGATTACCAGTCTTCAAACAGTCGAGGTGTTCATAGTAGAGGACAGAATTGAGTAAAAAATAAATTTGCTCGACCCAATGTTGTGCAACACGAACCGTATATATTACAAATTTTCGTGGTCACTTTGCTCGCATTTTTCCCTTTCAGATAGTAAAAATGTAAAATATTGCAAATTTATTCCTTTGAGACCCCTCCTTACTAGACGCGCTATCGTTCACAACTGAAAATGCCAAGCACAATACTGTTTGTAAAGCGTTTATAGTATACACTCACATCTTTACAATAACTTATCGATTGATCTGATTTAATTAATAATGAGCACGATATAATTATTTAAACAAGAAGTGGGAAATACGAAATTACTTCTTCCCAAACCTAATATAACAAAATGTACTTATGTATTGTATATACATAGAAAAACTCCAAACCCTTTACAATATATTAAAAAAATACTTTTTGTCTCTTTCCATCCGTTGTGAGTTGAGTTGAATAACTTATACTCAACATTTATACATAAATATATATGTACCTTGGAAGTCCACCCATTTAAAAACCCACATTTTTTTAAAGTTATTATTTTTTTATATGTTTGTACAGTCTACAATGTACAGATTATTATCCAATAATGTATCACTACCCTGTATGAATGTAGATTGTACAATTTGTGTTCAGACACCAATATGGCTTCTACCAAATAAAATCCATCAATTTCTCATTCACTTATTGCGACAACCAATTATGACTACTTTAAGTACAATTTGCTGCTCACCTAAAGGGATTATAGGAAATATTTGATCATAGAAATTGACGATAGGGATGGGTTTCGATTTTTTCCCCGAAGCGAGTATACACCAGTAATTGAATTTTGTCTTTAGTTGTCAGTCAGTTTAGTACTAGTATTTAATTTGTATCTTTATAGCCTTGATCTCAAAGATCCTTCTAAAATTAAGAATAGAGAACATATACAACTAAGTAATGCACCAAAGTACCGGGCCGTGCTGAATTAGTTACCGATTTTTGTTCAGAACATATCGCGGACAATAATGACATTTGAATGACATGAGAAACAATTTATTAATACATTTTTAGAATAATAAAATAGTTTGTGATCAAATTTAATAAATGTAGCCACCATTTGACTCAATGACACTGGTCAGGCGACGTCTGAAGCTGCCACAGACTTGCTGGATGTAATCGGCGTCGATGGAGGCCAAGGCCTTGTTGACAGCAGCCTTTAAGGCATTTATGTTCTTGTGTCGTTTTTTGCAGGCCTTGGTCTCGACGTGCGCCTAGATAGGGAAGTCTAGTGGGTTCAGATCTGGGCTCTGAGGGGGCCAGTAGTCCTTGGCCAAAAGTTCATGTTGTCCTTGAGCCACTCCTGAGCTTTCTTGGAAGCGTGGGCAGGTGCTCCATCTTGTTGAAAAACCCAAGGAGAGTTGCCGACTATGGATTTGATCCACAGAAGGACCTTGGACGCCAGAATCTTCACATAATCCTCCGCTGTTAATCTGAGCCAGTGGAGAACCATACCAGCTTCATGGCCTTCCCGTTGGATCTCCAAACATCTCCAATGCTCACAACACGGTCATTTTGCCTGTTGAAAACAGGATCGACCGTAAAAGTTTTCTCATCTAAAAAAATGATGATGCGTCCAGATGAGCTCTTGATATCATTCAAGATTTTCTTGGCACGCTCAAGTCTGACTTCTTGCTGATGTTCAGTTAGCAGAGGGCGTTCAGTACGCCTCAGGGACTTTCCTCCAGCCCTTTTCAATGCCCTTGAAACAGTTGATGTCGACGTTCCCATCTTTCTGGCCATGTCTTCCTGCCAGCCCCAGGGGAATGGTTGAGATCACCCCCAGCCTCCAAGCGCTTGGAACCATTGTAAATTGTCTTCAACGAGGCCCAACCTGTTCGTTAATGTTGTTATGAGGCACTCCCACTCAGAGGGGGGCTGCAATTTCGATCTTCTTTGTTTCCTGATTGGACATGGTCTCACGTGTGGAAGTTGTTACGCTCTCACAGGAAGGATTTTTGTTTATTTTAATAGTAAAAATACGACACAATCAGATTGGTTGCAACAAAACCTCTTAAAAAGTATATTTACATCATCGGTAAATAATTTAGCACGGCCCTGTAACTGATAATCATAGATGAAAAAAAAATGAAAATTGTAGTTTGCGATTTTTTTGTAATTGCAATCTGAAAAGGATTTTTCATGTTCCAACTGCTGTTATCATTATTAATTAATTCTTGAAGAGAGATCATCTGAGTATAATTAATTTCTAGTGTATATGTACATGAAAGGCGAAGAGTAACACTGAGGGTCCTTGTTGGACTCAGAGTAGAATTGAGGCTTGACAACGTATTAATTCGAGATTTGTTTTTATTTCTCTCATCTCATACCTACTCACAGCTAATATAATGAGACATCCTGACAGCAAAACCACTCTCTATCCAAATATTCTTCAAATTGTCAGGGTGACCACGTTAATTTATGGTTTATTTTATCTTTACATAGAGGCGTTTCATATTATTTGAATCTATGGTCATTATTACTTAATTCTTGACGACGAAACATTTGAGTATAAATTAATGACTTGTGCGTCTGGAGGACGGAGAGTAACAATAGAAGGCTTGCTCGGAAGTTATAACTCTTTGTTAAAATCGGAGTTGAATTCCGGATCCCTGTCAGAGTAATTACTATACATGTACTTGCTACATATTGAGTGTGATTGGTGTTTATTTCTTTTCTCTATTGGCTTCTCACAGATATTTTCATAAAACGTCGTCCCAGCTAAGCTGCTTTTCTCCCATACTATTTTAAAATTTTGTTAAATACCAGGTTGATTTTATTTTTACACATGCCAAGCTCTTTTTTTTTGGGGGCTTGGCTTGAAGATTTAAAAATAAAATTTTAAATATCAAATTTTTGGAAAAATTTCAAAAACCATAGCTATTTTTAAGAAATTAAATTTTTGGAAAAAAAATTCAAAAATCACAACCTATTTTCAAAAATTATTTTTTTTGGAAAAAAAACACAAAAATCCAAGGCTATTTTCTGGAAGTTAAATTTTTTGCAAAAAAATGCACAGCTTTTAAGAAAAAATTACATTCTTTGGAAAAAAATGTCAAAAGTCGATAAATCTTTTAAAGAAATAAAATTTTGGACAAAATTCTAAAATCCACAGTTATAAAAAAATTTCAAAAATCTATAGCTATTTTTAAGAAATTAAATTTTGAAAAAAAATTTCAAAAATCTAAACCTATTTTCAAAAAATTAAATTTTTTGGGGAAAAAAACACAAAAATCCAAGGCTATTCTTTGGAAGTTAAATTTTTTGCTAAAAAATTCACAGCTTTTAAGAAAAAATTACATTCTTTGGAAAAAAATGTCAAAGTCGATAAACCTTTTAAAGAAATAAAATTTTGGAAAAATATTCTAAAAACCACAGTTATTCATAAAAAATTTCAAAAATCAATAGCTACTCTCAAGAAATAAAAATTTTCGGAATTTTTTTAAAATCCACAGCTATTCACAAAGAAAAAAAATTCCAAAATTAAATTTCAACTTTAAATCTTTTTGAAAAAATAATTCTAAAATCCACAAAAATTAATTTTTTTGAAGAAATATATCAAAAATCGATGACTATTCCTAAAAAATTTAAATTTTTGGAAAAGAAGTTATAAAATCTACAGCTATTGACAAAAAAAATTAAATTTTTGTGCCAAATACTATTTCAAAAATCAACAGCTTATCTCAAGAAATAAAAAGTTTGCAATTTTTTTTTTAATTCCACAAATATTCACAAAAAAATAAATTTCGATTTCAATTATTTAATCTTTTTGAAAGATTATATCAAAAGTACAAGATTTCAAATTGAAAAAAATATATTTCAAGTATTAAATTTTTTGAAAAATCAAAATCCACTCTTGTTAACAAAAATTAAATGTAGCATATAAGATTTTCTTGTAAAAAGCAAACATTCCTTAAAGGGGGGGGGGGTACAGTCCCTCTAGCTCATTCCATGTTGACGCCCATTGACATGAATTTATTTCAAACAGAACTACTGATGTATATATTTAGATTGATCGTTGTTTGATATCATTTGATCATATTATGATATATTATTGAATAAACATAAAAAAAAGAGTCTAAATAGATTTTAAAAATATCAAACAAAATGATTCAAATTGTTTATTTATTACTACGATCCTTTAATATGACATATAAGCCCTGAAAAGTCAAGTAATTTCCTATAAAACTCAAACTCTGATGGAAAAGGTCATATATTCAATGTACAAGTATGTACATCAAGTATAAACACACTGATGATAATTTGTATTCAATTCAATTGTTGTGCAGAAGAAATAATGGATTATATCAACGATATAAGTATAAAGATTGAAAAGTATAAAAAGTGAAGTTAAAAAAATAACCCCTCAAGTTTTAATGGCACCACGTAGTAAATCAAAATCAGAAAAATAATTCCAACATTAATAGCTATAAACAAAATGTATGTTGCACAAAATTAAAAACAAATGCTAATCTTGATTAATTTAAATTTATTATTATTTTACGTTTGGAGTATTTTTAGAAGGTTGCGAGTAAATAATTGTTTTGCAAATGTCCACAGGATTGTATATGTATTCATTTTTTTTTTTTTTTTTTGGGGGGGATTAGAATTTTTATATAAAAAAAAATCCAAAAAATCTAATTTTTTAGAAAAAAATTTTAAAATTTAATTTTTAATTAAAAAAACGTATAAACAGTAAAAGTAATGTAACAGTAACAGTGGTGGTGATGATGAGATGCATCCGTCAAACAAGACTTCAGAAGATCTCACCAACTTCAAATCTCCTTCAACTACTGATGTGGACATTATTTAGTATATATAAAACTACCAATACTGATCGAACGCAAAAAATAAAAGTAGAAAATATTTATCAGATCTTGATTTGTCAATATAATATATAGCAAAATTTATGAATAAATGATGAAAAACATAAAACAACACTTATTACTTTAAATTATTCATGTAAAAATGTATTTAAAAAAAATACAAAATGGCTCAATTTTCAAAATGTTAGGCCTATGTTTGTTTGCTACATTTGTCAAAAAAAAAATCCCTCAAAAATCCTAAGTCTATTCATTATTCATGAGCTTTAGAATTGAATAAAAGTGATAACGGCTATGAAAAATTAAAAACCCTTTTACAATTGCAAATACCAAACGTATCGCACCCGTTCAATGCCATATTTGTAGGAATTTCCCGCCATTTAATAATGAAATACTTTTAGTGTGTACTTTGATTCCAAAAACAATGATTTCCAATTCAAACAAAGAATTCAATGATCCCTTTTCGTCGTAGCATTTCGCCATTTTCATAGATATATAAATTCAATTAGGGAGAGCACTACAACATTGAAAACATTTGATAAAGTTTAGTAATACAAATCAAGCCAATTCAATAGAATAAACTTGGATATTTTGAATTGGAAAAGCAACTGACCATTTGAGTCGAGTCGAGAAAACATGGACTCACATTGAGTCGAACCGAGTTAGTAATTGTTTTAGTCGACACAGTACTAATATATTTTCGAAAATCAAAGCTACGCCTTTATTCATTGGTTTTGATTACATCAATGAATGATTGTTTTTTTTTCTTCTTCTAAATTAATGACTTTGAGAATAGGATACCTTTTTACCAGTTTTTTTTCTATAGACAAGAGGAAAATTTTAGTTTTATTTTGGTTGCTAAATAATATTGATGTTTTTTTTGTAAAAAAAAACACATAAATAATTTTTATGTTATTTTTTGTTTTATTTGCAAAATCACAATGGTTTAAGACTAACTAATTAATTATTCAAACATCCATAATTTATCTACACAATACAAGAGCGTCCGCTGAATCATATATATGGGGGGGGAGGGGGTCATGTAAAGAATGAAGGAGAAGACCTCTCCAAAATAGGGATCTGGAGTTCCCTGTCCAGCTTGGAGTAGAAGATCAAGGAGGACCCCACCAAATCGATGAATTGCTCCTCACAAAGACTTCTCCGTGGCTACTAGGACCATCAAAGAGGCCGTGAAGGGCGACTTGGGACTGTTTTCATGCACAAGGATCCCACACCACCTTCTAACAGGGGTCGTAAAAGCCAAGAGTCTCGAGAGATAAAGAGATGTGACCAGTTTCCTCGCAGGTAGTTTCCTCAAATTTCCTCGTTGATTTGTTATCATCTCCTACAAGGCCTTCCGGTGACGGTTTAAAGGCTGTGATTGATGCTGAAGGTGTCTATATCGAGAGTCCAAGTTTGCAAAATTTGTTTAAAAATTTTATTAAAATAATTATTTTTTTGTTATTTTTGAAAATAAAAATTTATTTAAGTATTTCTAAAACAACCTATTGAGTCCCCGTATTTCTGCTCATTTATAATCCAATACTATAATCCAATACTAACAATCTATAACTATTCGAGTTATAAAAAAAATAAGATGATTGATGATATTTTTTGGTAAATTGTATCAGTTTACCCCCACGTCATAATTCTTCTCAAAAGAAGCGAAAAGTCGAAATGCAATTATCACAACCTTTACTAATGAGGAAAACACATTGCTAAGTGAAGTGAGGCAAAAAAAAAAAATATTATTGAAGAAGGAGTAGAGGAATCTCAATTTTTCGACATATTCGGACAATTAAAACTTTGGAGGATGACGAAAGTAGATTGAAGGTCTCACTATGTCGAGAAAACTCAAATAGTCTAGGGAATAAAGGGACTCGGAGTAGATCTGTGGCCTAAAGGATGACCCTGGAGGCGTTTGCATCTCATGATGTTAAAAAACACTACGACTTCTTCATCTCTCAGTCGACAGATTGACTCCGAACCAAACTCTTCCCCAACCTCGAATTCTCACAATCTCCTCCAGTTATTTCCTTACTCTTAAAAGGTAGCGATAATTGAATTTCGACTTTCCACTTCCACAGTCTACAATTTCGTGATAAAGACATAAAGTATGACGTACGGGCAAACTCATATAGTGTACCACTGTGCGAGATATTTGGAAATTGAAGTTATTCGACTTTTATTGTATACTTTTTTTATATAGAATGTTGTGAAATTTTAGGGATAGTCTAAACAACCCGATTGCTGTATAAAGTTATCTCTTAAGAAAAAAAGATGAAGAAATATAGTCATTAAATACTTTATTAGCATAATTTATTCATTTATCAACTTTGCTTAGAAGTCTTAACCAAACGTAGTTTAATAAGTATACAATAAAAGTCGAATAACTAGAATTTCGGAATATCTCGCTCAGCAAATAACTAAAAGTGTGTATCTTAACTCATCCATCAAATTTGAAAACTAATTGACTTACATAGAAATGACTATGAAAATTAGGGATATACACATTGAGGTAAATCCTGTGAGTTTTTTAGCTGGCCTATTTTTTGGTATTAGTCATCTGAAGAATGAATTTTCTTTTCCTTAGTATTTGTCATTATTATTTAATTCCTAAGTAGTGAACACCCTTTCCTAAAAGACGGAGTGTTTCTTGCGAAGTTATAATTGTAGGTCCTTTTGTACTCAAAGTTTATATCCTTTTCTCCCTCTTCTTTTATTTCAGCTGATTGTAGCTGATCTAATGAAACGTCATGAGCATTATTCTTTCTCCCTTACAAAACATTCTTCAAATTGTCAGGGTTACCATGTTGATTTTCAGTTTCTTTTTTTTAACATGTCCATTGTTCTCAGGATTTTCACCACTAGCAATATGTATTTACAAAGTTAAATAATAAATTTTGTTGTTCAATTTAGTTTGTATGTTGACGCACCACAATTGTCTCCTCACATAATTATTAATTCAAAATATAAAAATGCATTCAAGCTTATTTAACTATACGTATATAAATAATGATTCTTTCCCAAATCACTTTTTTATAGGTCCATTATATATATATGCATAATCTTCAAAAATTAGAGAACATACTTAAATTTTTAATTTGTTCTAAAGGCTATGCCAATATTTATTTAGGCATAAGACCTCCAAATGATTTATAACTTAACACGTATTTAAATAACGTTTATATTCTCATAATAAATTTGGGTATATATTTCTTTTTTGGGCTATTTTTTGCACTTTCAATGCGGAAGATAAGAAGAAAAAAAATGACCGTATGTATTATTTGAAAGCTTTTTTTTTCTACCAAAGGTCAAAGTTTAATAGCTTTTGTTTATAATTATAATTTATGTAGACTTAAGCCTCTCAAAAGTCAATATAAACATAGTGTTAGAATTCCTTTTATCCATGTGTAGAGAAATATTGTTTTTTGGAAATTATTCTAACTATAAAACATTTTTTATGTAGATAACATTTGTGTTCTTTAGCGAATTTTCGTTCATTTCTATACATAAATCATTCTTATTAAAGTAGCCAAAATTGATAGTCACAACAAAATAATCAAGGATTGGTAAAATTTATTTGAAAGAACCACATATAAAATCATTTCAAGTAAATAAACAGATAATTTATATGTCGTGTTAACATAATAAAGAAGAAATTGAGAAAAAAAAAATTCTAATTATTTGAATTAATATGAATGAATCATATGATTTTTTATAAACCATTATATTTCTTTTTATCAGCCAAATATATTTTGTTGGTATATGGGTTATTATAGATAAGACTTTAAGCTTTTTCATGATGTTTCTCATTTATACTTTATAGTCTTAAAAGTTGCGATTTTTTTTTCAAATAAAAGTAAATGTATGCCTATCATTAACATTGCAATTTATTAAATGTTGGTCACACGTAATAAAGCATCAAAAATAGCCGCTTCCGCCCAACGCAACAAAAAAAAATTATTTAAATAGTTCAAAGAGTAGAAATTAATTGATTATTTTAGGAGACTGATTGATTTTCAAAAAACAATTATAACCTGCTTTATTGATCCGTCACATTTATTAATTTTTAATTAACCAACAATCCCTTTACATTTTTTGCATTTACATTTTCATTCACTAAGGATACAATATTATTGCATAAAAACCTTTTCAACATTTTTTTTAAAATTTGCTCTGGGATACGTCATATAATGATGAAATAATATTAGGAAGAATAATCAAAGCACTAGGACTGGTAATGAGAATCATTTACGTTCTCGCCCACATTGTATTTTAAGACTCTGTATTTTAACATTATTGGTTTTTACATACTAGAGTCAATAGTTAAATATTTTATTTACTAATGACATAGAAAATGCATACACGTGGAAGAGTCAGTAAAAATATTGTATCCATTCACCACTATGTATTATAAGCATCAAATAAATGACTAGTTGATGCATTCTTTTAGAAGTGGGTTTCAGAAATAAATAGTCCAAATGTCTGTTCCATTTAATCCTACTTAATTACATCTCCTGTAGTAAAGTATCAAGTCTCAACATATGGTCTAGAAAGATTGCCCGTTGGAAAATCGTAAAAAAATTACTGGCAGTTATCAATACTAATAAGGTAAGGTTTGTGAGTATAAATTTATATTGGAATGAAAAACAGGCATTTTGCATTTAGGATCAAGCGTGTATACAGAATGCACCCTTTATCGTACTCCCTGCTGTATATCATATACTTATTTTAGATCTCAGAAATAACAATGTTGTCATATTGAGGAAAGCTCACAGGGTTTTTGCATGTAGCATCGAGCGTGTATACAGTGGACACAGTACAGGGAGCGGGGATCAAATTGTCGCCAAAATATTTTTCTACAAAAAACAACACAAAATATACATTTTGTTACTTTTTTATTGAAAATCAAAACTATGACGAGCATATAGGTATAGAGCAGCCATTCATTCGATATAATCACCGTTGGCATCAATAACGGCCTCTGAACCGGCCGCAGGCTCTTCTGACCATTTCATTGTCCATGTTGCCGAATACCTCCTTGATGGAGTCCATCAGGCTGGCCTTGGTGCTATAGGGATGTCTGTTGGTATGTCTCTCGACATAGCCCCAGACAAAATAGTCCAAAGGATTAAGGGCGGGAGAGTTAGGAGGCCACAAATCCTTGGTTACGACGTCATAACAGATCTCGGTTAACCACTGCATGGAGATTTTGGACACATGGCAGGGTGCTGAGTCCTGTTGCCACACCCAGGGTCTGTCTCCGGCCACCCCTTGGATCCAAGGCAGAACTGCCTTCACCATAACCTCTAGCTACACCTCTGTATTGACCTTTAGACCCGTTTCAAATATGTGGGGAGGCATAACATGACCTTCACTGTTGACCACCCCGAACACCATGACCATTGCAGGGAACTTGGTCTTCATTACCTTCCTCACATGGCTGGTGCAGGTGGCTATCTACGTATTGTTCTGCTTGTTGACCTTCTGATCTTGACAGAAATTCTTTTCATCAGAGAAAACCCACAGCATCCCGGGCTGCTTTGGGTGTTTGAGCTTGTTGAGCAATTTTGTTGACTTCATCAGCCTGTTGTCCTTTGCCTTCTGGGTCAAGATCTGGCCCACCTGCACAAATTGAGTTTTCTCATGGCAGCCCAGATCCCTCGCCATGGCCTTCATGAACCTGGTAGGGTCATCCTCAACCATCTTCTTCACCTTGTCGACAAAGTCGGTGTCTCTGACCTTCCTGTCGGCGCCCTCGGTCTTGGGTGCCTCTTTATGGTTGCATCAACATCCCAGGTGTCCTCTAGCTTCTTACAGATACGCTGACCAGCCCGTAAATTCACTCCTAAGGTTGAAGCAATCTTTGAATTGGAGATTTCACCTCTATTATTAACCAATGCCATGACTACGGTAGACCTCGAAAGCTCCTCGTTCCACTTATAGCTCTTTATCTCCTCATATGATGACGGCATGATGCTAACTGAACTATTTATCGTCAGCTGACAAGAATAGCTTTCCTATTTGGTAACCGGTTTTTTATTTGATAATGTCGTCTTCAAGTTATCAAGGTTTAAAGTAAGCGACAATTTGATCCCCGTTCCCTGTATATAGCGCTGCCTGATGTATGTAATTTACACAGTGGCGTTGCAAGACCATTTTTGGAGGCTCCAACCTTCTTTTAAAAATTTCAAAAGAAAATTTGTATCGTATATATATATAATACCTATTTGTATTATAGTTTTGATAATATTTGGTGCTAGGCCCCGACCCCAATTATGGAAACTAGCAACACCCCTCCATATAAATATTTTAGATCATATAAATAAGAATTCAATCATATTAATGTAATTTGGCTCGCGTTATGCTTTAGAATAGAGCGTGTATCTCAGACTGGTAGCCTTCTAGAGACTAAAGTATGACTAATCTGTAGAAATGTTATAGTAATTTTTTTTTTTTTCAAGCAGCTATTATGATTATTTTATTTTTGAGTAGAGAAGATCTAATTAATTAGTACTAACTACGTGTGAATGTACTCATGAAAAACAATGAGTAACACTTATGATTTCTCGGGGAGGTATTTTCTATATATAAACAAAAAAAATTGTTTATAATCGAAGCCTAATTACTCAGGGTAATGCCTCTAGTACTATTTATGTAATTATATCATTGTTAAGGAATAAATGAGTGCCAGGAGAAGATAGGAGCGGGGACGTATGTTACTACGTAATCAAGACTCTTTTACGATCAGCTCCCTATTATATGATTTGGGGTGGGAGAAAATGAAATACGTTTATTAAGAAGATAACTTTAAACATTTAAAAAAGAAATAGAGCAGAAAAAATATTGCAATTATATTTGAATTTAAATATATTTATTATATATTACATTTGTTATACAATTTACAACAAAGATAAGTGAGAATGTTCACTTCAATACCACAACGGCCTATTGAATAAGTAAAAAAAAAAAAACATCCATTACAGCCTTTCATAATATTTCCTTTTCTAATGTCAATCTTAGTTATTTTATTATAAAAATGGCATCCTTATACAGGGCATACAAATAATAAATGTTATTTTGAATGGTCCACTATTTCGGTAGATGGTACCTTTGAATCTCTAATTTATTTAAAACTAACTGGTACAAACTACGCCATTAATAAAAATGGAACGATACAGGCCGCTTCAACAACTATCAAAACTCCCTTTAAAAATGGAGAAAACCTGGAAAAAACAGTTTGTAAAACTAAAATAATTTTGGGTCGTCGTGGAGCATCTTATTGGATCGCAATACAGAAATTGTTGGAAAAATTTGAACTGTTGGGACAGGTTAGTGATATGAAGAATAAATTCCGTACCCGTTGGTAGCCCAAAGTGTTGAAGAAAAACAAAGTATGCCCATTCCTCGTCGTTCTTTGGAATTGGACATTCCACAGTATTTTACATAAAAACTTAGGTCTTAAGGCTTATAAAGTTCAGTTAACACAAGAACTCAAGCCGGTCAATCATCCACAACGTCGTGGTGTCTTTGCTGATTAGGTCCTTAAAATGCATAAAAATTCAATGGGTTACCGAGATCTTATGATTTAACACCTTGCAACTTATTCCTTTGGGGCCACATGAAAGATAAGGTCTACTGCTACAGCCAAGCTTCGATTCAAGACCTCAAAGATGGAATTTGCAAAGCTATTCAGGGCATAAAACAGCCGATTTGTGATTCGGTGATGGAAAATTTCATAATAAGTAAGTGTAGCTGTGACGTCCATATGACTGATATTGTTTTCTATTATCAATGGCATACCTTTCTCTGTACATCGAGCTAAACATCCAATCATTTACCTAAAAAATGCCATTTTTCTTTGAATATCTAAATAACAACCCTTATTGGAAAATGCTTTATTAGTGTAGTGAACGGAAAAAAGCTATTGAATCTGCATCTTAAAAATAATATTTAGAAATTCAGGGTCTTTTATTGTTCTTGATGCAATGGTAGTTGTTATAAATCTGCCATGAGATCCTAATTTTATACTACACAACCCTTTCGCTATGAGCATTTCTATGGGGGTTCTTTTAAATGACGGCGGTGGTATTTAACCTGTCACGAGGTTCCTTGGTTGTCCTATACAAATTTTGTTCTCCTAAGGTACTTGAATTGATATTAAGAGGGTAATTCTATTGTCACCCATAAAAGGATGGGGCAATAATCCACAGATTCTAAAATGGGGCAGACCCCTCCGTATTGGTAGATGAATCACTATAAATAGAGTAAAATTACAGTCAATTTTTGCTTCTACTAACTTTTCTGCAGGCAATCCTCTGCACACACTATGCAACATATCATCCAATATCGTGAATAACAACAAATCTACCTCATAAAAATCGTACTAATATAACAATAACAAAAATATTACCATTCAATTGTCTCTCATGAAAGAACAACATAAAAAAAAAACCATTCAAAATATTTCAAAAATGTATTTGTTTTGAATCACTTTTTTTTTGTGAGAAATGTGACATCTTTAACAAACTCCCTTGGGGTGGTCTAAGAAGACAAGAGTCAATGAACATCCCCTTTCCTGTACTTACCTACCCTATCCCTTACCTAAACATGATATCTTGTTTATTATGTGTTTGTTAGACTTCTTCTACGCATCTTCATTAGGGTCATACTATTGCTATTATAATAAACTACAAATATTTACACAATTTCTCACTTAGTAGTAAAATGCGTGGGCTCTTAATTACAATACAATCCCTCTTGAGTCGACAATCCATTTACCGAATTATTTTTTTTCATGGTTTTACACTTTCAAGCAGAATAAATAAATTATTTTTCTAAGCAATGTTCATTCTATTCTGTAACAATAAGACGTATAATACTCTCTTAGTTTTGTCAGGTAGTGAAAATTTTGTTTCCTTCTGTCAAATTTTCTTTTATGACACTTTCTTTAATTAAATCAATTAAAGAAAGAACTTGCTTTAGTCTGACATGGTGTTAGATCCAACCTAGTACTTTATTCCTAAACAGTAGTGTTAGATTGTGCTAAAAAAATAAGATAACAATTCTTTTTGGTCTGTTTTAATGTAATTTTTCAGTCCTCCGACCGCTTTTTAATCATTCTAGTAATTTCAACAGCTTAAATGGCGTAGTAACTAATTACGTCATTTCAGCAATTGAAGTTTTATGATAACTAAGGGTGATAATTTTGGTAAGAATAGAAAATTAAAAACACCGTTCAGGTTGCCAACAACAACAAAATCTTTTCTGCTATGCAAAAATCTCAACGTTTATACATAGCAACGTTCAAACTTTTCAAAAAGTTTTATGGAAGGTCCATTGTACGATTAGAGAGTCCCTTCCCAATTTTAGTTTCATATATAATTAAAGAACAATAAGTTTTTTCTTTTTTCTTTCCAAGTATATAAGTTTCAAATTTCCCCTCGGTACAGAGTTCTTAGAAAGACAAAATTTCTGAATCCCCTCTTCTAACCTTTTCCAACCCTTTACCTATACCAGTCTTTCTACAATAAAAACCTTTCGATATTTGCACATAGCTGAATAAAAACAATCTTTATACATTTTAAATATGTGGTCTGTCAAAAATTAGACTAAATTTATTTTTCTCTAAATTCAGTATAGACTACATTTGTACTAATATACAAATTATCGTCTATTTCTATCAATAAATTATCCTAGTTAACCCTTTTAATGTGTTGCAAATTGCTCTATAGGGTCCAAAATTGACTGTAACCATAACATAATGAGAAATTGTAGCATTTTATTCGAAAAGTGGCCATCCTTTAGGTGTACCACAAATATCACTTGAATAATTAAAAATCTGTCTCCATGACAGAATGATGTATTAATCGATTAATTTTAAAAGGGGCCATATCAGGACAATTTAAGGCCCTCACATCAAATAAAGGTTCTAAATTATAACTAAAATTTGATTGTTTCTTAACTTATCCCAGTAATTTGAATGCAAAACCCATAACATACTCAAATATCCTAATGATGTGTTTTTTTTTACTCATTACATATATAAATTGGACTCAAGCAACGTCAACCAATGGCTAAAGAAGTTCTGAATGAAGTCTTTAAAACAGATTTGAGTCCTACTTTTACACTCAATTGATAGGTATACATGAAATAACTTTTGATTGTTGACTCAAGGAGAGTGAAATAACTGGGTTTGATCTTTATTTTTTGTTATTTATTTGACGAAAAAACCCCTTTAATGGCTGTACAAACATTCTCAATAAACCAACTGTTTATGATATTTTGTATAGTGAGGTATTAGGTAGCCATATTTTATAATCATAGATAAATAAAAACCATGTTTATTTTGCAATTATACATAATAAACTCCCAATAAATAATTTGAATAGGAGTGAAAGAAGGGACAGCCAAGGATTTTCTGTGGAGAAAGGATGGTATACATATGTTTAGTGATCTTACAAACAATTTTGGATGTATAGTATTAATAGTAATAGGTACATATTATGCAAAGACAACTGAGTCAATAAAAGTAATAATTGTAGTTGGGTAATAATATCCAATGTTTATTTACTCCAAGGATTATGTAGAGAGATGTTCAAGTGTGTTTATGAACGGGGAAACATCATGATTGTATTTGGTGGTTATTTATACATAATATTATGAAAATGTCAATATTTATAAGCTTATTTGGCAACACATCCACTGCTTGTCAAACATGGTGTTTATTATTTCCTATATAGACAATGATTCCACCTTGCGCATTAAATATTATGTATGTTCCAACAGCGCCGGAGCATATCTGAGGGGGGTAACAAATTATACAATGGTGATATTATTGTTTAGTAAAAAATGAGTACGAGGAAAAGGCGAGAGCGAGAGATATGATTCTGGAGATACAAAATAAATTATGACTATAAAATGAAGTATCTGCTTCATTTAAAATGGAATAGAGGAGGGAAAATATTTTTATTATAATATTGAAATTCATATATATTAATTCAAATGGTAAACTGAGATACTTTACAAAAATATTACTAAAAATGATGCTTGGTATGGGGCACTTTTAAAAAAGTATTCTGTGTACGAACAGGAAGGATGAGAGGGTAATGGACAAGACCGATATAACTTCTATCAAAATATTCTCTCGTTTGCAATATATATATGTATGTTTATTGATATTTACTTCTCCAAATAAGTTTAACAGAGATTATGTTTTTGTCTCTGTAGGCATGTTAGTGAGCAAGGTTTACGCCCTAAAGTTATGGATCGATTTTGAGCAAACTTGGTACGAAGATTACACGTGATCGCAGTTAGAAGGCCAATAAATTTTGAGAGGTCATGATATCATCAACCATCTTCTTCACCTTGTCGACAAAGTCGGTGTCTCTGACCTTCCTGTTGGCGCCCTCGGTCTTGGGTGCCCTCTTTATGGTTGCATCAACATCCCAGGTGTCCTCTAGCTTCTTACGGATACGCTGACCAGTCCGTAAATTCACTCCTAATGTTGAAGCAATCGCTGAATTGGAGATTTCACCTCCATTATTAACCAATGCCATGACTACGGCGGACCTCGAAAGCTCCTCGTTCCACTTATAGCTCTTTATCTACTCATATGATGACGGCATGATGCTAACTGAACTACATATCGTCAGCTGACAAGAATAGCTTTCCTATTTAGTAACCGGTTTTTTATTTGATAATATCGTCTTCAAGTTATCAAGGTTTAAAGTAGGCAACAATTTGATCCCCGCTCCCTGTATAATATCAAATTGCTAGGAGGAATTCTTTATATTAACATAAATAAGTATATTAGCTTATAATTTTACCTCCTAGCCAATACCTGGAACTAAAAACAATTAATTATTCTAACAATCAAATAATTATATAATATAATCACATATGAAATTGGTCTCCCTCGATGAAAGCGTTCATACGTCTAAACAATTGTTTTTAAATAGGTCATAAATCTAGTTGAATGTGATAAATTATATTCGAGAATGTCAATAGTATGATCCGAGGAATGACCCCATACTTTGTAGTTTTTTTTTAAAAGCACCATATCTAGCTACAGAGGACAAAACTATTGATCTTAGATTTTCTCTGAGAATTATTCTTCAAATAACAATTAATTGCCAATGAGTGTATTTTACCACTCAATAGAAAGAAATGTATTACCTGATTTTCTGCGCTTTTTCGTCTTTGTCTTGTAGGCAAGTCTAACAAATTGTCGCCTTTAAGATATTAATGTTCTCCCCCTTTATATTATTAAAAAAAAAGTTCAAGTAAGAAACAAACACTCGACATATGCATGCAAAATCGTAGAAAACCATACAGTCTGTCGAAATTTGGAATTGAGACATAGATTATTTGCTTTGACAACTCCACACAAAGAATTCCCTATTGTGTTAGCCCCATACTCCGGTATATTACGATATTTTGACATATACAGTTTTATACATCAGCACACGAAAGCGAAATCCTCATCTTTAAGTGCCAGGGGCATGGATGTAAATGATGTGTTGCAGATTATACCTAATCTAGACTTTGCCTAAAATATTCTCTCATTAAGAATGAAATAATCATTATAACAGCTGTAGAAAAAAAAAGAATCTTCAGTTTGCCAACAATACTGTATTGAATTATAATCTTGGAAACAATTTAACATAATTTGGGGTGCGTATTCAACCTTGTGCTGTGATTATGTCTTTATATTTGATCATTTTACTTAAAATATGGACATGACGCAAAGTAAAAAAAACTAGTTGTAATTGAAGAGAGTCCATTTTCTTTAAATTTATCCACTAGTTTGGCTTTTTTAAAACCAAAATACTACCAAGATATGCCCCCAACATTTCTTAAACCTTTTGTGTCAATTATAGGCTTTGTATTCAAATTTGGGGGATAAATTGAGATATCCAAGAAATTTAGCTATAGCTTAGAACAGTTATTTTTTGTGAGATACTCATATTATCCCCAATATGGCACCTTGATCAATCTTATACATTGGCTATCAAATTAGTGTAAGAATACAAATGTTATCAGACATTCACTTTTGAGAAAAAACCTTCTAGTTTGCTTTTGTATTGACGGACAACGGATGTAAATTATATAATTTCAAATATCTAAGTGTTTGTCTCTGATCTAGGTAAAGTAAATGAAAAATACGTCATTCCATAATAGTTCTCACTCACTGCATACAGGTAATTAAGTCTTCATTATTTAATTATGTTCACAATCTTTTCCCAGGGTCTTTTGATTAGATTTCTTCCAAATAAATAATATTTATATATGATAAACAATAGAGACCTCTCATCAATTAAAAATACTTAGACATTGTTTTTCTTTTTTGTTATCTCTATCAATTGATGGATGAAATCTGGATTCTGAAAATTAAAAAAAAAAAAAAAAAAAAAAAAAAATTGATTAATCATATAATAAAAACAAAAAAAAACACAACCAACTTTTTCATAGTTTTCATGAGTAATGATTGGATTTTTTATCAAGTTGATTGTTTTTAATAATAATTAGTATCAAAGTGAAAAGTTAATATGTACCTTTTAACCCTGCTTCTCTAATGTTTAAAATAAAATTAGTGTTAAGACTTGGTCATAAATCGATTTTTTTCTCAGTTCGGTCATAGGTAATTTTTTCAGACCGTAGACATAATTTTAATCACTTTCATATCGCAGACCTATTTTTTAGGTCTCAATATATAGACCGTTAATTTATTCTATTATATAACAGAAAGTATAGAAAAGGAAAAATGCCCTCAATGACGTAACGAGGGATCGATTTTAACTCCTTTCAGAACAAACAAGTAGGACTGAGCTCTTGTGTTTTGTAAGTAATTTTTTCTTGACGGATTTGGACCAATGTTTCAGTCCAGACAGTGATATCATCGAAATTTGATCGTCAATAAATTGAAAACTGTTTTGTTCGCTGTTAATACGAAGGTCGTTTCAAAAATCCGCGCAGGGTTCGAGAGATGGCACTTTTGGCATGTATGACGGTAATTTTCTTTAGTATCATCTTTAAAAGAACGCACACCAGCTTTCAGCCATTTCCTTATGTTTGGCAGTTGTGTGAATTGAGATAGGGGAGTGATTTTCAGTAAATAGAGGAAAAATGATTTTGTGTTTTGATTAAACATTACTTTATGGAAGGCAAAACGAGCTTGCATTCCAAGTAATTCGCCGCCATTATTATTATTTTCATCTTTTACAAAGTATGTGTTTAATCAATACACGAAATTATTTTTGTTCTTATTTTTTTTTTTTTTGAGGGAGTGGTCAAATCGAAAATGACGTCATCAATTAATTGTAAAGGAATTATTTTACTTTAAGAAGAATGTCGTTGTAGAAGGTTTGAGCTAATTACTTTTTGAATTTAGCAAAATGAAGTTTGGACATCGCCCTTTCTGACTCGCTCATAGACCGAATCCACCTCTAATTTGAATAACTAAGATAGAGAAATATTCTACAAACATGAAATTTTTCATGTTTTACTTTAGAAATCACCTCTGAGTGGGATATAGTGTAGATATTTATTAAGTACATTAAGTCTTTTAGTAGTATCACTCATCGATAAACTTTTTACTCACGTTTTCATTTTCTTCGTATAAATTTTATCAATGTTATCAAGGCTTTTTATAGTTATAAAAACATAGTCTAGAGATTGGATGTACATGAAACGGGCACTAACATTACTCAACAAATACTCAATGACCCACATATCATCGTCAGAGTTTGATGTAAATTACAGATAGGATGAAATCCCTTCCGTACAATACACTGGGGACCTAGACCCACTCTCTTGCAAGTGTACAGAGTTGGGAAATCAAAAGCCTACAGTTTACAATTTAATCCCCGTTATTTTCGAGTACGAGGTTTCATGACGCAAACAAACAACAGCGGAAACAAAAATAAACGAGTTTGTATTTTATATCATTTCTCCAAGAGTAAACATGTCGGAGCAACTGAAATAAAGGTAAGCACTGATGTCAGTGCTTAGAAAGATGTAGACACTATTAGCATCTTCATACACCAGTAAGAAGTCAATTACAGCGCCATACATACAAAAATAACTTGGTTGAATTTTGGCCTGCCCCCACGTAGTCCTTCTCCAGCACTCACCTCCAAATTCTTGACCTTGCAGTTTTGAGGTGTTTTGGTCTCTCGCACATCTCTCCTAATTTGGATTCGTTCAGAGCCAATCTGTTCGTCGGCGTGTCGCAGTTGTAAAGTGATATATTGAATAATAAAAAATATAGCTAAATATTAGTGTTGAGACTCGGTCCAGCACCGATTTTTTTTTTGTTTGCTTCGGTTTCAGTGATTTTTTCTTGACCAATTTGGACGGATTTTTTGGTCTCACTTTGTAGACCAATTTTGATACAGTCTCATTTTATGTACCGACTCTCATTCTTTTTTTCAAAAAATCTCAAAAGTACACGACAAGTTCTAGAACAAATACTGTATACATATAAGAGACAGCAGGATCAAAATTGATCTGAGTTATCTCTGTTTAAACTTCTTATAACGTCATTGTACTTGAAAAACATATGATGTCATGTTATAAACAATTTATCTGTAAAATCAGTTTATATCAATTTTTTGAGACCGAACTAGACGGAATTTTTCCTTTGGACCAATCTAGACCAAGCTTTTTTTTTGACCAAACTAATTCGGTCCAACAAAAAATATGACGGTCTTAGACCGGTCTAGGATTTCCAGACCGAAACCCAACACTACTAAATATACTACTTAAACATATCACAAATAGTTTTTGATTGGTCTTCTATTGATTCCATAAAAATGAGGTTTTTATGTTGACCTCAAGTTCTTCTTGAATAAGGAGGGGAAGAAGATGAGCTACATCGCACATACGTGCACAGCCTTCCGTCCTTTTATAGAGGCTGTCATTGTCGCCAATTGCGGCCGATTCACAAATAATGTTCCTGTATACATATTGAACAAATTTTTCTTTGATATCTACTATGTCCAAGTTCATTTGAGTTCATTCCGATTAAAATGACTTTCAGCATGAAGGTGGTGTAAGAATTATTCCCTACTTGATAAAACATATAAGAATAAAAATTCCAACTCGTAAAAAAAAGTAATCTAACTTCTGTTCTAGCCCCAACCTCAGTAAAAATCCTAGAAATACATGGAAATAGCCGTTAACCCTCATGTTGTATTTACTTCTTATGGATAACCCTATGTTTTAAAAGTAGAAAATACCCGTTTTTAAAAATATCACATAAAAAAAAATTGTATATTTGAAGTTGGAGATAATTTATTTTATACATAATTAATTAACAAATAAATAACTCATTTATATTAAAAAACTTATCAGGGGCGTCGGCAGGAGGTGGAAAGGAGGAATTTTTGCTCTTTACGAGAAAATTTAATAGTTGATTTTTTTTGTTCAAAAAATGCAGTATTTGAAATTGAGTTAAATTTTTTTAGAAACAAATAAGTGAAAAATTCCATTCAACGAACTGGTGGATTTTTGAAATTTTTCTCCTAAATATTTTCAATTTTTTTTTCGAAAATTTTTATAATTAAAATTTATTTTCTTAATCTTTTTTCCAAAAAAGAAATTCATTTTTTGCATATATACTCGTAGCTGAGGATTTTCGAATTTTTTTTCCAGAAAAAGTAATATTTGATATTGAATTTTTTACCAAAGAAATCAATTTTTTGTGAATAACTATGAATTTCGAAATTTTTCTACAAAATATTTTATATTTAAAAAAAAATGAAATAATTGAAATTTAATTTTTGAATTTTTTTTTAAATATACTTGTAGCTGTATATTTTAATTTTTTTTCTCAAAAAAATGTAATATTTGATAGTTATTTTTAAATTTTTATAACAAAAGTTTTTATCTTTCCAGAATAACTATGGATGTTTGAAATTTTTCTTTAAAGTTTAATTTTTTTTCGAAAAACTTTAATTTCTGATGTTTATTCAAAATAATTTATTTTAAATATTTTTTTCCAGAAAATTTAATTTTTGAAATTGTTGTCAAAAGAATTTTAATTTATTGATTTTTGTCAAAATAATTCCTAAAACTTAGCCCCCCACGAAAATATGTTGTCCTTCCCAAATAATTTTAAATGTACAATGTAGGTGACAAAGAAAAATATTAATGTAAATAATTTTTCGTAGGTTATTTAGACACGTAAGACGACTCAAGGATTAAGGACATTTTAGTCCTTAGATATGATACCAATTTTTGTACTGAAACAAATAATTCGTGCCAACACTAGGCACTTATTTATTATTAAAAAATTATCCCACAGTTGAGAAGAAGAATCAAATTTTTCCCAACTGATTTACTGTCATTTTTTTTCTTCTTTATCACATTGAAAGAAAGGGTGCGATATCCAATAAAGATATCATTATGTACTTATATACATAGTTAAAGCAAATGCAATCCAAGTATTCATACATCTACATATATTTAATACAATGAATTGGATCTTCAAAAATTGAGTGAAGAGCTGCTCAGGCGGTTTCTTGTTTTTTAAGAAAAATCTTGAATAGATACAATCATAATATGTTATACGGATTAGTAAAATGCATTTGTATCCATTTTGAGACATTGATGAATGGAGATGGTGTACTATCAATTTTAGGGCGGTTGCTTCTTCAACTTTTTGTTAAATTTTGATTACCATTTCTGCGGAAAAAACTGTCATGTTATCAGGAAATAACTTATGCCCAATTCAATTGTTCTACAATGATGTCATCATTAGGTTGCACATCCGAGTCATATTTTGAAAAAAATACACAAATTATGTATTTACTTTATAGAAATTGCAAGGAAGAATTTTTCTTACCTGTAAAAATATGTATAAAGTTATTTTCTAAACCCTGGAGAAAAAGAAAGGAAAGTGTTAAGCGATTTGGAATATATATTTGGATTTTTCCTTTGCCAAAAAGGTAAAAGAAAATAGAGATACACACTATTGAGCATTTTCATGTGACGAATAATTAAACACTATTTTGGGGCCTTTGATTAAATTCCAATATCTGTGTTTATTATTCACAACAATACAGGTATTGAGTTTCCTTCTATATTTTTAAAGCAATTTGATGGAGTTTTATGAATATGTATTGTAAATTTGTTAATTTTATATTGAAAAAATATCAACTCTGAGCCGCCAAGGAGGCGGTGTTTCCTGCAATTATGATGTAATGTTTGTGAAAATGCTCTATTCGAGGATCATTTAAATTTACGTAAGTTAAATAAGTGTATCTCTTAACTGCAATAACTATGTGTAATCAATATAATCTTTGTACTTTTTCCAAATTAGATTGATTATTTATTTTCTAAAACTGTTATCCTTATTCTTTTATCCTAGAGGAGAGAACATCTAAGTATAAAGTAATGAATGATGGAGAGTAAAACTAAAGAACTGTTGTGTTGTGATAAAGGTAAGTCCTTGCTAGACTCAGAGTAGAATTGAGGAACAAAACAAAGTAATTTCTCCCCAGATCCTTAATTGATCCTCAAATCGACTCTCAATGCTTTTTTTAGTTCGTCCGCTTTATTCCAATTCCTAATTTGAGGATTTAATTTTATTTTCTTCAGCTATTGTCATTATAATAATACTCTTGGTAGTCAACTTCCTTTTCTACTTTATTCAATTATATTCAAAAACTATTTGAACATTCGCGTATGCTCACCCTGGACATTTGTAGAGTGATAGTTGTACGTCCTTGTTGTCTCGGAGTATAATTAGGGATGGACATCTTCTTGCCAATGTCTTTGAACTTTTCCTTCTCCCCTTCCTCCGTCGTAATAGGTGATTGTAGCTGCTCAAATGAAATGTCAGGACACCAAATTGCTCTCCTCTAAAATATTCTTCAAGGTGTCAAAGTTACCATGTTGACTTTCTATTGTTATAAAAATAAGTCCTTGTTGGGTTATGCCAAGAATTGAGTAATGAAAATGGAGTCATTCCTCTCAATGTCCTTGCTAGATACGGGGTGGGAGTTGTGTTTATATCTTTCCACTTATAGCTGATTCTAACTAATCTAATAAAAGGTATGACCGCTGTCCTTTCAAACATTCTTCAAACCATGGTGGATACCAGATTAATTTCCCGTTGTTTTAGCATACTTCAACTGATTCCGACTTATAAACAGACACATGACAACTTTTCACAGCAAGTATGATTTTAATTAAAAAAAAAAAAAAGTTTAAAAACAAACCGGCCTAATGTACATGATGGAGTCATCCCACAACTCATTATGAATTTAGATAATTAAATTGAATATCATTGGATAGTAGTACATTCAATACTATAGGTATTTTTGAAGTATTATAATAGATATGTAATTAAAATAAAAACTCTTTTTTCCTCGTCTCTTCCTTCAATCATAAATAAGAGGTTTTTATTAAAAATATTAGCTAGATATTATAATGATTAAATTATTAGACTATTTGAAAAAATAAAAAAACATATTTCTTTATAATGAAGATCTTTTTTAATTGGAGACGATGTTTTTTTAAATATTATTATAAAATAAATGTAACTTTCATCTCTCATCTTACACACCCATTTTATAATAATATTGTTATATTATCAAAGTATGTTCCTCTACTAATAATATCTTTATCCAATTGATTTCAAACATGTAAGTACATATGTCTGTACTAGAGTTGGGTTTTGAATAGAAGACCTGAGACTGCTATGATTTTGAGCGACTTGTACTAATTCGGTCATTCAAAGAAATTCAATTTGGACCTGTCTAAAAAACACATTTGGTCTAGACCATTTCTATAGATTATTTATAAATAACGTCCTAATAATTTCTAAATGGTGAGACGCAGCTCAAAAGAAATCGCGCTTTGGAGAAATTCTTCTCTCAACTCAATGTGCGTAGGTTTGCGCCAAGGTTTTCCTAGAGAAAGAAATATACTTTATTTATATTGACTTCAAACAAGATTCCTGGGTTAGATGGAGTAAATGCAATACTATAATTTGTCCAATTAAAGGAACATTAAAAAAAAGGCCAGTATCTACCAACAACAACGTTATATGAATTTAAATGTGTTGTATAAATACAACTCATACATAGAGTTGACATGTTTGTAGTGAAAAAATTACCTTTAAAAATTAGAAATGGAAAAATGTTTTGTTGTATGTGATATTTCCTCTGTTTTGTTCATTATTTAATCGGCCGTCGTAGTGTTAACTTCTCTTCCAATATAAGAATTATTGCCCATCTTTGGTATAATTATTTTAAAAATGCATAAGAAAATTACGTTTTATGAATTTAAGTATAATCGCAATACTTTTGCTGTACTAACGTTATTTTAAAAGTTAAAAGGCTCTCTTCTTTATAGCACTAATTCCTTTTCTCCCTCTAAAATCATATAAAAGGCAGCTAATATTAACAATGGTCTTAATTGAGGAGTACCATATGTCGTTCCATCTTCCCCTTGCCCTCTTTTTTTCATTACAAACTACTCAAATCTAATCATTTGTTAAGATAGAGTAAAAATTCGGTTCATAATTTCCGACTGAAAAAAATAACAATGTTTTATTAAGCCAAATAATTCCATCTCTAGGAGACACCGAGCATCAAACCTACGCACATTGAGTTCAAGAGAATAACTTCTCCCAATGACGTTGTTCATTTACTTACATCGCTCAAAATTACTTGAGACTAGTGTTGTGTTGGTCTTTATTTAGGACCAATTAAAAAATTTATATCCGATCCCTAATGTCGTCATTTAGCGTGTTTTTCTTTTTTTTATAATTATTTTGTTATATAATAGAGTAAATGAAATTGAATATATTCGCTTTATTTTGCTTTATAATGAAGAAAGGAATATTTTTGCAAGATATGTGCAGTGTTCTTAATACATACATGTATATATATATATATAATACAGTTTGTGTCTGTGTGTCTGATCTTGGTTTTCCTCTCTACAATGTCAATAAATGCTATTTTATACTTTTTTGAAAAAATAAGCAAACCGTTTTTAGCAATTTTGATTTAGGAATTTTTTGACAAAATAAAAGAAAAACTTCTCTTTCAGACAAATTTTTTCATATATATATATGTTGGTATGTTATTTGAAGTTTTAAAGACATTTAAAAAAAATATATTAATACATTTAATATAATATACAGGTTCTTTATCTTATATTACCTGTAATAATGACCTAGCCTTTTGCCTGCACCGAAGGGGTCTAAATATTAAGAAAATTGCATTGACAATGTGAGTTTGCCTCTCTTCTTGCCTCAAGAAACACCGGGTAACCCATTGCTAGTATATCATATATATTATATTTGGTATAATAAACCATCAACATTTTGGGGAAAATTCCATGGATTGGTGGTCTTAAAGGCGAATTGTACCAGTCCTAAGACGGGACTAGACTAGACTAAATAAATAAGCACCCACGCAACACTTCATACTTATGACCTAACTGAAAAAAATAAATTCGGTTTTGGACCAACTATCAACCCAGGCTAGGTTGGAAAACATTTTCCCCCGTGGTCTAATTATAGATTGCATGCAAGTAAATATTTCATTTGATACTATGTTGAGTTCAAATTAAAATAAATAAATTATATCAAAACAATTCCTGAGAAATCAATTTTCAAACAATTATTGTAGACATATGTACAATGTACATAGGCGTAGATAAATGCACTTGAAATAGATAAAATAAAGGTGCTACCCCTACATCAATGGAAAGATCAAACTACTAGACATAGATTAGAGCAAGAATTCTCAACCTTTTTCAGTCATGTAAAACTTGTAAAATATTACAAATACCCACTAACCATTGCAAAGCATTTTTAGTTTCAATCTTGAACCACCTGTAAAATATTTTTTCAAAATCTCAAGTACCCCTGGAATGCCTCCAAGTAACCCAAGGGTTAGTTGTAACTCCATTTGAGAGCCACTAGATTAGAGGGACCTACAAAAATACGGAGTGACATTGGTGCAAAATCATGGAGGAGGACAATAAGACATCTTAAATTTGAACACAACAAGCTGAGATACTGAAAAGATCAATGAAGATTCCAAATTTGCACATGGGCAAAAAAACGATAAAGTTTTGCTCTTTTCTAATGAAAATTTTTTCACCGTTGATGACACTGTGAATAAGTGGAACATTCTCTTCATGACAACCGAACATCCAGACCATGTCTTAGCTTCAGGTAAACATATCTTCAGAAAAACAAATGTAGTGGTTATCACAGGTGAAGTCCGCCCTCTCTTTTTTGTAGAGTGACTCAATGGAGATGCTGACATCGATTTTTTCTGGACAAGAAAGTGCTACCTTGGACCAGATAAATAGTGGGGAAAAACTTTGTTTTCAAACAAAATAGAGGTCTATTAAGACCGAGCAATTCCTGAGAGACCACTTTCCCTACTTTTGGGACCTGAACATGTGGCTACCCTCCTCTCCAGGCGGGAATCCCTTTGTCTACTCTATAGGCGCGTCTGGAGAAGAGGGTGTGTGGTATTCCTCACAGGAGTGTCTAGTCTCTAGAGGCTTCCACCAAGAAGGAGAGGACCAAGCATGAGTCTGACAACATATTAAAGGTATGCAAGAGATATAGGCCTCGTAATAAGGCATTTTAAGAATGGAGGACTCAAATATTGAATAAAAGTTGTGCCCATCACTATTTCAAAATGATTTTGTTAAATTAAATATAAGTCCTCACAAAATTTTTTGTTTAAATTTTACTATCAAAAAATTGAAAATTGGTATAATTTGTACCACTTGATCAGGTCAACCCTGTACATAATATGCAGTCCTTTTTCTCTTTATGTTATTTTATGTCTATTTGCTGGACTCTGCTTAGAAATCAATGGCCTATCTAAAATATGGTTGTGAATGACATATATTTGAAAATATTTTGGACTCTTAAATTATTAGGCAATCACTTATGGGGAGGTTATGGAAGGCTATATAATTAAAAAAAAAGGTCAAACATAAAATTAAAACGTTGGTTCATGTAGACCAAGTTTTACAACGAAACTAGTCCAGATCGAACTTTGATCGAATTTGTCCGCTCTTGCAATAATCATGAGTGTCTAAGGCTGGTATAGATTTTCCAGAAAGAAAAACAGCACTATGTTATTATATACTATTATTATACGACCACGTACACGTATTATATATTTTATTTTGAATTATTTTATTATTGCTTTCATTAATTTGAAAATTTAGTCAAACTTGTCCATAGATAACATTTGCAGTTCTTTTATCCTTTTCAGGGGCGTCCCTTCTAATATAATTTGGAGGGGAGTGGGCTTGGTTTTTGGAATTATGAAAAATTCAAAAATCAATAGTTATTTACAGAAAATTAAGTTTTTTAGAAAAGAAAATTTTCAAATGTTACACTTTTGGGAGAAAAATTCCAAAAATTCGTAGCTATTCACAGGAAATTAAATTTCAAAATTTTATAGCAGTTCTCAAAAAAATAAAAATAAATGAAATTGTTCGTAAAAAATTTAATTTAAAAAACAAATTTCCAATATTAATTTTTTTTTAGGAACATTTCAAAAATCTATAGATAATCACCAAGTATTTAATTATAAAAATTAATTTTTCTATTTCAATCATTACATTTTATAATAGGAAGCAAAATTTTCCTTAATTTTGGGGGAAGTGGACTATAGCCCCACCAGCCAAACCCATTGCTGCTTTTGCCCATTATAATTAGAAATATTTTAGTTATAATACCATAATGAAGAGATATACTAAAAATAACTCGCTAATCCTCTTTCTGATTTCCTTTTTTTAATTCGTATTGAGTATACAGTCTCCCTTTTTCCGTTTGTACAATGATTCGATTTTTGGATTTTTTTTTTCTGCATTAAAAAACTTTGAGACACATGGAATTGATCTTGTTTTATGAAAAAAAAATCAACTAATTTATGGAAAAAAAATCCCTCCAGAACCCAAGAATCTGGTCCGATCAGAATGAAATGTAGCTCTAAGTACGTAAATCAGAATTTTGAACAACTTTTATTCAATAAATACCCTATGCGTTTTTATGAGGGAATATACAACTATAATATTATATAATAGTAGATGTTATACATTTGAAATAAAATTTGTATTAAATAGTTTTGTTTAATATAGCCATTATTCATAAGTTTATCTTAAGAGGTACTGCAGTCCATTAAAACATTTCAATCTCTAGGAGAAGTGTCTCAAGTTCCAAGGAGACTATTTTGAAAAATAAAAAAAAGAGTAAATAATTTGACAAAAACAATCCCAAGCCTGCAATATTTAATCAATACGTCTTTACTCTTATTTCTTGGATCAGAAATTAGACTTACAGAGTTCTAAGGAGAAACGGTCCTTTAGGAACTAGCAACAACTTCATGAACGACGTAGCACAATGTAACAGGTATGCTATTTGTACTTTTCAACACAATTATTGTGTAAAATTCTTGTCAATAACTTTCATATAAAGTTATGATATATCAGCGCTCTAATGTAATGCTCGCCCGCACTGAAGGGCTCTAAGCATTAAGAAGAAATGGAACGACGTAGCTTAATTGACAACGTGCTTAGGGGAAAATATTATTTTGGACTCAATGTACGTGGTCTCTCGCCAAAGTAGTCGTTTCTAGAGAAGGAAATATACTTACTTTATGTATATGAACTTCAAAGACGATTCCCAGATGGAGTAAATGTAATACTATAATGTTTACTTATACTTAATCAGTGAAACTCCCTCAGACATAAAAAGGAACAAGTCTCTTAGTTCCAAAGTAGTGTTATTAGTCCTAGTTCAGTCCATTCTTAGAACGGTCCCTAAGACTGTCGGTCCTTTGGACTTTCATTACTAAAACTGATTAAAAGAAGAAGAAATAAAGTTGAGTCACTCAGTGACCTTAATAAGTTTAATGACTGATATGCAGGCCGTACCTGTACCTAAAACGAGACTGAACTGGACGGGACTGCAGTCTTTAGTCCTAAATATGGAATGACAGCCCACTCGACAAAAGAGAGGGTTAACAGTAGTATTGGGGGTGCTCAAAAAAGACCTCACATACCAAGGAAAGTTTGACATCACTTGTGGAGCATCCAATTATATTCTTTGATTATTCCTACTTGATCTAATTAGAAGATGAAATAAGTGATTTTTGGATTAGGTACTTCAAATGTGTAACCCTTTTTTTAGTATTTTTGAGCTGGAAAAGTTTTCCTATCTTCATTCAAATAATATACATATAGATGATACATTATTATTATTGATTTGGGCTTAGATTTTGCAAGCTTGCAAACTACAATGACATCTTAGGCTTGTTTGGGCTGATAATAAAGGGGTGTCCACAAGGGGTGGGATGAAAGGGCGGTATTAAGGAATTTTTGCTTTTAACTAAAATAATTAATCTTTAAAATTAAAAACAAAAAAATAATAAAACTTTATTTTAGTTTTCAATTTTTTTTCAAGAAAAATTATTTTTTTGTAAATATCTGTGGATTCAAAAAAAAAAAACTCAAAAAAATTAAATATTCTAAATTTTTTTTTCAAAAAATTTAATTTTTGAAATTTTTTTCGTTAAATTTGATTTTTCGCACTAGCTCTAAATTTTTCAAATTTTTTTCGAAAAAATTTAATTTTTTGTAGAGAACTGTGGGTTTTTGAATTTCTTTTTTGAAAAAATTTAATTTTTGAATTTGTTTTCCAAAAAAAAAAAAAAAAAAATGTTATGAATAGGCGTGGATTTTGAAATTGTATTACAAAAAATTAACTTTTTTTTTAATAGATGTTAATTTTTGTCTTATTTTTTCGACAAATTTAATTTTCCAAATTTTTTCCCAAGAAATATTCAAAGCCAAGCCTGTAATACCTACCTTGTTCCCAACACTAGTATATAGTTACATATAATTCTATTTTTATCTCCGTAAAAAAAAATCATATTTTATAAAATAGACAGCTGAAAATGCCAACAATTTCTAAAAAACTTCATAAGTCACTATCAATGGAGTTTTTGAACACATTGAAACGCGTATTGTAGAGAGTTTGCAAATTATATTTCATATTGATATTTACTTATATCTGTACATTATATGTAAATACAATTTGTATGGCCTTTACAACATCTTTTCTTTGTGTGTTAATCAAAAGCTGGATTTAAATTATTTTGAGCATTACTTACATTACTTACATATGTGACCCGTCAACAAAAAATCAAGCTCAAAATTGTGTGTGGATTACATTCGTATTCTGACACAAATAATCCTGGATTTCTATAAAAAAAAATTATTCTTTTGACCTCTTTGGAGTTGATGCAAAATTGATTGTCATACATATATTAGAATGACAAATTGACAGATTTGGCTTGAAAGACCATATCATTAGTCAAATAAAGGTGTTAAACTAGAGATAAAGTACATGAGTATCTAAAACCACCCCATAAATTTGATTACATATTTCTATTTATAAAATATTGGGTTGTATGTATTTTGCAAATATCAGGAAAAAATAGGGAACGCGTAAAGATTCACAATATGTAATATATTATTAATGTTATTTTCTTTTATAGTACGTAATTTATAGACAATATATTTCGTTTTTATAATAATAATTGCATCAATTCTTTATTATTCGAATTAGACGAGAAATCTTCTTTGCCCAGTTGTTGATTGAATAATTTACGGACCCTTTTAATAACGTCCCCATAAGTTTTAGATAAACATTGACACTTCCACAAAATATGTTGTTTCCTTCATACATTGACTGAAGAAACAAATTCCCTGCTCGTCATTAAAATATTTGGCAGCAACTTTGAGAGTCCCGTATAGTATTTTAAACCATACTATGGTTGCGAATAGCCGACATTGCTGTGCTCTATGCTTGCATATAGCTTGCTATATGTCCACAAAATTTTCGCTGGTCTACTTTCCACTTCCAGTTTATCCATATGAACCATCAAAATGCTAATAATCCATGTATTTTAATCATTCCATTCAAAATACTACTGTCTGAAAAATTAAACATATTCCTAAGTAAAATAGAAACATAGATTACAAGTACAAATCAAAGAACTACACGTCATTTTAACCTAGTAAATAAATAAATCAATCATTGATTTTTTAAAATTTATATTGACTACCCACAGGATGGTAGCTATTATGTTGTGAACTGAATTAAGAAGATTAAATTGATTCTCAATTAAAGATAGATCAGATATTCATTTTCTCTGATCCAGGTCGGTTCAGATCTTTTAATGTAAATATTGGGTACCAGAACTTTCAGATCCAGATCTGAAACCAAAATTAGACAAATAGTTGTCTCTAATTTTATGAGCATTTGACTCATACTGGGTGCTCCATTGAGATCTGAACACTTACAAATTCAATAACTACCAAAGGTTGAGTGATTGAAATTAATTCATTTTTCGACATATAAAACCATTAACAATTAGTTACAAAACAAAAAAAAACCTGAGCTTACCAAAACGTACAAGTCGAGAAAATTACACTTTAACGTGATCGATGATTCTCCAATTGTGCACACCAAGCAGTTGGACGTCTCCAGGATCACTTTCTACCCTGTCAACAAGTGTAAAGTGTTAGAGTGGAAGAAAGTCCATGTCAAAAAGGGCAAATTGGACCCGGAGAAGAAAATGAGGGGCCATGCAAAAGATCTCGGAGTTTCACACCAGACTGTCGAAAAAGCTATCAAAAAGCGGGTTAAAGAGCCTTGTAAGAATGGAGAGGTCAGTTTACAGACGTCATTACACACGTAATGATAGAAACCCATCTTCCACTTTGCAAGGATCTTATTGACACTTTCGGCCCTGCCTATAGCCCTTGATGCCAATCCCTTCGACTACACCTTGTCTCTGGATGTAAAGGGGAAGGCCTACAGTGTTCGTCATCCAAACACCGAGTTCCTCAAAGCTAATATCAGCTAGCATTGGGACGCCATGACAGAGGACTAAATCTGCATTGGATACCAGGCATTCCGCTGCCACTTGCAACCCATCATTGTCAGATTGCGGATGCATTAATGATTAAGGGAGCTCAGACACCCATCTATTTAAAGTACTAATTTTGTTGAAATTCTATTGTTAATTAAGGAATTATATCTTGACAAAGTTTAAAATTTAAAGTGTTCAGATTTTAATGGACCACTCGGTAGTTCAGACCTTAATAAAAAAGAATATTGATTAGGGTTACAGTCTTACGGATCCCAAAATAATGGATAACACAACTTTATTACAATTAGAACATAATTATTAGTTATTATTATATAGCATTAGACACGTCATTACCTATACTGATTCTCGCAAACTCTCATACAAAAATTTAAAAAAACCAGAAGAAAGGCCCAAAATCATGAAACGATGTTGCTCAATAGGTGAGCGCCCTGTTATTTTACCGTTTCTTCCAAACTCTGGAATTATTATTCAATTATGGCTGATAATTGTTCACAGCTGATACCCAAATACAGTGTCAATTATTGTGTTTGTGAGATACCCCTTATCGAATAACCAGGGGCACTTTGTTACCTCGCTAACACTAAAATATACAGTGTACTTCGTTGTCAGCTGGTTCTGCTTCTTTTCTTGTTATACGTGTTTTTGATGTTGATTGGTTGAATTAGTCTTCTTATAAGCTGTTAACAATTCTCAACAACTATTGATTAATAATTCCATATCGGGAAAAATTTGCTAATTACCAAGTGATTTTGGGCCTTTTTTCTGTTTTTTTCCCCTAGATAATAGGTTGAGTGATACAATAAAGGTAACAACGTGTGAAATGTAATTGTTTATATAAATGTAATACCAAGCTCTAATCAAAATAAATAGAGGTGCTGAATTCAGCATGAATAATGTATATTTTTCCAATGAAAAGAAATGTTCTTAGTTTTTTAAGTTTCGAAAAAATCCTGAGATCTTTATTATGATCCGTAAAAAGCTTGAGTAACCAAAGCCGATTCAGATCTCAGATTTTTTTTTTGATAATACAAGTTTACCGATACCGTACTCGAGTAATTCGGATCCAGGTCCATGACCCGTCCTATCTCTACTCTCAATATATCACTATTAATCCAAATTTTTATATGTATAGTCCAAAATACTTGCGAAATAAGGCGTTTAATGGGTTAAAAATTTATTAATAAGTAAATAATTTATTTGTTTTTATTTTCTCTGTTCTTTTTGAATTAAGGGTTTTTTAATGATCCACGCTTTCATGCCTACTTTTGATTTTATTGCTTCGATAAGAATTTTTTTATATTTATTTTCAAAAATAAATATTTCTCCCATATTCCATCTCCCATTATCTTTTTGGGTTTTTTTACCAAACCAATAAAATAGTAATCAAGTTATTTCTCCGACTATTTAGATATAACTACCATGACCATACTACCTATATCATTGAAGGGTTTGCATTTCTAGCTCATTTCAACCATTTGTTATAAAGGTTTCACATCCAAAAAGTATATAAATAAAGACTTATTTTGGACTATCGGATTATCAAACTTTGCATCAATTTATGGCCGTTATATGAATACATATATTTTTGTTCTAGACTATAAAATATCTGTCTAATCTATTAGTCCTTTTTGACAGAGTATATATTGTTCTCATGTCAAATATTAAAGGTATTTATTAAAAAAATAAGCCTTTTTTTTTTTTATAAATATAAATATTTTGGATATCCAAATTAGTAATGGAGATTCATAACCTATTGAAAAAACCCTACTGTGGAAAGTAACCACAATACTTTTTTGCAAAAAAAAAAAAAAAGGCGTAATTTGAACAATAAAAGGCCTCAGGTATTATTGTAACTACAAATGTCTTTAAGTTTAAAGATTCAGGCGCCATGTAAGGATGGCCTATTTGAAATCTGGGCACTTATAAATGAGAGGAATGAGGAAAACATAGAATGAATTAATAATTCAAAAATCCATAGCTGTTTACAGAAAATATGAATTTTCAAAAACCACAGCTGTTAACAAAAAACAAAAAAAACTTGGTATTAAATTTCAAAAATCAACAGTTATTCCCAAAAAAATTCAAAAACCCACAGCTATTCACAAAAAAATTTCAAAATCTATAGCTATTCATAAACAATTGAATTTTTTGCATAATATTTCAAAGAAAACTCAATTGTTAACAAAAAATTCAATTTTTGCAAAAAAAAATATCAAAAAAAGAAATGAAAAAAACTTTTTTTAATTAATAGCAAAAAATCGTTAATTTGGGGGAGAGGGGTTCCAGCCGCTCCAGTCCACCCCTGTGAATGCCATTTATAGTTAATGTAGCTCTTGCCATTTATAGTTAATGTAGCTCTCTATGTTTCTGAATTTAAACTTGTTCAAATTCAAAATGTCTAGTTCTCAATAACTCATTAATCGTAATGCAATCCATTAATCATTATTCATAAATTACAGAAATATAATTTAATTTAATTTGCTATAGGAAATACATTTCTGCATCTGAGCGGTCCTCAGGATTATAAATAGACATATAATATTATTTTTTTTTTTTTGGGGGAATGCTTGGATTTTGAAACAAAATGCAAAAATTATAATTTCTTTGAAAGAATGTGCATAAATCTATGGCCATTCCCACAATATTAAATTTTTGGGAAAAAAATAATTCACAAATTAGATAACAAGAATTAAATTTTTTGGAAATAAATTAAAAAAAAACCCACAATTATTCAAAAAACAAAAACTTTTGGAAAAAAATTTCGAATATTATCCATTAAATATGACATGTTTTGAGAAAAATTTAGAAGATCTATACCCATTTATTAAAAAATAATTTTTTTTTATGATAAAAATGTAAAAAATACCTTGTTATGATAAAAGGTACAAATATGAGTTATTTTGCTATGCTTCAAAATTAGCCCAAACGACGAAACAATTTTGCAAGTATAAAAGAAAATATATTTTAAAGGGGAGGGGATTACAATTTCTTTATCCCACCCCCGGCGGACGCCCCCTATATTTTACCTTAGGGCATTAATAGTCCTTCATATTTTTCATTTAACTTTTTTTTTGGGGGGGGGGGTATTTGCAAACTATATTAATAGATAAAATTTGATCTTATAATCAATATAATACACTGTATCGACTATGTTTTTTGGGCATTTATTTAAGAAAATAATTGTAAAACAAGTTAACTTAATGCATATAGATTGGCCTATTATAAATATATATCCATGCATATTTTTTAGATATTAATATTAACATTTTAAAGATTTTTTTTTTCTTTTTAGTTTTGCAAGTATTTCCGTTCAAAAAATAAATAATAGTTCAGTGAACAATAAGCACCAAAAGATTTTTGTAATTAATTAACTTTCTTAAAAGAATAATTATAAGTCTAACTCGTTTATTCATATTGTCTATGGAGTATATTATTTATTTGATAAAAAACTAAGACTCTTTTTTTTTATATTATATAAATATTTATAATTGTAAAATAAAGTTTTGAAATTCATTTGTATATTATGTTTTTCTCTTTAGTGACATTTTTTTGTTCTTATAAAAAGTAATTTTATTTTCACATGATATCAAAGGACTTTTTTCCTATAATTCCACTTTTGCAGACTATTGTGATAGTTAAAAAAAATCTTCATTTGTTAGTTCTTAAAGACGTGTAAGGCCCCAAAAAAGAGGAAAATGATATTGAGGAATTTGTGCAAGGGAGGTTAAAAGAGCATAGGATTTGAGATTTTGTTGAATTCTGTGACGTAATGGAATTTTATCAATTCCTTAGACTGATATTGGATTGACAATGGTGTGGACAAAAAGTTCGTATAAAGAAGAAACTTGATTTAATCTCCATAATCTCTTTATTCCGTTTCGTTAGAGCGTCATTCGAGCTAACACAATCAAACTTTCTGATATATTAAAATTAACTAGAGGAGAGACTTTCAATGTTCCTGTCCTTCTTTTATCCAACGATTGACTATTTCTGTGTTTATGTCATGCAATAGTAGTATTCCTTGTGCTCTACGGAAGTTAGGCCCAGTGCAGATTCTTCCTTGTCCATTTTTGTACCAGGACTATAGTTTCACTCTTTTTTCGTTGATGAGTATCATGGTAGTCTTATTAGCTGCACTAGAATTGGCGGTAGTTGAGCAAGAAAAGGGAATCAGAGGCCCCATGTTGATTCCTGAAAGAATATCTTGTTTTCTAAGATCGAAATTCCCCACTAAGATCACTTTTAACAAATAATCATATCCCTTATTTATAGAAGAAGGGTTGGGAGAAGAAGGAGTTCTTAGTTCTATATTTAGAACCACTCGAATTAACAGAATAATTCGTTATACTTTATTCTTTCCTAATCCTTTATTAGTAAACTGGAATTTTCTGTACCTCAAATATTTAAAAAAATTATTCAAATCTGTTTAAAAGAACTTATATCGCAATAACTTTTTGTATGCTTCTGAAACATTCCTAAAAATACAACTTTTGTCTCTTATAAAAGTGCAAGTCATTAGAGTAATTCCTAAATTTTGCAATTTTTAATAAAGATTTCATTAATTTGTTTGCTTTTAAGTCGTTATTTTACTAATTTAAGTTATTGCTATACATATTCTCAAGGAAATGTACAACTTTTTCCTTATTTAAAAAAATTGATATGATGGGTTTTTGAAGGAATCAAACTTATAGCTGACATATAAGTCATAAGTTGTAGTTCCTGGCATTAGACCGGAGTTATTAGGCGTGGACTAACATTCAAAATTGGCTTTGATAATATGGAAGATAACTCCCTAAACAATCCTTGGTGTTACTTTCTATTTTTCATGAGCACACCCACACGAAACTACTCACTCAATACTTGTAAATTATCTCCTCAAGAATAAAAATAATAATAGAAGATTAAAATATATATATATATGTATAATATGATTTAATCAGCCAGAGAGACCTTTAGGTCGTTGCTAAACCTCATCTAATGTATCATTCATTTTTTAAATTTTTTTTGCCCGAAATTTATTAAGTATTTAAGTTTAAAGATCTGAAACGACCGGGAACCTAGAAAATATGGTTTTTTCCTGTTTTTTATTCTCAAGTTGAGAGCAGAGTAAAAGAATCACTTCAAATTATCTTTTTTATTTATTTTTCATAGGATAAAATATTTCAAATTATAACTATATAAGGATATTTGGATTTCAAAGCCGTGCCGTGGTTTTATTGCATGAAGAAAGTTGTACTTAAATCGTGGATATGCTCATTGTGTTATAGGTATTTACACTATCTACTAAATAATGTAATGTACACTCAATTTTGGAGAAGTCATTCAAGCTTGTTTTCGTGTTGACTGGCTACATGTGATAATTCAAAATATAGTGAAGTTACCAGAGAATGCTATTACCCCAAACTTATACTTGACCAATCAGTATCATATATTATAACAGGCTCCTGGTGGATAATACAATCAATTTGTTTAAATTGATTGTATAGAGGAAGGGTGCAAAGCTCTACGTAGATAAATAGAATCTCAAGTCCACCCACACCTCTAAAAAGTGTGAGGGTCTATTAAGAATTTTGAACTGTGCAAATATGCTAAAGACATCAAGGTCATTTTGAAGGGGGGGGGGGAGGAAGTTAATGGCTTCTAAATAGTAAAATATTTTCATGGTGCAATGATTGAAAATCAAAATTATATTTTCTTAAAATGATGTTTGGTTGAGTTTACAAGTCCTTCTTAAAAGTAATAACAAATCAAATAGCAATTAACTCACGCAAAAAAAAGATTTTTTTTTTTTAATCAAGAAATCTACAAATTGCAAAAAAGAAATGGGGAAAAACCTATTTAAAAAGTAATTTCGTATTTTTCCCTTCATTTCATTGATTTATAGGAAGTGTTACAATCATCCGATTTAAGTAAAATATGCCCTGTTCTGCTCGACAATTTTTTTTTCCAACGAGAATCGAACTTCATAATGCCTTCTCGTAGAATCCCTTGCCCCTATTTACAAAAAACATGGACAACAATTTTTCACATGCCTCATTTGAGGCCAAATTTGTACGCCCAAGCGCGTTGGCTACAGACAGGAACAGGTAGTAGTGACTTGGTGCCTGGTCTGGACTATAGATTGGATGCATAATAATTCCCATCCGAGATCCCGGCGCGAATCAAAGATGGGTTCTGTCTGATGTTGTCTTGTTGTCTCCTATTTACTATTTCTGGCCACTTCTGTTGCATGGCCAGCTTTAAACGGTCGAGTTGTTTACAGTTAAGGGTTGAACTGAGCGTTGGGATATAGGGAAGCAGTTTATAATTGATTATTTCCTACCAATCCCAACCAAAAATACAGTAACAACTTCCTGGCAGTCAATCCTGGCTTGGCCGTGTCTGGACCACTTAGTTGGATTTTGACCGTAATCTCTGTCGCTTGAAATTTACTTAAGTGATCCCTTTTTTATGAGTCGTATTTCCCTTCGAGGTAGTAAAAATTTAAAATATGGCGAACTTCTTTCGTTGAGACCTCCATAGTTGAAGCACGATAGTTCAAGAATGAACCGACCAAGCCTAATACTTTCAAAAATAGTTTGTAGTATACACTCAGATCTTAAAGTCTGTTTTTCGTGTGATCCGATGTAATCAATAATGAACAAGATATACTGAGTTAAATAAAATTGCGCAAAAAAATAAATAGGCAATTAATTTTTCCCAATCCTAATATTTATGAGAATAAATATTACAAATAAATTCATTTAAGATTTGCTTAAAATTTTATTATAATTACATCTCTATAAACCAATAAATATAATTTTTTATTTTTTTATTCTCATATGGCTCAAGCCCTTGTCAAGAATCTTCCACTTTATTAATTACAGTAAAATTATAATTTTCTTTGAGATATTTTTATTCAAATCAAAAGAATTTTTTTTTAAATATTTAAGATCAAAAACTATAGTCAGGGTCAATCCTATATTTGTTTACATTGGTAAAAATCTATCAATTCATTTGTTTTATGCTTCCATCAGTTAAGCGGTTGACGCACTGTAATCCCAAAAGTAAATGTCTTTAAGATTTTTTTTTGATCATATATATAAATAAACAACATTCTAGTTAAAAATTAATTACTTTTAAGAAAAATCAAAACATTTAGGAATGTTTTGCTGTATATGAGCAAAATGTTCCCTCTAATAAATTGATAATTAATTATTTACGGAAACAAGGCCACAAAAAAGCTAAAAGATAAATTTAAAAAAAGCGGGTGTTTCTTAATTTTTAAGATAAAATGATAAAAAAACGACAAAAATTATTCTTTAGATCCAGAATAGCTTGTAAATTTCTAGCAATTGTGTAGTTTTTATCCAAAAAATGAGGGATAGTGTTGTATTATGTCCAAGCATAGTTCCATAAGAACTCAAGCCTTTAGATTCTTAAAAGAGAAGGCAGAAAATTGGGCTGCGATCAGAATACTTCTGATTTCTTCGACTCTTATAGGCTCCATGAAAATGCCAACTTCTCTGCAATCATGCTTTTCAAGGTTGATGAGGCAAACTCTTCAGGTCATATTTTTGTAAGGGCAATTTTATTTTCTGAGAGGAGACCAAATAAAATTAATTGGGTTATAATTTTTGTGTTATTCCAGCTATATTTATCCTGATAAAATCTTTCCAAAACTGGAGTGCCGGCCAACATGCAAAGAAATGAACATACCTCACCTGAAGATATTTGAAATTGGGTAATAAATCTCTTTCCATTTTTGACTTTTTGAACTGATAAACCTCTTCCTTCATTTCTTTATGTAATTCCAACAAATTTAAATATCCATCATAGATTTTATCCACCTGTTCTTCAGAGTTTGAGGGGGAAATTCATGCTTAAGTGCTATGGAATTGGAGGGAGATTGGATGTTTGTATCTCTTTTCAGTGGAAAGAAAATTTTCCACTATACAACAAAGAATTAAAGTCTAGTCTAGATATAGTCTAGTGAATTTTGTTTCCAGAACTTCTCCCAAACATAACTGTACAATTTCCTTATATTTACCAATAAAAATTATGTTTGTATCCAGTTGCGTTGGAAGTATCAGGCCCAAGGAGTCATTATCCCATACTTTTTGAGACTAAGTGTAATATTTTTATTGTAAATTCCTTAATATGGGACATAGAATTGGTCCTTGCCCACGTCTCGCTATCGGTTCTTGAAACCCGTTTGAAATTTTAAAACGTACTCTACTAGACATAATTATCACTAATATAAGATATAAAGTATCTTAGTATACTATTATACTCAGTTAAGTACTTATTTCAGTTTTTTAACTCGTTAGTATTTCGCCATTATTCTTAATTTCAGTCTAACGAATGTCTAAATTAGAATTCATAATATTATAAAGGATTGCTTAGGACGACGTTGCAGGTAGATATCTGTAATGGAAAATTAGCAAAGTTGGTTCCATGGGAAGGCTTTTGCGTCCAATTCGGAAGCATCTTTGAAATTTAGTTTTGGAACCGATTATTAAATACTAAAAGACCTTTTTTTTATTAGTTAATTAACAACCTCATTGGTATATAATGTTTAAGATTAAATATTCAAGAACAATTATACTTATAAAACAAATATATATAATCCTGACATTTAATACTCTGAGCCATATTTACAAACTAAGAACCTAAAAATTGCAATAACATGACTTAGTTAGAAAAAAAAAAAAACATTATTTATAGGAAATCAAGAAAATGCAACTCCAAACGAATTATTTATACGTTTGAATAATATATATATAGCTTTATTTTTATTCACGATGTCCTCCTTCACAATCATTAACAGCCTCGACACGCGGGGAAAAAGAATTTTAGTACTTAACGATGACGACCGTGTCATCGTTAAGTACCATACTGTCATAATGCCAACTCGGAGCGAATCCAATTAAGGAGATTCAGGGATTAAGGAGGGCCACACAAATGCAGTCTAAATGTCGGTCATATTGTTGCTGCAGAGGTTTTGGTTCTCCTTGACTATATGGGGCTGGTTATGTACTTCTTTAAGTTTAAGCAGTCGAGATTTAGATGCCAACGTTCTCTACAGTCTTATTGGCGCTATCACCGAAGCAAAGTAGTTGTCCTTCTGGCTGTTGCTCCAATATTCTTACACTTAGAGACATGAGATTAAATAACTTCTTTTTTAGTCGTCGTTTGGTTGCGTTTTGCTGTGTTGGTATATCGTAGATATACCAACAACTTCTTCACTATGATTTGACTTACTAAGACCAACTGAACGATGCAGGATGTGTGTTTCAAACAAGGGCCAATCATCTGATTGCATACGTAGCATAATATCTGTGTTAAGCAAAGAAGTGGCTGCAAATAGCTTAACAACTCTTGCTCATTCAACTACCAATATGTTCTTCAACTTTCTCTACATGGTTCTTCTGTTTTTGTCATCAATTGGCTAAAAATAGCTTGTCTAATTTTGATATGCAATGACTGTGCCCTAGTTAGCCCAAATGATATGCTCCTGTACCAAAAAATGAAATGTTTTTTAGAGGTTTAATTCACTTAGACTAGACAAGTCTAGCTTCATTGAAGAAAAAAATCAATGAATGCTCTGAACAGTTAGATGTAATTGAGAAGCCTTTTTATCCTACAAATAAGCAGTGACAGGGTTGTAATTGCACAGCGCCCTGTTTTTAATCTTCTCGACTTGTATATCATCTTCAGCTGTCTCTTTTTTATATTTTCCCTCTAAGTTTTCATCTTCTTTGGGAGAAGCAAAATAATGACTTGTCTTCAGTATTTCTCCTTTTTTTTTTTATTTTCAGGGTACAAACTTTGTTGTCGTTCATCTTTAAAATAAAGTAAAGCCAATGGAAAGGTAAAACAGCCTTGCCCCCTTTGCGTTCCTGTCTGTAGATGCCTTTCAGTAAAACTTTCGGCCTTTCTGAAAAGGAGGAACTAGTCAGTCCTTATCATTGGTCGTATTTAATTTTTCGAGTTGCCTCTGCATGCTTGATATTATTGTATGCTGTATCAAATGCTTTTTCCTATATATCTATCATCATTTCCATTACTTTTTCTTCATTAAACTCACTGATTTCTTTCTCACAAAAAAATGGAATCGTTATCAGTCATGTCGCCACTACCTTCTAAACGATTGGAACCATCTACAAACAATATCGGCTGTTTTCCATTCATGAGAAAAAATTGTGTCATTTTTCTTGATCGATGTACAGCTGTACGATGAGCAACTGGCAATGGCTCAACACATCTCAACCATCCTTCAAGTTTTCTTTTTAGAACCTTAAGAAGTTTATTCTCTACCATCTCATTCTGCCTCTGCACCATAACCTTAGCTTGTGGGTGATAAGTACTTGTCAGTCGTTGATTGATCCATATAAGTAAATGAAACTCGGTGAATACAGATTTTAAAAACTATCTCCATTGATGAGTAATTTGAATTTTCACGCATGAGTGACGACAAATTAATTTAAATAGAGAGCTTGCAACTAAAACCACTGGCTTATCTTTCAAGGGTTCTCCTTCAGTCTATTTTGAAAAATAATGAATGGCCAGTATAAAGTAATGATATCCGTCACATTCAGGAAGTAACACTAAATCTACTCCAATCTGTTCCATTACTGCTTTGGGAACATTCTGTAATGAAGGTTTCTGTTGCATTCACTTACTGTAATATTCTGCCAAATGTTACGTAATTTGCAATATTCTTGATTATGAGAATCTATTCTGCGCCAATCAATTTTTTTGTTTAAAATATTCGTCATAGCCGTTACTCGATGCCCACTCATAATTAGACTTTCAATGCTGTTTCCTGGACCTTCGTGAAGACAACTAAATACTTTTTTCTCTTCAGCGTTTGTAAAGAGAACTCGTAACAAAACCTGGGGAGATTGGGGACTGATTAAGAAATGGTTTTTGTGAAAAAAGTTCGTTGAACTTACTTCAACTCTCTCACCAGTAGTTTCCACATAATTATCTTTCTTGTAGAAAAGTTCTTGCTCCATAACAACAATGGGTCTACTTAATTTTCGGAAGATGGATTTTCCCCTTTGATTAATACATTTAGTGGCCATATACCCTCAAGAGATATTGATAAATAAATTAAAATGAAACGTGCGGGATTATCAACACTAACGGATCTTGACTGAATTTATTAATTCATTTTTAAATATAATTTTATATATTTTGAGAGAGGGGAGTACTTATTTCACAGGGGAGAGATTCTCCCATATATAATTAGTACGGAGGGATTACTTATCCAATATGGCTTTGGTACAGGGGAGTCCCTATTTTTAGGGAGTCATTATCCGCTGAGTAATTTTTTTTACACTTATAATCGTATAGTTTCACATCCTCGCTCTTTATATATCCAAACAATCAGCCTACCTTTTCTTTAAGAGTAATTATGGGATTAATGTGTAACTAATCACTGCTATATTAAAATGTATCTCTCAAGAATCGAAGATTGGACTCCCCCCCCAAAGTATTTTCATATAAAGTATGTAGTTAATAATATATTTTACTTATGTATTATTTATATTTTTAAGATTGCAATTTTTTGATGTATCTATTTATATTTATATAAACTACCCACAAGACACTCCTGAGTTTGCATATCTTAACAAAAACAATCTGAATTTAAAAAAAAAATTAACTTCATTTATTCAACTAGCCAAAAATAAATGAGGAATTCATTTTTGCAAAAAATACATTTTTTTGCAACTTGTACATAGTACTTATTAGTAATTATAATTCATCTTCTGAACAGTTTTATTTGTTGTTATATATATAGCCCGTCAATCCACAAAAGCAGGCTAGAATAACGTGACGGGCGCCGATTTGAACAGAAAAAACCTTTCCTTCCGCTTCCATATTCCACTTAAGAGTGTTTAATCCGGCCTACTAAACAGCTTACCTCACTTCTAGAACTATCGTCCCAAAAAGTTAGAGCCGGATGTTTAGAAAGATTCCTTCGTAATATAATCAATTTTCATTTGAATAACATTCTAAGGTTTTTACTAGAAATAGTAAAAAAAATAAATTGGGACAAAAAATTAAGGGGAAGACTGACAATTATAGGATTTTATAACCCTTCATGCGAGACTTAAAATCTGTTCACCCCACGTCCAGTCCACTCCCGTCTTGTCCATGTTATGAAAAAAATCCCAAATTCTAAAGATGCCCGCTACAAGGCATTATTTTCACTAATATCATAATAAAATATCTCATTTTGATTAATTTTATTTTAGTTTCACTTAAGGACTAATGACTGACCTTTTCAAGCTAAATTGAGTCCTATATATTGACAGACGACAATGGATCTTGTGAGGAAGCTACATCTAATCCAAGAGATGTAGAGAGTAAAATGTTTCTTTCATACTATTCATCGATGTGACTTGGATTTATGTCGGATATTTGTTATAGTAATTGTACATTTAAAATTAATACGTATTTCAATGAAGAAAAAAGTTATTCGTTTATTAATTAATAATTTGTTACATAATTTATTTCAAACTTCAAATATACGTACATGCACGTCGTATTATGGAATATTTGTGAAAGCGAGTGATTTTGACCCTAAAAGACAACCTGAAAGTTATTACACTCAAATTATCCGACTTCTACTGTACCTATGCATGTATACACCCCATGTGTCATATTTAAGTTTACATTTAAAGAAATACACACAGCTCGAGCATTGAGATGAATTTGTACACAAGGGGGTGGCGTAATATTCTATGTAATGATCATTTGGAATTGTATTTAAGGATAAATATTGACTAAATTTTCCAAATGGAAATTATTCTGTTGGAAATGCTTACGCACCAAAAGATCCCAATGGAGATTGCCAAAGACCTCAGTATAAGCCAAACACCCATTTATTTAATTGATGAGCCATTTAAAACACAAGGAATACTTGCCAGAAAGTCTGGGCAAGGTTGGAAACGAAGAGTAAGCCATGATTATGCGTGTCAAAAACTGCCTAAGTAGAATTTGCTTTATAGCTAAGATGTGAGCGATTTACGCTGCAAAGGATCATTAAACACGACTTGGTAGCATTATCAGAAGCAAGGAGGAAGATTGTTCAGATCCAATCTTTTATTTTTAAACAAGTGTAGCCTCCCAGTTCCCCTGATCATACATAATATTTTTGGATTATTCTATGTAGGTAAAGGTTAAAGAAGAGGATCCGTGAGATCTATGGAGTCCGCTATCAAAGGCATATGGGCTGACTTTTCAGAAGACCACAGCTGGAAAAAAAACTTCATATTTCTTCTCACTTTCTTCATGACTAATTTTCATTAATGTTTGAAAAACAATTTTCAATGGAAACTTAAATATGACATATTGGTTGTATTTGATCAATACAACTGATCAACTACAGAGATAGATAAATACCAAATGTATACAATTTATATACTTGTGTATAAACAAAGTTTATCTAAGTAAAAAAAAATGTTTATCTATTCAACTTTTGTGTGGGAAGTTAATATTAATATTATTTTTTTAAAAAGAGGACCTGATCTGGATTGATAACCAATCAGGGGTTGACCTCTATCTATTCAAAATTCAGATCCTAAATATACGTTTTTTCAACGCCTATTTAACATATGTGGTTTCGAAACATATGTAAATACAATCTTGAAACAACAAAAGGAGAAAAACCCAATATATTTTTATACTTCATATATACTAGATAAGGAATAAGTTGGTAAAGAAATGCTTTAGTTTATAAATTCGAAATAAATTTATTCACTAGCATAAGCGTTTGTGAAAAGGATCATATTGTAATATGGATCAATTAACAAAAAAAAAAAAAAATAAGCTCGCAATAACAACTTTTGCCCCGGATTATGTGGTCGAGACGATGAAACAACGTGACAAAGGCAGCATGATCATATAGGTACAAACAAATATTTTTAGATATTTGTCATAAATAATGTTAAGCGAATTTTTTATTGTTTAGCGTGACATTTGAACGAAATATATGCAATTTTCTCCGGGGCAATTATCTTAACAGGTAATTTTCTCCAAGGCAGTTTTCCTTGTACGACTGTACCCCTATTTTGATTGTAATTAAACTCAACATTTGTTCATATAGGGTGGGAATTTTAAATCCGGAAAATTTAAGGATAATCTATATATTACAATTCAAAATTAATCTAGCCATCAATGTTTTTTTTGTTCTTACATCTAGAAATCCATAGTGAAGTCATCACTTCAACCAACAACTTCCAACTTCAACCACAGCCTACAACCTGGCCCTCAACTTGGAACGGGCTGTCCATGTTGGCCACAGTCTCGAGAATGGAAGTTTGAAAAAAGTCAACAGTGTCCAAGAAAACCCTCACATACTAGTACAAGAAGCTAAGATATCACATTTCCTTTCCCTAAAAATGTAGGTTTCTCCAGAATATATCCCGTATTAATGTTCTCATTTGGAAAAACTGTACCAGTTTAAATTTTCTAACATAACACCAGACCTGTGAACATCAATTAGCTCTATAGCATTATTAACTATAGAGTTATTGGAGTCCTTTGGCGGGCGCCTAGCACGGAGGTACACAATAATGGCCGTATGGTGTTTTTATTCGGAGGATAAATCTAGGATTTTGTATTTATTGTTATACAATATACTGAGGTGAATCTGACTAGCACACTTTCATAAACATAGATCTAAGTGCTGACAAGATATTGAGGTTTAAAATAGTTCTGGATTTAAAATCCCCAAAGTGGTTCATGTGTGAAGGTGGAGAATGTTTAATTATTTATAAAAGACAAATTGTTTTATCATCGAATCACATTCATACTATGATTGTAGTTTTCTGTTTTTTTGAAGACGTATCGCCAAAAAATTATGCATATATATCTAAATAAGGAATATCTATAATTTATTGAAATAATAATACACACAAAAAATCCAGCACTTAATCACACTTCATAACTATTCATAAAATGAACGAATAAATTGTTTTTGCATGTTGGCTTGCGAACTAACATAACCATAATTCAGGATGAAGTTCGTAGGTTGGAGTTAAACACTGTATCATATGCGCATATTTTGTGCTGAGTTGATTTATTATTAGGTTGGTTAGAAGTATTTTGATTTTCCCGAGTCATCATCATACACTCCTAGTTTTGATTGAATCTTGGTTAGAAACAAAATGGTAAAAATGTTGTAATTTGAATACATCATTCTTAATATTTCATCAATATTATAGATACATACCAGGTGGTCGGTTGAAATCTAAACACATACTAATTCAATAATTTAATTAAGCTTGATTGATTAACATTCATCTATATTTTGATATGTTAAAGTATGAAAAATGTAGATTAACTCCTCTAGCTTACCTACAATCGAGAAAATGACACTTGAATGTGATTCACGAATTTCCATTCGCACTTTCCAAGCCGTCTCCAGAACCACTGTCGACGCCGTCAGTAAGTCCGAAACATTATAGAAGAAGCAGGGCTTTGTCAAAAAGGCCAAACTACATAGACCCGCAGGAGTTAAAGAAAACGGCCCAGGCCAAGTCTATGTGCGACCATGCAAGAGATTTTATTGTCTAACACCAGACTGTCCGGAGAGCTATAAAAAAAGTAGGCGGAAAAAGACTTATGAGGCTGGAGAGGCCACTTTTGACACGAGCAATGAAAGAAACTTATCTCCTTAGTCTCTTTTGAATGAGTTTTTTGAACATTTTTTCCACACTTTTGAACCCTTAAAGCCCTGATACCAATCCCCTCGACTACACCTGTTGGTTGCATGTCGAGTGGAAGGTCTACAGTGTTCGTCATCCAAACACTGTAGCCCTCAAAACCATAATAATATTCCTTGGAAAAAAATTTGACCTCTTTATAAGTTCTCAAGTAATAATATAAACTAATATGACAAGATAATTTAAATGTAAGGGCTAAAAACAATTTTTAAAAAAAATTGAAATGTATGGTCTATTCTATAGCTTCAGCTAGGATATACAGTATTTGAAGAAAAAATAAATTTAAATAAAAGTTTTTTATTAATTGTGATTGAAAAAAAGTAATAAAAAACTCATTTTTCAAAGGCTGAATGTGTGTATCAATTTGTTATTTAATTTGAGTTTCATGTATATTGTTCTTTCATTTCGAAATATGGCACCTAATCATAACTATACCCATAAAACTTGATTTTTTTTAAAGGATTTAAAGGTCAAAACTTCAGAGTTTGAAAGTTTTAATGATCACTTTTGTGTCTACTGCTTAAATAACAAAAATAATTGTGGTTTCTAGCCTGCAGGCATTTTAAGACCTTCATTTTGTTACATAGTGTGATCCACACTCAATTAAAATAATATATATATATACATTGTATATTCTGTTTGAGTTGACAGGGCACATGCAGGGTCGTTCAAGTAAATCTGGACTATCTTTAACTAAATCCTGAAAAGTAGGGAAAATATTTAACTTGGTTATTTCAATTTTAAATTGAGAAGTTAAATGCTAGCTTTAAGTTAGTTACAAAAGACATATCCTTACAAACAAAATGAAGGCCATCCAGGATGCCTACAGAAGAAAATCGCTGAACGATATAAAGTCCCATGGTAATCAAATCATATTTTATTCGGATGAGAAACAATGGGCTGTCAACAGATCCCACAACAACCAGAACGACGACGGTAGCGCACAGAGAAATCTAATGTCTCCCACGTCTTTAAAACCATGTTTCAAGCCAGCATCATGAAACTTGGGATCATTGGGAGCAACCAAAGTGTCATCCCTCCCCAATTTTATTAGAGGCAAAGGAGGGGATGGGTGCTGACAGGTACTCTGAACTCCTGATTGACCAAGTGATATGTTGTATGAACGTAGGGGTCAATTGTGCTCAGTTCCTGTTTCAACAATACTGAGTCCCCTCTATCAAGACCCAGAACTTATTGAAAGTAGAGAAGGTGCAAATTTTTGGACTCATAATTCCCCCAATATTATACCATTGATTACTTATTTTAATGGGAGTTAGAGAGGAAGGTCTCTGCCATTTGCACAACAGTATCGACTCCTTGAAGGCCTTCATAATCAGGTACAAGGATCCAATTCTCCACCGCGGTCGTGGTCAAAGCCTTCAAATCCTTTAGGCCTCGTATTGAGTGCATAATTGACAAATATGCTGGACACATTGATTGATTTTTTTCTTTTGTATTGTTAGAAATTTTAAGCCAAATTTCAAAACTGTGTTTGCTTCCCTTATTGATCAGGATGTAGTGAAAGGTGGTCCAGATTTACCTGAACAACCCTCTATATAGTTTTTTAAGGTATACATAATTTAACTTATTTATATTCTCGTCCTATACCCTTTTGACCCATTTATGAGTAAATCGATTAAGAATATTATACCAAAATTATTCAACTTTGGGGGGTGGTTCTAATTGCTATACTTATGGTTGAGTACGTTTCCCTCTAATTGATTTTGTTAGCCTTAAATTCATTACCATAATTGTAGAGAAACGTTAGCTGGTTCCAAGAAAGATAGTTCAGTCCATGTAAGAATGGAATATTTTTTTCTCTATAAGTAGGTAGTTTGATATACATAAATAACATTGCCAACACAGTATGATATCTGCAATTTTAGGAAGGATTAAAAAATGATTAATCTGCAAATATGTATGTACATATTATACGATAGTCGATACAAACATAATATGAATAATAACTTAAGGTGTTTTTTTTTTGGTTTTTTTGTGTTGAAACCATTCTGTTGGTAAGGAAGGAGGAAGGTGCTAAAAACAGAGAGGGAGAACGAAATAAGTAATTAATAGGATTTGCGTATCTACAACGTGATGTTTAAAACGTTATTTAATTTATGTATTATTTCTTCTATATCATGCAACATATAAGTAAGGCTGTAAAGCGTGAGCATCTTCAGGATGTAAAAACAAAAGAAAAATAAATTTAGCACAAAGGACATAGGCCGAAATAACTCCGTTGTTGATCATTAATTCCACCTAGAACGTGTATTTTTTCGGTTCATATTTATTCAGTTTAGTAAAGTCTTTGGACTGTAAGTACTAGATCTGATGAAACAAAGAAAAAATAAAATTGTCTAAAGTCATCAATGACCGAAATTTATATGTTTTTATGACTGACTTACAGATTGAACTAGCGCAGACGAAGACTGGACTTGAGGGGACTGCAGTCTTCAGTCCTAAATAAGGACGAACACAACACTAATTATACAGGGTGGTCCAGATGGATTGGAAAAATGTTTAAAGGCTGATAACGAACAAACTAGATGGGGTAGAAACATTTTTTTATTATTATTTAAAAGTTGCATTAAATGAAATTGAATTATTCATAATAAGATCCGCCTTTCTTGATAACTTGGACCATACGGCGCTGGAAGCTTTGTCATGAAATGGCGATCTCGTGCAAATCCAGCTTTGGCCTTTTCTGGGTTATGCACCACTTATTCAAGGACCCAACAGACTAATTATACTAGGCACAACCCTCATGCTTTACCCTCTTCCAAGAGATAGAAATTGCATTGGTTCTGATCCGAGCTAATTGCCCACCAAAAATCCGGGCTCCAAAAGTGAGGACATTTTGTGGAAAATACATCCTTCCCTTTTTTGGCCTTGTGGGCAAGAGCACTGTCTTATGGGAATGTGTAATTTCTTCCTTGGACTACTTTATTCAGCCAAGGAGTGCAAATTAACAATGCAAAACCAAAACCATTACAATGAATAATAAAGAAAAATATGGGAACACGCACCTTTCTATCCTTTTTTAATTTATAAACTGTATTTTTTATCTACAAATATCCCATTACTTTTCATCCGTAGAGTACAATCCCAAAATACCAATATCTATTTTTTTATTCATGATTTAGCTGGTTAATCGTGGTGCTGACAACGTAGGAACTTGGTTTTCATCAAATGTCCGAAAAAGTTTCCAAGAAGATCGTTGGAATCTCCATCCAAGCTACCTATAACATCAAGAAGTCCATCACAGCCCCTTGCAGCCACAATTATGCAGCAACAATATGACCTACTTTTAGCCTGTCTCTATGTGGTTTTCCTCCAGCTCTGACTTCGACCTCAAAGACTATGGAAAGGACCTTCATGTTCAATAGCAGCCAGTCTGTTTATCGGTGTATCGATGCTGTTATTGTATGTAAAGAACGACAAATTGAATAAATAATATAGCCAAATATAGTATTTGAACATATTACAAAATGGTTTTGATTGTTATTTTCTTGATTCCATAAAAATCACACTTTTCGTCATTAAGTCATTCTACTGCGACTTTGTAGTCCCCAACCTGAGCATATTATTAATAAAAGAGATCGGTGTTTTCATAGTTCATAGCAATTACATGTGTCACCGATGTGTACCGTAGCTGTTCTACATATAATGTATTATTTGGTGGAAGGGTGGCATGCATATTATAACCATACATATATTAGGAATATATGTATGTATATACATTGTACATGGTAGATATAACTTATAATATGTTTTAGCCATATAAAAAGTGTCAAATGCCGATTTTTAATTGATATTCTTACAATTCTTTTCATAAATAACCAATGGATATTTGAACCACCCACCAAACCAAAAAAATCTTTCACATTTTTGAATATACATACATGCATAAATATGGATATTATTTTGATCAACCTATCGCTTCATTAAATGTAATAGTTGCAATTTTTCAATGATTAAAGTCGAATATTTTGACAAAAAGTATTTTAAAAACTAAACGTGGTTCTATCTTATTATTGTTATATAAGGAAATAAAAATGAAAAAAAAATATTTATATGTATATATACGCGTGGGCCTATCTTTCAAATAAAATTATTATTACTTTTATAATATTATAATCAGGCATACCTCATATAGCGAGGTTCTTAGGCAGCGAGTCCTTGTATTTTGTTTGAATAACAAATTTATGATTATTAGGACGTCCGCAGGAATATATATATATTTATATTTGGGGGAAGGGCTTGTTTTTGGATTATTTTTATTTCCAAAAAATTTGAAAAAATTTCTTAGTTATTCACAAATTATAAATTTTTTGGAAAAAATTTCAAAAATCCACAGCTATTCAAAGAAAATTTAATGCAAAAAGCGTATAAATTACCATCAATTGAATTATAGGTTCATATAGCTTCATTTTTATGAAGGAATGTTTTTCTTAATTCGGGATTACGAGTAGTCCTTTTCCGACCGGAATATTAATTCGTAATCTGAGTAATGACCGTATTTTACTTTCTATTATATTTGGACCGTAGTTTTTCATGGTCATCGTTTGTAGAACAAAACAAATGGACAAATAACAAAGATGATTGATTCCGAATCCACCTCTTCTAAGATAAGAATTTTTGGACAGGTGTTATTATTTTTTTTTTATGGAATGTTTTTTCTCTCATTCAATCTTAGCACATTGCATTTTTGTTTTACTTTTTAGCTTGCCACTTGACCATTCATCCAATGAGGTGTTAATAATTCCGCACAAGTGGGATAGAAAACAGAAAATAAAAACTAATAATACGAGCAAAGAAATAAATAACATTGTTAACGAGAATGTAAAAATAATAATGTATATTCATGTTATTTGTTCACTTGTTAGTTATTATTATTATAATTTTTTTTAAATGAAATGATGGATTTGAATGTATCGTACTTTTGAGCAGTTGATTTCAACTATGGATTATTCACATAGGTGTAAGCAATAATCATATTTATCGAATTCATTGTGGATTTCATTTGTATGTATACACAAATAACCGTCAATTTAAATCAATAAATTAATCTTATTAGCTCCTTAGAAGCCCCCCTCTCGTAAATTGAACTTAAACTAGTCAAACAATAAAAGAATGAGATACTGATAGATTTTTATATGAAAAGGGTCGTTTCTGAGCCAACATAAAGGGCTATTTCCAGCCTCGGCATGAAGATGGCAGTACACATAATGATATACTAACACATATATCTAGTGTCTGTTGACATTTACTCAACAAAGTTTGAGCCATTTTAGACGCGCATTTGTTATGTAATAGTCGTTTGAGTAAGTTGATGTGAGTGTTTTTATGAAAATTAAACATTTGTTTTTTAAAGTGTAACCTTTAAATAAATTCAAACAATGGCAAACATACCAAGGCTTGTTCTGTTAAAATTTGATGCCTCTAAGGCAATTCAACTCAGAGTAATTGGGCCGAAAACAAAAAGTGTCTCGTGAGTACTATTTGGGCGGATTACAAGGATAGGACCATTGCTGGGAGAAGTATGTTGAATTAGAAACAAATGTGTTGTATCTTTTTTTGGTCAGAAACATTTCAGACCATCCTCGCATAATTATTATAAAAATATATTTAAAAAAAGGGTTGAAACTATAGCTAAATCTTTTGGTTACCTCCACTCGATCCACAAGTTGAAATACAAAGTCTATAATGGACTCAAATATGTGAAGAAAGGCTTGTATGGATAATACGCCGCCAAATTGGGATTTTCTCTACTTTTTTTTCTTTTTTTAAGATTATTTTTATGTAGACCCACCACCCATATTTTTGAATAGGCAATATCTAAGGCAAACTTAGATATTATAATGCTCACTACACTACTTAGGCCCAGTTGCATCAATTGGACTTAAATTTCAACAAGCAATTTATGACCTCACTACAGCATAAATTAAGTTGTGTTGGTGCCATTGGGTAGGGCTATCGCAATTTATTTGAAATGTGTGAAACCACTTACAAAAGAAATTTTTTGTAGGGTAGTCGAGTAGAGGTTTGTAAAAATCAGAAATTTTTAAATATATATACGTATCTACGAGTATATAGTTTTAGTTTTACAATTTAGAGATTTTTAAATATATGGTTTTGACTAACAAAAGCTATATTATTTGGGTTTATTTTTTTATATGAACTTCCAATTTAGACATTCTTCTGTTATTTAACTTTGTAGTATCTCATCTGTAAGCTTAACAGCCTGTTCTGCATTTTAGTTCAATCTGGGAATATCATTCGTCGATTTATCACATTTCCGATGGGGTTTTATCCTCCTCTTTATGGTTGTATTACATTTAATCTGGCGAAATGAGGTAATCAATTCTATAAAATTGGTTTATTCTTATTTTGAGTTTAAAACTAATCCACTGCCCAAGAACTACAGATGAAATTAGATCATATCATAAAAATCTATGGGAAAGGGGAGAAAAAAAAACTTTCATATATTTCACGTGAATTCCATTTAATTTGAGACCAACGAAAAGCTCTTTTATAATGTCATTATATGCCTAGCAAATTTTACATATACACTTAAAGTTTTTTGCTTCTATTAACATAATCCATTTATAATCTTTTAAAGGGACTTGTAGCTCATTGATATACTTTCAAAAAATGAGTAACTTAGTTCAGGTTTTTTTTTTGTATGATTCTTGTTTAAGAAAATTCATAGTATGTTTCAAATAATTATGAAGAATGTGGCGTTTAAGGTCCATTAGAGGTTAAATTTAGTTTTAAGCCAATCCAGAAAACTTTTACTTTTGTTTTTTCATTTTCAAAGTGCTAAAAACCACGTGGTTTTTGAAAAATACATTTCCAATTTTAAATATGCTAACTTGAGAAAATCATTCATTTTTAAAAATAAACAACTATTCTTACAATCAGTTAATTTTTGACAGTAAATTATTTTTATTATTTTAAAACATCTCAAAAATCTTTATTTTATAAGAAATTAAACAAAAATTATTTGCTTGTAGAATTAGGCATTAATCTAATTTCAAGAAACGAAAAATTATGGTATGAAGGACCAGATGCTTAGTTCATTCCTATTTTATTTTTTTAAGATTTAGCAACTAATTTTCTTAAACTTCAGGGAAAAATTGTATTCAGATATCATAAAAGATATCATCTTTTTAAATATATGAAAAACTGCACCATCTCTGAAGATTTTAAAACTCATTTTTATAACATATGAAATATTTTCCATGACGGTGTTTGTATGAACTAAAGTAATTTATCTAAATCTACATTTTATCTAAATTAAATAAAAAGTATAAGCCTTAAATAGAAGCTTTTTCAAGCACTTCAATATTTATTTTTTTTTGTACTAAAAATGTATTAAAATTATTAAACAAGATAAAATATCAATTTAGTCATTCACAAGAAAAAATTCTTCTTCTGTCAAAGGCAAAAAGAGGCCTTAATATTCCAATGATAGATCGACTTTGATATTCTTCTCCCATTTTCAAATTTTTGGAAACTTTATTTTTCTATTCAGTAGTGAAAAACGATGACAGGATGGGATTCAAATTATGGTTAGAGATCAAGAATTCCTTTGGTATTATATTTTTAATTTCCTTCTCTCTTTTTAGAAAATAAACTTATTTTTTTCATTGATCTCAGTTATATGAACAAAAAGAATCACCATTTTAAATGTTCCAAGTCACCAACGTAAATGGAAATGTCCGGAGCACTAGAAAATCTACTAGAGACAGGTAAAGAGTTGATGAAGTTTTTTTTATTCTATATTCAAAGAAGTTGAATCAATAGTCTCCATTTTCACATTACAAGCCAAATAAAGGAAGAGCAAAAACGCAGAAACAAATGATGTTCTTGCAACTATATTTGAACAGGGATATAATGTACTCACGCCAAGTTAGTGGCTATGGAAACGAGTGACAAAATAATGCCAGAAAAGAAAGAAAAATTACATTGTGGAGATACATAGTATTTTCATTATGATAGCGGAAGAGAAGACTATCATTTAGTTCTTCTAAAAACCACCACCTTGGAAATCAAACATTGAGTTTTCAAATGTGAAAATGGTTTTGCAAAGCCCATATAGAATAAATTGCATAAATTAATTGATGATTGCGATGCCTGGAAAAATATTCGCATGATAGTCAGAGACATGACAGCAGTAAATACATGCCATATAAATGAGACTGTAAACGTATGCAAGACAATATTATATGCAAAGCCATTCATTGGATACAATATATATATTTATATATTAAAAAAGAGACATTCGGCGTTATATGGGTCAATCTTTACTTAATTCAACATTTTTGAAAAGAGTTGAAATAAGCTTTATTGAACATATAATTTCATTCAATTCTTCCTTCCATATAAATGAACAGGAAAAACAATTAATAAAAACTATAAATTTGAACACTTTTATTATTCAGATAAATGAAATAAAATCGTCCCTTATATGTGTATTGCTATTTCATAAAATGAGAATTTGATGTTTTTTTAAGGAGTTTGATGTCTTTGGAATAGTCTGACATGTTTTGTAAATTAGACAATAAAGCAACCAAAATAGTAGTTATCTAATTATAAATCGTATTGTAATTTTATATATTATAAAAATTAGTTTTGGAACTATATAATCCATAGGAAAAGAGAATGTTATAGTGAAAAATCATTATTAAAGTACAAATCATTTGGACTCGTAAATACAAAAGTAAAATAGAAAGATTTTTCTCAAAATAGAGTGTAGATTACTTTTGTATTCTTGGACGAATTATCTTCAATTTCTATCTTGAAATTATTTTCATTTACCATAAATTGTCCATAAAGTAGCCAAAATTGATCTTTACAATAAAAGAATAAGAAATTGATAGATTTTTTTTGAAATATCATATCGGGGACAATATAAGTTCCTTATATCTAATTAAGACTCTAAACTATTGGTTAAATTTTGTGTATTTTAACCAGGGCTGCCAAGTCGGAGTTGGTGGTTTTTTGGTGGGTTGGAGTAAGCAGTTAGAAAATTGGTACGGACTTAGGCTACGAAAATTCTTATAATCTATGTATTATATTGAGTGTGCATAAAGTTTTTTCTGAAATGGTTATAAATTATATGTATTAAGGTGTTAATTTATGAAACTTTAAAGTATAATCATTTATCAAATACAGTCACAATTCCTGAACATCTCTTAAGTCTAAATTATTATGTTGGATAGAATATAGCTTCTAGGCATTCTAGTTCATTACTTCGTGTAGTGAATATTAAAATTTCATAAGAGTAAAGTGAAACGTTATAGTGAAAGGTTATTTGTATTCTTGTTTTTTGGCTACGATTACATAAATTATGTACGGAAACTTATGAATGTATTAGCAATACATAGACTTTTTAACTGTTGTTCATCTTGTTAAATATATTATATTCCAAATATTTCTCTTATACCAGACACAATTATTTACAACAAATAAATACCCATAGTAATAAATTAGATCTGTATTCACAGTTTCTACAAGGTTCAAATGAATAAATAGTACTTATATGGCCTACAAAATATATTATTTAAAAAAATGGTGAGTTGGATTCGGAGTCGTGGAGACACAGACGATATCGGTGGCATTCCAAATACTAGAGTAAGAGTTGGAGTGGGAGTCTGGTATTTTATGTACCGACTTCACAGCCTTGATCTTAACTCATTCCACAAATTTGAGTAGAAAGCTTTTAATCCAATCAAGTATATATTACTAATATTGGGCTGTAAGTACAATATAGAAATTAATACATTCTACATATAATCATATATAAAACAAAATGAATGTAGATTTTTTCCATTTCTTGATTTCTTGACGCACCGCATCCAAAAAAACCTAACTCCTCTCTGGGGAGTAAAAATAATAACAAAACAATAACCAATAATTAAAATTTTTGTACATGAGAAAAACGTTACTCCCTTTAAAATGCTATGGTAGTACTTTACGAGTGTGTGTGTTAGCTGGCCCGTTAATTTGTAATTGGTAATATAAAGAAGGGATTTTCTTTTCCTTTCCAGTTGTCATTATTATTATTTAATTCCTGAGTAGTGAACATCCTTTCTTAAATAGATATAATTATATTCAGAACCTGATTGAACGTTCGAGTGTCCTCATAAAAGATGGAGCATAACCCGGAGGATTTGTTGCGGAGTTTTAATTGTAAGTCCGTTTGTAAATACAAATGTAATCCACGCTCAATTTTTAGACAAATCATTCAAGCTTGTTATTGTGACGACCACATATCTAACTAATTTGCAAAAAAAGGTTAACTTTAAGGAGAAAATAATAGATTTTCCGAATATCATTAGAAATTGTTATGAGTTGTACCTACAAGCAATGAAAATAAACCTGCTGTTGAACAAAATATTTACTCTTAAATAAAGCAGACAGATAATCATGATCAAGGAAATATTCTCATTCACTGTTATGGAATTAAATGGATTATAACTCTTTTTCATGATTGACGAACAAGGACAATATGAGGGAAAAGAGTAATTTCATCATCATTTTAACAACAACAACAAATATTTAATGCATTTTATAGTTATAAATATTGCATATTTTGATTTGAAAAAATCAAAGGGAACATCAATTTCAACGAAAAATAAACAATATCGACGTATAAATCTTATTTATTTATATATGAAGGAAAAATGACTTTTAAGCAAAATATCCTGATTTATTTGTCAATGTAACAACATCAAGAACATGCTTAATGAACTATGCCTTTGATTACAAGTCTCGGAATTTGATATCCACATTTTATCAAAATTAAATAGATTAGTGAGTCTCAAGGATGAACAGTTAAATAGTTTAACATTGACAAGTGCTATTGTTGCTAAGTGTGTCGTCATGTATGCAATTTTTTGCTCATTTAAAATTTGACAGTTGATTTTCTTGTCGACAGTTTATTAAAATTTCGATCCAGACCCAGGTTTTGGATGAGAGCACCACTCAATATCAAATTTATTCGTGAGTCAGATTCAGCCTATCCTATTCACAAAAAATTGGGCTGATGAATTTTTCCCATATTTTCAAAACCGAATCTCAATAACCCTACTAACCAACAAACAATTAGTGTGTCCTTAAAAAAACAATGTTTTATTTTCATTACGATTTGTTAGTATGGTCATGTGTGTTTCAAAATTGTAAAATAAATCAAAATGACGTCATATTAATTTAAGTGTCTTGCATAAATCATATTTGTGCAACTCATAAATCAAAAGAGGGGACAAAATCATTTTCATTGATTGAGACCAAAGCAAATCGCTCTTTCATATATTGAGACCGAAAAAATTGATCCAGGATTTGAAGAACAAAGAAAATTATGTTTATGGTCGAAATATATGTAATATTGGTGCATATCGGCTTAGAAAAAATCATTTAAGAACAAACTTGGACCTAGTCTAAACACTCAAAGATACTCACATCTATATCGCTTTACTAGAAAAAGATAATCATTTTAATGAGACATTACCCAGGAAAAAAGTTTGTATCCCCCCCCCTCCCCTTCCCTTTAGAGGCAAGTTAATGCATAGAATTTTAATTGAGAAGTACATAAATAACACAAGTATTTTTAAGGAAAACAAAAAGAAGTTATGAGATTTGATACCTCATTATAATAATACATTTTTGACAAGATGATCACGAATCCACCATTTCTATTTTAGTATACAATCAAATTTTAGGAAATTGTTTTTCAAGATTTCAAAGTTTTAACTATCGTTTTTTACTATATTCTATGTATTCGAAGTTAATTAAATGAAATTATTGTATACAAATCACAAATCCATAAAGAATTAGTATTTTATAATTAAATAAATTTGCATAGAATTCTCAAAATTTTCCGTTCATGTAATGTTGGCTACCCATTCTTCCATAAAATGATGGCTGATTAAATACAAAATTCAATTAGTTGTTTAAGTTATTGAGATTTGTTTAAGGATCATCTTGTATCATCAATTTTACCTGCTGAATTCCATGAATATATATTTGTGTAAGATATGAACAGAGCCGGTTTTTATGGGGTGAACATTTTGTTTATTTGCCTGGTCGGCCCTTACTAAGAAAATAGAAACATAGTTTTTATTTCATGAATTTGAAATTATGTTCCTTAAAAAAAAAAGAGTCAAAATTTATTTTCTAAAAAACCAAATCCAAATATAGAAAAAGGTAAGAAAACGGCACTGCACATTTATTGTTGTTTTAGGACCCACTCATGGTGCAACAGGCCTATGGTGTAATTTATGATATACCCAAAAAATTCTGTAAATATACCTTGGTACTTTATATGTCCGGTTGTAATGTTGAAATCTTATCAATCAATACTTTTAACTTTAACGAGTTAAATTGTCGTAGCCACTAGACATGACCAAAAATATTGGGTGACCAGCTTTAATGCCATGATGTCCCCATTAATCTTGAATGTGGCCCTTTCGGCGTCCACGATGGCCTCAAGACGTATCCTGAAGGTTTGTTACGTCTTTTTTATGTATTCTTTTGATATTATTGGTCCAGTGTTCGTTTACAGTGGCATTCATGGTCATGATCTTTTCGTGCCTACGGCCACATGACCTGGACTCTACATGCACCCAGAGTGCGTTGTCCAAAGGTTGTTATTTGGTCAATATAGGGACCAGAATTCTTTAGGCCACAATTTGATATATTGCTCAAACATATTTGAGCAGTTTTGGCAGTGTGGGCAGGGCGTTGTTTTGTTACAGGACAAAATTATCATCCAACAGGTATGCCGAGCACATGGGAAGAAGTGAGCCTCTAGATTTTATTTCCTGCATCAAAGATCAATCGAGTCTTCACGCGAGTGTTACCTAAGAACGCTATTTTTGTAATAACTTAAAAAAAATAAACAAAGGATATTTCTACAGAGTGTTATGAAATTCTCAACATCCCTAACTATATTATTGACCGTCTTTGTACAAATTACAAAAACCTATCAATTTACCAAAAACTTAGTGTTCAGCGTCACATCTGCTACATATGGACATATTAAAAGTAGTATTTTAGTGGGGATAACTCTACATGTATGATTTATTCACTAAACTTTTTTTGGCTAATTAAAAAGGGACTTGATAGATAAGGATCTACTGATTAGTAATCAGACGGCTCTGAGTTATTTTTGCTCTATTATAACTGATGGTCGTTTCAATTGTCTCCTATAAATAATACTGATAGGGCATATATGTAATGTAGGCAGGCCCTGTTTTAGGGTCAGTTGTTCCTTGGGGAAGATAAATTTGCAGGGCCTTTTCTGTCTTTCATTTTTTTTAGATATGATTTTTTTAACACTTTTACATTTTTAGAAAATAAAATGCTTTATGAATGTTTCTCTCTGAAAAAAACTAAAAACAACCCACTAGAGCCTCTCAATTTCCCAATAACCTAGTGTGCATAGTATATTTCAGCATGCACCCCGTACTTAGAAATACCTGAAATTGAAATATATATTTTTTATTTATGTACTCTCTGATCCTCACATTTCAGTCACGTTCTATTCATTTGGTTTACTATGGTTATTATTTATGTATAATTCGTTTGTCTCTCCATCTATAGAGGAGTACTCAAGTGTATGGTTGTAGAAAACAGGTGTATGTAAGAGCTTGGATATCTCATTAAACGAAGAGGAATAATACATACATACATATATAAGTACATTGTACACATATAAACATTATGCAAATAATCCACAGAGTACGAAGACATCGCACCTGCACTGGACCCCCTTCTGCTCACTTATGAGGAGGAAGAAATATTAACGGAAAGGAGTTAAAGAGACAGAGTGTCTATGAATCTCATTTGCATACGCCAGGCTCATAAAACAATTCGTTTTAAATTAATTATTGAAGTACACAATATGTGGTTCGTCAACCTATAAAAAAAACTGTAACAAAAAGGAATGGAATGGTATGTATTGTTTTTCTACTTCATAAATATACAGGGGCGGACTTCAAACATACACGATACTGCATATTTAAAACAAATAAGCATAACTTCTGCAATTTTTCACGGATTTTATTAGAATAAAAAAACAATTTATTATATTTTCATGTTTAGAAATCCATTTATTCAATGTAGGAACCCACTAACTACCTCAATGACTTGCTCTTTACTGCCCCTGAACCACCTGCAGACCATTTTCACCAGGTTTTTCTCAATACATCAAGGCTGGTCCTTGCCTGCAATACGTCCCAGAATAAATAATCCAGGAGATTCCAGGCTTTTGAGTTAAAAGGACAGTTGTCCTTGTCAATAAAGTCGTGGGTATACCCTTTCATCCATTCCTTGAACCTGCCAAGACATGGTAGGGTGCACTGTCCTGCTAGGAACACCTGCTGATGGTTTCAGCTAACAACTAACAAACAGATCTGAATACGAATGCTGTGTGGTGATAATTGTGTGCCTCGGGTGTACACCAATAGGAGTATATAACTCCATAGACAATTATGCTAGAAAGCTTAAATTGATGTAATAAGTTTTTATGCCATACTAGAATATTAAATTGGTGCAGTTTGTCCAAATCGGGTAATGCGAAATGGATTTATTCCGGAAGAACCAACATTTTTCAGACCTATATGTAAAAGCAAAGGAAATGTCATCTCCTAGTTACACAGATCCAAACCCCTTGGACTACTCTATGCCTGGAAGAGACAGCCCAATCAACGTGCACATAACACTGTTGACACCTTGAAGGCTTCCACTCTCGAGACAGTGTTCAAAATGGACGACAGAGCCAGGTTGGGGATGTGGTTGAAGGTGGAAGTGGTGAGTTTGATTGTTTGAATTCACTATGGATCCCGACATGTAAGAGCAAATCTTCACTCAAATTTGAAAAAGTCCTTCAAACTCACATTTGTGTTAACAGGACACAATTATTCTATACCAACTAACAAATAAACTTCTGGAACATAAACTAAAACTTATCAAAATCTTAGAATGAATTATATATGTGGTGTGCCAACATAAGAATAATCTTGAACAAAACCAAGGAAGGGAGAACATCTCAATCGATATTTTTACTTCAAATATATAAATACAGCCTCATATTTCATAAACATTTTTGAGTGAATTAAAGTATTTCTAATCAAATTTATGGGATGAGTTAAGGATCAGGGGTGTCGGTAGGGGCGGGGTGGAGGGGCTGTAGCAAAGTCAGGAATTTTTGCTTTTTAATTTTATATTTGAAATTTTTTTCAAAAAGCTTAATATTTTTTTTTTTTTCAAATAACTTAATAATTGAATTTTGAATCCCAAAAAAATATACAAGAATTTATAATTTATTTTAGAATCTTTATTTGATTGAAGAGAATCACATTGGGCCAAATATTGCCTTTCAAAATATTTTTGCAACTATCCATTTAAACTTCTTTAAGTGCAATTTGCATCTCACTTGAGGGTTTGTTAATTGAAAATGACGATAATTCGTGGAAAAATAGTAAAAGTAATCTATACTTCCTTTAGAGAAAAAAATAATCAAATAAAAAAACACTATTCAGATTATCAACAATAACAAAACTCGTACACTAAATAATGCTTAAGATTACTCTTTGTTGAAAGCGCAAAAACTATTTAGCTCGTCGAAGGTAAAATTTTCTACAACTATACGTATGCCACCGTTTGAGAACAACTAGTTTAGAGTCTTTATTTGCTTATATGTAATACTTTTCTCACAAAACATAGTTTTTTTTTGGGAAAAAATATCCAAAATTTAATTTTAACTATAAAATTTAAAAAAAAATTTCAAATGCTAAATTTTTTTTAATAATCTATAGGTATTTCAAGAAAATTAAGTAATAAAAAAATTCATATAATAAACTTTCTAGTAATAACAAAAAATCCAAAATTTTCCCAATCCCTCCAGACGCCCCAGAATACCTTTAAAAGGTCATGCAAATACGCTTAATATTAGTAGAATCTTAATTATTTAAGCATTGATAATTCCTTTTTACTTTTTTTATGAATAGATGTTGATTTGAAAGGGATATTATTATCACATACATATCACATATAACATCGAGGGGGGGGGGATTCGTTATTTTCTTGTAGGTGGTTTTTTCCCCCTTATATTGTTATTCTTATGATTATCTGCATTCTTAATTAAAAGTTCCTATACAACAAATGTAACATACATACCCGTACGTACATAGAATGTCTGATATTTATTTTATTTTTAGAACAGGAATGCCTTTGGAGTAACTCCTACGTCAACTTTTGATGATGAATCCATAATAATTCATTGTGAAGGTACCAATCTAGTGCCTTTCGTAGCTTCTCCTATTTTTGCATTGTACATATCCTGTGTATCAATATAAAAACAATATTTGTCTTATTACGTTACCAATAAATAACATATATGCAATTTGATTTCAAGTATTTACTTGATTTCGAAATGTAATAATAATCTATTAACAAATACGGTGAAATATTTATGATCTTCATATCTCTGTTAATATCAACATCACAAAAATACTATTTATCGACATTTGCTTAAATGAATCTTAATAAAGAAAAAATGCTGTCCAATTCGGCCTATGTTGTAAAAACAGGAATAGGAATGACTTAGATAACGATAAATGTAAGTAGTTGCAAGTGCAATTGAGATTTTATAAGTTTTATTTGTAACCTGTACAATATATAATAAAAGAGTGTTCGTTATCAATGCAAATATTATTAACATAATTATGTATATCAGTTTTGGTTTTTCGTTAATGTTGATTGCAATTTATGTATGAATACATACTCTATTGATCATTTTTAAATAAAAAATATTGCAGGATTAAGCAAACGTAAAATATAAAGTCTACAATCAATAGGCCTTAGTTGCACTACTTACTAGTGCAAGGGATTCGAGTTGCGCGTGCGTCTCATTAAGCTAACGCTTCTGACTCGTGAGAAATAACAATGTCGCTATATTGATGAAAATATTGCAAGCGGGAGTGTGCATATAGGATGGAACATGTATACAGTTTGCAATGTATACATATAGTGCTCCCTGATGTAAATCATATATATATTTGATACCTGATATTATCATGAGGTCGTTTTATTATAATATTGCAGGGGTGTGGGTATAAATAGAGCAATGTTACTATTTTGTTTTTTATTGGTATCTGGTGTATGTCATAATCAATAATGAAAATCCAGAATAGAATAGGCATGTTAAAAAAAGCAAAAATCAACATGATAACCCTGACAATTGGAAGAATATTTAGGAGGAGAGAAAGAATAATGATCATGACGTTTCATTAGATCAGCTACAATCAGCTGTGACAAGAGAAGAAGGAGACAAGGATATAAAAAATGACGTTGGCTAGAATGAATCCGATTACGATCCCCCATTCCACTCTGAGTCCAACGGTTGTAGCTCCACAACTAACCCTCAGGGTTACACTCCGTCTTTTATGAGCACACACGAACGTTTAAATAGGTTATGAAAGTAATTGGATCTATTTAGGAAAGGGTGTTGTTCACTACTCAAGAATTAAATGATAATAACAACCGCTAAGAAAAAGAAAATTCCTTCTTTATAATACCAATTAAAGCTAACTAAAAAGCTTAATTAATAAGAATTTTTAGTATATGTAAGTTACGATCTAAATGAAGTATAAACGCTGCACTATTACAATGAGTTTTGTTTGTTTTTATTAGTGAGATCTTTAGATATTAATGAACTTCTCCACATATACTATTATTTTTCTCAAACTTTTATTATCATTCCTTCATTCTTAAGGACAGAAAACATGAATAGATATAAGTATTGAGTAGTTACGTGTGATAGTTCTGCCTTATGTAAATCATATAAATATTTTTGATATGAGAAATAATAATGTAGTCGTGTTAATGAAATATATAAAAAGATTACTGTTTCCGTTTGTTTTTTGGTATCTTAGATATATCATCATAATTCATATGCATTTACAGTTTATCTGTTAAGATTTGAATAAAATATAAACAGCGCTATGTTAAAATGAATTTTGTTTATATTTTGTTAATACGCGAAGACTAAAGTATTCATTAGACATCCAAACATATTAATAAAAAGGTTATTCAGCCAAATTTTCTCTTTCCGAAAAAAATTAACTGCAAAATGATTTATTTTTTTTGCAAATTTGTTTTGCCTAAAAAAAGAAGATATTTGGTACTTATTTTAAAACTTTATTTGTCGAAAAAAAATCTTATAGTATCAGTTCTGACATCTGAAGGTTTTTTATAATGAAGACTATATAGATACAAATAACTTGTGGGATTTATATAACCGGTTCTATCCGTGTCGAAACAGTTCGAAAAAATATCCAAAATCCACCCTTAGTACATAATAGTATATTAGCACTTTGGTAAATAGAACATTTGATCTCGCATATACAGAATAGAATAATGAGAAAATGAAATATCAGTTTCCAAATTATTTGATGTAAATTGCGTAAATAATGGATACTGAGGGAAATCCATGAAACGGACTCATAAATCATGGAATCCAAGAAGGAAAGGCAAAATATTCCCTTACACTTCTTGTATAAGATGATTAATTTGGCAATGATTAATAAAGCAATTATTTCATGGTGAGCTTGTGGCATAAATGAAATTATTATTTCAGTTTGCGTTTTCACAGTCGTTACAAGTTGCATAATAAGCCGAGATCGGAGTAATTACAAAATGCATAAATTTTCACAACAAAAGTCTAAACATTAATTCATTACAGGGTGTTACTCTAAACTGCTGTAAAAAATTCATTTCTAATAAAATTACATTATTATGGCCCTCCCAAAATGTCTAATGATGACATCATATCAAAACCACCGTCATCTTCATTGCATATATCAAACCTATGTCCCGCAATAAAGAAAAAAACCCTACAAAATCAATTGCTACTCAGCAATTTCCTCCAGGCTGTGTTGAACTATTCTTCATTAAAAAGTAGATGAATAAAATATGACCTTGAATACGTGTGAAACTCTTTATATCTTTTTTTTTTCATTCCTTTCAAATGTTGTTATCATAATGATTTGAATTATGTGGAGTAACACTCATATCAGAGTTATATGTGCTGTTGTTTCAGACCTAATCCATTTGGACAAATCCAGTCTTAGGACACGTCCTTCAGACTGTCAGAACTAAAACTGATTAAAGAAATAGGAAATAAAGTTGAGTGACGTCCTAATTCAGCCAACTACATAAACTTTAGAACTGATATGCAGGACTGAACTGGACCAGACCCAGACTGAGCTGGAAGGGACTTCATTCCTAAATAAGGACACAACACTAGGTGTAAGTACTTGTATGGCCAACCTTACAATTTCTGGAATGTTTGGGCAGAAAGCGGCTTAGCTGTAGTTATGAGATGAAAGAAATGGAAATCGTTGAGTGTCATTTTTTTGATTTACTATTGTTTTAATAGGCATTTCCTTATAATCTTTTTAGATATGGTAAATCACTTATACTTAGTGTTGTAAAAAATATGAAACGCAATATTTTTTAGAGTTACAAACCAGAGCAGAGTTTTTTATTATGTTTTCCAAAGCTGTTATGATTATGATTTAATTCTTTATTGGAGAATATCTTATAATATAAGTAGTGTTTGTGCTCATAAAAGATAGAGAGTAAAAATGAGGGTTTGATCGGGAGTTATAAGTGACAAAGTTCGACTCAGATTACAATTGAGGATTGATAATGGGGTAATTGCTACCCCATGTCCTTGATAAATACAGAGTGGGATGGGTGTTTATTTCCTTCCTCTCATGGCTGCTTGCAGCTAATCTATTTCTAAAATATCATGACGACTATGCTTCTCTCCTCGAAAATAATTAGGGGGAAATTTTATACAAATGAATTGAAGACAATAATCCAGTTGATCTATGAGCTCAAAATCCAAAACTGATCTCCTTTTTTCTCTGAGTCATCAGAATTCGGAAATATCTAGTATTATAGTAATTTGGAACTATGAGCAATCACCAAATTAAAAGTAGGATTAATAAAACTTATGTGTAAAGTGTTTTTTATGATTAAAAAGTATTTTTATTGATTCTGTATCTTGTTCTGAACTCGATATATTTCCATTTGTAGGCTGAAAAATGATGAACAACGACACTCTTCTTTAGACCCTTATAACTTATTCATATTACATAGTGATGAGGAATATCATAGCTTATACTCTAGAAAAATATCTATTTAAAAAATATGCAACTCTAAGGATTTATTTCCATTTTTTTTTTATGTGATCTCATTTTGAAATATTAAAGTAACTACTCATCGTGAATGGATCTTTTTATTGTTTCGATCCTGGTATCTCATCGCCAAGGAGGGAATCCACTCTACTCCCTTATTGGTTGTGGTAGTTTTCATCCAATGAATTTCCCTCTTCGTCCCTTGCGTAATTCGGAATCCGATTTCAAACATCTCTCGAGATGTTGACAATTTGCTAGTAAATCTCCATAAAAAATGGGATCACTACAAAATGGAACAAAAATCCTTGGAGATGCAAATTTTTGAAATAAATCTCTTCTTTTTTTTTTTTTTAATTATGCATTGAATTTTATAATCCCAAATATTTTTCCGAATTCAGATGACTGAGAGAAAAATTGATATGAGTTTGTAATTCTGCACTAAAAGATAGATTCCTTTCGTGGATTGAATTCATTTATACAAAATGAGCGTTTGTTCTTCTCTATTATCAACGTTCAAAATACGAATAATAACTCATTAAAGATGCAAGAAATGTTCTGATAGTATTGAGTTTATGATAGGAGAGAATAAATAGGGTTCTTTATTCTTGTTACTTGCTCAAGATGAAGTTTGGGATAGGGTTGAAAATAATGTGGAGCATGAACAATGTACTAGTTACTGTTGTATTTTTTTAAAAAAAGTAAAAAATCTATCAAATTTTTTTCATTCTCAAAAGACAAAATATCCTTTTTTTATATAAGGAGTTAGTCCTAAAGAGCAAACAAAAACAACAACAAACCAGACACCCAAAATGATTAACCACACAGCCCTTATATTTATTGTATAAGTCCCTTTTGTAAATGTATATACCTACCAAACAAAACAAAACAAAACAAAATAATATATGAATAAACAAGAAAAGGAGTGGTCAAGTAAACACAAGGGATAATATGCAAATAATTTGTTAATCTTTTTGTGCATTCTCCAAAGATAAAATAAAAAATGAGTGTACATTACTCACTAATTATTACATCTACAATCTACATACATACTAGTGTTGAGACTTGGTCCGAGACCGAATTTTTTATCGGTTCAGTACTATGTATTTTTTTTTCTTGATTCATTTGCAGGATTATATTTTGGGAGAAGGCTTGGTTTTTGGATTTTCTTAGAAAAAAGTCGAAAAATTAAGGAAATTTTAGGAAAATTTATAAAATCTACCGCTGTTGGCAACAAAATAATTTTTTTTGAAAAAATTTCGGAAATGAAATTAAATTTCAAATATTAAATATTTAGATGAAAAGTTTGAAAATTTAATTTCAAAAAATAAATTTTTCCAAAAAAATAGTTCAAAAATCAACGGTTGATAACTAAAAATTTAAATTTTTTCGTAAGGTTCTAACATTACATTTTTGAAAAAAAAATTCAAAAACCAAGAATGATGTATAAAAAAATTAAATATTAAATTTTTGGTACAAAAATTTAAATATTAAATTTTTGGTACAAAAATTTCCAAAATCCATGGTTATTAGCAGACAAAATTTAAATATTAAATTTTCTAGTAAAGCAAAGACTTCCTTAATTTGGTTCTGAAGGGGCTAAAGCTCCTCTAACCACCCGCCTCCAGACGCCCCTGTATTGAGACACTTATTTCTATTCATTTCAAACGATGAACAAAAATTTAATTGTTGTCAAATCATGGAACAATTTGTTTGATTTGAATCTATGAACTGATTTTCTCCACACCTCTGATTGATGAGTCGTACAAATATGATTTATTTTACAAATTTTACTTCTTATGACGTTAATATAGGTCTATATTTAAAATTTTAAAACACAGCTGACGTTATTAAGAATTTATCTATTTAGGATTAATTTTAAATGAGACCAATCCAGGCCAAACTTTTTGTAAGACAGATCCATGCGGATTTTTTTCTATTGAACCGATTTAGACCGGAAGGTTATGTGATCAGTTCGGACTAAACTTATGTAACACATCGGTAACATTACTCTATTATACAATCATTCCTCCAAAAAAGCTACAAATCAATTGGTAGAAATTGGTGAGTGAGTCGTAAGTATGGAATTATTATCCAATGATTCTTTGGAAGTGTTAAGAGCTTATAAAGAACTAATTTAAATCCAAACATTGGCTGAAATTTAATCGTTTTCAAACTGGTGACTAATTTGTTCGGCCACAATTAATGGACCTATTGTATACCCATTTTTGATTTATGAGTTGCACAAGTATGATATATGCAAGTCATTACACTTCATATGACGTTATTGTAGGTCATTGTTAACATTTTTAAGACAACTGACGTCATCAACAATTCATTTATAGAATCGGTCTAGACCAAACTTTAAATGAAACTGATCCAGACCGAATTTTTCTCTGGACTGTCCTTGACAGATTTTTTCTTTTAAATCCGTTAAAACTGATTTTCTTTTCAAAACATCATTGCTTATATTGTATCATACAACCTTTGCTCCAAAAAGAAACAAAAAAAAAGGCCAAAAATCAATTGGTAGCAATGGGCTAATATTTCCCCACTATAGAATAATTATTCAATAATTGTAGTGAATTTTTAACAGGTTCGAGAGCTCACTCAACGTTAAAAAACACCTATTTGAAGAAAAGAAGAATTTACATTGGCAGCTGAGAAGAAAAGACACTCTATATTTTCGTGTTAGGGAGTTAATGCCGTGTTACAGGACGGAATTAGTTCGGTTCTCTTTAAATCAAAACAGTCTCTGACCGGTATAGGATTTTCAGACGGTAACCCAACACTAATTCGAATATAGTACCATTTTGAAGAAGTGTCCATTAACATATTATTTCGATGTTTTAAAACTCAAGGATAAAATAAACGTACAGATGTACATATGTACGTACATAGATTGTGAAAGGTACAATGACATTGCAAAATGCCTTTTGTGGATGTTTATTCAGTAAGCACTTACTCACTCGATTACTTACAAGCAAACCTATACTCAACCAAAAATAAATATTTCACAAAGACATACGTAGTTAACAGCTTAATTAAACCAGCAAGACTTGATGTTGTTCATTTAAGAGGGATTTGGTATGATGGGAAGAAATAGGATTTGTAAACCTGTGACTAGTGTTGTGTCGGTCCTTATATAGGACCGAGGACTAGAGTCCAGTCCAGTCCTATCTCATACAGTAAATTTCTACTTGTGGGTCTATTAAAGAAGGTAAAATTGTAACTTTAGTGAGGGTGTTTTTCCTTTTTAATTATTTTGTTATGTAATAAAATAAATTATATTACTGGGTGATAATGTAATAAATTACATTGTATTATTATAAAAAAAATACTATTTTTTGCAAGATATGTGCAATAACCTTAATACATATTTCATATATTTTATTTGGGTTAATAAACCTTAGACAGTCCTTAAAACTGGTACTATGACATAACTGAAAAATTCAGGACCGAGACAACACTAATAAAACAATCCCTTGTGACGTCATTAAGATTGTTTTTCCATTTTTTAACTATTCCGTTATTTGTTTATTAACATGGAATAAATTATATAACTTGGTTAAAAATAAATATGTTCATTTTATTTTGCATTACAATGAAAATATATATACTTTTTTTGCAATATGTGCCATGTTTTTTTTAATAGATATCTTGTAGGTATATATATTATTTGGCTTAATAAACCATCGACATTTGTACGAAAAATTAAAAGGATCGACATTTAAGGTCTGTAACTTCCATTAGGAATGGGTTGGCTCCACAGCATGATTTGATTGAATTACTTTGTTTTTTTAGAAAAGATGTCCTTAAAAAGATTATTTTCTTATAATAATTTGTTCTTCTATAAATATATATATATATTTTTTTTTTGGAATTGGTAATCTGAAGAATGCATTTTCTTTTCCTTAGCAGTTGCTATTATTATTTAATTCCTGAGAAGTGAACTCTTTTTTCTAAATAAATTCAAAACCTGATTAAACAGTCCTGTGTCCATATAAAAGACTGAGTGTAACCCAGATGATTTGTTGCGGAGTCTTTGTTGGACTCAGAGTAGAATTAGGGATCGACATTCAAGTAATTCTGGCCAATGTGTTTGTTTATTTCCTTATCCCCCTCTCCCCTTATCACAGCTGATTGTAGATGCTCTCCTCCAAAACATTCCTCAATTTGCCAGAGTTACCATGTTGTTTTTTCGTTTTTTTTTTAACATGCCCATTATAAACAGGATTTTTATCAATACAGTTATGACATAAAAACAGCCTTGTTACTAGGTCAACCTGTGGGCTTTGACCCCCGATGGGGTTCTGTCATTAATTTCAGGGGTTTTTTATTTCATTTTAAGACAAATTTTATTATTATGTTATGTGAGACTATGAACATAACATAAATCTATTATTTTGTCTAACTGATTAATTTTCAATAAAATAATTCCAGCCATTTTTTATACAGACAGGAATATATGGTGTTGGTCATAAAAATTATTTATATTTTCTTTCTTCTCTTTTTGTTTGAGTAAAAGCACATTGTTACCTAATTTGATTATCTCAACCTCTCTTCCAAAAGGAAACATGAAAAAAGGCATAAAATCACATGGTAGTTAAACAATTTGTCTCAACTATGTTGAAATGTGTTCACGGCAACGTAACAAGAGCTAATTCGAGTTCAAATAATCAACGCTCAGAGCATTGATAGCGGGAATAGACACCAAAAATCGATAGTTAACAGCAAACTACAGTGTTATTTGTAAGTTAGTGAGGAAAACCATGGTGAGGCATAGACATAGGCAGAAACTAAAGAAAAATAGTTTTTTGATTGAGCATGGTAGGACCATTGGTAAAACCCAAGTGACAACAAGAATACTCATTTGTCGTCAAAGGGGTGTTGAGGGTGCCATAGAATTTATCTGTAGCTAACTACACAAAGTAATCATACATGCTCTTACATACCAAGAGATAATGATAAAGTACCTTAAAAGTGACTTGTTACTTTGAAAAAAAATATCACACAGTCAAAAAAATCTCATTAAGCTAACAGGTCGTTTCGTAACTTTTTTATAGATTTGCGTAAGGTATACCCCATTTAGTCCTGATTCGTTCATTTTTAATTTATCTTTACACAGCACGAATAGTTTTTCGCTTGAATAACTAATCAAATCTATGATTTGAACGTGACAAGAATAAAATATTAGTTACTAAACATTTACAATCTCAACAAGTTCAGTATATTCGAACATTCTTGATTGTATTTGTATCCAACCCTCAAAATCATAATCTTTTTGTCATAAAACAAAACATTATTTATTTGTATTAGCTATTTTCTGAAAAAACTTATAATCATTCTTTTCCTCTTGGTCTCTATCCATTAAAGTCTTGCTAATTTCTTTGTCTCATTGTCCAAAGCTACTAGATTAAAGAATTGGTTTGTTTTTTTAGTTTTGATCTCTTGAAGTCTTGGTCTTAACTAGTCCATGGGAAAGGATTTCTTTAATAGAATTAGAATAGTAAAAAATAAACTTTTACCTGGGGGATGCTTTTATTTATGTTGTTGTAAGGAATCTGAACAGTGATTTTTTTTTTTAATTTCCAAAGCTTTTATCATTATTTATTGACTAGTGAAGAGAATACTCCTGAGTTTAGTATCAACTAAATAAGTGAGCATAGCCTGAGCTAAATACCTGAAGAAAGTTAACACGAATAATTTGTTCTGATTTGTTCAGGAGTTTTAGGTGTAAGTCCTTGTTGGACTCAGAGTAGAATTAATGATGGATAATGGAGTCATTCCTACCTGTGTTCTTGTTAGATATGATGTCAGATTTATGTTTATTTCCTTATTCTCATATCTACTTTTACCTAATCTAATAGAATGCTTTCGATTTTTGAAGTTGCCAACAGGTCATATGATTTACATCTCTAAACATAACACAATTAGGTATTATAATTGAGGATGTCATTTTTGGAAGAAAAAAACGGTTGTTATGTGTGCTTTTTCTTATTTTGTTTTATTTTTTAATATTTAGTCATGGTGTTAACTCCTTCCTCTGAAGTAAGCATTCTCGCCTATCTTTGTAGTAATTTGTTTAAAAATGCATAGTCATATATATATTTATGAATTGAAATATACTTATAATATTTTCCCGGCACTAAATGTAAGATTATCCACTTTATACCATTGATTCATTTTATCCCTTCAAATTAAGAGACAGCTAATAGTAACACGGGTCTTAATTCAGTAATACCATAAATCTCGCTCCCGCCTTCTCCTCACAATTTTTTAGTTACAGAACAGGAAACTTGATAAATATATCGTGTAGAAGTAGAGAGAGAGAAAGAAAATAAGAAATCAAATGTGAATATTATTTATAACACACAACAAGAAATAAGCTGAGTTACTTGATTGGCTGGTGAGTAATCCATCATCTACCATTAAGATATACTAAATCTATGAAATATATCAATTATTTCTTCCAACATGGCGTCGTGTACATACATATTTATGTAGAATGTAGGTATATACATTATAGTGTTGTGTCGATTTGAGCCGAGTTGGGTCAATGAATAAGAGACAAAACTAAGTGGCTACTTTTCATGTACCATAATTTTGGCTTTTTTTAAGTAACTGTGAGATCGTGTAATTCCTTAAAAAACCGTAGTCACGTCTTTACCTTTATTGTTTAACGCAACCTTTTATACAAAAAGAAGCTGGAAGGATTTATGATTCCATTATTTCAAAGAATTGTTCACATCATAAAAAGAGCCAATTCTAATTTAACTAATCAGCAGTAAGAACAAGGATAAGAGGAAAATAAGCGGAAACATTGACAGCTGTGTTAAGAGGTAAGGCTTTGTGGTATATATGGTCTGTCTCGACAGAGATAAGAAGGACCCTATTAGAAATTTTGATTAATTATATAATCCTTTAGTAACTGCGTCGTCACAAAACTCAAAATATTTAATGAGGTTGTTGAGTGACATTATTGGGGTTTTTTAAATTGGAAAATCGACTCAATATATGACTTGAGTAAAAAAATAATCGAATTAAGTCAAGAAGTCAAACCAAATCAACACCGGGAGATCCATTGAAATCTGAACACTTGCGAATTCAATAATTAAATACGGTTGAGCGATTGAAAGTATGTAATCCATATTTCGATATATTATAGCATAAACAATAAGTTACAAAGCAAAACAACTCTGAGCTCTACCGTACAAGTCGAGAAAATGATTGACGAATTTCCATTCGTGCACTCTGAAGAATTGGACGTCTCCAGGTTCACCGTGTACGTCGCAGCAAGTCCAAAACGTTAGACAGGAAGAATGGCTATATTAAAAAGGTCAAACTGGATCTGAAGGAGTTAAAGAAAACAGTCAAGGCAAATCCCCTCAAATCCATAAGGACATACATATGTAAGAGATGTCTACGTTTTACAAGAGACTATGCAAAGAGCTTTTAAAAAAGTGGATAGAAAGAGGCGTATGAGGGTAGAGAAACAACTTTTGAGATCTTTTATGACACTTTTGTCTCCCCCTCCCCATACAGGCCTGATGACAATGCCCTTGACTACACCTTTAAATATATGTCGAGGGGAAGGCCTACATGTGGAGCCAGTACCATGGCTTGCGCCGACGCCTGGAAGCCATGTTTGCAGCATTGGGTTGTCACATAAACAATTAAGTGATCTCAGACAAACACAGAGTGTGAGAACATAACTTACTTTTTTTAAAAGTCCATTGAACAAGTTTAATTTTTTTGTTACATAATGATAGTACGAATTTAAACTTATATTTTAGACAATTTTGAAAATCCATTCAGATAGGGCATCATGCCCCCTTTCTCCCATTCATAACTTCGATGTTTTAATACCAAGTGATATTTTCATTTTTTTTTCTCTTTTAATTACCTTTCATTGAGAGGTTTTAGAGAGATAAATATTTATTCAAAAGAGGAAAATGTAGTTAACAATTCATTTTTATGTTATAGTTGTGAATGATTAATTAGTTAAATAGGTAATTACCAAGTTTAATAAAAATACAAGGCTATACCATAACGCAGCACGTTTTTTAATAGTGACGTCTGAGAGTATAACTGTTATCAAACTGTATAACTGTTTCGCAAAGAAATATTGGTTTTTCCTGGTGTTAATTACCTTACTCAGACAAAGTTATTTGCTTTCAAATATTTTATCGAATTTCAAAACAGAAAAATGAACAGAAAAATCCCGTTTTTGTAAATTAGAAATGGAAACAAATAACGAATTTTCATAAATAGCAACACTAAAACTCCAGAAGTTTAATTACTATTAGTTTTTTTTTATTATTATTCTGTTAAACTATTTTTGGCAATATTTATTTTTGACGGCAAAAAGACGTTCCTCACTACTCCAGTGCATGATTGCAAATACTTGTAATTTCAAGAAAAAATATAAAATTTTGTATCTACTATGAGACCACACCTACCTTTTACTATTTCTTCAGCCTAATGGCAAAGCATTATAGAGAAGAAAGTTATGTTGTCAAACATTGTACATAATATACCTCAAGTAATTGCACATCGATGGACCTAATTTGAACTAGGCTCCCTACCACACGTCAATTCATTTTATAATCTTTATATTAAGTAATTAATATTCATAATACAATCAATTTTAGTTTAGTTATTCATTTAAAGGCGCTCAAAAACAAAAAAAACTAACACTTATGGGCGAGCAACCTCTAGTAAAAAATAAAAATAACATAAAACTATAATTAAAATTCTATTCACAATGTATTTTTTTATGAGGTAGGTTTGTTTAAATAATAAGAATTAAAATATTTTAAATGGATTTATTAAAAAATGGTAGAATACTCGATATTTCTAATAATCAAATGTAGGCAAACTGGCCTGCCTAACACACCCGAAAAGCCAAAGCCATTCTCTCTCTCAACAATAACAACATCTGGTTTTCATTACAAGCCGAGTAAGTGTATAATAGTTAAAATATTTATGTATTCGTATATAAAATGCCTATTCAATGGGGATCCTACATAAATCAAAACAATGACAACCATACAGAAAATACAAACATCATCATCATCATCAAATCATAACTCCTTCGCAAAAAGAACACATTTCCCTCGCTGCTTAGGTTAATAAATATTTGTATACTTACATTTGATGCTAATCAAACTGGGATATCGTACCTAGTTGTAACCAAAATAATGGTTTTACTTCACAACATCTTGAGGGATAGAACTATAGGCATAACACATGGGTTGAAAAGTGAACGAGTCTAAATTTGGATGAGATGTGCGGCAGATGTTCTTTTCCAACACTAACTGCTAAGTCCAGAGATTTACGGATGGAAGAGAGGTACATAAAAACAGGCCAGAAGTCAGCCATATTGTTGCTGCAGAAGTTTTGATCCTTCTTTGCTGTAATGAGATATAATAGACTGCTTGATGTTATATGCAGTCTGGATGGACATACCAACCGTCTCGGTAACCTTATCAGTTCCGACACCGGCCCGGAGGAGATGCCACATGGGTAGCCTTTGTAATTGATGCTCCGGAATTTTTACGCTTAGAGACAGTGGACAAAAACAAAACTTGTTTGTTTTTGTTTCAGCTGTCGTTTTGTTGCATAATCGAACCTCGTAGGTAAAAAAAACCAGGGATCTAAAATAGTAATTAAATCCTACTCAAAGTTTTGAGACCCATTCTGTAATACTAGCAAATGAAAATGGAATGGTAGCCTCATTTATAAAGGGATGAGCTTTGTTTTCTTATAAGTAGTTTGTTTACATACTCGAGCATAGTGGCGCCATCTTGCGTGTGTGATTGTTTATTAGTATTTTGTATACTTTTTCATTTATTTCAAGAACTAAGTAAATCGGTGCCATTTTGCGGATTTTTTTAAATCTTATAAATACTCTCATTTATAATTAAAATGGCTGATGTTACAAGATGCCATACAAAATAAAAAACAAATGTATCGAATATCAAAATACATGTCATCTCATATCAAATTTAAGATATTTGTAAATGTGTAGGCTTTTAAAAAAAAGTTAATGTAAAAGCTCAATACATCACTAATACATTGACCAATAACAATATGTTTACTTAATAGTGAAATTAAGACATTTTACGAAAGATTCTATCTTCAGCCCATGTCCACCCATGATTTAAAAATAAATTATTCATTTGCATAAGTCATAATATAATTATTAGTGAGTATTTTTTTTTTTATTTTATCTGAATATATTATGTATGTACCTACGAATAATATTAACAATTATACTATGAAAAAAATATGCTAATGAGACTCCAACTTGCAAAAAATAAAATAGAAATATATTAAAGACTATCAACAACTTTTTGGTTTAATTTGAGGTTCTGCGAATCATATTATGTATGTACTACGCCTTTCTGTGGAACATAATAAAATGTTACTACTATAATGATTTTTTCTTACTTTAAAAAAATTCAAATACAAAAGTACCTCGGTAGCTTGTTCTACTTACTAGTTGAACAAAAACTTGAATTTAATTAGGCCTTATCCGGCTAACGTTAAAATTCACAATCAAATCTTTTGTGAGTTGTCTATTAGAAATGTATCTAAACGGTAGTTCTTTTAAACGTTCGCAATTTTCTCTGAACTCATCCAAACCCTCTACAAAACGGTTTTAATATAAACATACTCTAATGGAGAGTAAGTACGGTACAAATGCTACTCTTCCACGTCAGTTGTTCATTATGCTTCCTTACGACAACATACCCTCGTCTTTTTTTTAATTGGGAATAAAAACGTTGTACACTTTTGTGTATTTTGTGCAATTAAAATGGTAAAATGGACAATGTGTTTTCGGATAAAGCAATCGAATGCATTACTCAATCTGTCCAAAAATCCAAAAAAAGTGTTGAACATCATGTTGATAATCCACTCATGATGATTTGTTAGAAGGTTTGTCACCCAGAAGCGCCAAAATCGGGAGAAGTCCTGCATTGTTGAGGAAAATAAACCCAATAAAAAATGAGAATAATCCCAGCCAATCGATAAATGCGATCGCTGATAGCTTCGACGTTGCGTCTTGTTCAACTGTCCATCGTGTCATCAATAAAGACCTAAGTTACCAAAACTATGAACGTCGCAAGGTGCAGCTTCTATCCCCAGTCAAACAGGGAGAAAAGGGTAACCCTTTAATCAATCTAAAAACAAAAGCCTCCGTGAAAGATTTTGTCTGGTTCTTCTCAGATGAGAAAACTTTATGGCAACAATAAATGTTCAGAAAAAAGTTCTTATAACGTCCGTAGTATTATGAACTAACAGCAAGTTATGGTTCTTGGAGTTTTTATGAGTGAATGTCACGTTATACCACCATTCAATTTCAAGCAGGGCCTGAAGGTCAACGCAAAGATCTACATCAGTGTTTTGCAAACCAAAGTCTTACTCTAGATCTGCAGCATCATTAATCGTAGATCTGGCAGCAAGACCAATATGTTGCTACTACGCCTGTCTGTGGAACATTATAAAATAAACTTTTTTAACACAAAAAAAGAAGACTCGATTTTCTTGATTCTGAGAATGTTTCACCGAGTTTTTGGTAGTCCATGTTAAATGGATTACCATTAAAGGTCCTCAAAACACCAACATTTGCAAGAGAGCTGGTATAAGGAGAGCATTTACGGACTTTACACAGTGGGACGATCAACGGTTGATTCCCTCGGAGGAGAGTCCGAATAATACTTATCAATCGAAAGCCTTGGCTTCGACAGTATTATTTTTTTCAATAATAAGCAATGCTTCATTAACACACTAAATAATTTTTTTATCCATTTTTGAACAATGACAAATGTTGCTTCGCTCAGAATGCTATATCTCAAGAACTAAGTTTCTGGATAAACTTGTGCACATATTATGCCCTGCTGAACGTTGATTGGTTGAGTTTAAATGAATTGTGCTCGTTAAGCTGTAAATAATTTCCTCTTGTTAAATAAATGAAGAAGAGTCCCACACTGTTGGGACGAATGAACTGACTATCAACTGATTTTGAGTCTTTTTATTTTACCGATTTTATTTTTTCAGAAGGAAAAAATAATAGTTCCTATACATGTGAGATCTTAGAAAAATTATCTTTGAAGTGAACAATTTTTATTTAGAATTCTAGCTCTTTGAAAATGAGTGGAAAAAGATGGATAAATCCCAGCTCATATGCATTAGTTCTCGATCATAATTCCTAATTGGAAAGATTGTTTTTCCTTCAATATTTAGCACTTTGTAAAAAAACTATTTTAGAAGGATTAACAAATCTTTTAAAAGTGATTCAGAAATTGCCCTAAAGCAAATTTGTCCTCAATAGTAGAAAATCGTGAAACACACCAAAAGACGTTTACACTTTTTATCTGTCAAAACCAAACTAACAATTCAAAATGGCTGATGTTATCAACATACGTTGGTGGACATGTGTATCAACAGAATAAAAAAACTCATTTGAACATCAAATGACAGTTGAATTCAGATTTAGAAAGTAACGGTTTCTTTTTGATCAGAGTAATATAATATAATCAAGGCCTTTGTAAAATTATATTACCATGACAAAAGAGCAAAAAAAAAAGTTTCCCTCTTTAAACAAACGTCATCTTCCCCCTGCCTAACAATTTTCTTATTGAAGGAGCACAAAAAAAGGGGGGAAAAACAAAACAATACGTTCCTATGTTTATTACTTTATGGTCAGTCCTCAAGTAAAAGAAACAAACAAAAAACCATTTACTCTCTGGCTCTTTTTGATTGTCTCATAATTTTTTATACTTCCTTATAAGTATTGTAGATATAGTGAACTACATCTAAAGACTGTCCACAGATTTTAGTACTCATACATACATACATACATTATAGGTCAAAAAATGATGCGTGAATTTTGCCTAAGGACATTTTTCCTTAAAGCCATTTTGTCTTAAGGATATTTCTCCTTAATATGCATATGTAAATAAATGAATTTATTACGTGTAATTGTTTATTCTTTGTTGAAATGGAGATTTCTTCCGAATTTTTAAATCAAAATACGCAATATTTATTATTGTAACACTTTTTACAATGCATTGAAATAAAGCAAAAAATACGAAGTTACTTTTTCTTCAAGCTATTATTAAATGCATTAAATATTTGTTTTCTGTTTGAATAATAATGGAATTATGATCTTGCCTAATAGTATGCTTGCTCGTCAATCCATAAGACTAGTATGAATTATTCATCATGCCTAATGACAATTACTAACAGAGAAGTGATTAGCAATTCTTCTAATCGAATAATTGCTGTGCATATATATTTTTGTTTTCATATGATACTCACTTTTTTTACCTATTTTGTCTCTTGTTCGAATTTATTACATAGTGAGATTTTGTTAGTGTATTCATTGAAATTTTAGAATATTATTCTATCATTTTTCGGACAGAAAACAAATATTGTATACGTTTTATACTAATTTACAATACATATTTTGATTAATAAATTCGAAAGGAACATCAATTTTTACTAAAAATAACAAAACCGACGTATATATCTCATTTATTTATATATTAAGGGGAAATATCCTTGAGGCTACATCGATTTAAGACAAAATGTCATAAGGCAATATAGTGTAATGTAAAATAACCTATAGCTCTTAAAAATATGCTTGCACCGAGACCTTGAAGCCATCATTGCCTCCTTAGGACGGCTACATTAATTATTCAAAGAACTCAGGCACACATTGATTTATAGTTTTAATTTCTTGAAATTATATTGTTAATTAATAAATTATATCATGTTGAAGTTTAAAATTCAGTGTTTAGATTTTTATGGACCACTCGATACCTAGCACCTAAAAGTAGGGGATAATCAGTTATAAACTATAGCGTTTACCATTTATAGTTTCATAAAGTAAAAATATTAAGCATATATTTGAGTTTCAGAAGAAACTGGGCCGTGTGCGGGATTACATTTTAAGTGGGGTTTGATTTCTTGAATTTGCTTATCAAAAAAATTAAAAAATCTATAATTATTGATAGAAAATTAAATTTTTTTGAAAAAAAATTAAAAAGCTGAGTTTCAAATATTAAATTTTATTGAACAAAATCCATAGCTTTTCAAATAAATTAATTATATCCGAAAACAAAATTGAAAAATAAATTAAATTTCAAATATTAAACTTTGAAAAAAAAAATCAAATCTTAATTTTCTAGTAAAAAATCCTTAATTGGGGGGGATGCACCCCCTCCGGCCATCTGCTTGCAAACGCCCGGGAGAAAACTACAGAACATAAAAAATAACCCAGTAACTTCACTAATAGTTGATTATTCCATCACAATTCAAAAGAAACTTGCCAGAAATTAAAGAGTGTGATTGTGCCTGCCCTGTGGACTGACAAGCCCCCTTTCCACTTACATTGGACAAGGGAAATTCATGAATGCACTACTTGGAGTTATTTTATGTCACTCATTTTAAAAAACAGTACCAATGATAGTATTAACTAGAAATTGAAGAACACCGACATAGTCATTTTATGTAGTTGTCATTTTTATTTGTTTTTTGATATTTTGCATAAATATGAATTTATGCATGGGATTTTAAAATTTGAATGAAAATATAAATGCTTATTCATGCTATGGACATTCATTTAATAAGTCATGTACATTAAAACTGATAGTTTGTGGTAAAATATTCACTAAACAGATAAATACTATTTTCCATATTTCGTAATTTGGTTGTTATGAAATCAAGATCCCATCCATTTAATAGGTTTTTCCATAAACCTCCTTCAAAATTAAACAATATTATAAGTATGGCCATAATTTTTTTATTTGTTTATAAGAGGCATGCACCTCAAAAAAGATTGTGTTGTGTAGATAACATAAAGATACACATTAGTGTTGAGACTCGGTTCAAGACCAATTTTTTTCCAGTTTGGTCTATGGTGTTTTTTTTCATATCGCGATCTCAGACTAAAATTAAGTCATTTTCAAATATTGAATAGATTTTTTATCTCAATATATAATCGAATATTTTTATGGCTTTAATCTTTGGGCCAATTTTGTTGCTTATTTTGATTTTTGAAATGGGCAAATACTATTTATGCAAGTAAGTTAAGTTCATTTTTTGAAGGTATATATTCACCATTTTGTAACACAACTGACGTCATCAACAATTCATTTAAAAAAATGATCTAAACCGATTTTTTTTATATTGATCTACCTGAACTTGTTTGTAGGACGGAATGAGTTTGGTTTATACTGGTCTAGTATTTTCAGGCCGAACCCCAACACTAATATATTTATACCATCCTAAATACCATTTTTTTTTTAATTTGATTTTCTCATAAAACAAATTAATCAATGTTTTATGTCCCAATAATAACTTTTATATATATATATATTTCCAACCTACTATCGCATTTTATATCGTTATGATGATGTTACATTTAGTTACCAACATAGTGAGAAAACAAAATAAATAAACACATATTTCAATACTTTTGGAGCCAAAGGCCACTCCTCGTTCTTCATTTGTTGAAGAAGCAAAAAAAAAAAAAACATTCAAATATTATATCTCAATCATTGTTAATTTCATACATTATGTAAGATGAAATAAAATCATTGCTCTGACTTGTATGTTTCGGGTATAGCTATATACATAATAATCACAAGGTGGGGATTTTAAATCTGGAAAATCTAAAGATAATGTATATCAGTGACGTCACTAGTCCCTTTTTGGGGGAAATCTAACTCATCAAATTTGTATAAAAGAGAGTTATAGCGATCCCAAATAAAACCAACCTAGGTAAATCTATTCAAATTCACTTTAATCACTGCCCATCAATTAGACTCCCAAATAGGGGTCATTGATAAAAATAAAATAAAAACCTTATAACATGACCTCCACGGACACTAAAATAAATCTAAATTCCACTAAAAATCAATATAATAACTAAACAGTAAGCAAATTAAAAACAAAAAATACCGACAACAAAGAAAAAAAAACATAAAACACCCAAAAAGTCGTAAATCTAAAATTAAATATCTAGGATTTGCCTATTTTTATCTCTATTGAAGATCTTGATAATGCAATATAAAATGTTAATGTGCTCAATAGAATTTTCCAGAAAATACCCTACGATATCCAGCGCTAAATCGAACGTCAATATATTGTCCTTTGGTATTTTCTTTTTTCAAAAGTATCTTGACGCAGCTGCAATAAGTATGCCTCTTAACTCAATTGGTTCCTTCAAGCTAAAACTTTTTAGTAACATAAGACTTGGAGTTAAATATGCCAAATCCGATTGCTTTTTACTTTTGTAACGAAAGAGGTTTTTGTTTTTAGGTATTAATTTATATTACAATGTTTATACTTATTTTTACTAAATATATAATTACCCCATTTCTTATGATGTATTTTTTATATTATATATTGTTAAATAAAAACTTTTAAAAAAATCCAATGCAAATTATAATAATATCATATAATAAAATAGTTTCTGAAGCCCCCAAAATGTCTTACTCGTATATATAATAAACAAATGTATATAAGTAATTTTATTACAGTGTTGATAATTTTTGGGACAAAGAAAATCCCCCCAAACGATGAAAGCTCACAACGCCCTTGATGTATATTAGAACTTATTCCCCAAAATTAATTCAAAAATCATTTGATTTTACTTGTAGGGATCCATAGGGAAGTCAAACAAACTCTTAAAGATTCCCACACATAAGGGCTAATTCAGATCTAGCAAGCTAAAGAGGGCACATTTCATTTGCCCTTTTAGCTCAGGAAGTCTGATATGCGGGTTTTTTTTTTTTTTTTGGTCTCAGAAAGATCATGAATATTCTTTGCAGGAAAATCAGGTTATAGCATAAGTTTCAAATCAGTTTATACCTGATATTTTTGCTCAAATAACTTAAAGTAATAATTATCATACCTATTATAAAACGATTTATATGACGATTTTAAGTAATTTTTATAATAGAATATGAATATATGAATCTACAAATTCATTCATTTCTATTTAGAAAGAGAATCCGGGTAGAACTGTACCCTTTAAAACAAATATAATGTAAATTCCTTTGTCAATCAATTCATTTATTTATTGAATAAATGTAAATACATATTTGATGACGACAGAAATAGCTATAAAAAAATATTCGACACTCGTGTAATTATCTAATTTTGATTTAGTTAATTGTAGTGCGTATGGTTGGAACCAGAACTATAGGAAGGTTTTAGACCTTCAAAAAATTTCAAGTGCCTTATATTTATCAATATATTATCCAAATTCTTGTTCGTCAATCCATAAGTCTTGTCCATATGAATAATTAATCCATCATTTCTAAGGATATTATAATTGATAACGGATAATTAAGTGATTAGCACTACTTCCATTCGAACCGTTGTCGTGTTTGTTTATTTTTCTTCATCTTAATATATATTATTTTTGTCATAAGTATTATATCAGTTTTAAAGAATCTTGCCATTTTTTCCCAAATAGCCACTTTTGCTTCTTCTCATGCCAATATGTGTTTTTATTTAACTTTATTTAGAGAGATCTCGTGGACGGTCATGACATTTTTATTAGATTTTGTAAAATATATATTTAAATGCATGTACTATAAGCCTCAAAAGTTACCTTTTGTTCCCTTCTCAAAAACCTGATTTTTCCCCCATAAAAATCCGTCAATTTAAGTATGGAATTCAATAAACTCTCAGTTCATAATTAATCAATTATGTATAGCAACGAAGTATATATGTACATTGTACCTAAATATATAATTATTTTTTTGTTTCCATTTGATTTGAATATAAAGATAATTAATTTTAATTAATTTTGATTTTTTATGAGGTTTTTTCGTTTGTTTTTTGTTTTTGTAAAAGTTCTAGGAACATGCTGAATCATATAGTCAATATGTGAAAACTTTTTTAAACCAATACATAAGTGATCTAGGTAAGGCTGTAAATCGGTAGAATTTTTTCTATGCAAAAAATAAACCAAAAATCCACATGGTTACGCGCAAGATTAATAGAAATACAAGGTTATACCATAACGCATTTCCGACTTATGTTTGACTTCCACTTCGCTTTTTAATAGTGAAGTCAATTCATATAACTGTTACCACGAGTAGCTATATATCGCCTTCCTTGACTGATACTGTTAGAGTACCGCTGTTATACTTTATGACGTTTAAAATCTGTCTGTCTTGCCAAGCATTGTGTACGGTATATCACATTGATTATTCTGGCAAGCCTGATTGCATTATGGCATAATCCAAGGTAAATAGAAATACAAGGTTAGACCATCATGTAATCGCACTTCCTAAAATTTTCAATTTGATTAGTCGTACAGAATCCTGGGCAAAAGAGACGGATTTTGATATAACAAGCAACCAATCATAGTTTGTGACGTCACTATTGCTATAATTTTCAATTTGATGTATCGTACCGACTTCTGGGCAAGATAAACATATTTTGACTATACATGTTATTAAAGTCTTTGACTTCAATATTAAAAAGGGAGGAAGGAATTAAACACATATTTTACTCCGTATTAAACAAGAATAGTGCAGGAATTACTCCATTTTGAATCCTTAATTTTGTTCTGAGTCCAACAAGAATGTAAAAAATATAACTTGACATAAGATTTGTGATCGATCGCTCAATCCTTCAAAAATTGATCACTTTGACCTTTTTGGGAAAAATTGTTCATTATTCTAAACTGGTATGAAATAAAAGGAGAAAATTTGTATTCTATATAGCTTACACATCAGCTGTTGATGATTCTTTAATGATATTTTTCGCGGGAAAATCCCCCTGCAAAAAAATATTCTTTATTAGGCTCTCTTTTTGGTGGTAAATCAGTGTATATGATGCAACGGGGAGTATGATGACATTATCGAATATATGATAATACCCAGATTCTGAGATCGAAATTGTATTAGTCCATTACGGTCTTGCTATAAAAAATCTCCTAAGACCAACCCAGACAAAAACGAGTCTTAACACGAGTATCTAGCCTTCAGAAAGGCAACAAATAACCCTGAACTGGAAGTGTATCACTCATTTCTTTCCCTACTATGTATTACAAAGGTCCACTGACCTTCGAGCCCATCCTTAGTATTGCTTCTTCATACTATGGGTAGGTATTCTAGGATACATAGACCCAAATGAATTATATAATAACAATAAAAATATTCAACCAGAAGAAAAACGAAGCAAAATTCTTACTTGAATGAAAGTTATATATAGTTATATACATACATTTTGCATTCAGGTCACCCACACGACTTCAACCCACCCGTGTGAGTCTCTGCTTCTTCGTCTTGCCTCTAAAACTTTTTGCTTAAAGCAAAAAAAAATCTTTTCATCTCTACGAAATCATTATTTTTTTTTTTTTCATATCATAAAGTCATAATATGAAATTAAAAGTTGTTAGTTTCACTTTTGTTTGAATATAATTTGTTAGTATTTACTTTTTACTTGTAATGGGGCAGTGCTGTACCTAAGGGTGAGCACTAGGGACCCTTACCCTACTGAAATATAAATAGAAAGATAATTTAAACTATGATATACTAAAAATTTTACCCCCATTCCCAAATTTATTGTTCTTATCCATCGTGTAATCTGAAATGTGCTCCTCAAACTTATGATTCTGATATAAATGTCAAACAATTTTTTTTTTTTTTCATTAAAAAAAGTAAAAAAAAGATTGATAGATTCAAAGTTAAAAGATTTAGAATTTCATAAAAACTTGAGGCGTATTATTTACAGATATCCTTCACCTTAAGTGATTAAAAGGTATTGAGATAAAATTGCTACATTTTCTAAAAATCTTTAAATTGTCAATGAGACCATATTTGTCGGCAGATTTATTTGAAAATTGTACATATGAATTTTGTAAACGAGCTTATTAGATGTATTCGTCTCCAGCAACTATCAGGCTCTGAATATCGGCCTGGAAGGAGGTGCAAACGTTGATGAGATAGTTCGTTGGCTTGTCGATCATTGTCTCCATGATGGCATGAAATGTTCAATTTGTCTTAGATTCAAAGTAGTTTCAGACAAAATAATCCATCAGATTAAGATCTGTACTGCTAGGAAACCATATGTCACCAACGAAGTAGGATGGAGCCGATTGCTGCAAAAGTTACGGAGCAAACATGCTACGAAGATGATGTATGGTAAACTGACTTTTTATTTTTGGAGAAATCCCACCTGAAATTTCAGGCAAGATGACATTTGAATCAAAAGTTTTCTTTTCGCTTCCATTTCGGCAATGATGTTGATAGAAAAATATTTTTTTAAATAAAAACAAGGCTCAAGGTATGTTATTATCACGCAACTCCGCCAATAACAAAACTTCTAGCTGTAGTACCCGACATTGTCTGGAATAATTAGTCATGAACTAAAAGAAAAATTTACATGAATAATGGAGAATGAAACTCCCTAATAAATCATGAGTGTTACTGGTGCATACAATAATACTTATATCAATTCATACGACGTTTTCTCGTCTCCCGAATGAAATAATATTTATAAGAGTTGGAGAAAAATAAAACTAATATGCTGCGAGGACTAATGAGTACTTTAGTCTCTAGAGCGCTCACTAACAAAAACAAACAAAATTAATTTATATCAAATACAAATTATATGAATGTAAGAGAATGTTTCACATAATTAATTATGTGCTGTTGTTTTTCATTAAGTGAATATGTTTTTAATGGGTACTAGAAATTAAAGGTATGTAAGTAAATATAATAATAAATTTCTCTACCTAAATAAGTGCCACTTGGTGTTAATGGATTTTCTTATAATTATTTAATGGTACCCAAATCTTTTTTTTGATAAAAAAATGTTTACTTATAGGAAAAAAACGTATAACTCCTTTAGCTCACATGACATGAAAGGCCTTTTTGAGCCATTAGTTTGTATAATATCTATTGATCAAACTTTCTGACGTGATATACAAATTCATATTATCAATTTTATTTAGGTATTTTTTTAGTTAGTTAAAATTTATTGTTGCTTACTCTAGAAATGCATTTGAAAAGAACATAAAAAATACTAAGGTAAAGAATACGATCACACATAGGGACATTATGTGCTACTACAACAGACCTTGATTACTATTTAGACATTGAAATTTTTATCAACAATTATCTTAAATTTTGAACATTTCATAAATTTTAGAAGAGGAACTTCTTCATTTTTTTTCATGCGTTACTTGATATCTTTTATACAAGAGTAGAGTACAGCCTGACCTTTATGATTCCTCAATTTACAGAGGTGGGAGAGAAATGGCTAGAAGTTTCATGTTCTCGCATCCAAGTTTGACACTCATTGGCTTTGGATCTTTCAGCATGGGGGTCTGCAGGATTATATATATTTTTTTGTGGGCTTAGTTAGTTGAAATTACATTTCAAATATTTTTTTTTTTTTTTCACCAGCCCACCCCCTGCGGACGCCCCTAATGATATGTTTCATACTTTGTACACCTCATTTTAGTAAATTGAAATGACGTATTTATTATAAACAAGTGAGAATACCTCATATTGATTGGATTTATTTGTGAAACTATAACACAGAGTTTTTTAACACCTTTGCTATCCGCGTTCACTGTATAACAAATATAAATAATTATGCTCAACTTTTAATTTTAACATTTATTTAAAATTATTGTTATTTTAAAGATATTTAATAATTAAAAAATCCTTCAATATCGTAAACAAAGATATTAAAATACTTATTTTTTAACACAATTTAAGCCATTTCCATCTTGTGCTAAGAGATATAAACCAGTTTGCTATCAACCCATTATTAAATGAATATTTTAAAAATGGTTTTTTTATTTTATTATTTTGACGCGCTGAGGGTTACACACACTTGTTGCTACATTGATATCTTTTATATCAAGAAGTCAGGCAGTTCTAAGATATTAAGTATGCACTCCAAAATAAGGTTTCTATTGGCAGACAGGCAAACTTTATTTTTTTTTTTATAAATAAAGGTCCATTCCATGGATAATTTACACTTTTCTTTTTTTTGAATAAAATTTGGCATGTCAAATTGACAAATATTTTGAATCTCAAAAAAGAAATTTCATATCTAGAAATTTTATCGAAGTTCTGAGCTATTTTTCGTAATGAACTTTATCAAAAATCGTATTGATGACACTTATGTTTTGAATTTTAGTTCGTAAACCACTCATCTGACCAATAAAAATAAGGCATAATTTCATTATGCATCAAAATATTTTGAACAGTTTTTCATAGTCTGTTTTAAAAAAAGTATGGTGGACCTTGAAGATAGTTTTTTATCTAAAATATCTCAAAAATCTGATTCTCTGATTTTAATAAAATATTTATTAGAAAAATAAGCATTTAATTATTTACTTTAGAGCAATTATGCAGTTTGAATTAAAGCCAGAGCTCAATTTGAATTTTAATGATGGGTAAATAAGGATAGAAAAATAGAATACATTCGTATTTCTTACCCAAGTCAAGCCTCATATATCGGCTTTTTTATCTTAGACGTATAGGCTTTTATCTTAAATCAAAGGAAAATTAAAGTTAAGATATTTATGAAGTACCATACAAAATTAGGGCAGACCTCTAAACCATAGGTGGAGTTTAAATTTGTTTAAAGGGGATGCCAAATAGTATTTATTCATAAACTCAGAAAATAAAATATACAGGATTATAGAACAAATATTGAGGATTAGAGGGGACGGGATCGTCCTCAAGGTTAATAGAAATAAAAGGGACGGAAAAAGTACACTTTTTTCTCAAGAAGAGAACCTAGTTCATAGGGGAAAAACATGTGTGAGACGTGGGGAAGATTGTAAAGCTCAAGAACCGAACGGGACTGAGCTAATAGATTCAAATCAAGCATCAACTGTTTATTCAGAGAACAATCCATACCGGCTTCGCAGCCATCTAGTGAAACGAACGAAAGTATCTCAGATACTATAGTGGAAATAGTTAGTTTAGTTTCGAACTCCTTGGAAGCAAATTCAACATCGAACACTCGATGTAGTGATAAGCCTAATAAAACTTTTCTGAAAGACAAAGTTGTCGAACTCAGTGGTGCTAGGTCCTAATCACTTACCAAACGCAACAGAAATGAATTTGCACTCTAATTGCCAAACGTCGAACGAGATGAAGAAGCCCAAAAATGTATCTGACTAATAAACTCCAGCACAAAATGGCCGACTTTTTTCCTCCAAAAATCTCTAATGATCTAAAGGCCAATATGGGACTCTCAACTATTTTTCGTTGATTATAAGGGGAGGTGGAGATAGACGAGTTAGACATGGTCTTATGAAACATCTATTGAATTTCAATCCCAATATCCTATGTCTGTAAGATGTCGTGTCCTCCTCCTCTCTCTTCCATCTTTATTTACTTATTTCTTTTCTGGTTCAGATAAGAGAGGAGTGCTAACATTTGTTTCCAAAAGAGTTCAGAAGCTAATATTTGCAAAAGAATATACAATGGACAGTCATTGGCATAAAATTATTGTTACCGTGTCTGCCTGTACTTTTTCAGTCATCAATGCGTATGAGCCAAATTCCAAGTCGTTTTCAGTCTATTATTGATTCTCAAACTACATACAATCCTCCAATGCTTTTGATTGGAGATTTCATTGTAGATCTGGATAAGCCAGTGAGCTCTTTTCTCAATGCTGTATTATTGTGGGAACTTATAAAAAAGTTTAATTTAGTGGACTTGACGAAAAAGTCCAGTCCAGAGGATGATATTTCCTGGAGTAGTGGGGATAGATCTTCAATAATCGACTTAGCCTTAATATTTGTTAAGCAGGTTAGAAATGCTTCATATAGACCAGATCCGTCGACCGATCACAAAATTATTGAAATAACTCTTCGTTTTATTCCCCGCAATCATCAATTTAAAGTGTCAAAATGGATATTAAGGCTATGTAATTTCGAAAAGTATTTAAAATCCAATCTTTTAAAAGGTCTTAGTTTTCTGCCTTCTCGATGTGCTTATAAATTATTGTCTCATATTACTGTAAAAACAGTGCAAAAATTTATTAAATTTCACAAAATGAAAGCAAATAAGTTCCAAATGAGTCTTCAAAAAGTTTTAAATAGCTACACGGTTTTTGAAAAAATTACAACCACAGATTAGGTGAATTCATACAGAATCTTTAACATAGCTGAAAATGAAATGAGAAGAAAGGTAGATCGTGAAACCGATCCCATTCTTAGAAACAAATATTTACCTTGCAAAAATAATCATACAGCCACTACAATACAAAAAAATGTTGTTATCAATAGAACAATCGATGAGCCTTCTGAAGTATTTCAATATTTCCATAAAAGGTTCTCGGAGATTTTAGGCGGAGAGAGACTCAATTTCCCCAAGAAAAGGAGACCCTCAAAAGTTGAAGTATTTACCAAGGCTAACATCGTAAATTATATAAAGAATGAATTCAAAGATGCCAAAGCATCGGGTCCGGATGGCCATGGTAGGCGAATTTTCTGAATTGCCTGAAGAAATTGCGCCATACCTTTTAAAAGTAGGAAAATCCATGGAGAAGTCTGGAAAAATATCCCGTTCTCTTACAAAAGGAAGGATAGCTCTTATACCTAAAAAGGGTGATGGTACTGATTTCAATCACTGGAGGCCCATCACAGTTTTGAATGAAGCTTACAGAATATTGTCTGGTGTTTTGCTAAGCAAATTGAACCCATTTTAAACCAAAACATTAAAGATGAACAAAAAGGTTTACTAAGAAATAGAAAAATTACAGATATTTCACGAAATATAACTACAGCAATTGAATCTCTTAATATCCTATCAGAGCTTTACTCGCTAACGGCTCTTCTATAATTTCGTTGGATGGTAAAATGAGTGAACCCATTTTATGAAGAAAGAGCTGTAGACAAGGTTGTCTAGTCGCCCCCTTGCTATTTATATCTGCCATCGATGAACTAACAAGGACAATTTCGAAAAAGTATTTGGGATTTGGTGTCTCTTTTTGTGGGACTCCATATCTAATTGACCTATATGCTGATGATGTAACGTTAATGATTGAAGCCAATTCGGCAATTAAACTTCAGTATAGGATCAAAGTTCTTTTGACTTTTTTTAAAAAATTTAAGGTGAACTCTGGATTAGAAATGAATCTAAAGAAAACCCCATCCTTCCCCTTGGATCCTGGAATCCGGATAGTTCTACAATAATCGAAGGTTGTAGAGTTGTAACGAATGTGAACATCTTAGGTATCGAATGGACAACCAATGGGGTATCAAGAAGTAATTGGGTACAATTAAATATGATGGTCAACAAACATATGCAAAAATGGCGTCATTTATCTCTACAAAAATGCATTGATTTGTACAATTTGAGAATTGTTCCTCTTGTAAAACACAGAGCTACCTTCATTCCTTCTCTAGCAGAATCTGCAATGATTCAAGAAGATGCATGGTTTAAGGGACTCTTCCATAAAAATTATATTCCTTTATATACGAACATTAGTCGTTCACGCGTTATGGTATAATCTTGTACTTCTATTTATTAACCTTAGTTCTGCCTATAACTTGACCTATGCCAACTTTTGCCCAAAAACGCCCATGTTAAAATTTATTTGTATTGAAATGTGATATTTAAAGGCGGAAACTTTAAAAGCCACATTTGTTCATCAATATGTATCAGAAATTTCTTTCTGATACAATAAGAAAAAGATTGAGGCATTCAAACTAAACATTTGATTTGTATAGATCTCATCAATAATATATTTGTGCAAAATATGTAGATGTAGGTATATATGTAGATATTTGAAATGTAACTTAGAGTATACTCGTATGATAAATGAAGGATTTTTGCAGACATTCTAATTTAGTAGCACTAATAAAACCATAGTTTGTTTCTCATTTTTCAATTGCAAAATATTTATTTCCAATTAAAGAAGCTAAATCATACGTTTTGTTAAGAAACTGTGTCATATAAATTGTCTTGATATACCTATGTGGTGTTTTAAAAAAAATCAATCAGAGGAGATATGCTGAATTTGTTTTACATCATTTATAGAGAGGTTTTTTTTTGTAAGAGCGCAAAGAGAAGGCGGGAGCGATACGTATGGCACACCTGAATTGAGCCCATGGTTCATATCAGCTGCAAATACAAGCTTTCTCATGTTATCAAAACAATGTACAAAATAGTTTTGTCAGTTGAATCTGATGAGCACCCTTCCAAAAACATAGATTGCTATATATCCTGCTATGATATTGAGGTATAAACTTGTTCCGGATTTAAAATCCTACCCTGTATAAAATAATGACATTGAGGCCTTAGAAGTACAATTAACCTCTATAAGAGAATAAAACGAAATAAGGAAAACCTCGATAGTTTTACAGTGGATGACTTAGAGCTCATTGGCTATAATCCTCACCCTAAAATTGCTATAAAGATGGGGAACAAGACATCTACCACCTGGAAACTACACCCTTTTTTAACTCCCCGATCAAGTGCCTTCCGTCTTTTTACTCCCTAGCATTTCACTCTCCGAGCCATCTACCTTCCAAACCCTTAATCATAACCTTTTTTATAATTATTAATGATAAGTATATTTATTAAACGATAGAGGGACAAAGACATAAATGAATATTATGGTTATTTGGAGCAGGGCTCCGGAGTCGTTACATAAAATGTCCGACTCGGACTCCAGTATTTTGAATGTAACCCACTCCAACTACATTATTAGTTTAAATAATATCTTTTATAGCCAATAAAAGTACTATTGAGTCATTTAAGTTGATATATTTTAAATATAGATTTAATTTATAGCTATAGGTAGTTAGTTATATTTGGTAAATAATTGTGCTATGTATCAAGGAAATATTTGTTATATAAGATATTTAACTAGATGAACAAGAAATAAAATAGATCAAAATCCATCTATTGCTAATACATTTATAATTTTGGAAAATAATTTATATACTCGTAACCGAGAATGACAAAAACCCACATCATCTCACTGCAATGTTAGTTATTGGCTATTTTCTACTCAATATAATAATTTAGTCTTTATCAGTGTTTGTGAATTATGTTTGCATGGACTATAGAGGACGTTTGAAATTTGTGAAGTAACCATATAAATTAGTTATCTTAATAAGTTTGATAAATTTAAAGTACTTAAATTTTCTAATTTAAACCATTTAGAAAATAACTTTACGAATACTTAATATAAGCCTTAGATTATAAATAAGCCCTGGTTTGGAGTGGTTGCTAGGCAATACAAATTTCAAGTTCGAATTGGAAAGTAATAAGTTCTAAATTTTAATAATAAAATGAATTTTTTTTTCAATTAAAATAGATACTGAGCCTGATTGTTTTGCCACAAGCATGGCATATAAGCTTCAATAAATAGTTATACTTAATCCTATGGCAAAAGATTGAGTTTTAAGCTAATTTATGCAATGAATTTAGGATCGATTTTTGAAGGAGTTTGTACATGATGTCTGAGAAGGGATAACTGGATAACTTATAACACATATATAATGTAGAAAATCCAAATTTGTACTCCCTTTGAGAACCTTTGAGGATCCAAAGTATCAATTGACAAATTTATTAGCACATTAAGTGATGGATAGTATTCGAGACTTGAACTCAACTTGGACTTGAAATCATTTTTTTCTACTCTTCTTGATCTCACAATTAAAGACGTGCGATTCGACTTTAACTGTAAAGTTAATTTATACGGAATTCAAGAAAAGTTTTAACACGATAGACCCTATATTATAATTATGGACTTGAAATGTCTGAAATTACCTAGAAAGAAAAATGAGGACTCGATAAAAAGATTCAAGGATTTTGACTTGTGAGAAAAGACTTAAGACTGGACTTGCAGTATAATGACTATTTCCTACCTCGGATTCTCACTGCATCCAAGACATAATAACCTACTTAAGTACATTTTTCGAAGCAGTATTGCATTTATAACTAAACAGGATTTACAACCCACAAAAATTTTCATAAAGTGAATTTTCTCCTAAACTAATCATCAGATTTAAATAAAAATCAATGCCAAATTAAAACTGAATAAATAAAAATATTAATAATAAATATAATCGCCTTTTGCGTCAATCCCAGCCTCAACTCGACGCCGGAAGATCTTGAAGACAGTCTCCATTGGCAGATTCTAGAATTACTCACGAATTAAGAAGTTTGCAATCTCAAGATTGTCTCGTCCAGCACGGATCAAAGCAAGTACATTTGAAAAAAAAAAATATATATAGTCATTTCTACGATAATATTCTTCGTTGATTAATGCCATTTTTATATAACTGACGCCAAATACTTCTGGCTATATTCCAAAACAACAAATAACGTTCTACCCGCGCATGTGCTCAAAGTTCGTTGTTAAACAAGGGGTGCACGCTGTACATAGGGATGTAGATCAATAAAATGCATGCCTTGTTAAGAAACAAAATCAACAACTTTGCCTAACTTAATGAAGTAATCCAATCCTCTTTTTATCTGCAATTTATTGTCTTAATTGCAACCTATGCTATAATTATGTATAACCATTAATATCAACTTAGGCATATATATTGGGGTTTTAATTATTTTATAGTGCCTATATATGAACATATAGATATGCATAACATTATCTATTTAAGGGACTCATTGAATAATTTCGTGGGCGATCCAAGTTACTTGAAAACAAGTTGAAACGTAAAGTATTAAATAAATTATAGGGATCATAATGAGACTGCAAATTTTTTAGCCTTTCCTATTACACAAAAAAAATAAAGCAATGTAAATGGAGATGTTTCAAATATCTAAAGTGCGATTATACGGAGTGAGGTGCCGATAGAAACAATACAGTTGTTGTTTGAGGTCATTTCTAATATGTTGATAATAATCCACTAGTCAAGGGAAGGAGTGTCTGCAAGGGTGGTCTGGGTTGTAGGGGTTAGGGGGTTGTGGCCCCCTCGAATTAAGGATTTAAAAAAAACTTAATATTTAAAAATCTAATTTTTTCTGAATAGCTGTGAATTTTTTCTTGAAAAAATTCAATATTAGAAATGTGCTTTACAAAATTCTAATTAACCTGAGTAGCTGTGGATTTTTGATTTTTTTTTTCAAAAAATTTAACATTTGATATTTAAATTTTTTCTAATTTTTGGATGATTTTTTCCAAAAAATTAATTTTCTACGTCCATGAATTTTGAAAACAAGTATTTGAAATTTAATTTTTTTAAATTTTAAATATTTTTTTATAAAATTCATTTTTTTGAGAATACCTATGGACTTTTGATTTTGTTTTTCCAAAAAATTTTATATTTAATATTTAATTTTTTAAATTTTTTCCCAAAAATAATTTTATATTAAAAGCTAAGGATTCTGTAATTTCTTTTAATAAGATATTTGAATAAACCTATGTACACCCATGACGTGGTTTCAGCCATAGAGATTAAGGGGAGGCTGTACATCTTTTGAATGTGTATATTTTTTATCGTGAATAATTTTAGAACGGAACAATTGACAATTTGTTCCAAAGGATTTTGTACATTCAATTCCTTGAAACTCTCTTTCAAAATATAGTGGTGTTGTGATTTAATATGTCCCACAATAAATTAATTTTTGAAAATACTACAATTTCTTACAAATTTATCTTTTCGTGAAATGTTAGGGGGCTTATTAGAAGGTTATAATTATAATAAGTAAAATTCTTATAAATAAATTGTGATTCTTGCATCCAACATATCCAATAAAAATTAATCCATAGTGATTTAAAACTGGTCACTTAGAGGTTCATGTGTTTATTGAGATGAAGTCGTATTTCCTGAGACTTTTTAGACTCATGACAGGGACGCTATCCAACTGCCACACTTAGAAATGCTTGGCAGGGATTTTTTGGATACAGAGAAGTGCCACAGAATCCATAAACCTCAGATAGCTGACCTGCCCATGTATGGTTATTATAGAAATTAGTGTCGTGTTGGTCCTTATTTAGAACTGATGACCGCGGTCAAGTCCAGTACTGTTCCATTTGTCGGTCCTTCAAGAAGGTAAAGTCCATCCCCTGTGACGTCATTGAGGGGTTTTTTCTTTCTATTAATTATTTTGTTATAGAATATAATAAATTATACAACTAAGTAACAATATACATAATTATTTATATTGTTACAAAGAAAAAAATACATTTTTTGCAAGATATGTGCAGTAATCTTTATAAATATATCACATATCTTAGTTGGTTTTATAAACCATTAATACTTCTATTAAAAATTACAAGGACCGGTCCCAATGATTGGGCTGATATGATTGGTCCTAAGACGGGACTGAATAAATAAGGACCACCAAACGTCAATGGAAATCCGACTTTTATTCTTTCTATTAATTTTCTGGTTTGCAGATCTCCTAATGGCCAATTGTTAGACTGAATTGATCAATTTCATCCTTTTAGCATTTCATGGATGAAAGAACCCTCTTTTAATTTCTTCTATGTACACTCTACATTTCGTGGTGAATCGATAACAAAATTAATTTGTATAATATATATATATATATATATATACACCGCGTGTAGAAAAGTACTGAGACCTACCTTTAAGTAGTCATTAAAATAGTATTGAAAAGTAGTCATTAAAATAGTCATTTAAATGTGGTCATTAAAATACTCATAATTGATCAGGATGATGTTTTACTTAGAAAATTTTATTTTATAATTTTTTTATTATAACAATGCCTCGTTAATTATGAATCTGGCCACCATCAGCCTCAATGACAGCGTTCAACCACCTCCGGAATCCCTTGCACAAATTGACAACGTAGTCCTTTTTCATGATCCTCCACTGCTAATTAACACAGGTCTTCAGGGCATCAATATTCGGGTGGTGGACTTTGCAGGCATTCTTCTCAATTTGCCACCAAATGGAGTAATCAGGTAGATTTAAATCTGTTCTTGGACCAGAAGTTCATGTTGCTACCAATCCACAGTATGGGCTAGAGCCCCGCCCTGCTCAAATACGTGCATGGCCTTCTGGACTTCTTCATGGTCTTTTTTTACACTAGGTATACCTTTAACATGATGCAATAAAAATATTATTTTGTCATTCTTTTTATTCGGAGTATTAGTGGTTCTGTAAGGTGAAGGTAAGAAGTCTCAACCTTGTAGTTCTTTGTGGAATCATAAAGGTAGGAAATGAAGATGTCCACACTATTAAACTCTGTATGCAAATGCTGATATTTCTTTAATCACCCACACAGACGATAATATTTTATAGATCACCAGTTTTAAATACCATTTTGTATTGATGTTATACTTATTTAAATAACCTAATTGAACCACCAATCATTTCCTCCGCTTTGTTGTTGATGGTGATTGGCTTATTAACTTTCAAAAACCCAGTGAGCTCTAATGATGGTTTTATACCCAAAAACAAAAGAAAAAACTTGTTTCATTGATCATATCAATTAATCATTATTAAACTTTTATATTTGAGTACTTAGCCACCTCCTCAAATGAAATGAATATACCTTTGTTAATTATATTTCTGGTGGAGTAATAATAAAGTATTAAAGTCCATTAGACTGATCTTCCTTCAAACTCTAATATAATAATTAATGCTACTATTTACCTTTGCGATGCTGCTCCTAATGAAAATAATATGGGATTGTACATATTACTCAGGTAGGTAAGTATTAGTGTTGACAGTCGGTCCAGCACTGAATTGTTTTTTCGGTTCGGTCTTGGGTGATTTTTTCTATTCTGATTTATCTATACAGACCACGGTCGCTGACAGAAAACCGATATATTTTGGTCTCAGCTTATGGACCGATATATCTTGGTCTAACTGTATTAGGACTGGTACGGTTCGATACAGTTCTACCCTCTGTACGGTACGTATATACAGGGCTGATATTATCTAGTGGTACACATTTTAGATATTCAATTTTCTATGAGTATACTTTAAAAAAGGTATTTTGAGGACAATAATTTCACAAAATCATCTAAAGATAGGTCTGGCACAACTTTTATTTAATATGTAAGCCCTCAGATCTAATAATTGCCTCAATACGATCCCTAAAATCCGGTTCCATTTTGCTTTGAATTGTTCTAAATGGAATTTGACATATAGACCGTTCTAGACCGAATATTTCAATATTAAAGAAATGCGTCCACAAAGGAATAAAATATTTGTTATGGTTTATAGATATTTATATATTGTATTATTTTTAAATACACCTGTTATGAAATTAAACCAGTAAAGATGCTGTTATTAGGGACCTACGAAACAAAAAAAAACACAAAATCTAATAAATTTTTCTAGATAGCTATCACGTCTGGGCGGATTGATGCATTTATAAAAGTTATGGAAGGTCTTACAAGATATAAAATAATTGATATCGTTCCTACATCATCCACTAAAAAGACATCTTTTGTGCCATGTACCTATATTTATTTAATATATTTTATATAAATGAACAGTGGATGTGTTACAGAATTATTAAGAGGGAAATGAATGCATGCATAGATATATTTTTACATAATTTTTAGCCCGCCAACACAAAAACAAGCTTAAGTATTTTTACCAAAATTGATATTGGATTATTTTTCTACAAATTATTGTGCATTTTCGGGGAAAAAATTAATATTAAATTTTTTATACTGTTGGATAATTTGCTCGAATGACGAATAAAAATTCAAGTAAAAACAAAAAATCCTTTATTCATTCCTAATTTTCGTCCATTTATATCAACAAATTACCCTTATCAACCCTTTGGAAGCCCTGAAAATTGCACTTGCAGTAGCAAAATTAAATTTTGTGAAAAAAAAACTCAAAAATCCACAGCTATTCACAAAAAAAAATGGAAAAAAATTTCAAAATTAATTTTGACGTTAAAAGCATCGATCCTATGGCATCTATTAAAATACCTTTCAAATCTTCTACTCTGATTGGCTCTCTCAAAGTGAGTTTTTTGGCAATGAATGCCTTGGAATTTAAAAGTCCCTAATACAGTGCCTTAGTTTTTGGAGGCAAATTCCTTCTCACGGATAATCCAAAAAGAATAGTGACTGATAGATTATTTGACTTTGTATATATGCAACCCTTCATATATACAGATACAAATAGTATTTCCAGACGGGGGCACTCAGCATATGCGTGGATGACCGAGTTATACATTTTCCCACAGTTACTACATGGTTTATAAAAGGAGATACATCCTGCCGAAATTTGTAACTGAGCCATAAATTTACGACCGTCCAAGATTCAACATGGAGATCTTAGTATTCTTTTGATCCAGTTTGATGGGAGTTTCAAAATAATTCAAATGGAAAAATGAAATACTTTACAAAAACATTAGTGAAAAGGATACCTGTTATGGAGCACAATAATTTTCAGAAGTACTCTGTGAACCGATAACAGGGATGAGAGGGTACTGGGCGGGTCCGATAAAACTCTAATTAAAATTTTATTTCGACTCGCTTCCAATATATATTTTTATTGGTATTTACTTCTGCAACGAAGTTGAAGGGAGGTTATGTTTTTGCCTCTATTTGTTTGTTAGATACCAGGTTTACATCAAGAGTTAATGATCGATTTTCATCAAACTTAGTAAAAAGATTATACCAGATGGAAAACTGAAACTTACACATTCATATTATTATTTATTTGAGGAAATTAGAAATGTCTGTAATTGTATAGCCATCCTTGTATCTCAAGCACCTGCTTTTTTTTTTAAATATTTAAATCGGACGAGAAATGTTATCGCATCGAGATTCTTCTTCGTACGGGTCAAATTCCAACAGAGGTGGTCAGGTTGACGGGAATAGCTCGTAAGACTATCTACAATCTTAAGAAGAGGCTAAACCACAACACAAACATAGAGAAGAAGGAGTATCAGCCATGGTACTAGGCATTTTCAGCTCCAACGGCATTGTTGCACCTCTGATCTGGTTCCCAGAGGGTTACATGCTCAAGTAGTCATATTCATCGATGTTTTCAAAGCTAAACTGCTCACCAGGATCAAGGGAAATTGCTTTGATGATCAAGTGGTCTTTCAGCAAGTCCCCGCTCACACCTCAAAAATTACCTTCGTAGCTAACGACGTCGTTTTCTTGGACAAGAGAATGTGCCCACTATGTCAATCCCTATTGACTTTTCTTTCTGTGAGGCCAATGGCGGACAAATATAATAAATCAATTTGAGATTGGCTATGTATCAGAAAAATATTAATAAATATATTTGTTCAAAGTATAGTTAAGGAACACGAGGCTATTTTCTTTTTTCTTTCCAAGTGGGTAAGTTTCATGTTTCCACCTGGTATATGATCACAATAAGAGGCCATTAAATTTTAAGAGGTCAAGGTAACACAAGACGTAAAAAATGCATAATTGACTATAACTTTGGGAAAAATAGAGATCCATGACTCAATTTCATTTTAAGCGGAGGTTTTGCTCTCTGCCGAGGGCCCATTCTAGTTGCATCTTGTTTTTAAATGGGTTTTACAATTATTTAACTAAAATTAATTGATTCCTTGAAAAATAAGAGGAACAAATACTCAGCCCTTAATTTTCAATATTGTTTTTTAAAAAAAGGCAAAAAAAAAAAGTGGATCATTGATAATAAACTCAATGGTCTATCAATAAGAAGAATAAATCCTTGGGCGATTTTTGTTAACTAAAAAAAATTTTCAATCAAGAAATATAGGTATGAGTATATTTGAGCAATTAACTTTGTAATTAGCAATAAATTAGAGTATTTAATAATAATAATAAACTTATGTACCTACACAGTTAATTAGCATTTCCTTATTTAATTTCCATTACTATTTTCAAAGTGAGTACTAATTTAAAAATGGAAAATCAAACTAAATTACCCCCCTCTCCCTCTGCAAAAAAAAACAACACATTTTTATATACAATCATACCGGATGTGGTAATTTTTTTTTACATTTACTAAAACATGAATTATGCACAAGACTTACTAGAAATTATAAAAAAATATTAATTTGAAAAAATAAATATGTTGTTTTTGTATTGACGGGCACTAAACTGATTGCACTAAAATTAGCCAAAATTGATCATCACTATATAAAAACGATGCATTGTGTGATTATCGGAGACTCATATAAGGATTCTTAACTATACTTCAAATTCCTGGGTGTCTTAATTAATCCCACAAATTTATATACAAAGCCTATAATTGTCTGATGTGTTTGTTTTTTACAAGTTGTACCTAGTATAAGCAAATAATTGTACGTGTTGTAACCAAAAAATGCGATGAAAAATTTTCAGTACTCAACATAAAGATAATGCAATAATTTAATCTTCCTCGTATGATCAATATATTAATTGTGTCTAGAGTTGTGTTGGTATTAAATTAGGACTAAGGACCGTGGTCCAGTTCGGTTTGGTCCTATCCAGTCTAGTGCAGTCCCTCTTGTTGATCCATAACGGAGGTTTATCTTGATCCCACGTAACGTCATCGAGAGGGTTTTTTTCTTTTTTTTTATTATTCGTTTATTTAGGAATATTTTCTGTAAGATATCTGCAAAGATTATTATAGATATATCACATATATCCTATTTGACTTCATAAGCCATCCGAAAATCCAAGAATTGAGAGTCGTAAGGACCAATAAGATTGGTTCAAAGACTGGATTGAACTGAATAAATAAAGTCCGACACAAAACAAATGGTGTCATTTTTGACAATTTCAATAAAAGATATAAGTATTTTCTAGCACATTATATAGTTCTAATACACACAGATAATTAAAATGAACCATGTTGTAATTATATAATGTATTTTCAGAAAAAAAGAAATTGCAACTTCTACACAACACAACACAAAAATTGCTAATAGTTTGCATTTTTTCCCCCACAACTATGGAACATTTATTCAATCATTGTTCATAATTGTACAGAGCTTAACAAGAGTTCATTCATATTAGTTTCAAACAGTAAGCTGACTTCTCAAATTTCGTGGGTTACGTATATTTGATATACTTTTTTTTTTTTTTTATTACAATCGAAACTGAACATATGTTTAATCTTTAAAGCTATATAATATGTTTATTTGAATTGTGAGAGATAAGGGTTCGAAGCATTTTGTGTGTTCGCCAATTTTTTACCATTAAAAACATGGATCAAAGAATTTGCATTAAATTTTGAGTAAAAAATAAAATTAATCGCTCCAATACACTTGAAATGTTGACAATGGCATACGGTGAAACTGTTCTGAGGAAAAAAAAATGTTTATAGGTGGTAAGAACTCTTCCAAGATAGCCGGGAAAACACCAATGACGAACCTTGCTCTGGACGCCCAAACACGTTGAAAACGTTGAATCAGTGAAGTAAATTATTTTTTTTAAATAGTCGAATGACTATCAGAGAAGTTGCTGAGAATATTAACAATTCGGTTGACTCGTGTCTTGAAATTTTTAGAATTTTTTGTTAGTGAGATGAGTGTCGGATAAGTTTGTTCCGAAAAAAAAAAAAAAAAAAGAAACATACCGTGAGTATCGCTAATGTTCTGTAGACAGACGTCAATTATAATCCTGATTTGCTCCAAAGGTTCATAACTGTTGACGAATCATGGGTATATGGTTATGATGACTTTTTATTGCTCCAAAACTGAAGAGACCTATGCCAGGACGTATAGTCGAAAATCTCAGAACATGCAAAATACTTCTTACCATATTCCCTCTCACAAAAAAACAATAAATATATATTCTTTTTCGAATGTACGAACATAAACATATAATAAAATCTGGCTAACGAATTATACGTTGACGGCGACATTGAAAAGTACCCAAATATCATTGTTGTGTTTTTTTGTTTTTTTAATAGTTAATTTTACAAATTCAGAAAAAAATAATGACCAATGACCAGGCTATTAATTATGTTTTTTTTTTTCTGCCTTTTTAAATCTTATGCACCCATTAAGTTATTCTGCTCGCATCATAATAAATTTCAAAAAAGATTATTTATTGAGTGAGTTTTTCAATGCTGTTATTGTTTTTTGAGAAAGAGAATAAAACCAAAAAAAGGTAAAAAAAAATAAACAAGAATATCATAATCAGGCATAATCGTTTATGGACCTTCCTATCAAACAAAGTCTGCAATTATTTATAAAAATTAACTTACAAGAGATGAATACTAATAGGGTAGACTGCATATTGATATTATTTGGTGATGTGTCAGGAGTTGACTTTTGCTGCATGAAAAGTTTCTAATAAAAACCGCTCGAGGAATACTCGTTACCACTGAGGCATAACATATGTTTGACGATAACATAAAAGCAAACTGGGATTTTTTTGATGAAACAGAGAAAAACGCATTATCAGTTTTTTACTTCAATGAAAAACTGAAGAGGCTTTTTTAATAGAGTCAAATACAATATTAAACCACTAAAAAGCTGTCCAACAAGTTATTCATATTATAGATATTTGTTGCAATTTTTACATGAACATATTGTATACAAGTTCTGTCAATTTTATCGTGCGGTGTTTGAGCTTTTCATCAAATTTGGATATCATCAATATAATCAATTGAAGTTGGTGAGGCTTGTTCATAACACGCTAATCCCTTTCTTCTTTTTGTTATTACCGTAACGTGAATAAGTCTTCTTCTTTAAAAATAATTTTATAGTCATGACGTCTCAGTATCTTTTATGGTAAGTGTTACAAATAACCGATATTTATCAGGTTCAGTTAACCTGAAAACCCGCAGCTCCTCAAGAGTTTATCACTTTTTTGAATTAATATAAATTATAGAACTCATATCAACGGATACGTTTATCATACTATTGCAATATTGAGAAAAAGTATCCTAGCTTATTTTTATGTTATAACCAAACATATGTCCTCCTGGCGTATAAAAATATAAGAAACAGAACATTAATTATGTATTCCTGACAGTTTGAAGAATGTTTGGGAGGAGAGCTTACATGACGTTGTATTGGATCAGCTGCAAGCAGCCGCCATAGGAAGGAAATAAACACTAGTCCCAGTATATATATTGCAAGGACTTGAACTACTCCGATCTAATCCTTAATTATACTCCAAATCAAATAAAGACTTAAGGTGGGTTTAGCATACCACGTAAGAAGAGGCATCGCGGCAGAAAGCGGTCTGAGGCGTCATCAAACACAGTTTGCGTCTAATAACGATAGTCACGTCAACTTAAATCTTGAAGCTAAGTGAACGCAGAAACACTCTTTCCCTATCTTTTTCATACATATACATTTGCACATAGTATGATCTACTCTGCCAATATTTTCGAGTGCAACGGTAGCCAATCTTATGTACAAATGTCACAAATTGGTAATCATTTTTTTCAAATTTGATATTACCTATCAGAGTTGATAGGTTCGTAAAAGTTTTTTGATATCAAGCTTGATGATGAAAGATTCACTTCATGTGCACACGCACGAATGATTACTTTATACTTTGATGTTATAAAAGTCAAGTATATAACGATAACAATAAAAGCTTTGGAAAATAAAAAAACCTGTTCAGATTACCAACTCCAAAAAGCCACTAAAACTTTCTGAGAGATATTTAATACACCTTTGGAAATAGCATATGTCTTCCACTCGCTTTTTCCTTGCACTCTCCAAAAATCACATCCCAAGATATAACAAATTCAAGAAACGTAGTTGAAATACACAAAACAGTTTCCATCCAATTTGATTCATTGGAAAGAATGGTCATTGCAACTGGTTTCTTAGTTTCCTTTGAAGTAAGATAATATAAAGAGTTGTGTAAAATATGACCAGCGAGTATGTAAATGAAAATGAAAATAAAGGTGACATTATGAAGAATGTTTGGGAGAAGAGGAACTTAGCTGTCCTGATTTTTCAATAAATCAGCTGCCATTGCCTAATATTGCAATAGCTCTGCAACAGTATCGTAAAATCCTTGGGGAACGGTGTTCTTTTTATATATTTGGCTTGAATTCGAAATATATGTTGTATTTGATATTATTTTTATGAAGCCCTTTTTCGTAAAATTTAATTTAATGGGTTCTGAGGCCCATTAAAATATTATATTATATTAAAAGGTTGGGCATCACTGGTTTAGATCCTTTATTAAATTTAATAGACTTATATTTTGCACGGATGAGACCCCATTCCATCATAAAATCTATCAATTTCTGATTCGTTTATTATGACAATCAATTTTGACTACTTTAACTGTAATTTGCGGCAAATCCAAATGGTTATAATATAATCCAGACTCCGTTTGAGAAAAAGTATTCATGCTTATTTCATTTGTTGACTAGCCACATATGCAAAGATTTTTGTTAGGTAAAAAAAGACATAAAGTAGAGTATTTTTTAAGCAGAGTTCCCATTCATGATTTTACCTGTAATTTAGTGATCCATAACAACCAATCATGTAGAGTATATCTCATAACATATTAAACGTCATTATAGGTAGCCTCAATTTATGAAAATTGAGAACTCTTGGTAATTTATTATAGGTACGAAAGAAAATTACAATTCACACGTTTCTTTCCAATGGCCTAAAAAATAATAATAACCAAACTGCAATGGGGCTATCAGAATTTATTATTTAAGATTACAGAGGCGTCTATGAGATTTTCTCATTATTTTGTTTTTATGCCTTTAAGTTGTTAAAAAATCCACATGTTCAAAAAAGACTTCTAAAGAATAATAATATTTTTAAAGGTTTTTTTTTTTTTTTTTCAAGATCTACAATTCAATAAGCTTCAAATCCCTTTGAGGACATTCCCAACTTAAAACCATATAGATCTAAATATTATGCCTAGGTGGCATAAATCGGGTGCGGACACTTTGCTAAAAACCATGTTGCCGACAACCACCTTTGCGAATACCATTTTGCCGAACGGAAACTTTACTCAATGACCACTTTGCAAAAAAAATAATAAATATATTTGATGACCAGTGTTAGTACCCGGTAATGGTTTGAGGTATTAGGGATCGACGAGCATGCAAATTTTGCTTTAATAATTTGGAGATAACACCCCCACAAATCCTTGATGTTACTCTCCGTTTTTCATAAGCACAATCACAATAGATACTCACTCAATACTTAGACATTTTCTCCCTAAGAATAAAATACTAATGGAAAAAAATTGATTTGATGAGCCAGGGAGTACTTTAGCTCATTGCTAAGCCTCATCTAGAGCTGCATTGATTATATTATATTTTAAATAAAGTACTTCCCGTATTATTGTCTTTTTTAATATGAGTTGAACTAAAAACCTGCGAGATTTCATTTATTTTATAGAGTACTCCCTTTTATATATATATATATATATTATTGGTATATGAATCAAGGAGAACTATATACAGTGCACCGGGGCCGAGAACGTCTTTTCATAAATTATTTTTTTACTCGCTACATAGCTCTTAAATTGAATCAATATTACTTTTTATAAGAATTTTCAAGACAAATAGCAAGATTTTGTTTTACAAAAGAACAGATGTGTCACTCAATTCAGTCAAATTGCATTAGCTGACTGAATACTTAAATTGTATATCATGCTCACATAATAAAGTGCACTAATTCTTGTAATGGAACGTCCTTTTAAATAAGTGGTTCTTAAGATGGGGGGGGGGGGAATTCTGAATGGGAAACATTGTTTTTCTTTATCAATATTTAGCATGTGTGCAAACAAAAACTATTCTAAAGAATAAACAATCTTTTAAAAGTTAGAAAAAAATTGCTCCAAGTTGAATTTTTCCTTCCATTTCAATTCAGTTGTAGAAAATTGCAGAGCACACCAAAAGACATATAACGTTTTTATCTGTCAAAAACAAACAAACAATTCAAAATTGCGGATATTATCAACATCCATACGTTATGGACATGTGTACCAACAGAATAAAAAACTAGTTTGATAAGACAGATGCTGTGGTGGGAAATGGAGAGTTGTTTAGATTGAGGGAGGAAGAGTAGATCTTATTATAAGTACTCACGAGTGCTACTTTATTTTATTATAAGAGATTATTCTTGTAATTATGATTCCCAATCATTTTACATTTTTTAACAGATATATATATTTTTCTCCCACGAATAGCAATGACTCATTTGATTATAAAGATGATTCAACAGTTGGCTATAACCGCTATTGCAGCACTTGCGACAAAAATAATGACGGCCACCCAACAAATAAATTAGAAGGAGAAAGCATATTTGAAGAAGAGAAGGAGTGAATCAATTCAATAGTTTTGTTTTTTTTTAAATGGAAAAATTATCTTATTTGAACCAAAATTTGAAATATTAAACTTTTTTTGAAAAAAGTTTCTTTTATTCACAGCCATTAATTAAAATTAAAATTTTTGGAAAAAATTTCAAAAATCTATAGTTATTTACAAAAAAATTTAATGTATATATCACAATTACAAATTTTCCCTGCATAATTTCCAGGAATGATCGAAAAGAAATAAAAGAAATAATTTTATCCCTATTTTTGAGTAAACTTTTTTAGCCAACCCAAAAAAAATTCTAGTAAAAACACCCAAAAAGTACCTTTGGAGGGGACTACAGCCCCTCCAGACCAAATCCTTGCAGACGCCCCTGATGTATTTAGTCAAGTCCTGATCCACACTCCTCTATTCTGAGGTCGGCTCTGACTATAATTATCAAGATGCGTTTATCATTGGAGTAGTAAATACGTAGATAGTATTATTCTACTAGAATACTCCAATGGCAAACGCATCTTGATAATTATAGTCAGAGACGATCTTGGATTTTTTTTTTTTATAAATGGTATTGTACCATGAATCATATGAAATTTATTTATTATGTTTTATGCCAAAGTGTCTGTTCAGTCAAATAGGATTCGGAAAAATTGTTTTCGGCTTTAAAGTTTTCGGTAAAGTGTGCTAGAACCAAAAGGAAAAGGGGACAAAATTGAAAAAGTGTAGGCCTTTTCATTATTTTCAAAGATCCTTTTCAATTCAAATTTAAAAAAAAATTCTAAACAGTTTAGAAATCAAATAAACATTATTCATCATTTGATAAATATAAAATAAAATTATATTAAATATTCCTCCCAGAAAATGTCAAACTCACATTTTATTTTCTAAATTTTTTTAAAGTAAAAAATATGACTGGAGGGGGGGGTGGGTTAAGAAAATAAACATGTAATATAGGAAGGGTGGTAAAAATTATTTAAAAAAAGAATCACGTGGTTTATGAATGAGGTCTTAAAGTAGGTTTGTCTGCATGCTGAAATTTTTTGACAGGGATCAAAAGTGGTATCACCTGTTAGTTTTTTCTTCAATGTAGGAGTTTCAAAAAGGTGTCTAATCTTTGTACCTCTTTCAGGCTACATGTCGTGAAATGTATTACCTTTTTAAATGATTTTGTATTTTTTATGAACTCCTTTGATCTAAATAAGTTATTATTATTATTAATATTTTTTTTTTTGCAATCAAGTTCAGAAAAACAATGCTTTTAAGGATGAAATTGCCAGTTTTTATTATACAAAAAGAATTCGTAATTCACAAATTCTATGTTATTAATAAGTAATGTTGATAAAAAAAAATCATTTTTGTTCCTCCAATTAAAAATCCCATCGCCATATCAACACTTATTTTGGAACACATTTGATTATTTTTTGTAATTCATTGGGGGTATTTTGACATCGAAATAACTTATTGGAGTTGTTTTTGTTCAAAGAAAAGTTAGTCATTCGAAAAAATACAATAGCTTGTCCAAAGGGTTCTTAATAGCACACAAAATCATTCCCTTAAAACATTAGTACTCCGTCAAAATAAAAGTAATTTCCAACAAAAATCATGAAAACGTAAAATTCATAAATTCGTTAATTTAGTTTTCGGATTAATAGGTCACGAAAAAATTAAAATATATACAGGGTACGGCAGCAAAATGTGGATTGTAACTTAATGTTTATTTTCTCATTACTATGCAAAGGTTTAGTGATTATTTTTGATATTCTGTTTCCACTGCCCTTAATTTAAAGGGGAATACAAAGTTCTTGCTAAGTTTGGAGAAGTATACAAAGGAGGATCCCACTAATTAGATGAATCGCCACACCAACAACTTCTTTGTGTCTCTTAGGACCATCAAGAGGGCCATAAAGCACTACTTGGGATTAGTTTCTGCCATAAGGACCCCACATCACCTTGAAATAGAGGGCATGAAAAAAGGCTCAAGATGTACAAGAAAATCCTCACATGAATCACGTCAAATGGGGCAGTCTTGAAAATTTTATCAGACAAGAAGATTTTCGCCAGAACGACCACTAGTTTGGAGAATCCAAATATAAAATACAATCCAGAAGGGATCCAAGGGGTTTACCACACCAAATATACGGCCCAAACAATGGTCCTCGGCGTTGTGGCCTCTGATGGAAAGAAGATACCTCCGTTCTTTTTCAAATTCATAAATTGGATGAAGGTCGAATTTCTGGGCCTGTATATTGTGACTTCCTTTATCACTAGATACAAACACAAAATTATGGTGTTAGAGGTGCCATTGAGTCCAAGACCTGTGTTCTTTCCCAAAGAAATACTTTTGAGCGGAAGGCATCCATTCAGTAGGCGTGGATGGTCAAGTCTGATGAGGATGCCATCAGCGTGTGCAATACCTTCTGACCTTGTGTAGAGGCTGCAATTGAGGCTAAAGGTGTTCTCGAAAGAACATTTCTGTCTTGTGAAGTTTTCGCCTTTGAAGTGACGGCTGCAAAGATCAACGTCTTAAATAATATTGCCCGACACAAGTTTATAAATTATTGCCCATCAGAGATATCTCTGATTTTTCCATCATGTAAAGAAGATTCCAAAGAAATTCTGCCGACCAACTGCACGATTTATATCTAATGTTAATCAACATTCAAAATAACCCTAGTTTGTTGCGTAAAGGAGAAGAACTGAACCCTTCACTGTCATTGACGAGGTCCCCATCTTGATCATGATCTTTAACTAAAGTACAATCCTTGATGTAAGTGGACATTTCAATATACTTTCATGGCATTTAGATGAAAAAACAGACTGCATATGAATGCCAATGATTCTACAAAGCCACCGAAGCAGTAAAAATTCTGTGACTCCTTCCAAATGCTTTGAAACCTATGGATTAATAATTAAGATCCTAATAACTGTGTTTGTTTAGTTTGTTTACCTTTTCATTTTAAATTTATCAAACTTATAATACAACAGTATAAGTTTTAGAAACAAACCTATATAACTGTTTAGAAGAAGCAGCATTCATTTTATTATTATCCAAGACAATGTCTTACAGTAGAAAGGGAAGGAGAGGACAATTTCACAAGACAAAAGCGTCAAAATCCAAAAGCCTTACAAGGTAAATATTTAATAGGCGTACACGTTCAATGCGAATCCTCCTGCCATGGGCCAGAGATGAATATTTTGAATTTTAATGAACAAAAATGTGTTTTTCCACTAGTTGAAAAATTTCAAGATGCAAAACTTAATCACGTTTGAGCTCCTGAGGATTTTGTTATTGTGGTCTGTTATTATGCATTTTGCATACGCACACTATAGAGCCTTCATTTGATTTCTAAGACTTTTTTGGCTTTGATATGACCCCTTAAATATTTTTTCATTAAGGATGAATCACACTTTTTGAAACAAAAACATTAAAGATATTTAATTAATTAGAAAGAAAAAGTAATTCGAAGTCAATTTTGAGAAAAAGCATCGTATAGTTTATTTTTATCCTGACGGCCCATTACATATTTTATAATTAAATATCTTAACTCATCCTACAAATTTGAATACAGAGCTCATATGTGTTTAACTACGTATGAAATATTGGGATTATATCAACTGGTATATATAATGTTAAACAAAATGATGGTTTTCTCTTTTAATTGATTTTTGTTCAAAACTGTTCTTATGTTGATGAACCACATATTTTTTTTTTTAATCTTTTTTTCTCCTTTTAAAAAAAGTTTGTTTCATATGCGGAACAGAAATAAATAAACAATAACCATTCAAAGCTACTTGCCTCAAGGAAAAATTTCATTTAAGGGAATACAAATTAAATGATTATATTTTGTATTCTACTGATAAAATATTTTTTGTTTTACTTTTGAAGATGGTTACTTATTTTTCAGAAGAAGAAGTAGAAGTAATTAACCTCATATTTCTTATCAACATCAGATAAAAGAGGTCATCCATGTATTGCAAGAATTTTCATTGAGTTAAGCATTTCTTTAAAAGAAGGAAGAAAAATTATCTTTTTTTTCTTCTTCGGTAGTTGTTAATTTTCTTAAAATCTGCTTGTCAAAGAATTGTAGATATGTACGCTTGACCCTATATTGTGTAGGTATTTATTAGACCGTCTTGTTTTGGGTTAGTATTTTTATCTCCCTACTGAAAGATATCTTGGACGTGATACAAACCATTTAAGTAAAGAAAAATCATATTTTTGGGTAAAAATTGGCTATTTTTAGACCTTTTATATGAGTATAAAGTTTTACATTTATTTTTTTCAGTTCATCAGTTACAAATCTTGTATCGATTGTATTTAATTATTTACGGGGCCAAAGATGTCCTCAATGATTTGCGGTGTCCTTCTTTTATCAAACATAACATATCAAAATTTAGCCCATGTTAAAATAATAGTTATTGAGTAAAGAAAAACATTATATTGTGTCATTTATCTATATTAATAAAGAAAAATTTGTCTTTCAATCTGTGTGTTGTTTTTTTCGAACTGTTCAAAAACATTAATGAGGTGGTGCACTATATATAATGTTCCCTGCTGTATATCATAAACATATTTTAGTTTAAGAAGTAACAATGTAGTAGTAATAATAAACTATAGCATGTTTATGCATATATCATCAATTCATATATACAAGGTGCAGCGTATATAGTGTTCCATGATGTATATCTAAAGAAGGGATCTGTGTAAAGAAAAAACTAGCTTAGCGATTAGAAAAGGAAAAAAACGGTTGTTGCATGTACTATTTTTTTTTAAATTTTTGTTCATTATTTTATAGGTTGATGTGTCCTTAACTTCTCCCTCTGAAGGAAGTATGCATTATTTCCTATCTTTGGTGCAACTTGTTTTAATAATGCATAACAAAACCAATATATGTATATGACTTACAATGTGATCATAATATTTCCCCTGTACTAATACTATTTTAAATGTGCAGGGTTCTCCTCTCTATAGTAATAATTTATTTCCCCCCACCACCACAAGGCATATAATAGCTAGCTGATATTAACAAGAGTCTTAATTCAGTAGCACCATATGTTTCGCTCCCACCTTTTCCTCGCGCTCTAACAAAAATCCCTGTGTATATCATATCCATATTTTTGATCCAAGAAAAAACAATGTAGTATTATTAATAAAATATATCCGGCGTATACATGTACTATCGATTATACAGCACTTTTTCTGTTTGTTTTAATTATTGCTCTCTGATGTATATAATAATTCATATACATTTACAGTATATATTAAGATTTGAATAAAATATAAACTAACTCTTTCCAGCCTTTTATTTTTTGGTTTTTTTTTATCATGCCATCATATTATTTTTTTCGAGCTCTAATGAATTTAATAAATCTTTTATTATTTAAGACAGAACAAATATGAATTGATATAAGTATTGAGTATATTACGTGTGATTGTGCTCATCAGCCCCCACTCTGCGGACACCCCTGACAACCGCTATTGTTTTATAAAACAGGGAAACTGCAAATCATTAAGCTCATCTATGGCCCTTAAGTTACATATGAAAGACAAGAAGAACAATATTTTCACCTGATATACTGAATAATTAAAAAGCATACGAAGTACAATTTTGACCTAAAAATGGCTAAGGAGGTCTGCAAATTTGACAAAGTCAGTTTTTCATTGCTACCAACAGAAAAGGTTTGTGTATAGGGATAAAATTATTAACCTAAAAACGAGACAGCCTAATACACCATTTGAAAATATGTTATCGCAGATATTATCAGTTCTTAATTAATTTTGACCTTTGAAGAGCTAAGGAGGTTCTTTTAGCTTCTTAATCACCCATATAATTACTTTTATAGGATCCAAGTATATCTATGACGTTGAAAGTGGTGTGTACCCTTCTCCACCATTGAACATCATAAGTTGCTCTGTACCCCCTTTTTTCTTTGAGGAAAAACATGAATAAAGGATACCTTATACATACATGAAAGCGAGTCAAAAGTAAGTCTCAAGGAAATGAAGTATTCATGCATATTTTTCTGATTTAATTATATTTAAAGAGGTCATATTGGGGCGAATATAAATCTCTTAAATAAAATAAATGTTTTAATTTGTAGTTAAAATTCTGGAGTATCTTAACTTATCCCAAAAAATGTGCATACAAAACCTTTAATCGACTCAAACATGTCGAAGAAATAGTGAAATACATACATGTACAGGGTGTTAAGATCAAATTGGTGCATTTCTCAAAAATCATTCAAATATCACTGAAGCCACATCTTTTGCGGCTTTACTTGAAAATTCCTTAAATGTTGAAAAAGAGTTCATTACATGTATCCGCCTCCTGCATAAATTCAGGACGGAATAGAGCATGTTCCTACAAGGTACTTCCCTGTCATGTTGGTTTATTATATCATTGATGGAGGGAAGCAGAGAGCCCTTGATGGCATCAAAAATGAGAACCTATTCTAGGCTGTCTGGCCTTAGTTTTAAAAGTCTGACAAATTTGTACTTGGTGTTATTCGAAAGAGTTGATAAAGTCTACCATTCTACCTTTGTTTTGTCTTTGTATGATCTAAAATGTCCGAGCAACAAGCAAAACGGCAGAGTGTCTGTGATCTCTTATGCGCACATGTCCATCACAAGAAGATCTTCACAGTGGACTCTGTTCTGAACAGGAGAAATGATAGCTTCTTGGCTTAATCAAGAGCTCAGATCGAGGGACCCCTCAGAACCAAACATCCAGCTCAGGTCATGGTCCTCCGCGTCGTGGCGTCGAACGACATCAAGATGCCTCACTACTACTTCAAGGCCAACGAGAAAAGTGAAAACGGACGTCTACTAGAAGATTCTCAGGTATCATGCCTTGCCATGGTTGAAGAGCACGTTCCCCAGGGACAACTATATGCTTACCTAAGACAGTGCCCAGTACATTCGTCCAAGAAGGTGCAGCATTTCTGCACAGAGAACATGGCTGATTTCTAGCGGGTAGACTTTGTCCTCACTTGACGTGAACCCCCTATACCTTGACATTTTGGGCATCTTGGAAAGAAAGACGAACTAGACTTGTCGCCCGAATGTCGATGCCTGAAGGTCAGGATCACGTAGGAGTAGGTCAACTTGTCCAAGGATTTCTTCAAGGCCAGCTGAACTTCTGTTCGTCACCGTACTGAAGCCATCATTGAGAATGGAGGGGCACATATAGAACCAAAAGTTTTGAAAATTATTGAATTACCAACTTTTTTACTTCGAAAGTTAGCCATAAAAATATGTAGAAGTGAAAACGGCTATTAAAATTATCTAATTTTAGAGGCATAACTCTGTATACATGTTAAGAGAGATATTTAATACAATATAGCAACATATCCCTGTAACTTCATATTTGAATGAAAAAAAATAGCAAGGCTATTAATCATACTGGCAAAAAATAAAATATTAAAAAAAAATGAATCATGCCTGAAATTCCTCAAATTCCTTTAATACATTTATTGCTGTATTTAAAGGGAAAAAAAGAACATCAAAGATAATTGAGACGATCTTTGAGTCTATTGCTATTTATTACAACTGTAAAGGTATTTTTTTATTTTCAAATCCATTGGGAAATGAATGGAAATATATGTACATTCAATGATGGTTATTGAATTAGGGAATAATAATTATCATTACGTATACTTTTATATCCACACGTACGCTTTTATGAATTAAAAGATTTAAAGAAAAAACGATTTCTATAATGTTTGGTGTCAGAGGTTAATTCCACTTCAGAGTCTTGGTCAAGTCCATTACTTTTTTTCTCTTTTCCGAGGGTCACTATAATAACACTTTTTAATTATAGTAGACACACGCTTCAACTTGATTTGTAGGAATATATACATTATGTATTCTAATTTATGTAAATTCGTGATCTTTTACAATGATTATTACGATGAGATGACGTCACAATAAAAATAATAACGGTAGTGTTGAGACTTGGTACAGCTTAGATTTTTCTTTCAGTTCGGTATTTTTCTATACCAATTTTTCGGTAAAGGCCGTAGTTTCACACCATGCACCAATATTTTTTGGTATCACTTTATGAAACGACTTTATTCAGTCTCACTCAAAGGAACAATTTTTTTTTCTTGAATATTACGAGACCGATTTATTTTTATTTTTACAGATCAACCGTCATTGATGTTTTCATTATATTGAATAATAATCTAAAATAGATTATAAATATCTGGATAACCATTTAAATTTAAAATGAATACAATGGTTCTTGGACAATTGGCCGTATTTTTTTTTCGAATGTGCATTTTGGCGAAGGACAATTAACTGAACGTAAATTTCACCGAACGACCATTTAGGATATTTAGAGCAGGGATTTTTACTTACCTAATATTACAGGGTCCTATTTTTGTGTGTGGGTGTGTGTAGAGGGGGGGGGTTGCTTTTTGAAATTTTTCTGAAAACAAAACACCAAGAATTATAACTTCAAGTATCAAACTTTTGGAAAATAAACACAAAAATCCATAGCTATTCACAAAAGAATTCAAAAACCACAGCTGTTCACAAAAATTAAAATTTTTGACAAAAAATTTCAAAAATTAAATTTCATGGAAAGAAAATTTGAAATAGTAAATTATTTTGTAAAAATTTTGATAAATCCACTGATATTTACAAAAAATTTCAATATTTAAGTTTGAAATATTCTATTTATTTATTTTTTTGAAAAATATTTAAAAATCCAATGATACCCACAAAAAATTTTCAATAATTCATTGTTATTCACTGAAAATTAATTTTTTTTTGAGCAAACCACTAAATTCTTACAAAATACACAACTAGTCACAAAAAAATTCAAATATAACATTTTTTGCTCTCATACAAAATAGACTCGTGTGAATTTAGTTTTTAAAAAAATTATCTTTGGAAACAAAATTTTTACACAAATTTTTGCGTAAATTTTGTCATCCTGAGAAATTTTTTTAGTAAATAGCAATTATTCTTTAGTTTGTACAGTCTCTCCAGGCCACTCTCTGTGGATGCCCCTGTATTAATCTATGAGTATTTTTCTATATGATTAATCCGTAACCGGAAGTTACGCCCTACAGAAGTTTCGCCCTCATACATACATACATTAAAGCATAAATGTATCTTCTACATATAATTTAAGATCTTCCTTTACTTTAACTTGAAGTCCTTTGTAATTAATTATAGCATTTGAGTAATTAATATGAAGTAATTGTTGTTTCTTATTAAAATGAATTCGAACCGTTTGATATGTTCTATTTTAAAATATATTAAAATTGAATTAAATGCACTAATTTTACTCTACTGAATACAAAAATGCTTTAAAAATGACTAATTTTAAATATTAAACTATATATAGAAGATAAATTTATGGTATAATTGTAAATGGTATCCTTCGTGGCAATTTTTGTCCAGGGCAGTTTTCGTAGTACCATATAATCGGATATATATTTATTTATATATGTAATGGTCCTTCGACGAAATGTCTGTTCGGTAAGTTTTCCTTCGACGAAAAAAATGTCATTCAAATGTCCGCTCTAGAACAAATAGTTTATAAATATAACATTCAGAATTTATCCACCCTATATTACAATATAAAATTATAGCCATAAACTAAAATACAGGATGGATCTAATCTAGTGGTACAGATTTTATATTTTTCAAGAGTAAAATTTAAACGAGAGATTTTGTGAGGACATTTATGAGACAAGATCACGTGAAAATATATTGTTTGGCAAAGGTTTTATTTAATATGTGAGCCCTCAGATATGATAATTGCATCAATACGAGGCGGCTGAAATGTAGTCAGACTCGATAAGCAATAACAGTTCTGTGATGCCCTTAGATGTTGTGGGCAGCACGGGGAACATCTGAATGGATCACCTTGTTTTCCCTTACCGACAGGTTCGGGTAACCGTTTGAACCCCTTCGTTGAAGGGATCGGGGCTTCCTTCCTTCTTAATGGAAACCTTAAGTGAGTGGACACTCTAGCGAGGAGCAGCACACACCTTCTCCTCCAGATGCACCTAGATAGAGTAGTCCGAAGTATTTGTGTCAGTAGAGGAGGGGGCCTCATGTTGAGCTCCCAAAAGTCCAGAAAGTGGTCTCTCAGGAAGGCCTTGGTCTGATACGAAGCTACGTCTTGAGTGAAAACAAAGTTGCCCTTGTACTTTTCTCTGGTCTTAGGTCTCACTACTACTTTGTTGTTTAAAGTCAGTATTTTTCATTTTTCTTTTGTCAAGATGTCATGTTTTGATTTAATAAAACCTTTTCATTGTCGTTCAAAATGGCTTCAAAATTGAGGGAAACGCCATTTTGGGTCTCAAAGCTGTTATTTTGACTACATAAAATCTATAAATTTCTGATAAATCTTGATGAAACTTAATCAAATGGCTTTATCAAAAATAATATTTCCATACTACACTACTTGATATCGATGATAACCACTGGTATTTGAATTAAATCAAGGTAATATTTACTGAAAATCCAAAAAAATTGCTACATTAATGCAACAGATATTAAATATTTTTGATCGATAAGGGACGAGAAAATTAAAATTATTTGATAAAAATATCTTATTCTTTTTATAGTATAGTTAATTTGTATCTACAACATGGAAATAGGATTTTATAACGATGTAAAAACATATATTTAATATATTTTAGGGTCTAATGTATAATAAAACTAGGGAATAGAGAACATTTTTTTGATAGAGAGTAAGATTTAAATCTTTTTATTTGTTGTTTCCATTTTGACATAAAATAGTTTACTATTTTACTTCATATTAACGAAAAAAAATTGTTCTAAAGCTGGGGATAAACCTAAGCTCTCTATCTTACGTACAAGTCGAGAAATTGACATTAGAAAGTGATGGAAAATTGTATATTCGCGCACTCCAAGCACTTGGGCGTCCAGAGAAACCACCGTCTACTCAATCAGCAAATCCAAAATGTTGGAGAGGAAAAAGGACTCTGTCTAAAGGCCAAACTTGACACGGAGGAGTTAAATAATACAGGCCAGGTCAATCCTCTCAAGTCCATAAGGGCCCATGCAAGAGATATTGGTGTTTTACACCGGACTATCCAAAGAACTATCAAAAAAAGTGGTTGGAAAGAGCCGTGTGATGGTGAAACTTTTTACACCAGTCATGAAAGAAACACATATCGTGTGTTGCAAGAATCTTTTGAACAAGTCTTTTAAGTCATTTTAAACTCTTTTGGGTCCTCTACAGCCCTGATACCAAGCCACTTGACTACAACTTTTGGGTACATTTTTTTTGTTTTGATAATTTTTCTTTCGAAATCATTTACAGAAACTCTTAAATATCGATTTCAAATTTGTATAAATTTTCGCCAGAGGTTGTGTGATTATAATATTCTAATACTTACTTCAGACTTTTGGGCCTCGAAAATCTGGAGAATCTTATGCCATAAATGGTTGTTGGGTGCTTCAAGTAATCGTTTGATTCGTTGGGTTAGAGAAATTTACATTAAAAGCTCTTCTTGATAAAAAAAAATAATTTCTGCCTATGATATATTGGGACGTAACACTTTACAAACTTTAGAATAACATTTTTTTTTTAAAGTAAACAATTAAGCAAATTTTCATATTTTATAAACAAATATATTATAACATAATCACGAAACCTATAGCATGAATTAATGGAATTTTAAAATTGATGTTTCAGAGTTTCTGCAAAACATTATTTGAAAAAAAAATGATGTTAACAATCCTTGTTTAAATATCTACAATAATTTCGTGATTCTCCAAGAAACTTTTATTTAATTATCTTAACGCTGTGATAAGGCAATCTTTATTATTTTAAATTATTATACCTTTTACAGATTACGGGGACATTCACAAATCACGCGCCACTTAAAAAGGGGGGAATATTATCTTCGTTAAATACCTGTATAATATGCATAAATAGAACAGAAGACAAAAATAAAAAAACCTTTCCTTTTTTGAAAAAATTAATAGAATGCAATAGTTACAAAACGCCTTTCAAAAAAGTTATAAAAATTTATTTTCTAAAAGAAAACGTCAATTGATAAATAAAGTAAAACATATTCATATGAAACCTTCTTCTATAAAAAGATCAAAAAGGACCCCACATTTTATTTTTTCTTTACGGGAGTAACAAAAAAATTGTCGTTTTAGGGGTGGGGTTTTAGGGGTACCAGTGACAAAAATGTAGGATGCAAAACTACTTTCTTAATTCCTTTGACAGGTAGTTTTGCATCCTACATTTTTGTCGCTGGTAATTTTACATTGCGTAGATTTTGCCGCATGGCATATTCGCAGCCTTTTATTCTTTTAAATGATTGGTTCGAACTTTATTACTCTTGTATCTCGATCAGATGATGCAATAATTAATACAACAGCAAAGTTTGAATCCATAGTTTAAAAGAAATAAAAGGCAACGAATATTTCCTTCATGTGTGCAAAATCTCCAGGAGGAAAAATTAACTGTGTCAAAAATGTTGGATGCAAAATTACCTATAATGTTAATTCACTTAAGATTGTGATATCATGGAGATATAGTGTCATATTCAACGGTCCTAGCAGAAAAACAAAATCCTTTTTACAATGATCACGTGGTGCTCGGTTCACCACTTGGCTTATAGGTTTGTTCCCTAATATTAAGTCCATGGATTTTAAACACTTTTTTCTTTCTCATTTCACATCTTGTTCTAAACAAATTTTTAGTATCCTTTTTCCCTAATATATTTATTTTTAGACATTGAGTCTACATAAAATGGGATTCTAATATTACAAAAATACTTTAAATAATACTGAAATAACTATTTGACTACATTCTACGAATTTGTATCATCTATAGATTAAGAAAACAATACTAACACAGATATAATGGACACTTATTAGTGTTGGATCTGAAAATCCGAGTCCGGTCTGTGACTGTTACAATTTTTTAGTAAAACAAACTAGTTCTGTACTTTCAAGTAATTCAGTCATGCCAGTCTCAAATAGAAAATCCGTCTATCCCAAAGTATAAAAATCGATCTGCCTGCTTCTTTTCTTCTAATAAGTGTCCTAATCGTGGATTGGTTTAATTAGAATTAACTCTTTCCAATTTCAAAACAATTCCCCACAATTATTGAATAGTAATTCAACAGTTGAGAAGAAAAACCAATTAATGTTGGGCTCTTTGTTCAGTTTATTTTCATATGAAAGGTTGCTTTATACATTAAGAGTACATGGATCGGTCTTAAAAAAAACAGTCTGACCGATTTAGTAGATGAACTATTGATCACATTAATAGTTTTTCCAAATGTTGAACATCGACCTAGAATAACGTGATATGAAGTAACATATGTTCCATAAATCGTATTTGCACAATGAACCATTCAGGAATGGCAAAAAAAATCGGCCATAGATTGAAAGTGAAAAAAATTGTTCGTATATTGAGACCCAAAAATCGGTACAGGATTTGAAAACGATTCAATTTCAGTTACCGTTTTGAGATCGCTGTCTGGAGCAAAATATTGGTCAAGGAAAATAATTTAGGACCGAAAAAAGAATTCGGTCTTGGACCGAGTCTTAACACTAGTGTGTGTATAAAAAAACAAATAAATACTGAAATTGTTAGTCGGGGATACATATCTAAATAAAAATTGAGCTATAATTAATCATTGTCTAAATAATACAATGATAACAAATGGAATATAAAAAAAGTGTTCAAGTCAATTATATTTATAAAAAACTTCCATGTTTTTCTCCTCAATAAAATACAGTCGCATTGAATATTATTAAAAAAATGGTCATTTAAAAACAAGGCGATCAATTAGGGAGAGGAGGTTCGGCCTCAAACAACGACTAGGGAGGAAGGTGAGTAAAGGTGACTCCACATATACTTGAATAACAACCCAAAATGACATAAACGACGTCATAGAGAACACTTTCTAAACTTGACGTAAAAGCTAACTCAAAATGATAATTGTTCCCATGCACTTAATCATTTCTCAAACGCAAGTTTCTAACATTATCTAAATGTGCTGAATTAGCCCAAAAACAATACCTAACAAAAATCAAGAAAAGGATCATTCTTTGTATGTTTATTTGTCTGCTGTGAAGTCATTTTTGAGTGACCCCTTAATATCTGAAGGTGGGTTCATTGGATTTATTGTGTACGCCTTCAACTTCGTTTTATAAAAATTTTTGGGGAATGTTAGTATATCTATAATAAAATGATAATATTTTGGAGAGGACTTGGTCCTTGCAAAAATTCCAAAATCAGCATTAAAAAACATTCTGGTTTGTTTTTGTGTTGATGGTCCACCTAAAAAAAGAAGAGGTTGCGCGATTTTATTAAAATATCCAAATACTTCCGTGCTTTAACGTTTGTTGATAGTGCACTTTTTAGCAAATATTTCATGAACACTAATGATGTCTCACATTTGGATGGTTATAGAACGATTATTTTGTATTTGATTTCAAGCATCTTGCTATAAAAAGTACAGCAGAAGAAAAATCATATAAAAATACAAATTATTATAAAAGTTCAATTATAACGGTCGATTATCTAGAGATCAAAGTTCAATACTTGCTGTTTAATAAACTGTAGCTTTAGGAGTCGTAGGGATCAAAATATGTATTTATGTGCGAAAATATTTACATTACCCTTTCAAATAATTATCATTGTACTTAGGTATGTGTTAATTTGTTAACTTTGGCGTCCTATTCAATTTACAACATACATATACAACAAACCTTGTTTTAATTCAAATAAAATAATTGTCTGAAAAAAAATGCTTTGTCATTACTTTTTACACGTTGGCGAATAATTGATAAATATGTGGGAATATGGGTAAACAGATAAATCCATTTAATTTAGTAGAGCAAAGAGGCATGGCAAGAATTTAGGGGCCATATACAATTCTGTAATAAAAGAAATATATTCAGTGATTGTCTGATAGTCTTTGTTGGACTCAGAGTAGAATTGAAGATCGACAACCTAGTAATTCTTTACAATGTACTTGTTTAATTCCTTCATCCCCTCCACCCTCGTCAGAACTGATCTAATGAAACGTCATGACAGCTAATCTGATCTACTCCAAAACATTCTTCAAATTGTTAGGGTTATCATGTTGATTTTTAGTTTCTTTGTTTTTTTAAATATGCCCAAAATCCTCATGGTTTTCATCACTAATTATATGGATAAACCACGTGATTCATTTTTCACAAAATTATAACCCTCCCCCATGTAGACTTCCGTGATTCTTTTATTCAACCATTCCCAAAAACCACGTGTTGTTTATTTTGTTACTCCCCCTTTATACAAATATAAATGTTTCCTATATTAATTTTGATAACTTTTTTTATAGAAAATACTGTTATTTTTAACTAACCTTTTTTTAGGCACAGGCTAGGCCTTATTAGGACCCTTTTAAAAGTGTTCCATATTTCATATAGTGACTTTCTTTTCGAAAACATTCTTTTAAAATGTTGCCATTTGGCACGTTATTTAAGTTACTGCGGTTTTATATTAACTGCCCTCCATCCACAACGCGGATAAAGGCGATGTTTGGCCGTACAAGAAAATTGTACAATTTGCACCCAAAAAAAAGATGAATAATTTTAAAATACGGATTAACAGTACATGGGATGAGAATAATGTAATACCTGAATATTCATTGGATGATCAATCTATTAATGCTGTCATTTTTGATTAGTATATTTTATGATATGAAATATATCAGCTACACTTACTTGTTCAATACAAAATAATTTCAACAATCCATAATCTCCAAAGGACTGGGCTATGTAGGTAGCAGCAAAGGGGCTGGGCCCATCAAAAGGACAAGTGAACCGTAGTCTAACGACGCTTGTATTAAATAAAATTGGATAAAACGAAAGAATTCAAAGTGAAGGATTTAGTGAAGTATACGAATTCGAAAAAAAAGGACCGATTAAAATGAACTTCCTAAACGATGAAAAGAGATAAAGGACAACTAGCCTGATAACGTAGTTTCGTCAGTGTGATCCGTTTGTCTTGTCCAGTCATTTCGCTGTTATTTGCCTACTAAAAACGTCCCATATTATAGGTAGATCGACCTCTACAATCTTTCTAAAATATATCAGTCTACCATTTGTTTCAATTTAAATAAACTTTAGTTATCTTTCAATCACAATATTAGTTTGCCATTGTTCTTAATTTAGGGTTAATTAATGTATTTGTATATATCATTTACATATAACAGATCCTTGATTGCCGAGATTGATAGGTTCTGGCACAACTGTCTACTATTAATTAAATGAAGAATTGTTCAATAGGTAGAAATAATTTCCTACCAACTGATTTTGGAACTTTTCCCCTTTTTGGAATTTTTTTGAGAGATACTAAATAAAGGGTGTCTGCAGGGGTGGATGGAGGCTTCTCTAAATTAAGGAATCTAAATTAACTTTCTCTGAAAAATTCTATACTTGATTTTTTTTTTTCAAAAAATTTTATATTTGAAATTTAATTTTTAAAATTTTTAGGAAAAAAAAGTAATTTTTTGATAATAGCTATTAATTTCTAATGAAAAATTCGCAAAAAATTAATTTTTTTTGTAAATAGCTGTGGATTTTTGGAATTTTTTTCTAAAAAATTTGATATTTACAAATTATCTTTTGAAATTAAAAATGTAATTTTCTGTTAATATTTGAAATTTTTTACCAAGAAATTACTTTTTCAAATATTTTCCTATAAATATTAATTTCTGGATTTTTCTTTAATCAAAAAATCAACCTCCCCCCCTAAAAAAAATATTAATATAATCCTGCGTACGCCGCTTGTATAAGGATTACATCCAGGTATTTACACTTATGTGCTAATACCTTATTAACCCAATATAGCAATGCGTAAATTATAATTATACATATTATTTATATATATATATATTTTACTACATACTCATTTCCATTTAATTTTAATTCATACATAACGTCCCTAAAGTTTATTCCGTATTTTTTGATTAGATATCAAATGTTATGTCTCGATACTATTTGATTAATACATTTTTACTACGTTTATATCTTGAACAAAATATGTGTATAATCATTTTATAATGCCAAAAGCTTAATTGCTTGAGCAATTATCAAAATATATTATACATACGTTTAGATAAAGTGTTTAATTTTCTAAGAGCAAAGCCCACACAATTCTATTTTAGTTAATAATCTTTTTTTAAAGAGGACGCTATTCATCAGCTATTTTCTTTTCATATTCAAATAACGCCACCTATGAATACATTGTAGAACTGTTTATTAATCCTTCTTTTTTTTTTATGATATCTATTAGATGTTGTTAGTCTTTTTTATATATAAATTGTGTACACATTCTAATAACGAAAAGAGACAAATGCATAAACTGACAGGGAAATTGATTTGAATCTCCTTTGATTGCTGTTAAGTAGAAAAATCCTAAAAAAAGTTATACAAATTTTTCAGGTGGAATATGTGTTGGGCCTTTCAAAACAGCTTAACAATGGTAAGCAATCTATGTCATTTTAAAACTGTTGATATATTGCAACTTTTGTATAGATTATTATGACCTTCATTTAGATATGAGGGCAGTCAACACAAAAGTAATCTAGAATGATTTTTCTCAATATTGAGTGTGAATTACATTTGTATTCTTCGACAAATTATCCTCCCTTTCTATCAAGGGAATATTAATATTCAATGTGCGTCACAAATTGCACTTAAAGTAGCCAAAAAACTAAAACTCTTGCGTATCTTACCTCAACCCTCAAATTTGAATAGATAACCTATAAATATGTCTATGAAATATTGGGCTGTATGGATGTATATTTGAAGGAAAAAATATAGTGGGGTTTTCTCCTTTTTCTTGATTTTTGTTCAAAGTTATTTTTATGTTGACGCAACACAAAGGAAAATCTTGTTGCCCCAATGGATAAAGTACGTACATGAATCTAAGACAGCAATTAAAATTAGACTAAATATATCATTTATAGATGTTCCTTAATTTGAAACGGTACTTCAAATTAAGGAATATTTATAGAAAATTCCGAAGAAGAACATATGTAGAATAATGACGGCAGAATGGATCCAAGCTGTGATCTTGCACGCGTGAGGAAAATAGGAATAAATAAACCATTATTTGCTCATGGTAATACTTATAATTATAAATAATGATGAAAATACAGTGTAGAATACGCGTGTAAAAAAAAGAAACCGAAAATCAATATGACAACGATGAAAATTTGAAGAATGCTTTTGAGGACCGAAAGAATAATGCTCATGACGTTTCATTAGATCAGCTATAATCAGATAAGACAGAGGAGGAGGGGAGAAGGAAATAAACAAGGACATTCGTCAGAAATATTCCGATGTCGATCACTAATTCTTCTCTGAGAAGACAAGGACTTACAATTATAACTACGCAACAAATCCTCAGGGTTACAATCCATCTTTTATGAACAGAAGAACAAGAATGTTCAAGCAGGTTTTGAATATAATTGAATCTATTAAGAAAAGGATATTCACTGCTCAGGAATTAAATAGCAATGAAAACTGCTGAAGAAAAGAAAATTTAATCTTCAGACTACCAATTCTGCAAAAAAAAAACAGGGCAACTTAAAAATAAATCGGATTTTCATCACTGCCCATGATGATATATAGGTATGGATGAGCAGATATTTTAAGAGTCAATATAACCTCAGAAGCTCACCTTTTATTTTTTATTCATACTAACGAAGAACATCTATGTAAACTCTTGAGTAGTCCTTGATAAAAAATTATGAATCACATAAATAAAAAGTGACATGTATTTGAAATTATAAACTAGGAGTGAGCTCCAAGTCTTAACATGGAATATTTTTGATTCAAAAAACTAATTTAAATACTATTAATATTATTTTAGTTCATTCTCAAAAGATGTCCCCTTCATTTCAAAGAGAAAGATTTTTGGACTGAATATATTTATATGCTCAGACAAACTTATAAAACATCATTCAAGCTTTAAAATACTTCAATAATTAGGTTCCAGACCGGAACAACATCAAAAATTGTCATCTTTATCTGAACTGAAAGAAAAACTGCATTGGAATAGCGTTCCAAAATCTATTTGCAAGTCTAATACAATATACAATTGACTGCATTAACTCTGCCTTGATTAATTTAATAATAGTAAAAATCCATTAATAAAAAAATCTACTTATATTATACAATAACATACAAACACGACCAAAAATAAGTCTCAAATGTATATTTTAGCTTTAAAAAATTGTATTATCAAAGTGAAAGTATAAAAAAGAATCAGAAGCTATTATGCTCATTTCTAAATTGAAAAAAAAACTTAATACTATCATTTTAAATAGTATCTAGCTTATTATAAACAATTTATACATTTTGTTAGAAGATACTAGTACTAGTTTTATCATATTAGGTAACTTAAAATTTGTATATCAAAATTTGAAGATTTATTTGGACGAAGTTATTCACCTTCTTGCAATTAGTTCATATGCTTCAGTCTTAAATTGCCTTGCTTTTTCGAAGTCGAAATGTGAAAACAATGTAATTGAAGATACAATGTTGTGCATTTATCGATCTAGCGGTTCCGGTTCTTGAACTATTTCGTATTTTTTTTTTTTTTTTTTTTTTTTTTTTTTTTTTGTGCAATTACCATCGTTTTTCAATGATCTTTTTGGGTCACCACATTTGTATCCGAGTTCCAAATAGCTATGGGCTTCTTATGATCTGTAAATAAGTGGTTTCAGGCAAAAGACGGTGTAAATTAAAGAGGAAAAGAGTAGGATAGATTCAAGGAGAATATGGATAGATTATAGATCCATGTCTGCTACTAATCTTGTCGAGCCCTATAATTTGATAATTTTTTTAAGTGAGGGTTTCCAAATTTTACTATGCCAAGACCCCCCTACACTAATACATTTTTAGCTGAGGCCCCCTTTATATGAAACATATGACCTAAGTATGTTTGTGTAGACTAAAGCAATCCTCAATTCTCCATCTTTCTACAACCCTCCCACATACCCTCCTCTACCGGCCCCAACTATGAAAACCATTATCTTAAGCAACCTAAGTTTTCAGTGGCCCTGCTGGAACTTGGGATACTATACACTCTGTGTATAAGAAAGCTCTGGGCCTGTTTGTATCTAATATAATTTCCTGGGTTTGCATTTTCTAGCGACGACAACCCTTATTTTAAGTGCCTTTATAAAAAGAACCGAGACCGACGACCGGAACCGAGATCGAAATCGTCGAAATGAAAGAACTGAGACCGATAGAACCGCTGAACCAGGCACAACTTTGTCAAGATATAATATCAAGTATTCAAAGTTAAATTGAAATTATATATGGATTGGCAGAAGGAATACAAGATGACAAGATTTTTTTTATAGCGGAATAGTTGAAGCTAGCCAGTCTGGATCCAAATCATTGTTTATTTTTCTTCTATTATAATATCATTGTATTTTCTTTGGTAAACAATTTTAACTCTTATATGACATCAGTAAGCTTATGCTAATAGTGATAACTCTTCCTCGAAAACCTAAGCGTGCTTGATATTTAAGATATCGTAAATATATATTGTAGTGAATAGTTGTTTACAGTGTTGAGTCATTCTTGTTTATTCAGTATAGGCCAGTCCATTCTTAAGACTGGTCCTTAATACTGTCAGTTCTTCAGACTTCCAGAGCTAGACAGATTAATAAAGAAAAAATAAAATCGATTAACGTCAGGTCCGAACTTTATAAGTTATAGGACTTATACGCAGGACTGAACTGGATTGAACCGAGACTTAGCTGGACTGGACTGTAGTCTTTAATCCTAAATAAGGACTGAGACAACACTACTGTAGTATATTCCTTGGTCAATCCCTTGTTTTATGCAAATAAAACAAAACACGTGTTCTATTTATCCTGGAGTAAGAAAGGCACATTTAAACTAATGAGGGATCACTTTGGTGTTTCTCATCTTCTCTCATAAAAGTCCTTCCACAAGAAGGAAGATGCCCTCCATCCCACTAGAGGTAATGCATTTGTTGTTTCGGAGCCAAATTTGACATCTTGGATCTCATATGACGACAATGAAGTAGATACTTATCCACCTTGGGATATGGTGAATAAAAAAGGACTCTTGAAGACTTACTGCTCAACTAAAACCTAATCTTTAATTTTTACGAGTAATTAACAGTATTAATAGAAATCCAATGCATAACAACAGTACCAAACAATAATCTTTGAGTAACTAAATAAAGAAGGTGACCTTTAGTAGTTTTGTAGGTAGTGATTTTCCAATAGTATTTTATTTGATACTGTATATAATATTGCTTCGTAATATTTTATTAAAATTGTAGCTATACATTTTTATATCTATATGATAGCCAAAATTAAAAAATAATAAAATGGTCAATATACATATATACACGACGACGGATCAACAAGAAATTGGATCCTTTGGAAACGAAGTATAAGTATTGCATAACTTAATACTTTGTTTATTTTTCAAAAAGAATACATTATGAAATGCCATGACGTATCAAGTGAGTTGAGTGAATTGACAGCTGACAACAAAATACAAAGGGTATTTTTGTGTTAGCAAGGTAACAACACCCTCTAATCAGTCCGATCTTCCTTACCATTCAACGGTCCTCAGGACTGATTGGAGAATATAAGAACTAAGAAAATAATAGATGATTATAAATAGCTAAAACGTATAATAATACATTCTTGTCACATATATCCTGCCTAGGTATCTTATCTCTTTGGAAGAAGTTATGAATTATGAAATAACTACAGCGACTCAAATGACGTAGTTCGTACTAACTACGTCATTTCAGCTATTGTAGTTTATACAAAAGATCTATAAGGACCCGTTCTAGGACTGACAAATTTTATTAGGGCTTGAGTATTTTTAGTTTTTTTTTAGACCGATACAACACTATCCATATAGTATAGTAATTCATGCAGTAGTTCTGTTTAGTGCTGTGTTAGTCCTTATTTAGGACTTAAGACTGCAGTCTCCTTCAGTTCAGTATCAGTCTGGTGCAGTTTAGTCCTGCACATCAGTCCTAAAACATATAAAGTTCGATCCTTGATGATGTCAATCACCTATATCTTTAATCTGTTCTGTTACTGACTGTCCGAAAGACCTTTCCTACGGATGAACTTGACCGGACCGGACAAATAAGGACACACACAACACTTGTTCTAATATGTACTCCCATAAGTCAACAACTATTCATTTCATTTTATTGTAGCAATGTATGCCTATGATTAATAATAATTAATGTATAAATAAATTTAATCAGAGCAAACAACCAGTGAATCCTCCATAAAAAGCTAAATAAATAATTGTGTACACATAAATTAATAATGATTTGAGGATCCTTTATTAATATTCAAAGGATGTGTCTGTGAAGCATGTAGACTACATGGGTGTATCAATCATAGAAAAAGAAGAAACATAGGCTTTAATGGGTGGTGGTAGTTGTAGATATAAATGGATGGTTGAACAAGACAAAAACTATGAATGAAACAATTTTCTTATAAATTCTAAACATAATACATGCTTCTTGTTGCAAAATAATTAGGTATTCATCCTTTAATTAAAACAGATCATTATTCAATCCTTTATTATGTATTGTCCAAAATGATTTGAATTTTAGAGTCTTGTAAGTATAATGTTGTATGAGTCCTTCCTTAAGACTAAAGACTGCAGTTTCGTCCATTTTAATCTCGGTCCGGTCCAGTTCAGTCCTGCATATCAGAACTGACAGTCTAAAGACTGAGAGTCTTAAGGACTCACCCCAAAGACAGATGGGATCGGTCTTTACACTTGACTGGAGCGAATAAATAAAAACTGACACAAGAGTAGTGGTATAGCAATACTTATAAGGTTATTTCGAAATTCCGTCATTTATAAATGTCAAAAGATTTTGTAAAGAGCAAAGTTTCTTAGACCCAGCTCCAATCCAGTTTTTTTTTTCTTCTTCTTAGCCTTTCAACCCCCTTGAGATATTTACAAATGGCTACTAGAAAACTAAACATGATTGTCGGATATTAGTTATTTCAATCTTATTTTTCTGAATATACATTTAATTAAATGATCAAAGAAGTTATTTCCACATACGCTAGCTAAGGATTGCCATCGGAAAATTATAATCAGCGGAAAATTGCCTACAATTATATTTCATTTTTAGGTATTCATCTACCGATTTGCTCCATATACAGATGAGTATAACCCATTTAAGGATCCGTTAATAGTTTTCCCGTCTGAAGAGGGGGAATCAATAAAAAAATACCTCCCAATTTCCCAAATAGTACCCTAGGCCCAAAGGATTTTTGTAGGATAACTCCGGGACCTGATTGTAGTCAACAAGCAGATTAAAAACCCTTACTACTGCTTCAAGAACCATAAATAACCCCTCCTAATTTGGGAAAAACTTTTTTTAGATCTATGTTCAACGGTTTTTCTATTTTTTCTAAAATGCTGAGCATATATATGTTTTATTGGACCCAGTCCTTCGACAAGTTAAATTTTCAGGCCTTCACTTTGTGCCACCTTAAGGTGTGATATATTTATTTGCAAATGGTAAAACTATATAGACCAGTAGGTATACCTATTTAGTATAATTACAGGCTATATTCCTAGAAAGGTCTACATAACATCAGAAATAGACTCAAAAACTTTATTTTTTAGACAAAATGATTTTAACCCACAATTTATATACGGTTTCTATTCATAAATGTTATTATTTTCTCCAACAAAGTGAAGAATGCACAAAATAGTCGAAAATCTTCAAAATATGCCAAATTCAAATGTATTTAAAACTTTATTTACAGATTTGTTGGAATTTATTGAACAACCCTTTTTCTCTTTATAGAGTATTTTCATTAAATTCATAAATTGTATCATAATTGAAGGAAACTCCATTTCAGGGGCTCAAAGTAAATATTTATAGTAGGTGAAATGGCCATGTTTATAATAAATCTTAATGGAACTTCATAAAATGCCTTTAAGAATGAAATAAGGCATAAGATTTGCATTGAATATTATTTTGTCAATGATACACAGTGCTCCGCAAATCCTTCTGGAATTTCTAAATTTATACATTTTTTTAATTGATGAGAAAGGGACGAGAAAAATAAGATCATTCTAGAGAAAAATACTTTATTCTTTCCATGGTAATAGTTAATGTATTGTCTACAAAATAAGGTTGTATTATGATGTAATAACATATTTATAATACATTTTAGGGATAGATATGTAGGTAAATAATAAAACTGGGCTATGGTTATTTCCTGGTCACATATTGACATCCAATATTTCACTATTTTCTTTAAAATTAATTGAAAAAATAAGATTTTCATTGTTATCAGACTAGGATGTGTAGGCCCTTAAAATGGGCGACCTCAACAATACTCACGTCAAATAAAAACGCTCCAGGGTATTTTTAATATATAAAAATTAACAATATGTGAAAATCGTTTGGGGCGTCCGCAGGATTATTTATTTCAAAAAAATTAAAATATTTTGAAAAAAAACTAAAAAAATACAAAGTTATTCACAAAAAAAATATTCAAATAGTAAATTTTTGGAATAAAATTTATAAAATAAAATCTCAAACATTAAATTCTAATTTCAAATACTTTGCTGATTTCCTACAACCCCTCCAGCCCATCCCCTACGGACGCTCCTGATCCCAGGACAGTATCTTGAAAATGTATTAATTGCTATTGAGAAAATGGACTCCAAAACGCTCTTTGAATCTCCTTGATGATCAAACATTTCTCATTACATGAAAAATACAAAAATGGTGTCTTACCAGTTATTTGATGTTTGTTTGTTGCTTGAAGAGAGGTTTTTTAGCACACACAAAACAATCAGAGATTCACAAGTACAACTCAATCACATCTTTGGTCATTTTTTATCCTTCTTTTTTTGTAATTATTTAAATGCAAACTCACATTAAAAGCACTTTAACATTATTTGTTATTTTATTTATCTCTACCACAAGTTTATACTTCTAATAGATGTGTATAAATATCTCTAACTAACAGCGCGCCATATTGTGTGCGGTTCGTACGCACAGATTAAACATTAGGAAGAAAAAAATGACGTCAGGATTTCGCTAGAAATAACCATGACATCATTTATGTTTTGTTTTATATAGTTTTTAAATCATTATTTTATTTTTCTATCACTATCTTATTAAAATATTAGTGGAAAAAAGCAAGTTCTTTGTGTGAATATGTACCTATGCATGTAGAGATAAGTACTTAACGTCACGTCATTAATTGAAGGGTAAACAAGTGGATTTGACTACAAGGGATTGTTGTATCTTTATAGTAGATCAAAAGTTTCCGATTTTTTAAATACATTTTTTTTCTTTTAATAGGGTGTGAAAATGTAACATACATAGTAGAGTTTTATAGAGTACATGGGCGTCCACAGGACCATACTTATTATATTTTTTTTAAGGGGGAAGGGGGACAAATCTTGGTTTTTGGATATTTTTGAAAAAAAAAAATACAAAAATTAAATATTTTTGAAAAAAATTTCAAAAATTCATATTTATTCACAAGAAATTTCAAAAACAAATTAAAATATTATATTTTTGTTCAAACCAATAACCCCCCTCCCTTAAAAAATATTTATATGATCCTATAAAACTTTCCACAAAAAATTTAAATTTTATTGAAAAAAAGTTCAAAAACTAAATTTCAAACATTGAAATTTTGGGGGAAAAAACTCAAATATTAAATTTTTGTAAAAAAATTTCAAAAATCCACAGCTATTTACAAAAACTTAATTTTTTGGAGAAAAATTTATAAAATTGAAAGAATTAAATTTCTTAGAAATTTCGACGTGGCTACAGCCCCTCCAGCTCACCACCTGCGGACGCCCCTGTATAATTATCTTAAAATCATCTTTGTATAGATTAAAGTACTTCAAAATATTCCAGCAATTAACTTGGTTTGGAGAGATCACGCTATATGTGACCCCCCATGCCACAATGAAACACCTAATAAATAAATAAAAACTTTGTTAGTTGTTAAACTAATATTCGGAGCTATAAATAAATGGCTGCTAATTATGACATAATTATGGAGTAAGTATAATATTGTATACGTTTCCCTGGACGTCATACTTTTTCTTTCTATCTCGAAATTGGAGACAGGAACGGCAGATAGTTGAAATTCAATTACTGCAACCTTTTAGTACCAGAAGAAATAAAATTTCATTAAGTAAGCACCTCGACTTTTTTGTATATACCATTAGCCATTACAGTATAAACGTAAAAGGTATCATGTAGAGGAACTTCTATGTAATCAAATCCATTAATTCCTGAACCAGAAAATTACTATAACCATACATAAATTACTATAGACTTATTCAAGCAATTGTGATCAATTTATTCTGCTTCAATAATATATTCTTCGCTTGGCGAAGTTATTTCCTCGTAATCAAAAGGTTGTAATAATTGAATTTCAGTTATTCGCTGTCGCTGTGTCCAATTAGAAAGAAGAATTGAAAGAGAAAGTACAACGTGCGTTCAAACTATTTATTGTCGATAGACTATCCATATATATGGAAAATGTTGACATTACATCGTTACCTTTATTGTAGATCGCAGTGATGGCAAAACTATGACACGCGTGTCACAAGTTGGCTTCAGGGGTATATGTAGAGTGTGGGCTGGAGGGGCTTAATCCCCCTTCCCCTAAATAAAAAATTTTGCTTTGTAAAATTTTTATAGCAAAACAGGTCAAGTTTTCCATTACTCAAAAAATGGGGATTTGTTAAAATTCCTGCAAAGGTTACTCAAAAATTTGTCGAAAGAAGTATTTTCTCTCTGTTAAATAACCCCTTCACAAAATGAAACCCTACGGACGCCCTGGACTGAATAGAGAAAACGTTCGTGAACGATTTGTGGAATGTTTATACGAGATAATGATCTTTTTAAATATGAAAAATACTAACAGCTTTGATTAATAATCATTCATAAAAAAAACTGATAGTTGGCCAATTAGTTATTACTTCTTAACTTTTGTATAGTTAATTATCTATTTATTAGTAGGGATGTTTAAAGCTTGGCTCGACTTGTTTTGAGAATCAAATCAAACTTCTAAGCACGTACGCAATTTTTTGACCCCCCCCCCCTGTTCACATTTTGTACATATAATTTAGATACGTATTTTGTTATAGCTTGTGTTCCAAACTTCTCGTCCCTCCTTACCTACCTTACCTTATACTTACTTTGTATAAATCACCTTAAGGAATAAAAGAATACATTAAAGAAATAACGAAAAAGTCCTTGATAATATTTTAGCAAGGGACACCTCCAAGCTACATAAAGAAAGTAATTCATTACTTTAAATTAAAGCATCCATCCAATCTTTGCATTTTACATTGACAATAATCAATGTTTTTTCTTATAAATGTAAAACCCCTTCGGAGCGGGTATAATATCTAATAAATTTGTATTCTTATGAATTTAGAAAAAAAAAAAAATTATAAACTTCAACTAACATAAAACTATTTGTCTAGATTAGAAGTCTGTTTTTTATTTTTGTCAAGAATTGCCAAATCCAAATTCCCCAAGAAAATTGAAAAAATCTATTTTGCACTAATTCTGCAAGAAAAAGTATTTTATAGCATTTATTAGCATTATAAAGAGGAACAAAAATCTATAAACACAAAAGTTATGGAGAATAATATGATCAAAAAATATCTTCGATACTGGTTCATTTTTGCATATAGTGCAAAAATTAAATAATGGAATGTTTCGTACATAGAAAATAATATACTGTTGTATGTTTGGGATTAAAATTTTATGTTCAAAATGCATCGTCTTGTTTTATTTCTTTTGAAGAATTGACGTTTGATGAAAAAAAGAGAGAACTTATTTACTTGAACTCTAAGACTGCGTAAGTTCTTTCCCCGGTCGTTCCTAGATAAGGAAATATACTTTATGTATATGTTTTTCAAGATAGATTCATATAAATATGATAATGTTTATTAATACTTAATCAGTACAACAACTCCATCTGACCAATAAAAGTAACATTTAAAAAAATGTAAATGATTTCTAGTTGTAGTCATAATTTTGAAATTGAACAAATTTATTTATTCGAAACTGTACCTTTCGTTAAAAATGTATGCATTTGTGTCAAAATCAGCAAAAAGGTTATATTCATTGCTGAAAAGTTTTAACATTCACAAATTTTTAAAAACATATTTATTAAATTTGTCACTTTTCTAAAAAAAAAAAAGAAATTGCCAAAAGCAAAATCCCGTCCCTATAAAACTACTAGTCATGGCGATGAACAAATCTGCTGGTTCAATGTTAAAATTTAATTATATGCAATGATAAATTGCAATCACTGTTAATTTTGTCTTGTTTTCGTCAGATTTCTTTTATAGAATTTCGTACAGTCTTCGTCCAATTTAGTTTCGTATTTATATAAAAATATTATTGACAAATACATTTTGCCTCGTCATAGCTGATTAAATTAACACTGAATAGCACTTAATTATAAAATACATCCTAATATGTCGTTGAGGTAAAATATATTTGTGAGTCAGAATTTGAGTCTTATTTAATTCTGAATCTCTTAACTTCAAGCTCGAATCGTATTTTTATAAGATTATAGTACTACAAGTCCTCAGTTCCTTAAAGTTTCAGAATGTATAGTTCATTAAAAATAATTGAGAACTTGGTCAAAATCCCAAAATATTTTATTAATTATGATGTAGTTTGATTCTTCTTCAATACTAAGTGGAAGCTTGAAACCTATACACTTTTACTATATATATTTGATAGGTTTTGTGAGAAGATAACAGAACAGTCTGTAATTGCATAGGTAGCTGTGTATCTCAAGCACCAGTTACTCTTTGGATTTTTAAATCAGACGAGAAATGTCATCGCAGCGAGATTCGAGGCTTAAGGCATCAACTCTTCTTCGTGTGGGTTACACTCCAACAAAAGTACTTAGGCTTACGGGAATTACTTGTAAGACCATCTACAATGTTAAAAGAGGCTAGACCACAACAAAACCATAGAGAGGAAGGAGGCCTCCTGAAAAAAAAAAACATCATTAATATAGATTCCCTCAAGGACGCCCATGATTTGGTTCCTGGAGGGTTACAGGCTCATGGGAGCCTTGTATATCGACATTTTCAAGACCAATCTGCTCCTCTAGGTCGAAGCAAAGTTCCCCGAAGGCAACGTTGTCTTACAGCAAGATGGGGCCACCGCTCACACTCCGAAAATTACTCTGACCTTCTTAGCTAACAACATCACTTTCTGGGACAGTCCGGATGTAAATCCCTCTACTTTTCTGTCTGAGTTCACATCGGGAGGAGGTTCTGTAGAATATGTAACCCAAGCTTTGAACCCCTTAGGACCTATGTCAACGAGGATTGAACTACCATGGACCCAAACTTCATTTGCAATACTTGCAACTCTATTCGCAAGAAGCTTGTCACCATCTATGAACCCAATGGCGGTCAAATAGAATGAATCAATTTGACATTGCCTATGTATCAGAAAATGATTATTAAAGATTTCTGTTACAGTTATAATTAAGAAATGAGAGGGTGTTTTCTTTTTTCAAGGGAATGAGTTTCAGGTTTCCACCTGGTATATAATAATCAAGTACATTTTTGAATAACTTTTCAAGTTAATTTACTTTTTATTTGGTTGGTTTAATTTTGAGTATTTAAATGAAAAACATGCAAAAAGTCGATTCGTAAAATACATACATATTGTTATATAGTAATGTAGGAGTATTTTCACTCAGATATTTCTTGTTTTACATCATAACCTATAAAAAGATTATTCAGGGATTCCTCATTCTCTTTTTGACTAAATACACCTTATTTGTTAAAATCGGTCCAAAAAAAAAAAAAAAAAAAAAAGACTGCAGTTCTATCAGTAAAGATGAAAATCCTGTGTATAATTCGTATGTTAAAAAAAAAGAAACCAGAAAATCAACATGGTAACCCTGACAATTTGAAAAATGTTTTAGAAGAGATCAGATACAGTCAGCTGTGACAGGGGAGGAGGGGGAGAAGGAAATAAACTAGGATATAGCAAGAATTACTTCGATGTCGATCCCCAAATCTGCTCTGAGTACAATAAGGATTTACAATTCTAACTCTGCAACCAATCTTCCAGGTGTCTCTCCGTCTTTTATGAGCACACACAAACGTTCAATCTGGTTTTTAATCAAGGTTAGTAGAAATACAAGGTTATGTCAGTATGTTACCTGGCTTGCCATAATTTTCAATTTGATGTACCGTAAGGTAGACGGATTTTGACATGATAGATTATAAAAACGGTATATTAACAGCATATAATACTAGAAATTATAAGATTAAAACTGAGAGTATATACTCATTGACGTCACTATGAAAAAGTGTGGTGAAAATCAAACATCAGTCGGAAAAGCGTGATGGCATAATCTTGTATTTCTAATTAGGAAAGGAAGTTCACTTCTCAGGAATGTAGTAATAATGACAACTGCTAAGGAAAAGAAAATGCATTCTTTAGATTACTAATTCAAAAAAAAAAAAAAAATCAACAGAGCTGAAAGGAAAATAAACTAAATTTATATTTATTTCAAAGAGCGATCCGTGCTTATAGGCATTCTATGGTAATTACAACAGCTAAAATAATGTAGATACTATTTCAACCTTGAAGTTTTTTCATAATCTTGTTTTAAAGAGACGATATACCTTAAGTTTAAAATGGTAGATCTGCACCTATCATTCATTCTTTTCTGTGTTTTTCTTTCTTGTATTCTAGCTAAGGGTGAAGAAATTAAAAGATATCTAGGACCGTAGGACTGAAAGATCAACTAATCGGTCCTTAGGACTGATGAATGGTACTAAAAGACAGAACCGATTATAAGAAAAGACTAATCCAGGAAAGGAAGGTAAATAAGACTGATTAGGCTTGGAGAAATGATTTGTTTTGGACCCGGTTAGGGTATAATTAAACTAATATTATCCATAAAGATCTCAGAATCGAATCGGCTTCGGGTACCCGAACTCTTACGGATCATAGAAAAGATCCGAGGGATTTTCCGGATCTTAAAAAGTTCATGGTATTGCATAATACTTAATCAAAGTTTAAAAATAAATGATTTATATCGAACGTACATTCTATTTATGTTGATTAGTGATTGAAGTGACATCTATATAAGGAATTGCATCGTGTGATTATTCCACATGGTATTACTTCATGTACAACACAAAAATATACCCTGTATTTGGTTGTTGTTTTTTTCTTTTCCTCTAATCATTGTTCTTAACATTGATTGGTCGGATACGAATTAGTTCTTATTATGTTGTAAACAGTTATGAATTATTATTAAATAATAACTCCATAGTTGGAAGAATTGGCCACTGATTTAGGACCTTTTTATGTTGTTGTTTTTTTGTTTTGTTTTTTGGAGGAGAAGTTGCAAGATACAATAAATAACATTGGTTTATTGATTGTTTAGCATCAGTGATCCGTAAAAATGTAAGCTTAATCCTGATTCTACTTTATTTAGCTCCAAACTTCGGATAAAATGCTAATAAAATTAGAGACGAGTATCCGTCTAATTTTGGTGGTGGTATCCGAAATTTACAAGAATATTTACACCCAAAGATCCGACCCGGATCCAAGAAAATGTGGATTCGTCCTATCTTTATTGGAATGTAGTCCTCGGACTGATCCAACTCTATTAAATGGACAAACTAATATAAAATAAAGTATATAATTACATTGTCGAGTGCAAATGTACAATGTAATTACAATTGATAGTTATTCCATAATTATGGAATAACTACGTCAAATCACAGAATGAATAATAATTATTTTTATAATAAAATATATCCATCACTAGATGGATCAACGTATTCTTCTACAATTAATTTATTATTATTGCGTGAAGGAAGGACTCTTACAGCATCCTGAAAAGGAGCACTTGAACACTATTGCTATTTTTTTTATTTTACCCTCTTAATACATTAGTCACTCTTGACTAGTATTGAAGAGAGGGTCACTTAAAACGATGTCCGCCAGGCTTCAACGCATCATTAAAATGGCCAAGTCCACGTTTTCTTCTCGAAAGGGTCAAATTACCAAATTGGATGATCAACTTATTAAGGCTTTAAACGCTGTCACTCTCGAAGATATTTTAACGGATCCTCAAGCAGTTTTTCATTTGATTAAGGGACTTCCCCTCTACTATGTGGATTTGTATGAGGATAAAAATGTTTCCATCGGAGTATTCCTTCTGAATAAATCTGGAAAGATCCCACTTCATGACCATCCACGCATGACGGGAGTAATTAAATGTATTGAAGGAAGTATAAAGGTATCGTCTTACACTTCTGTAGAACAAGCAAAGGAGGATGGGATTACTTTAGCGACACCTCATGGTGATGTGATTATGTCCGTGTCCACAGACCCAAAAATGCTCACACCCACTTCGCAAAATATTCATGAGGTACACAATGCTTCTGCCTCATCCCCAGCTGCTTTTTTAGACTTACTCTCTCCGCCTTACAACATGCCAAATACTCCAGTCTTTTCACCTCGAGATGAAGTTCGAAACTGCAATTACTACGAAGTGGTTAAGAGCGGTGACCAAGCGTCTTCCGAAGGAGTTGTCAAATTGAAAATGGTAGAGAAGCCAGAGCAGTTCATTGCCGAATCTCTTCAAAATTCTTGAGACTTTTAAGTACTGTTGTAGTACAATTATTTATCTATGGATAGATAACTTTTTAAATATTATTCATATTCATTTAATTAGAGTCAAACTCTATGACTAATATCATTTGTTCTAAAACGACGAGGACATCTCAGTCACTCACTTCTTCGATATCTTAAATACCATTTTTTATTATTGATAGAATAAACGTTTATCTGTCCTCAACAATATGTGACTACTTTTTTTTATTTATAATCCCTCAAATCGAGATGAACACATTACATTATATTTATTCAAGATTTTGAAATCTGCTTCCTTTGAAAACCTGTGCAGAGCCGGTCAGCTTAATCAAAAAAGTTGAGTAAAGACTGGCGTTCAACAGGATTGATACACCACAAGGTATATATTGATATATTTGACTAACTGGATTATATAAAAATCTACATGAAAGTTGTATCTCTCAAACTTCTTCTTTAAAAGAAAAGAAAATAAGTTATGAACTCCGAAATAAAGGGGCTAAATATTTGAAAAATCGGTAATAGATACAGGCTGGACAACTGTTACTCTTAACAGGTAAAAAAAACTGCTAAGCTTTTTTGAAGAAACAAAAACCATTTTGTGGAAGAGACTAAATTTGAATGAATTTTATTCAAAAAAAAAAAAAGGCAAATTGGTAACATTTATAAATTTTTTAACTAAAGGAAATTATATTTATTGAAACAACTTTTTAATAGTTGGGCACTCTACAAAAATATCATCTTCCCATATTTTACAGCTTTTATGTAGTTAAATAATGAATAATAAAGCCGGCTGGGGGGTCAATCTTAAAGTAACCTCTCAGTCAAAAAACTTTAATTGCATAAAGATTACTCGAGAATATCAGTGATTCTCAAACCCCTAACATTCTGCATGACCCTAGAAAATATCAGAATGTTCAAAAGTAAATGCAAATTTTTGAATGCCCTCTTTTATCACAGACATATTTTTCAGATGAGATGACCTACTCCTCCTCCCTCTAGTACTCAAGCTTTCGCGTACCAGAGTTTGAGAATCACTGATAAATATTTTAAAATAAAGATTTACAATTTTCATTCAAAAAAAATAGTTGCAAGGAGAAATTAGGATTATTCGACGGAAATCCCGAGCTCCTCTAACTTAATGTTTTCAATTTGAGATCAGCTTGCAGAATGTTAATCAAAAGTTCCCATTTGATGCACAAAGCAACTATATTTGAAGCATACGGAGTCTTCAACATAAATGACTTAACACATTTTTTGGAATTAATAAAACGTCAAATGCGATTGGAATTGCCAAATATATTCTTAAATGTTATAAAAATTTATTTGATAATCTTTAAAATATGATTATACTGTTCAAAACTGTGCCAAAAAAAAAGAAGGATAAGTGACATAGTGGAAAATATGGCACAATTATTTTAAGCTGACGTAGGTTAGTAGAAAACAATATATTTTATCAACCCTTTAAGAGAACCCTGATATATAACAAAGAGGGATCTGGTCGGTTTTATTTTTGGTTCTGTCTCTCTGATTTTAGAAAAGAAAACAGTAAAGAAGTTACGAGCCTTCATTTCATTCTCTTCTATTATCCTTTCAGGGGCGTCCGCAAGGGTTGGGCCTGAGGGGCTGTAGCTCCCCCCCCCCAATTAAGGGATTTTTTGCTTTGTACTAAAAGATTTAATATTCGAAATTTAATTTAATTTTTCAAATTTTTTTCAGACAAAATTTAATTTTCTGTGAATAACCATAGATTTTTTACCAAATAATTTAAAATATAAATTTATTTTACAAAAAAATTAATTTGAAATATATTTTTTGTGTAAACAGTTTTGGGCTTTAGAAATTTTTTTCCGAAAAAATGTATTCTTTTGTGAAAAGCAGTGGATTTTTGAAACTTTTATTCAAAAATTTTAATTTTTTATAAACAGTTGTGGATTTTTGAAATTTTTTGTGAACAGCTTTGGATTTTTGAATTTTTTTATACTAAATTAAATTTTTTATGAATAACTGAGGATTTTTTAATTTTTTGGGGGAAAAAAATTATTTTTTAACCAAGCCCTCCTCAAAATATAACTAATCCATAACTAAAAAAATTATACTTAAGGAAATAAATTATAGACTCATATCTTTATTTAAAGACTTCCACCTATATTTTGATTTTAAAGTTAATTATAATTATGTTTATCATTTCCTATGGACGTCCATTTAAAAAAAAAAAAGAATTATTTTCAAATTTATATTATAAAAATTTTCCCGTGTTTTAAGAACAAAAAAAATATCTTAATCCGAAATAGCAAGTATATTCGAAAAGTATTAAAGTGAAGGTATTGAAACATTTTTTGAGGCTAAATTGCTTACATAGCCACTAAATACATGGATTACTCGACATATGAATAAACTATTCAGTTTAAAAATCACCCAACCTCTCTATTATTTTATCATTTAGATGAAACATGAATTTACCTATTGTTAAGTAATATATAAAAAAAACCGGCGTTAAGAGAGGTTCTTTTCAAATACAAGCGATTTATGAGGAACTACGAAGAAACTGACGATATAATAACTATGTCATTATTGGTGGAGATGTAATAATGGATCCTACATCCATACCCAATAATAAAAGAGATAAGGGATTTGAAGTTAGAAATGAATGGAATAGAAGGAAATTCTAAATAAAAAATTAGTTCTTTGTTCCACCAAATTGAATCTTACTTGATTATTGGTTTTGGAGCACCCTTTCAAATTTCACCCCCATAAAATATTTCACCTTTACACAACTCCATGATTAATTATTTAAATAACAAATGGGGGGTTTCAATGGCAGATGAGAAAAGACTCCGTGTTCATGAAAAATCCTTATAGCCCCCCAGAACTGATGCTTCAATACATTTAAATTAACGGAAACAAAAAGTTGTACCCAATTTTTATCTTTGAGTTTCAGAAACTTTAATTTGATTGATTTTTTTCCGTTCATATTTTTTAAAACATATATTGCCCCAAAAAACATATAATAAATTGGAATTAAACTATTAGACTTTTATAGCCAACAGTATTGGCTACATTTAAGTATTTCTAAGATGTATTCTGGGCTCAATGTGAGTCTAAAAAATTAAAAATTCTTTTGGCAAATTTTGTATGGTAAATTATATTACAGGATTATTGATGTAGATCAAAAAATCTCCCGATATACTTGGTTTTATTTTTGGTTAAAAAGATAAAAATTTACATTATAATATATAAATACATACATATCTTTATGTGTTTTATATAGGCGTCGATAAATAGATACTTATAATTGTTAAAAATATATCTTTATGAAGCATAATGAACAATAACCAAATCCTTAAAAAGGTGCAATTGGCAAAGAAATACGGAATACCTAATGAAATATATCAAGTGTATTAAATTAATTTACATTTTACTACTATTTAGTAGCATATCCAGCATGAAAATGTTTTTATTTATATTATTTAGAAAGAAAAATGGACGGCCGATGCTACACATAAATGATATTTTCTTCTATTCTAGCCATGTTATCATTCTTTTTGCATGTGGTGTGTCTGAATACTATTCCTTTTCTTTTGTTATTTATTTACTTCTCTCTGCGTATGTACTAATAGCTAGTCTGCACGTGGGCTCATTCCGTCATTACGATTAAGTGTTGTAAACATGGCTCTTCAGGAGAAGATCCTCAATCGTAAGCTCAAGAAAAAACAGACGCAGCATAAGAAGACCCTTGATAAAGAAAAAGGTAAGTAACAACTAATATATATATGAAATGAGAACGTTGTTTTTTCATCTTTTGTTCGATTTCTAGACTTGAAAGAAAATGGAGTTCTCGAGGAAGTTCCGGTTGAGTCTAAGGGTTGTAAGTATCTAATGATAATTTTATATATGAATATGGGTGTGTATATCGTTTTTTTCTTGCATTAGGTAACACACCTAAAAAGAGTAAAAACAAGAAGAAACGTCCTCGAGACAAAGATGAAGAATTGGAATCTCATGACGAAGCCTCCAATAAAAGTATCACGTTATCTCAACTAATTAAAAGCTTTAATATTTATTATTTTCGTCTCATTACTCATTTCAGAAATGAAGAATAAAGATGATGATGAGGACGAGGACGATAATGAAGAAGATGAACATACTACTACAGAGAAGGACTCTCAACTTCTTCCTGGAAGCAAATTGGGAGCCGTTGGTATCCTCTCCGATAAGTCATTTACCTCCTTGAAAGAACACATTTGCGATAACACGTTAAATGGCATCCAGGACATGGGATTTTCTCAAATGACAGAGATTCAAGCGCAAACCATTCCACATCTTCTTGAAGGACGAGATCTTGTCGGAGCAGCAAAGACAGGCTCTGGAAAAACACTTTCTTTTCTCATTCCTGCTGTTGAATTAATATACAAATTGAAGTTCATGCCACGTAATGGAACTGGGGTTATCATAATCTCACCCACTCGGGAGTTGAGTATGCAGACATTTGGTGTGTTGAGAGAACTGTTGAAATATCATTGTCATACCTATGGATTGGTCATGGGGGGTGCGAATAGGAATACAGAGGCTCAAAAATTAAATAAAGGTAGTGTTTCTCTTGTGTGGTTTTGAAATAAATGTTACTTTTTTTTGTTACTAATTAAGGTATCAATATTGTTGTTGCTACACCCGGACGTTTGTTGGATCATCTTCGAAATACAAAGGATTTTCTCTATAAAAATCTTCAATGTCTTATTATTGACGAGGCTGACCGAATTCTCGATGTTGGTTTTGAAGAAGAAATGAAAAAAATCATTCAGTTATTACCAAGTAGGCTTGGATACATATAATAATTAATTGATATTAATTAATTTCTTTTATTCTTCGTAGAAAAGAGACAAACGATGCTCTTTAGTGCTACAACCACGAAAAAAACAGAGGATCTAGTGAAGTTAGCACTCAAAAAGGAGCCTATTTATATCGGAATAGATAGTGCGAACGATAATGGCGCCGCTACAGTTTCTGGTCTTGAGCAAGGATACGTTATTTGCCCCTCTGAAAAGCGACTCTTACTTTTGTTCACATTTTTAAAGAAGAATCGCAAGAAGAAGGTCATGGTATTCTTTTCATCCTGCATGTCTGTCAAATACCATCATGAATTGTTCAACTATATCGATCTTCCAGTTCAGTCTATTCACGTAAGACTTACACACATTACTTTAATCATTTTATTCTCTAAATTAACTTTTATATTTCAGGGGAAACAAAAGCAAACAAAGCGAACCACTACCTTCTTTCAATTTTGCAATGCGGATTCTGGTATTTTGCTCTGCACGGACGTTGCTGCGAGAGGATTAGACATTCCTGATGTGGATTGGATTGTACAATATGATCCAACTGATGATCCCAAAGAATATATTCATCGAGTGGGGCGAACTGCAAGAGGGGGAAGGTGGCAAAGGTCACGCACTTCTTATTCTCAGACCTGAAGAAGTGGGATTTTTGCGATATCTACGACAAGCGAACGTACCTCTAAATGAGTTCGAATTTAGTTGGAGTAAAGTCTCGGACATTCAACCTCAAGTACGTATAAATTATAAGTTGACATATGTTGTTCGACTCCTCTCATACAAATAGAAAATGTTTTGCTTCATAGAATAATTATTTAAAATATTTATATTTTTCTACTCATGTCCTGATATTCAAAATGGACAAAATATTAGCCTTGGGAATTTAATTTATCTTTATATTGACATTTTTATTCATATTCACTCGTAGTTACGAAATTTATAATGTTCTTAAAACATATTCGAAGGATTACTAGTACTAAGTCTTTATTGTTGGGGTTTGTTGGACAACTATTCACGTGTATATTTCAATGGTTTTTATAATTGTCTTTATTTTTAGTTGGAAAAACTGATTAGCAAAAACTACTTTTTAAACGCAAGTGCGAAGGAAGCTTTCAAAGGATATGTTCGAGCCTATGAGTCTCACTCCCTTAAGCAGATCTTCAACGTACAAACTTTAGATTTAAAAGCCGTCGGAAAAAGTTTTGGTTTTGTTAGTCCTCCTCATATCGATATTGGTGTATACTCTAGTAAACATGCCAGACCACGTAAGATCCAGAAGAATAAAGACTTTGAAAAGGTTAAAATTTTCAAGCAAGGAAAGAAAAAAGGAAACTCGATTAACGTTTCAAGATAAATCTTTGTATTATGTAAAATACAGTTGTAATTAGAAATTTTTTATTTGAATAAATTCGTTATTTTTCATCATTTGAAGAATTATTTGCAAACATGATTAGCTCTATATACTTATACCGTAAGAAAAGTTCTACATAAGCATAAAGTAATATGGTCAATAATAATTTATCTTTGCCAAATTTATCGTCTAATCATTTTACGTTTAAGTGCTTCTATTAAGATATTTAAGCATATCCCTCACTTTTGTCAGACATGACGTTCATATAAATATCCGTTAGGGAGGTGTTTTTTTCGGGTGACTTGCGTGTGCATTTCATCCCTTGCGGGAGCAATATGGCAAAATGCCAAACCTTTTAAAGTTGCCGCATTTTTTATCATATCTATTTTTTCAAAGTCACAGTTCAATTCAAAAGTTTGACGACCAATGTCTGTGAGTACTAATAGTGGTATGAGGAGACCACCCCCTCCTTCGTCACGTCCACCTCCTCCTCCAACAGCTGGAGAGGAAGGATGTGCTGATATTTCATCATCAGACTATAGAGAAAGGCTCAGAAGCAAATCTCGTGCAAGACATTCTAGTGGTAGAAAATCTTCAGATGCAGAGCCTGAACTTAAAAAAAAGATCAATGATTCCATAGATACCTTATCCCCCGTTACACCCCACGATTCAAGGAAATCATCACTCATCAAAGAAGTCGTGGAAGAAAAAAAGCCACCACGCAATAAAGTAAAACTTCTACAACCTCCAGATGGTCTAACACTTATGGATTTAGATAATGATTTGCTTAAACGACGTTTCAAACATAGAGCAGAAAAATATTATTCCCCAGTCGTCTTACTGACTGATGGACTCTATACAACCTCTTCAGCCAAGTATTCCTTAGTAGAAGACAAGGCTCCAGAAATTGGTCTCGTAGTTCACATCAATATTCCAAAAGAAAATGATCCTGATAAAAATCTAAGTCCATTTGAGCGGCTTGACTACGACCTAAACCAAAAAGATCTGAACGTTGAGCAAATCTGTGACAAAATTTACAAAACAAGTATTAAGAAAACTGACTCTCGAAAAGCAACCCTGATTCGTTATGATTCAAAAACATCCGAGGATATTGTAGCGACTATAAGTGGAACATATCTTGTGAAACATTGTGATTCTACTGTTCAAGAGACTTACTCTATACTTAAATCCAAGCTTTTATCATCGGATAGAAAGAAAAAAATGAACACCGACGTGTATTTGAAACTCGTAGAAATCTATGATTCTAAAAGGGAGAAAATACGTTTGTCAGGCAAGAAAAATGTGGAATTTATGCAAGAGGTCATCAAAAAAAACCTCGTTTCCTTATCTCTTAATTGGATACCTTTATTTATTATACTACTTGTCATTACGGTATACTTTAGGGGAATCTTTAAAATGGTTTACTCCTTTGTTTTTTAGGTGTTAGTCAATTCATGTTCATTATAAAAGTATAATAATGCATTTGATTAAATAATGTTTAGGGTACATTAATTGCAAAATGACCCAGGTTGCAATCCCACATAAAAATAGATGCAATAAAATTTTGTTAGTTTTCTTATTTGATATAATACTATTATTGTATACCATATATGTACGACCATCTGCGAATTTTGTTGGAGTATTTATGATAATGTACAAAGCCAATGTGTGATGAAAATGTAGATCTAAATAAAACTAATTTTTTTAATATAAGGAACTTTCGAAATTTTTGAGTTTGCCGTTTAGAACTCTCCATTTATATAGTATCAATCGGAGTTGAAATTCATTCATTTTCTTCCCAATGTTAACAGTTTTAGAGAAGTAAAAAAGTAGTATTGAAATAAAAGACTCTTATCTCAATACTAGTACAACAGTTATAAAATGTTTTCGGGATTTATGATTATTTATTGTATATATAGATACATATGGCTGTCGTGATTAGAGCTTGGAACTCTGATTTGAGAGGCATATAAGTCTTTCAAAATCGAATCGTACTCAAAGTTAAAAACTCGTAAATTGAATTGCACGAGAACTAAAAGACTGGAACATTCACAAGGACTCGTGAACAGATCTGGTCTTAAGTACGGATCGATATCAATCCAATAGGATATCAGTTTGAATCATTTATTCTATTTTTTGTCTTGTGAAACAGATTTTAAGGTGAGATTAATCAATATTAGCCACCATTTACTTGTTAGATTGCAAACAATTGATTCACTTATTAATTAATTATTATTTAAGTTCTAGAGCGGAAAAGTAACGGCTTGTTTTTTAAATTTTAAATGCAGTCCGATAAAATTCGATATTTGTTTTGACGGATATCAGACCAATATAACAAAGGAATCGGATGTGTAACTTAAAGAAATCCCAGAATCCTATGTTACGTTTAAGGTTGATAAGTAAATTTTAAGGATTAATATGAAGTTATATAGGCATAATAGTTATTAAAATGTTTCAATATCTTAACATCACTGAGATCTATCAATGACTAATGAGTTCTGCTAATACCTGGAGTGGACCAAGGGGTAATCACTTAACCTCATGTAGGGGTTTGGTTTGGTTAAAAATCAAATGGCAAACCCAAAAGAAACCTTTAGCAAATCTTAATTGACTTTGGACAATATTACTCAATATATGGAAAACAGCTGCATCATCAACAAAATCTATTTCAAGTCACGTGTTACAATTAATATTTCTTCCACCCAGACAACATTTTTGAACTGAAATAAATCAGTTTTTAATTTAAAAAAACTTGTGTAGAATAAGTTTTTCAATCTGGGAAGATACAGATATTACGTTTAACATTTTTATACAAGCCAATTACAAAAAAATTACCAAAAGTAAAGTTTAGAGCGAACATTTTATCCGTTGAAGTTAGGAATCATCTTTCTGGCAAAGGATGTACAATATATATAGTAAATCTCTAATAAAGAATTAAGAAAGAAGAGAAGATCGAAGGGTTGAATGACGATTACTTAATGAATGATATTAATATTGTAGTAGACAGTATTGTGTTCGTACCATTTTCACTGAATATTATGAATTAAGTTTGCATTATAGCACATTTACTATATGTCTTTAAAGATCTGATTCTAAGATATTCATCATTACAAGTATTTCTTAATATTTTATTGTTAATTATGAAATGTACACAAAACAATATTTTGTATATTTTTTGAATATAGGATAACCCGAAAATACATTTAAAAAACTAAATAATAACACTGAAATTAGTTTTAGTAAATATATACCAGAAATTTTATGATTTTTTATAGGTACAACCCATTTTGCCTATGATTGAATATATGAAATTATTTTATTAAGTTTTATTACGCTTACAATTTTTTTTCTGCTGCAAATTGTTCTATACATTATTCTTTGTTTAAAATTTCCACCCTGTATATCTTGTATAAGGCCACATAAATTCCATTATTTTCGGCTTTCACTTTTATTTATATTTATCAAAAAAGTATTTGACTGATATTACGTAATTTAAATATCTTAAATCAAAGTACTCCTTCGTTAAATAAACACACGATATTCAAATTTACTTGTTGTTAAGTGAATTAACATAAAGATAAGTATAAAATGTAATTATCAGGATCTACAAGAAAAATTTAATAAATGTATTGATTAATTAACTTTTTGAATAACACATTTTATATGTAAGTCATAGATAGACACTCAATAATTAGGTACATGCATAATAAGGTGTGCAATGTGAATTCCTCACCCAAATCCTAAAAAAATAAGCTTCTTGTCATTCACCCTTGAATGCATTCATAATCAAATGCCTACATATAATGATTTAAATATGTGCATTTGTAATTCATAATTATCGGGATGTTATGTCTCCAATATATAAGTACACTATATTTTTTTTCAGCTATCGATTCATGTACTACTCATGTTTAGAGTTGAAATTTTTCTTAGGAAAAGAAGAGTGCCCCAATTTACGGCAAACTAGTGCAAGGGCGACGCAGGATTAGATTTATAAATATATATAATATATTTATATATATTTTTAATTTGGGGGGCCTGATTTTTGGAATTTTTTACAAAAAAATTCAAAACTCTACAGCTTTCACAAAAAATTAATTTTTTTGGAAAAAAATCTCGAAAATCCATTTAAAAAACAAAAATTTTTTTTTGGAGAAGAGTTTACAAAATTAGATTTTTCAAAATTCAAAGATTAAATCAAAATTCAAAAAATTTCAAAAATCTACAGCTATTCTCAATATTTTATTTTTTTGAAAAAAAAATCAAAAATCTATAGCTATTCAGAAAAAATTAATTATTATCTCTAATTTTGTGTAATTTTTTTCACAATAACCCAAAAAAATTATAATAAAAAAAAAATTCCTTAACTTTTTTTTTTGTTTGGGGGGTTCTACATCTTCTCCATTTATTTAATTTAACACCAAGAAGTAGTTACCCCCTAAATTTTCTGTTACCCCATCATTTGGTGTAATATCCCTTGTTCCTCGACCAGTTGCTACATAGAGGATTTTTGCAGCAATGATGATTGCTTTGTTACGGTGACACCCAATCTGCATTTTTTTAATATGATACATATTAAATATTCCACCTCCATTTTCTGAGTAGTGGCAGGAGCAAATAAAGATTGATTGCTTTCTAAATATAGTATTAATTTTCTGAGGATATGGGTTTACCAAATATCTTCATAGAAATTACATACAAATACTATTTATAACATTTATGATGATGCAGAGAGGCTACCCACCTATTTGACATTTTTTAAAGAATTAAACATTAAATGTTTCTTGGTATTTGAGGGATAAATATATTTAACCCTTACTTTTTTGATGCTTTTTATTTATTTCTTAAGTTTAAAATTTTAAAGACAGCTTTTAAAAATAATATTTTAACTTATCAATTTACAAGAGGTAGTACCAGGTATTATCCAGAGTAATTAGGCGTCGATTGAAAGACAAATTTTGCTCTAATAGTAATATAGAAGATCACTCCCCCATAAATAATCATTGTTACTCTCCGTTTTTCATAAACTAAGTTACTACTCAATCCACAAGTTTAATAGAAATACAAGGTTATACCATAACGCGTGTATGACTGATGTTTGACTTCCACAACGCTTTTAATATAGACGTCATAGTAGATGAGTGGTTGCGTGTTTTCTCAAAATCTGTTTTTGTTGCCCAGCAGTCGATACGATACAACATTAAATTGAAAATTTTACAAATAGTGACGTCATAAACTATGAGTGGTTACGTGTTTGGTCAAAAGCAGTGGGTACAATACATCAGATTGAAAATTCTAGCAAGCCCAATAACAAGATGGTCTAACATTGTATTTCCATTAATCTTTCTCAATCCTTATATCAATTCATGAGTATTCTCGCCATGATAAGTAAAAAATAATAATATGTAGGGATGACTGATGAGTACTTTATTCTTTAGAGCGCTCACAAATAAAAACAATCAAAACTCATTTTAACATACTAACGTTTATATTTTATTCAAATCTTAACGTACATGAATTATGATTTATGATCTACATAAGAGACCCATAACAAAAAAACCAGAAACAGTGCTCTTCGTAGTGTATACAGTCACACGCCTGCAACATTTAATTAATTCTACTACATTATTGTTTAGTATATCAAAAAATATTTATATTATTTACATCAGGGAGCACTATATACAGTCCAGCCTGTATACACATTCGATATTGTATCCACATCCCTGCAAAATTTCCATTGTTACTTCTTATATCAAAATGGTTTTATGATATACATCATGGAGCATTATATACAGTGCACACGGAATATGGTTGTCATTTGTTCATATTGACAAACTTTCAATTCCAAATATATATATAGCACATTCAAGGGAATAATTATTATTACCATAACAGACTATGATTTTTTAAAATCTGCACTCAACATTAGTTAATTAATTTATATTTATCTGTCGTCCTAAATGTTTTACTTAATATTATATAAAAAAGTTAATTATTTACTTGGGCGCCTCATTGCTCAAGATTTTAGTCTCTTCCTCAGGATCTGCACATTTCTGAAGTTGATTTTGAGCATATCGGCAATCTCACGATTGCTGGCTTTGCCACAGGTATGCACCATTGCCATGATAACGGGGCATCTCTTTTCCTATTCATTGAATTCAATCGGACATAGATTCTCGTATGTTGCTCCTACAGTGCATTGCTTGAACAAACAGCTGATTTCAAGTCAGTTCTATGAGTCTGCACCCTGTACATTATCCTGAAATTTCAAATCATATAGCTCTTATTATATCTAAATACTAATGATACTGGCGATAAGTACATTAAGTAACCGGGTATTATCGGCCCCAGGGATCATTTGGTATTTTCCTTACTATCATTATTCTCTTATTTGAGTCATAAATAGTGAAACAATATCCCTGAATTGTTTTCATGTGTCCCAAATAATTATCTCCTGTAATGGGTTAAGTTATAGAAAATAAGGAGGAAAAGTGATGACGACTAATGTATGCACCCAAAAAAATACTGTTTTTTTTTCTTTCTTTCTCTTGTGTAATCTTTGTATTTTATAATGGTTTCAATATTATAAAAATATTTATTTATGTTGAATTGATTTTCAAATTATTATATCCTTGAGATTTTTAGCTTGCATTTTATTAAGGAACAATGCTGTCCATTAAATACTTACTTAGAGAAATTAGATAGTTACCTTAATACGGAAAAGTAGGTATTAAGTACATACATAGAATGGGAAATTTTATGTTTTCAACAAATAGGAATATTGACCAACTTTCTCCATTTCTACCTAATTTTATTATCAATTATTTATCTCTCCCCATAACAAGTATATTTTTAAAATTAAACACTCTGAGTCTACAAAAACAATTAGATTGGATAAAGTCGACTAATTAATTACTTTATTGTTCTCCATGAAGTAAAGGTCCATTAAACATCACTGGAGTTGAAGTATAAGTAGATAATACATTATCATTCGAAATAATTCCGTACATAAGTCTTTTTCTACAAGGAGATCTTGATTCTGTCTTACTACATTTCCTTGTATACCACCATGACTCTAGGTATACGAAGGGTTGTTGGAATCGTTGAAAAAGAACGGATTTGATTTGTTGAAAGAGATTATATATATAAAAAAAGGAATAAAAGACGTTGGTGTCCTTGCATCTTCTAAGCAACTTTTCCTCAGTATTGTACTAATCATCAGCAAAGCAACTTCCCCTCGCTGCTCTCTCAAGTATATTAACATCATGCCGAAGAAAGCGTGCCTTTTTTCATGGGTTTCTAACAACGGAGGTACTGATGTGTGGGATTATGATTGTATATGAAAATAAAAGTATATCTTGCCGTTTTTGCGGTTTCTCGTTCCCATTTCGATCTTTATGGCATGTAATCCACCACTCCAAAACCTCCCATCACATCAACAACTTAAAAGTCTTCAATAAACACAAGATTCAAGGAGACGAAGAAGAATTAAATGGCTCATCATTCAATTTGGACGTAGCAAAGTTATTTGTACGAAATTCCTCTCCCTCCATCACCAATTATAACAAGATAGAGAACTTGGTTAAAGCAGAGGAGTACTACTACCGTTACTTTGACGTCTTCAGAGAATATTTAAACAGTATTGATGAAGATTTGGCACCAACCAGAAGAGCACAAGAAGTAATTGATTCCTTCAGAGAAGAAGTCGTATTAATGCAGGAAAATATTCGTCAAATACCTTCGGCAATAACTGCGTTTGAGGAAAGATTGCCTTTTTTTTACCAGCCTAACCATAGTAGAAAATCTGACTCAAGATGTGAAGGAAGAGCCATTCAAGACCAAGTTACAAGAAGTGCTTCAAAAGAATCCTTGCTACACAAAACTAAAGGAACTCTCAAAAAGTAAAAACCTTGTATACAAAAATACTCCAATTGTCAATTGTGATGCTGAGAGAGACTTTAGAATGATAAATATCATCAATACGAAGTACTAAGAATTGAGGGAATTTTAGATCACCAAATGGAATTAATGTTTTGTTATCATTTAATTGTCAACGCATAAATATTAAGAATATTTTTTAAATAATTTGTTACTTCATTGCCTAATTTCTTTAGATTTCGTGCCAAAGTTATATATTCATCCTTTGGTGGTCACTAAGAAGTTACGAGTACACTTCCTGTAATGATGGGTTTGATGCTCTCTAACTAACAATATATTTTGTCTTGCAAAAATTTACAGAATATATCATACATTTATAAAGTTATTTATAGGGAAGTTATATATTAATATTATACAACAATCTCTCTTCCTTCATGTGTAAATTAATAAATAATTTAAGTTTAAGATATATTCTAAACGATACTCTTTTAATTAGGTTGGAATCGATATTTACTTTGAACTCTTGATCCAACGATAGATACAATTGCACAACTCTCGTATGTAGCTATTATATTTTCGAAGTAATTTCCATGGATATTCAATGCATCGATAGGTAATTTATTCAGTTCAAATTTTTGAATAGAGTTGATGATCGAAATAAGAGTTTTCTTTTAGACACCTGCATAGGTTTGCATAGTGGCCTCTCTTATCACATCTTGTGCATTCGATGTTTTTTGAGAGCAAACTTTCCCCCTCTTATCAGGAAATTGGAAACCACACTGTCTACACAATTTTTTTACCTCTTGTTCCACGATCTTCTACAGCTTTGACTTCTTCGATATATATTTAATCCACATGATTGTATTTGCGTTAACACACCCTTTGATAATAAATCATTTAGACTATTTTGATTATTCCTTGAATGTTCATTCAAATAGAAGTTATATACTTCAGATAGGTTATAATGTTAAAAAATCAAAATTGAGATATCTTTATAAGTATGTTCGAAATTACCCATCGGCCATCAAGTATGATTTATGAATAAATAAAGAAAACAGAGGAACCAGATAGTTGGAAGTTTTATTTGCAGGCGCGCTTGGGCAAAACACAATTCCAACAACTCTCTTTTTTTTGGATAGATAGTCTTTTACATAGATTTCACAAGAGAGATTTCTCTCTTGTGAAATCTATGTAAAAGACGCTGTTACCTTAAACCGAGTGCGACAATGAAATCCGAATACTAGGTTATTGTCAAATTGAGAGGTGCTGATAAGTTTTTCTTAGAGAGCGGCATAAATAAAGTTAGATATGTTGAATATTTGAATATACTTGCGTGAAGATCTTTTGTTTCTTGATCCAGCTTTAAATAAAGTCTGGAGGCTCATTTTCTCCCGTGGGTTCGGATACACTTCTGGGATGAAAATGGGGTCCTGTAACAAGACGACACTCCTCCCCGCAATGCCATAGCTACTTCTAGATGGTTGAGAAATAAGATCAATTTCTGCAAAAAAAACAACAACAACTTTTATCCAAACCCTAGAGTTGATCTAAGCGCATGTGAGATTTCATTTATTTTACATATTGGTATTATACAACTCCAAAAATATACTCCTTTATTTTAATATCACGCGCACGCTCGATGGTGTTGTTATTTCTTCGATCACGTACCTAACACTGAAAAATGACTTTATGGAATGCATGCAATCAAACATACAAACAGACACACACATTTTGCTTTGATTATATAGGTAGATTGTTTATTTCAACTTACTGATGTTATTGAATTAATTAGTGATGGTATGAGTCTTTATTATTTTTATATAGTTATTTTTGAATGTAATTTTTTTCAATGGGGATACAATATGATACACGTTCTTTCTAAAAAAAAATCCTGCCCGAGTGAGCGGACTCGAACAAAATCAGAAGTTTACTAGCAAATACCTCCCAGCAATGGAATGATTGTTTAAATAGCAGGAGAACCCAGCAGTGCTCGGAGTTATTAGGCGTCGATGAGCAGACAGAAGTATAGAATCCTCTTTTTCTTTCTTTTTGAAAATAACGCAGTGATCTTTAGCTACACACGATCGTGTTGCTACATTGTTATTTTGTAGATCAAGTCGTCAGGCAGTTCTAATACATTAAGTGCATGCTCGAAAATGAGTCCGATAGAGAAAACCAGGCTGTATTACTAATTAATAATAGTTGGGAATTGTTCAAAGCTTGTCAAAACCTAATTTATATTCAAGTAACCAACGTTGCAGAGTTGTTCTGGTTGTTCTGAGAGTAGAAATGAAGACGACATCTGAGTAATCCTAGCAAATCTTCTTGTTTTTATAAATTTATCCTTCTTCCCTTGTTACAACTGATCTTAGCGGATCTAATGAAACGTCATGAACATTATTATTTATATCCTCCAAAACATTCTTCAAATGATCAGGGGTACCATGCTGATTTTCAGTTTCTTTTTTTAACATGACCTTTCTACACTGGATTTTCATCATTATCGATAATATACATTTTTACAATTTTTTTCATGCATCTATCATTAACAAGGGGTTATGTAAAGATTTAGAAAGTCTCCGAAATCTAATTGGTAGGATGTTGACTAAGTTATGCCAAGGAGTTTTTAAGAGTAGCATTGCACTTTAACTTAGGGAGCTATGCAGGAAAGGAATACAACAAGATATGTCATATAAATATATCTTTGCAAGTAGGTAGACATATTGTAGGAGGTTGGAAATTCATTAGCCTATGAAGTGTCTAATAGTGTTGGGGTTCGGTCTGAAAATCATAGACCGGTCTGAGACCGTTTTGATTTAAAATGGACTGAACTTACTCGTTTTATATAAAAGATCGATCTGGATCGGCATCAAAGACAAGGAGAGTTCGGTATCATTTAAAATTCGATATAGACAGATTCCATAAAATGAGTCATCATGACGACAGTTGTGTTGCGAAATTATAAACATCAACCTACAATTACACAGGAGCGTCCGCATATATATATTTTTAAAAACAAATCCAAAAATTAAAATTGAAATTTTTTCAAAAATCCATAGTAATTTAAAAAAAAAAAAAAAAATTGATTTTTTTGGAAAAAAACATGAAACAAAAAATAAATTCCAATACTCGATTTTTTGGAAAAAAATCTACAGCTGTTTACAATAAATTAAATTATTTGAAAAAAAATTTGAAACTTAAATCTTTTTGAAATTTTTTAAAAATCCATAACTATTAACCAAATTTTAAATTTTTTGAACAAAAAAAATCCACACCTGTTCATAAAAAAATTAATTTTATGCTAAAATTTCGAAATTAAATTCCAAATATTAAATTTTTGGAAAAAAAAAAATCAAAAATCTATAGTTATTTACAGAAAATGAAATGTTTTGGGAAAAACCCGTTCTATAGATTGAGATCGTTAAAATAGGTTCACGATTTGAAACAATTAAATTTGGCTCTACGGTTTAAGATCGCAGACGACTGGATCGATACATTGTATTGGACACAAAGCTGTAAACAAATTGGTCCGGAAAAAATAACTTAAGACCAAAATGGGCGGAAAATTCGGTCTCGGACCGAGTCTCAACACTAGTAAATACCTCCCTGTTCTTAGCAATGGGGGTAAATTCTTAAACAAATTATGTATTCTTTTCCTATACTGTGAGCAAAATAACATAAAAACACCCTGTCATTCAGCAATTTTATTGTTAAATACATATCTTTTAAGCTTTTAGAAATATATTTTTGCCAGAATTTTTTTTCTTTTCATTTTTGAACTCTTAAACTCTTCAGATTTTAGCATTCAGTGACTTCAAATACGAATTTTATTTTTACTACTTTTCATTTCATTTAGTAAAAATATTCCGTAAAACACACTCTCTAAGTAAAATATTGGCTAAAATGTCCTATAATTTTTTTCCAGTGTTCCTCAATTGATCATTTGGTATATTTTCCTCTTCTAAAACGACCGCGGCACGTACCTACGTAGATTGAGTTCAAGAGGCATGAGAAAATTAAAAAAATACATTATCTGCTAGGGGTATGACTCGCTGTTGCTTGGGCTAATATCAGGCTGGATTGCTAAAGGCCACTAGTATCTTACTGTGTTAAAATATACATGCAATAATGATCATGTATATTTCAATTTTTCAGGTACAGAAAAAAGGAACTTTCATTTGAACTACTGAAAAACATCATTGACATTAATCATATTAATGAGTCTGATATTTTATTGAACATACTGGACTATTTGAATTCCTTGTCTACTTCGGATTTTGTTTCTGAATATTCAACTGAAATCTATGTTGAAGATGAAATACAATCAGTTATTAAGCGTTCCCAAAACCTCAATCCTCATTTCACAATTATCCCTCCTTCTAAAAGATTCTTCACAGAAGAGGTACGCCACATGGATGTATGCATTGTCTATGTTATGGGAAAGTTTTTCAACGGCTTTATACAGAAAGCTCCGCAAAGAAGCCCTTAGTTTATTTCATTAGTCAACGATCGCTGCACTTAGAGATTATGGAGAAAGAAATGGTAAAAAAAAATTGGCTTGTCACATCAGACTTATTGGAAGTATTTTGGACAGGGTAATGTAAATTCACTATTCCCACGAATTGGAAGTTACCAAGAGAAATGTATGGAAAAAACCAATAACCATGGACTGCTCTCAGTTTGAATTTTTAAAAGATTTCTCATGTTGGCCTGATGAATCGGAAAAACTCTAGAGACAAAGTAACAAGTTTCACCAATGATACGTTTTTAGCAGCTAAACAAACATCAGCCGGACTATATATAATGTCTCAAAAATTACTGGATGATGTAGATATCATCCATTTTTGATGGACTTACCCTTGCTAACTTGCTGTTATGTTTTTCAAACATTTTCAAATTTAAAAATAACTGGGCAATATTTAATTCAATAAAGTATTTTTTATCATGATCCTCATGCTTCAGGCATTGCCGAAGTAGAATGTTAGGAGAATCATAATTTTAACCAATATGTTCCAAGTATAATTTGTAAAATTTTCAACTGTACGACAAAAATACTTCTTTGAGGTAAATTATAAAATTCTTGAGAACAAGAAAAGAATTGGATATCAATATAATAAATCAGGAGTTAAAAAAACTTAACAGCAAGCAAGCAGGAAGCCTTTTATTATCAGAATATCTTCAATGCTTCAAATAATTTTTATTGTTTGTTAATGTTTAAACGCAATAAAATAATAATTTGTCCTAATAAAAAGTATATTTTGAATCTGAAGTGTATTTATTTATTTGAGTAAGTAAATATAATCTACATCAAGGGTAGGCAACTCTTCATCGACTAGGACGAATAATTATGTCGCTGAGTATAGGATGAATTATAATAAAAACAAGTCAAAATGGTGTCCTTATGGTACTAGGTCAAAGATAAGTTTTCGTAGCACATAATTTAGAGAGAGTTTTTGTAGTATAGAGTTCAGGATAAGTTATAACCTCTAGTCGAAGTGATAAGTATCTAATTCAAAAATGCTAGAAAATTTACAATAAAATATTAAAACATAGTTATTTCTTTCCATTGCATAATCAACATACTAGTAGTTAGATTTACATAAATTGGATGAAGATAAATTCTTTATAGATGTTGACTCTTGTTGTCTTTATTCAAAGGAGCAAGAAAGTAATCATTCCTCAATGTAAATTATCTTGACTTTCATGAGAAGAAAAGATGGTCACTTTACTCAACTACGTATAAATGAGTAATTCATGAATGGACTATATTCGTATTATCTTGAAATATTATAATCCAAAAGGATCTTCGTTATCTTGGCGAGTCAGTCCTTGCTCACTAAAGAAACAGATTCCGAGGATGGAACTTAATTGATATTAACATCGAAATGAGGATGAAAAGAGGTAGTCCATACTCATCGACAAACAACTCATTCTGAAGAAAAAAAAGTCATTTTCTTATTTCCTAACCTCGTAATACTAACATAAACTAATTTATGGATTTGTTGTAATGGATTTAAATCCAAATTGTACTTCAAGGACTACTAGCGAGAAGGACTTCATACGTTTTTTATTTCTTGAAAAGAGTAGATTCTTGAAATTAACTTCTGGGGTGTTCCAACTCATCATTGGAAGAACCGCTTTGAGTCAAGAATACTTTTTATTTAATTATCACTTAATAAAATCACTTTCATAAAGTCTCAACACATAATGAATAATAAGATTAAAGGACTTTGATCAACAGGTGACTCAAATTCGTCTAAAGTCTTTCTCTAGCTAGTATTCTATGGCCAGATAATCATAATCCTTATACAAGGAGGTTTATTATTTTTCAGCAATGTCGCGCTACTCACTCGTGATGTATTTACAAACGAATATAAGTTAACAATGCACATGTCCTATTGAGCAACGTTGTACTATGCAACACTTAAAGAAGTAGAAATGAGCATTTAGGACAGGTAGTGCTTCGGTAACAGGAGGATTTTGTATGCTTCGGGGGAAGGGGGTGAATTAATATTTTGTTTTCTAATATGTCCATTAGAAATTAACATGGGCACCGTTTGAAGGAGCAGAGCCTTAATTAGGATTTTTCTTTGAGTAGGGAGGGAGGCGTCCAAAAATCTTTTTAAATTTCACTTTTTGGTTCAAAATTCCATTATAACCTTTTTTTGTTTATTGGTTTTCTTATTAAACATAGATTTATGAAATTACTTTTTTATGGAAGACATTTCTTTTTAAAGTATTTCTAATTTTGACTAAAATTTTACAACAAAAATTTGGTCACGCACCTGTAGAAAGAAAAGTTTATGCATCTTCATTGCGAAAGAAAGCGATTTTTTTAATATATATATTTTTTTTTTTCAAAATTGTTAAATAAAAACAAAATTTTTTTGTCAATTTGTATCAACACATTTTTCTTATCAACCCATGGGAGGTACTCCAAATTGCAATTAAGTAGTTAAAATTGATAGACTGTACTTATAGGCCATATCAGGACCCATAAAAGTCTTTTAAATCATTTAAAGGCTTTAAACTATAGTAAAAATTGTTAGGTAGCCCACAAATTAGAATACATTATCAATAATTGACTTAAATATGTCTTTGAAATATTGGACTGTTTTTAATCATGTATGTATGAAGTAAAAAAATTAATTGGAATTGTCTCCCTTACTTGAATTTTCTTCAAAATTGTATTAATGCTACATTTTTAAATCGTTGTCATGTTTTGATTTGACATAATCGTTACCATGAGATGTTTTCCCCTCTTCTCTATGGATACTGCCATTATTAACTAACAATTCAAACCTTCATTTCATAAACTCAATTCATAGATCCCTCTAGTACATACCTACATGGAGCACAATGATTTGGCTGTTGAAAATCCTATTGATATTGCTTTTATTCTCGGGTTCCCAATCCCAAATTAAAATCAACGGAGGCTGGACCCGATGGAGTCATATTATATCCACATGTATTGACAAAACCGATTTACAGAAAACAGTGTACTGTGGAGGTGGTATTCAAACAAAGTATCGATCATGTAATAATCCAGAGCCTGCAAATGGAGGTAGTAATTGCGAAGGGGAAGCTCAAGTACAAACACCTTGCAACATTCATATGTGCCAGTTAAGTAAAGATAAAACGTGGTCTGAGTGGGGGTCTTGCTCCGTATCTTGCGGAAAAGGAATACGAAAGCGAGTTCGTATGTGCGGATCCTTCCGATCAAAAGTGGGATCTGAGGAAGAAATCCAGTTCAAAGAAAAGTGCCACTCCAACCAATATAACGAAATAGTCGAGGAGTGCGATTCATGGGACAAAGGCAGCTGCCCAAGCCCTTGTTTGAAGCATACATGTCCAGAGTTTGCAGTTTGTGTGGATAATTCAACACAAGAGAATAGAGCCAAGGTTTATTGTGTTTGTCAATTGGGCACTGTCATGAAGGATGATGGAACTTCTTGTATCGATTCCTCTCCCTCTCATTTCGAACTTGGGATAAACAGTTTCGAAGATAATATGGATAAGATTACCTGGATTTCAAGATTATCTTCTATCATAGTTATTACTTTACTGTTGATCCTTTTAGTTGTCTTTTTGTGAGGAATGTTTTTGATTCAGCAAGAGTGATCCAAATGAATATGGAAATTGCTCTTTTATGTGCAAATGTTCTTATACTTCCGGGTTTTGTTGAATCGGAGGGTATCTGTAAATTTTTATCCATAGGAAACCATTTATTTTACACAGCAGCCTTTATTTTCATGTTACTGGAGTCAATCCAATTTTATTCCTTATTGGCATGGGTTGTTCCACGAAATGGCTTATTGAAATCATCTCAAAATGTTTGTATAGGATGGTGCAGCTCTGGTCTCATCATTATTTTCACAATCTGTTTCGAATATGATAATTATGGAGGATCCTATCATTGTTGGTTGAGAATGGAAAAGAATATCGCCTATGCAGCCTATTTTCCCATCTTTATCCTATTTTTTCTCACAATTATCATCATTGAAGCATCTGGCTCTAGTGATTCATATGCCCCTCTCTCTAAAATAGATGAAGACCAAAGAGATTCTGCAAAATTTATGCGAAAAAGTCTCTTTCTCATTGCAATTTTGGTAACAGCAGCCTATATATTTGGATCTCTTGCAAATTTTCACCAAAACATAGTTCTTAGTGGACTTTTCTGTTGCTCTAATATCCTGATGGGCATAGCCATCCTCATTCTTCATGGATTAAATAACTCTGCAATGAGAAATAAATTTAGTAAACTAACGACTAAAGTGGATCCTTTGCCTTTGAAATAAAGGATTAATGTAATATTTACAAATGAAAACTATCCCATTTTTTTTATTTAATATTTTTTCCCCTTGCACAACAATTTTTTTATGCTAAAAAAAAAGACTTTGACCACGTTTTAGACATCTTTAGCTATTTTAACTTATTACATGGCATTTTAGTTTGAAAAAATTGTATTTATGGTTAAAAATAGGCCGTTTTTAAGCCTCTTGTACTGTCTCAAATAAGTAAGCCATAAGTAAGAAATTGTACTATGCAAATATTTTTTAGTATTCGGTTAATTGGTTAAAAAAACTGTGCACCCTGTTTTTCATCATTTTAGGCCATAGGATGTGCTCAAATTGAAAATTTCCCTGTTTTATCAAACATAACACAAGATAATGAAAACTATCACCTCAACTAGTGTTGTGTGGGTCCTTATTTAGGAATAAACTCTGCTATCCCGTTCAGTTCAGTCTTGACTCGGTCCAGTTCAGTCTTATATATCAGTCGTAAAACTTATAAAGTTCTATGAGTGATGACGTCACTTTCATTTTTTTTAAATCAGTTCTAGTACTTACAGTCTTAAGGACCGGTCGCAAGGGCTGTCCCAAGACTTAAACTGGACCAAATAAATAAGAACTGACTAACTCTTCAAATGTGGTTTATTTTTTATATGTTATTTCCAAAACTAAAATGCCCTGTACCACTCCCAAAATGCATTAAGAGGCATTAAAACTTTGTCGAAGTGAGTTTGATGATAGTTCCCAGCAGAAAAAAGTCTTAGTCTAGGTGGAGAAAAATAATAACCCCTTAAAAGGGGAACCTTATAAAAAATATTTTATTCATAATTTTTGTTGTATATTAACTTTGTGGTATATATTTATTGAAATTTTTATTTTTATTGCTTGTGATAGTTATTCACACCATATATACACCAATAAAATGCATGTAAAATACAACTTTATTAAATTAAAAAATAAAAATAAAGCATACCGGCTAAATTAACTTTATAATTAATTGCGTTAAGATGAGAAAATCTCTCAAAATATGTATTTGTAGAATCTGTCAGCTTGACTCGTAAGATGTGTTTTTAAATGATTTATATAAAAAACAAAAAGTTTTAACTATTTTGTTTTTAAAGCACTAACATATTCTACTTTTTTATGCCTCAGGTGCGATTGTGTATTTGGGCCGCATGTATAGTCAATCAGTAAAAAAAATTGTATCTATTTTGTTAGTCTTGTTTAAGAATGTTGACCTCAAGGACATTCTGACGTTTGGGACGGTGAAAATATATCTTGCCTTTGTTTTGTTTCTATATATGGTTATAAAAATATGACATGCCTGTATGTTAAAAGATAAGAAACCGAAAATCCAAGTGGTCACCCTGACAATTTGAAGAATATTTGGGAGGGAAGCAGCTTAGCTGTCAATGTATTATTAGATTAGCTGTGAGCAGCATTAAAGGAAGGAAAAAAAAAAAACCTCGGTGCTCATCTTCAATTATATTCCGAGTCCGACAAGGACTTTTACAGGATGGAATAATTAAATCTACTGCAAATTTCTAGCACCACCACAGCCATTAATTTTTTTATTGAACTTATTTTTCAACAACAATCTCTTTAACATGAAAAAAAAGGACATTGTTTTTAATGAGAGAGATCGAAGATGCGCTGCTATTCAACTCATGCTTAGTAATGATCAAACTTTTAACAACAAGGAGATGTCTTCTATTCTGAAAATGCCAGAACGAACGATTAGAAGCATCAGAGCGAACCTTAAGGTGTCTGACAGTCCCCTGGAGGCATTGGAGAGGAAGGTGTACAACCCGCAGGGCCGTAGGAAGGTCAGGAACAAGGAGTTTATTAGCAAGGTCCAGGAGATCATTTATACGGATCCCACGACCCATATGCTTGCTGTGGATTTAGACACATTACACACCACCATCATCCAGCCTTGGGTATGGCAGCGGGACTTCACCCCACCCATAAGGCCAATGCCACCCATGAGGGACTAAAGAGAATACGTTTGACTTTGTACCATTGTCACATTGACCCCCTCCCCTCCTCACCAGATTTGAAACCTCTTGACTACTGGATATGGATCTACGTCGAGAATAACACCAATACGACTCTCAAATTAGGCATATTTCGAAAATTACTTATAAATCAAATAACTGTGAATGTACTACTCAACAGTGATATGAAGAACAAAAATATTTTTAATTACTTTACTTTATACATATCTGCAGTGATTGAGTATGTAGATTTGACTAAAAAACAATGATAAGTAGTAATTCGAACAGATATATGACGTGTCAACATAAAATCTTTTTTTATTTTATTAGTTAAGTAAAACACAGGTGTTTTAACTGCCTTATTAAGTGTGACTAAAATTCAATACTACATGCTAAACATAGAAACACAGGGGTGGTCAGAAGTCTCCCGACATATTTCTAATTGTTTTGTACTTTTAAATCTAGGATTTTTATCTTGCTAAGTTCAAACTTCACTTGAAAGAACTGTCCATAGGCAACAAGTTCTGCTTTTGCGTTTATACTTAATCTGTTTAGTTTTGCTATGAAGCTGAAAGAGGACAAACGTAAATCCATTACAGAATTGAAAATATACTAAAGCAATCATCAAAGACACAAAATATGCCTTAAGTCAGGGGTGGGCAAACTTTTCAAGAGTAGGACCATTTTTCAGAATGCAACCATTGTCGGAGGGAAAATGGTCAACTTTTTGTTCACGCAGACTTTGTTCATAGAGCTGAATATCTCTTTCAAATGTTCGAGGTGCTTAAACAAGTCATTTACCAACTTGTTTAGTCCTTGAACCTTGACATTGAGGGGAGATAATTTCTGAGAGATATCATTTAAGAACGCGAGGTCCATTCGCCAGAGAGGATCATACAGTTCTTGAACCTCTTTTTGTTTCAACTTCAGGAACAGAATGATCTCATCTAATAATAACCAGAAACGTTGCAATGCTGATGCTCTGCTGAGCCAGCCAACCTCTGTGAAATAAATAACATCCTCAGACTGGCTCTCAAGGTGTCTCAAGAACTTCTGAACCGCTCTGCGGTTTATTCCTCGTGAGCATATGTAGTTTACTATTTTTACACTACAACGGAGTTGACATGATCCATATTGATAAGTTTAGTGCTCAGATTCTCCTGGTGTATGATGCAATGAACTGCAATAACATCTGGCTTGAACTCACGTACTTTGGCAATGAGGCCATTGTGACAACCAATCATAGATGGTGCACCAACTGTACATCATGATACACATTTCCTGAAGTCCTCAATTCCCATTTTCTGTAGAGATGCTTGAAGACCTTGAAATATGTATACACCTCTTGTAGTGCCTTTCAACGGGTTCAAGTCAAGCAGTTCTTCGGCTACATTGAAATCCTTATCTACAGCTCGAATAAATACAGCCAGCTGTGCTGTGTCTCTGATATCTGTACTCTCATCTAATGCAATGAATAGCATTCAATATCACTTAGCTTCACCTTTAATTGAGATACTATGTCTGGGCCCATATCTTCTACTCGTCCGACTTTGGTTCGCCGTGAAAGAGATACATCTGAAACACTTTTTAGTATTTGTGAGCACTTAACTAAAGCAAATTTCCGTAAGCATTCTTTTACTTTTTGACCATCAGAGAATGGCTTTTGTTGTTTGGAGAATATCTTTACAATCTCAAAGCTCATTATAGTATTGACAATGTCACCCTCAGATGAGCGGGTTAAAACTTGCTGCAGCCCTTCTAGGTTTTTTGTCAACTTTTCTGCAAACTGTCTTTTCTCCTCTATATTGTACTTGCCATACTTTTCACCATGATTTGTTTCAGAATGTCTCTTAATGTTGTATTCCTTAGTTTGAGCTACTGAATTCTGGAAGATTAAACATATAGTTTTGTTATTTACTGATGTAAAAAGTCCTTCCATTCAGTATTGAATGTCCTCTTTTCTTAAGAGACAGTTCTTCTTCTTTTAGTACCCATAATAACTAGACATCACTTAATTATTAAACCTTTCGGGACCGACGGGACATGAGAGCCCCAACACCTTAAAATTTAAGTGATATCCAGTACACGATGACTCGATAAAAATGTAAATAACTCTTTTGGATTAAATCTATAAGTCTCTACTGGTTCCAAAAAGAAGGAAAAATATCCTTTTCCACGTGTATTTTTGTATGTATGTTCTCTTATTTAACACTCTTTGCATTGCCGCTGTAATCATCATCCTTGACTCAAAATTTAGTTGTAACAATAGTTGCAATTCAATGTATTTGTATAATATTAATATAATTTTTATATTTATTAAAATATGGTTAATTTTTTTTTCGAGTAAATATCCATAAATGAATTAGTAGGAGAGGAGGAAGGGCCCCAAAATAAATGGCGAAGGGCCATGTGTAGTCTGTGGGCCCACTTTGCCCTCCCCTGCCTTAAGTGGTCCACACAAAGCCAAAAAGCGGGCTGACCACTTGCTGGCTGGAGGACAATGGCCAGGAACATCAAGGATGACTTTGGCTTGATTTCTAAGGCCTTAAATTTTAAATGAAGAGCATCATAAAAAATATCAAAGCCTTAACTATAATAATCCTTTAGCTAAAAATAATATTTTTGTGATGTAAGAGTGAATAATAGCCTGCAAAAAATGAAATGATTCTTTCGTATGAAGTAAAATAACTAGAAAAAGAAAATAATTTTTTGACAATTTATAATTTCAGCTTTCCTTTAAGTTGGCTTGTCACATATTTATAGTAGATTATACAACATATATCTTTTTTTAAAATATTCATTACTCTAAAGTCATTTTGCAAAAATATTTAGGGTTTATTAATGACTCATATAATGTGTCAATATTAGAATTTCGTCAAATAAAATAAACAAATATCTTTCTTCGAACTTATATAAGTCTTTTAACAAAACTCGTACGAAATATTAATGTTAGGCATATTAGTCATAAATAGTCATAAAAACTTTTTCACTTTTTATTCTAGATGAAAAATTCTTTCATCATTGTTTTTTCACGCCCTGACATGGAAGATAGGATTTTATTTTTTTGTTAATTTGGATGTTAAATGGCAAGATACATGTATCAGGGTGTCCACGATAAATTGGAACTACTTTAAACTTCATCCAGATCCATAATGTGGATATTCGGGGTTAAATCATACTAATATAAAAGGTTGCGTGAGCAATACACTATAACCTCCACCACAATTGTTTTGACAACAAACAATAGTCATCATGGAACAAGCAAGGAGAGACACCATCCTCGAATTGGCTCGCGCGGGACACAAGCCCTCTGCTATCTACAAGCTTCTTAACTACCCCAAGACCACGGTGTACCGGGTCTTCAATGCCTGGGAGGTTGAGGGGAAGGCCTGTTGCAAGGCCCACAACATGAGAAGTGACCGAATCTGCACTCCCCGCTTCCTTGAAGGCCTCCGGAAGTCCATCAAGGCTTCGCCAGGGACTTCCTTGTCCAGGTTGGCCAAGAACCGTGGAGTGAGCAAGCAGCTGGTCCCAAGGCTGTGAATGAGGACCTTGGGTACAGGTAATACCGAATGGCCAAACAACACATCCACACGGCATCCATGAAGGCGACCAGGCTCACCAACGGTAAGCGTCTCCTCAATGACCTGAAGAGCCATGGAGGAAGAATCACCTTCTTCTCCGACGAGAAGAACGGGACTGTCGACAGAAGCTACAACGTCCAGAATGACAGGTGGCTTGCCAAGGAGAGAGAAGAGCTCCCTGCGGTCTTCACCACAAACTTCCCGGCCTCCGTGATGACCCTAGATGTCATCTGCAGCACCGGTGAGGTGATGCCTCCTTTCTTCTTCAATCCCAAAGAAAGGGTTAACGCAATAAGGTACTGCAAAGTTATGGAGGAGTTTGTCATCCCCTGGATGAAGGATACAGCCGCTGGGAGGTAGTTCATATTCCAACAAGTGTCAGCGCCCGCAAACATCGCCATGAGAACCACTAACCTCTTCAACTCCCACGACATCACTTTATGGGGTGCAACACCAGGCTCTCCAACTCACCCAACCTCAATCCGTGTGATTACTACTGATAGGGAAGTTGGAGAGGGAGGTGTGCAAGGTCAGCCACAAGAGCATCGGGCCCCTGAAGGACTCCATTACGAGGGAGTGGAATGCTGTCGATTCCGCGGAAGTCATCAGGGCATGCAAATCCTTTAGGAACAGGATGGAAAAGATGGTGGCTGCTGAGGGAGGACATGTTGAATAAATTTATTGTTTAATATCATGTCTAACTTTTTCATATGAACAAATACACTCCAAATTCCATTTTTATCAAGCAGGTTGAATTTTAAGATAGTTCCAATTTATCGTGGACACCCTGTATCTTATGTATTTGATAGTCATTTCACCACTGCACGATGGATAATATATATTTTTTTTTTCAGTTCTCTCTATTACCGCTCTAAGAAGGGAAAATCTATACCGAACTCTTCAACACCGAAGCAGAACACTCCTCTATTCTGGAGAAGGTTTTAAATTGGACAACCCCCATGGAGTATGGCACTTTCACTCTTGAGAAGAAGGGTGTCCAGGACGTTCCTGCTGCTGTGACAGTACAAGGCGAAGTCCCACAACATATATTACGGGAATCCAAATCATACGGAAAGAAGGAGGGAGAAAAGAATGGAGAATACTTCGAATATGGATGAAACATTATTTCGATGATCATACAATCTGGCAGTGACTCTTGAGTATCTGGATATCAAGACAAAAAGACGAGTAGAGGCGTCTGGAACATTAAAAAATAACCTTCGTTTATCCCAAATCTAATCGCAGAGCGAACAATTTTGACAGCCCAGAGGAGGTGCTGTCGGGGGTGGGGCAACAAGGAAATTCATTGTAATTCATTCTTATATTGGGTTGGGAAAAACTAATTTCGTATTTTTCGCATAATTTCAATACATTATAAGAAGTGTTATAATTATCCAATTGAATTCAAATATGCCCTGTTCTGTTCGATAACTTGTTGCCAACGAGCATCCAATTTGATAATGCCCTTCTCGTAGAATGTCTTGTCGATATTGACAAAACATTCGGATAACCAATTTTCAAAAGCCTCTATACAGGCTAAATTTATACCCTGAAGCGCGTTAGTCTTAGAAAGGAACTGGGGTAGTCACTTGGTGTCAAGTCCAAGCTGTAGGGTGGATGTATAAAACTTCCCATCCGAGCTACTTGAGCTTCTGTTGCATCATCAAAGATGTGCGTGGCCTAGCACAGTCGTGATGATATCTCTAATTGTATCCTATAGAATAATACTGGCAACTTCTGTTCGATCACAAGCTTCAAACAGTCGAGTTGTTGAAAGTAGAGGATATAATTAAGCTAAAATAATCCCTTGAACTACTGTTGTGCAACACAAACCGATAGAATATATATTGCAAATGTTCTTGGTGGCTTAAATACCTCTATACTTGACGTACGATAATGTACGACTGAACTAAACAAGCGCAATACTGATACTAGAAAGGTTTCTAGTATACACTTATCTTTTACAACTCCTAATCGTATGATCTAATGCTAATAATAATGAACTTAACTTTTTTTTTATCAAACCCAGGCGCCCAACACGCAAATGTTTTTTGGGTTTTTTTAATTATTGTTCTGGAATAAATTAATACTTTTACATTCAATTTCAATTAACAAACATATGTCATATATAATATTATTTATTTGAATTTTTAAATTATTTGTCAGACAAAAATATGGGCTATACACCACCAGCATTTTGTGTATAAATGTGTCCCCTCCCCCATTTGTCCGTGGAACTGACAGGCTCATACTAGTCCACCTCTATAACATATTTTTAAGGAATTCGGGATTAACGGTTTCTTGGTATTTGAAGGATAAGTATGAGTGGTCCTAACTTTTTGATGACCTTGATCGATTTCTCAATCTTTGAGATTAGATGGAAACATATATTAACATTATCCATATATTATCCCTTTTTTCATAACTAGGATGATTTGTTTCATATCTGGGGGAATACAACGATCTGGCATTCTCAAGAAAAATCGATCTTTAACTTTTGCCCTAATCCTGGTGACTCATTACGAACAAATAGAGGTAAGCACATAACCTCCGTTCAACTTCGTTGGCGGAAGTAAAAATAATATTTTAACTTATCCATTGATACTACATTCATAGGAGTAAGTACCGAGTGGAAACTTGAATCTTACACCCTTTGAAAGAAAAAAGAAAATAACCTGGCATTCTTTAATTATACATTTAAAAAATATATTTATTAGTCTTTTTCTGATACACAATACACATCCAATGACAAATTGATTTATCCTACTCCGCCGCTACTGTTGTCATAGATGGCTACAAGGAGTTTCGAATGAAGTTCCAGTCCATGCAGCCCACTACCTTCATTGCTTCAACAATCGGGGGACGGATGACACAGCCCCTCCTCTCGATGTGTGGCCAGAAAGAAAAGTCTAAGGGATTTAGATCCGGACTGTATGGTGGTATATTTTCTTGACCCATAAGGGGATGTTACTAGCTAAGAAGGTATGAGTAATTTTTGCAGTGTGAGCGGGGCCCCATTTTGCCGTCAGGAAAATTTGCCTGGACCCAGGGGAGCAGATCTACCTTCAAAACGTCGATGTACATGGGAGCTTCTAACCCTCCAGGAACCAAATCAGGGGGTTCCTTGAGTGCATTTGCATTAATCCAGAACCTCTCTATGGTCTCATTCTGGTATAGACTCTTCTTAACATTGTAAATGGCTTTATGAGTCATTCCTGTAAGACTGGCCACCTCTGGTAGAGTATGATCTACATGAGGAAGAGTTGACGCCCTAATCCTTGAATCTCGATGCGATAGCATTTCTCGTCCGATAAAAAAAAATAATTAAAAAAACAGTAGGTGCTTGAGGTATATGGCTACCTATACAATCACAGACAGTTCTAATTTCCTCACACATAACCTCTCGTTTCGATATGATAGAACTTTGTATGTTTCAAGTTTCCACCTTGTATTTTTAGCTGTAGAAAATAAGAAGGAAATGCAACGACTACTAATGTATAGCACGCAGAAAAATATTGTCTCTTGTTTCTTTTGTAATATATTTATGAGAATATAATAAATTCAAAACGCAAAATATTTAGGTATCCAATAAATTACGACTTAACCTTAACAATAAAGATTCATGCGAAAAAACAACTTTAATTTGTTTATAGAGGCTCATCTATCTTTAGCATTTCCTCCCGTAGTATTAATAGAAGTGTTTTTTTTTGTATTAGTTAGAACATATAAATGTCAGATAGTTTATATAAATGTATGCAAAATAATATCAGGCTTAGAACGTTGCATGATGTAATAAAATCGTAGATTATATCATAAACAAGGGCTGTATAAATATTATTGGATTATCTTAATCGGTTCGCAAAAGATTGGCCGCATAAATATTGCCTTAAGATGGGATGCCCATAACTGGATCCCCAGATGGATCAGACCCATCTCGGAATGGGACAGATCGGTAGATAAAGGATTGGTATAATTAGAGGCTTTTTTCATTGGTTGCAATTTTCCGGAGGTCAATTTTCCTCAGTCCTCCGCACACGATCCTAATTATATGCATTTAGAGAGTGGGATTTTTTTTAAACACCAGAACAAGTTTACTACTCAATATATTGACAACCCTGAGGCTTATATTAATACAATGTGCTCATCAGATGAAGATGAAAAAATTGTAGTAGGAAAATATTCAAAATCCTTGAGATGTTCTTAATTTTAGAAAGCAACCCAAATTAACTATGTATAATGTTGCCAAGGGGTTCAATGTGCTAGAACTGGTCAAAAAAATTTAATTTATTAATTAAAAAAAATCTAGAATCCACAGCGGTTCACATAAAATTAAAAATTTTAGGAGAGAAAGTTAAAAAATTAAATTTGAAATACTCTTTTTTTTGGAAAAAATCTAAAATCTGTTCCCAAAAATTATTATTAGATTAATATTATATATTCGTAATGGAATAACAGTGTAAAATACATTTTAAATTTTAATTGTTTTCAAAGTTCTTCAGTGGGATAAGGGTTTTCTTCTTCCGCAGAGTCGAGTCCTTGCATATCAAACAAATTGGACTATCGTTTCGAGTAAAACAAAGGCAGAACAGAATGACTACGAGCAAACCTACAAATATAGGCACAATATTAGAAATTCAATTTTTATACGGTAAAAAGATAATTGATGGACCTATAAAACAAGGAATGGTAACAGTACTAAAGTAGTCTTTAAGTTCCTTGGGAATGAAGTCTGAACCTCTTTGGTATAGTGTATAGTGATAGTTGATGTTCCATTTGTAGCGATTCAACATGTTGTTGACTCCAATGGAGATCTCTAAAAAAAAAAAATGGCAAGTAATACTTTTGAAAGAGGGGTTTCCAGGATTATATTTTGGGACGGGCTAGGTTTTTGGAATTTTTGGGAAAAAATTTCAAAAACCCACAGCCATGAATAAAAAATTTTACAAAATAAAATTAAAATATTAAATTTTTTGGAAAAAAAATTCAAAAGTCCACAGCTATTCACAAAAAAAAAAATTTTTGGAAATTTTTTTCACAGATTAAAATTCAAATATTAAATTTTTTGGAAAAGTTTCAAAAATATACAACTATTCAGAAAAAAATATAATTTTTGGAAAAGAATTTCAAAAAAATATATTTTTTTGGAAAAAGATTCAAATATTTAATTTAATATTTAGTTTATTCTAAAAAATAATTCAATAAACTACAGCTGTGCGAAAAATTTTTTTTTGGAAAAATAAATCATATATTAAATTTTTTGAAAACAATTTCAAAAATCAATAACTATTCACAGAAAATTAAATAGTTTTGAAGAATAATGTCAAACATGAAATTTCAAAAATAAAAAAAAACAAATATCAAATTTTTTGAACATTTATTTAATAAATCCATAGTTATTCCAAAATTAATTTAAAAAAAAAAAAAAAATTCAAGAATCTAAGAAGAATTCAAAAGTTAACTTTTTTGGAAAAACAAATCAAATATTAAATTTTTCGGAAAAGTTTCAAAAATATACAACTATTCAGACAAAAATAAAATTTTTGGAAAATAATTTCATAAAATATTTTTTTTGGAAAGAGATTCAAATATTTAATTTAATACTTCGTTTTTTGTAAAAAGTAATTCAAAAGTCAAAAATCAATAACTATTCACAGAAAATTAAATTATTTTGAAAATAGTGTCAAACTTGAAATTTCAAAAAAAAAAAAAAAATATCAAAGTTTTTGAAAAAATATTTCATAAATCCATTTTTATTCCAAAATTATTTTTTTTTCTCAAAAAAAAAATTCAAGAATCTATGAAGAATTCAAAAATTAACTTTTTTGGAAAAACAAATAAAATATTAAATTTAAAAAAAAAATATCGATTCATAAATAAATAAAATTTTTGAAAAAAAATAGAAAGATGAAATGAATTTTTTGGGAGAACCCCCTGAGGACGCCCTGCTTGTTCCCCTCGTATAATTTTACTATATTAAATTATAGTCTACATTCAAGCACCTGGTCTCATTGTTGTCGTTCTCACTTCACAGATTGGCCAATCATATTTTGAAGTTGGTACTTTATATTTAGTATTGTTGAGACATTCAACCTCATAATATATACTACTTCCTTGATCCACTCCCAAATCGCTGTTTTTGCACATGTACCTTGCATTTTGTCCAGAAGGAGTAGTGAATTCGGATTTCACATTTACCAATCCCGTATGCTCAGGAGGATTTGGTAATATTAATGGACAAAACTGTACGCATTTTGGCCATGAAGGTAAGGGAACAGAGTATTTTTGATGCGTGTTACACACTACTTGAAATATTCCATCATTGACGACAAATCCATCGTTATCAAAGGAAAACTTTGTGCCTCTGGGGCATACTAAATCGATAGAAGATCCAATGGGTGTCACACTTACTTCTTCAAGGTCAATACCACTCGCAGTAAGAACTTCTGCTTCCACCTCTTTGAATACGGATTTCAAACTCTCATTACAGCTCTCAGCATCTACAACCAACAAATAAGAACTCAATTTAATAAATATCTTGAGAGAACACCCTGAGAAAATATAAATACATTTAATGTGATTGACGGATGTATCCAATTTGTTATCTCCGAGAACTGTGCCGCCTTTTGTTTCTCTATTAAAGTATCTTTCATATTCATTTAAATCAACATTGGCTTTTGATAGTTGAATGGCCAAAGATACATCCAATCCAACTTTAGGTGTTCTTTTTCTTCTAAGGGATCGTGTCGGAGAGGTTGGGAGATCTATTGAAAGTAAGATTGCTCGATCAAATCCGAATCCAACTAATTGAGAGGAATTGAGGGATACTTCATTGTACTTTAATAATAAAAATAAGAGGGAAATTAGTTAAACTAGAAGAATCTATGAAAGAACAAAAATGGAGAACTCACTGTATTTTCGACTTTCTTTTTCATTTTACGAAATGCTGCTTTTCTGAAATTTCCGAAATCTGGAATGTATAACTCTTCTTCAATCCTTAGGACATGAACTATCGTCCTTTCTTTAAAAAAAATTGAAATATATTTTATAATTAAGCATTACAAATACTTTTTATGTTTCCTTTTTTTTTTTTTAGAGTAACTCACTTAATTGATTATCAATATACGAATAACAGATTGGACTACTCATAGCATAAGTTGCATTGGTTGAATTTTCCACTCCACAGCGCTTATTATTTATTGAAATCTTATTCTTTCCAACAAAGGACTCAATCTTTAAACACATGAAATAATATAATCATTCAGGGGCGTCTGGAGTGGGTGGGCTGGAGGTGCTGTATCCCCCTCCCCCAAATCAAAGAATTTTTGCTTTTTAGTAGAAAATTTAATATTTGATTTTTTTTAATCAAAAAATTATTTTTTTTTTAGTTGTAAGGAACAGCGAAGCCTCAGTCAAATAAGTGACCTAAAGCACGGGATAACTCACTTTAATTTAATTTCCCTACTCGTATCAAGTAATAAAAACCCCTAGTTGACACCAAACTTTAACGTTGTAAATATTTGAAATTTAATTTATTTTATCAATTTTTTTTTTTTTAAACTAATTTTTCTAATTTTAATTTTTCAAACAAGTTAATTTTTTCTGAATAACTATGGATTTTTGAAATTTTTCTAAGAAAAATCTCATATTTGAAATTAATTTTTTTAGCTGTGGGTTTTTGAATTATTTATTTTTAATTTTTTTCCAATTTTTATCCTAGAAATTTAATATTTGAAGTTTTTTATCAAAAAATTTCATATTCAAAATTATGGTCAACATTTTGTGGTTTTGAAGTTTTTTCAAAAAAAAAAAAAAGTATTATTTTGTCAAAAGCTGTGGGGTTTTAAATTTTTTTCTCATAAATGTAAGATTTCAAATTTTTTCCAAAAAATTTTCATGCTTCGATGTTAAATGAAAAAAAATACAAATGCCAAGGCCTCCCCCCTAAAAATATATATATATATAATCCTGCGGACACCCCTGTATTTATTCATGGTATAATATGGTACCGACCTGAAACGAAATTAAAGATCTACATCTTTTATTGATCGCTGTCCTCACGTCAAAGGGCATATATTTTGAAATAAATTGACAGGGCTTTTTCGACTTCGAAGTTGGAGATACAATGTCTATTTTGGGGTCTTTAGTTGTGAATAATGAAGTTGTGGTTGTTGTAGTGTCCTCGTCCAAGCAATGTTTTAATACTTCGAGACTTTTAATTGTGGGACGAAGAGTTAAATTACCGTAAATTGTAGAGTCAGCTATAGTTGTTTGAGAAAATCGTACTATCATGGATACCTCTAATGTGTTGGAGTTTTTATTCCAATCTATAAATCCAAGATCCGCGAATCCTACTTTTTTGAGCATGTCATTATTGAACTAAATTGATATAAATTTTAATTTATGCTTATTTTCTACCCATGGTTAGCTGTTAAATAATGATGATTAAGTCTTGACAAATTCAAATCAATATTGTTGTATTGATTGCATCATACCCAACTAACTATAAGAAATATGAGCTTACTTGTTGGAGTAACTGTTGCTTTAAGATATCAGAAGAGCTGAGATTTGAATCTAGAGTCATTGTAATGTTCAAAATATGAAAAGAAACTGCATAAAAAATAATTCTTTTCGTCTATCAGTGTCAAATTATAAGAAATCAATACCTACCATTTTTTGAAGAGAAGCAAAACTGGCTTTTATTGGCTGATCCGATCGTTTCTGCATCCAATACACCACAAACACTACCATCTAGTTTAATTTGACCATTATCTCGTTTGAATGAATCCTAATAAGATTCAACCTTAATTATCCATTTTCAACATGATAATAGTTATTTTATTTGATGTACTTTTTTTAGTAGTCCCTCTCGACATCTTTCGTTGATTACTTTCGAGATTGAGTCCGATAGTCGGACATCTGATGCTAAATTACATTTATCAGAAATATTCATGGCTGTATCTTCATAGCAACTCGTTATTTGTACTCCTGTATGAGTATTATTACTTGAAGTGCTTGAGGATCCATTAGTACCATTAGCTCCGTTGGAAGTTGTAGTTATATTGCTAAGATTGTTTGCAGTTGTAGTGATCCAATTATTAGTAACATTGCGATATACTGTTCCATTAGGCATGAATGTGGTTGCATTCGATGTATTTGTACTCATTCTAGGATTCGTAGTAGTCGTGTCTAATGATAGTTTAAGAAAAAAGACTTTATTTTCATCAAACTCCCATGAATTAAGGAATTTCAAATGGTAGTAATACTTACTTTGAGCTGTGGTATCTCTTAAAAGAAACCCAAGGATTTCTATGAGTAGAACTACGAGCAACACTGGTAAATAATAATTTAAAAAGTTAGTTATTTGCATTTGCAAAGTAATTGGTTAATTTAAATTAGATCTAATTCTTTAATTATAATAGTTTGCTCAAGTTCTTAGTAACCTTTTTGTATCACACAACATTTTCTCCCAAAAAAGAGAACAGGAACAAGAGTCCCAAAATCAGCAATTTTCCCCCAATTATGGAATTAATATTAAATAATATTTGATAATTGTTCACAGCTTAACAGACGATTATTCGAATTCAACCAATCAACTCTCCGACAACACATAACGTCATGTGCTCTTAAAACAATAGTCTATATTCCTTTAACCTTACTAAGTAGATGCTATAATATTTTATGTTGGTACTCCAGAGCTTCATGAATGAATATTGTTATTAATACTAATCTTTTTTAAGTTTATGTAGTAAAATGAATAAAAACAGATCTCGTACATAATTATGAACATAACTTGTCAAATATTTTCATGGCTAGTACGATAAAAAGAAAGGCATGTACCTACTTATTTTATATATATAAATTAATACTATCATTCTAAAATAGGATTTAATATTACATCAATATATCAAAGTTCATATAGCAGAGTAATACGATATCCTTCGAGTACATTGCAAACTTCCCTTCCAAAAGAAAGAGAAGAAAGGTTCAAAATCAGTTAATAAATAGGCAATTCTTCCCTACTGAACAAAACTATAGAGCAAGAAGTGAAATGAAGATCACGTGATCAGTATTTGTACAAAATAGTATTCTTAGGGGCACTCTTTTTGTCTCCTAGAGCGTTAAATATGACTCTGTAGTAGTGGTTCCCAATCTATGGGCCTCGAATCTAAATTGGGTCTTGACACAAATGCTATGGGGTCGTTTAATGATTTTGAGACGAATGGTAACCTTTAAAAAAAAAAAAAATAATAATAAATACCTAATATGAAACTAAATGTGACTGAGTCACTCAACTCTTGATTGCTTGTTTTTAAATGGATCAGAACCAATGCTCTATAGAGACTGTTTGATGTGCAAGATTAGCCATTAGAGCGACCTCTATCCAATCAAAGCCTGATGGGATCTCAAACTTTAAACACTAAAAGGAAGTCGAATTCCTGTCGAAAAATTAAAAATACTTCGTGGCATCATTTTTTAGTGATATAAACTTTACATTGAGATGGGACTTTTCACATTTCATAATGTTTTCAGTCCATATTATCGTTTAAAATCCTGTTGAGTTTTGCCAGGATACTAGCACCGTACATTTACAAACAAGTCGTAACCTTAAATCATTTTAATTAGTTGGACTCGAATTTGATGAAGCAATCTTACTTTTAAAAGATCTATCAACTTCCCCAACACGGAAGGAAAAAACAAACAAACAGTTAAAGTCGGAATTGATATATCCTTGGCCATTCAACTATCAGAGAGCAAAGTTGAGGTAAATGATCATGAAAAATACTTTAATAGAGAAGCAAAAGGAGGACCAAATTTGATAAATCAATCAAATCCCATTGAAAGAACTTAAAGGATTTAATAATATAATTATTACTGAAAACATTAGAAAATATGATAAATCCAAGCTTAATGTATAATTTATATCAGAAAACAATGAAATTGCGGAATAATTTAAATTTTTCGAGATAAATTTCCTCTCAGTGTTTAGAATTTTAGATCTTGTGAGGTTTTGATTTTATAGAGGCCTTTATTGAATATCAAATAGTGTCTTTAACAATAGGAAACACCCTACATAACTATTGATGGATCGAAGGCGCTCTTGCTGTGTATTTCTAGATAATCAGCGGTATCAATCAATTTTTATAATGTATTCAACCTCTTACAGGACTTCACTTTCTTTTTCTTTTCTCTCGAATTTTACTTAGTTGTGTTGGAACATAATATAAGACATCTTATCTGCTATAGCTGACTAAAAATACATTTTCCCTCTTATTTTATCTTTATCTATGGGATACACAAACCAAGATGCTTAAACCCTAAAAGTATCTTGGGCAAACAAGGAATGGAACAGCAAAAATAAATAAATACAATTGTCGTCATTACAGACATTGTTAAGAACACTAAATAAATTAGATAATTCTTTGCAAAATTTAGGCATTTCTAAAACTTTTCGAGAAATTAGATTAACAATAAGTTCACTAATAATTTATAACAAATGACCAAAAAAAATATATGTAAAAGACTGAAACAAACGATTTTATTAAATAAATATAATCTTTAATATTCTAATAAAAAAATATATTATACCATTCACTTTTGGTATGTTTCTTTGATCAGTAGTACAATCGTTTAAATCAATCTTTTCCGCTTACTACTTTTACCAACATGATCCTTCTTATCTGCAACAAACTTTATCATCAATGCACAAAGCATTTTCCCAGCAATAATATTGGCATTATTACGGATCCTAGGATCAAATCTGTATTTTTCTTTTATATGATACTTATTAAATATTCCACCTCCATTTGCTGAGTAGTGACTGCATCAAATGAAGATTATTTGCCTTCTAAATGTATAATTTACTTTTGGACCATAATTTTTTTTTCAAATTTCTTAATAGAAATGGCCTACACATAAAACAACTTTATATTACAGTACAACAATCAGTTTTTTTTTGCAAATAAATTAAAAACTATAGTTTAATAAGTTGAAGAGTGAAACAAAACCATGAATCTTTAAAGCTAATAAGCAAACCCATGAATTTCTTTTAAAGCTTTACTTCTGAAAAAAAAAACCTTCATTAATAGCAGAAAATTGTTCACCACTTTACAATTGAGTTTAACCACGGACATTTCAAATCACGGATGAAAGGAAAGGAAAAGAAGAAAAATCTGTGAGTGAACATTTGACATAAAAAATAACCAATGTTGGAATAAATGACCTAACAAAATGGAGATTACTTATTGAAATAATCGGAACAAAATATAGGAATCACTCAACCTTTGAACAGAGTATTCCCTCCTCTTTTTTAAAAGAGTTTAATTTACGTTAAACACCTTAATCATGAATTACTATACTCCTTAACCTACATTGGGTAATATATGATTAGGTATTACGTATGTTCTTTATAGTTTGAGTAATATTGCGTGCTCGTCTGCCTTGGATAATACTTTTGTGGTAGGAGGGGGAAGAATTTCATTTTTTAGTATGTGAAGTTACAGAGTCATCAACTGATTCTTCAATTAAACAATTCATCTACTCCAAGGATTCAATCCATTTCAATCGTAACCAATAAAATTAATAACAATGACGAGCTTAGGAGAAAGAAGCTTACATATATAGTTATAAATTTTTGCTATGTAAAAAGGGAATCCTCTTCCAAATGGAGGATTAGGAATATAAGCTGATTGTAATTTGTAATTAAAAAGATAAGGTATTAAGTGGTCGACCTTTTTAGTATGATAACTAATAAAGCCTTTCTTCATGATACATCTATATAAAACAGAGGCAAGGTAGTTACATAGACGTCCACAACGTTGGTACTAAAAAATCCTCAATTTGGGGAGCTACAGCCCCCAAATTGAGGATTTTTTTCTTCAAAGATGACATTTTTTGGGGGAAAAAAGTATTTTAAGGATTCCTTTTCTAAAAAAAGGGGATTTGGCGAAATTATGTAACAAAGGAATTTTTTTTTAAATAAAACCAACCCCTACATCCAAATATACCACTGCAGACGTCTTTGAGTTAGCCAATTCTTCCCAAATATGAATTTATGATACAATATTTGGTCCGAATTGTTCGCATTGTTAAAATGAGTCTATTCTAGTTTAACAAATCAAAATTCAGAACATTAATTAGGAGAAATAAATTACTAAAAACAGCATTTTCAGATTCATTCACTCTAGAAGCCCCAATCAGAAAGTCTCGCTAATATTGGGACACATAAACACTATCCTCGTGTAAATACAAGTCCAAAACAGATAACTATTTGGTTTTTTCACATGTAGAAGGAGTCCAAGAGGCCCAAAAAGTGTGGTGGACAATATCCCCTTGACTCCCTCGTTCCAGTCCCCTAATGAAGCTATTACTCTCATTTTAAAAGAATTAATAAGATTTTATCCTTTTCAAAGATAAATTACTTACTTTCAGGGCTGAACTTTTCAAACACTATGGAGCTCTTGGTGTAGATAAGTGCTATGAGAAAAGGAAATTCAAACTTTGTGTGTTTCTATGGTTATGTATTTGAATATAATTCCCCCCTCTCATTGTAATATAACACGTTGTTACGTAGAAGAGTTTAATCCATGGTTATAAATACCCCTAACAAAAGATTCAAAATAATCCGTGTCAATATGAAAGCATGTTAGAATTATTTACTGCAGAATTAATTGTGATTACACTTGTACTCTTTGAAAAAAGTATCGTCAATGACTAAAAGTATTAACCCTATGAGGACGGTGCAAATTGCACTTAAAGTAACCTAAATTGATTCTCACAATAAAAGAATAATAAGTTGATTTATTTTATTTGAAAGGCTCCAAACTATAGTCCCACAATTTTAAATACACATTTACATATAAAGAAATGCTCAAAGCTCGAGTTTTTATAGGAATTTTCACAAAAAGAGGTGGTGTTCTATTCTAATAATAATTTGCAATTGATTTTAATTCTAAACATTGGCTGTATTTTCAAAGATGAAAAATTTGAAGCCAAATGGCTATTGTGCTGGAAATGTTTTAGCGCTAAAAGACCCACACAAATATTGCCAATTGCTTCAAGATGGCCTGACTGCCTTGTCCAGTCGGAAACGAACAATAAGAACAAAGACTATGACTATTTGTGTTAAAAACCGCCTTGCTGGAAATCCAGTGAGAAAGATTTGCCGCATGGCAAAGAAGATAAATGTGATTGAGGTTACACTCTAGAGGATGATTGAAGATGTCTTGGGAGCAAAATCAAGAGAAATAAGGAAGAAACAGCTTAAAATGACGGCAACAAAGGAGAAAAGGTTGTTTAATTTCTTTTGAATGTGTCTAAGAACATTTGGCATCCGAGCTCCCCTGATCTTAATCCTTTGGATTATTCCATACAAGCAATGCTCGAGGGAAATTTGGATCTTGCACGTTTTCGGATTTCGGATTTGGTTTTGAATCTTATTTAATGTAAATGTTTCGAAAATATAATACGGGGCCAATTTTTGCAGGAAAGATATAATATAAAAACAGCAAACTCCCCTCTACATGCACCCAAAAGGTGTAGTTGTGGTCGTTGGGATCAGAGCTATAGGGGACCAAATGTGCAGAAAAAAGGATTCAAATTCAAAGGTTTTAATCTTTGATTGTTTGATCAAGTTGAGTGGCAAGTCTTCAAATATAGACTTGAGTCCATGTCCTAACCTCTGAGGCATTTTATGCACACTTACAAAGTGAAAAAACCTCCAGAGTTGGTATGAGCTCCTTACTCCTCCTCCAATAATGGACATAATAAAAATACAAATCTTTAATCAACAAGAAAAGGTTATTTCAACCCCCTTTAAAGTTGAAACTCATCACAACTTTGTATTTTTAATGATTGAATATGAAATTAATGGTTTATACACCATTATGGCATATATATATTAGTGTTGATACTCTGTCTTGGGTTCGATCTTAAGTGATTTTTCTAGACCGATTTGGACCTCTGCAATCTCAGACCATAGACTGAAATTTAATAATTATTAGACTTCCAGAATGACATATAATTAATATGAAAAATATTTGTGATTTTTGAGTTATGACAATTTAGTCCTCAACCCTCGAAATAAAATGATTTTCTTCCCTATCATCCAGATTTATGGGTTATACAAAAAGGATTTATGCAACTCATTTAGCTACATATGACGTTATTGTAGGTAGGGTAACTTTTTTTAGCGTTACTCTAGAAGATCTTGAGGTAAAATTAATTTGCCACAAACTAGTACAGGGGCGTCATGCAGGAATATATTTTGAAGGGGGAGAGGGGATCTTTGTTTTTGGAATTTTTCTGAAAAAAAAAAAAAAAAAAAATCAAAAATTGAAAGAAATTTCATAAATATCTAGGTTTTAACAAAAAACTAAAAAATTTTTGAGACAAATTTCAAAAATTTTCAATCTTAAAAATAAAATCTTTACCCCAAATCTCCCCTAAAATATTTTCATCATGACCAAAAACATTTGCTGTAAAACTCAAAAATGCCTTCTTTTTTTTAGGGGGCCATAGCCCCTACAGCCCACCCCTCTCTGGACATCCCTGTAGTGGCGTGTTGTTTATTTCATTTAACACAAGGAAGAACCACTCTCATTACCGCAAATTTTTTCTAAATTACCCCAATTGAGGTAATTTACTCCCTGTTCCCAATCACTGTTGCATGCAAATGTTCACAATTTTGAAACAGAAATGACGTCATAAACAGTTCATCTATAGAATACGTATAGACTAAATTTTTAAATGGGACCGATTTAGACCAATTTTTTGCTTTAAGTCCCCTCTAAACTGTACTTTTTTAAATGATCAAATAGAGTTCTGTACACTAAAATAATTTCAAACCGGTCTAGGGGTTTCAGACTGAATCCCAACCCTAATATATAATTTGAACCATTTTTTTAGTAAATAAGGAAAGAAAGACTTATTTTCCAGGAATTATTTTTAATCTAAAGCATTTGAAATGGTTTTTGAAAAAGGGAGAAAAAAAAAGTAACATAGAGTAAGAACAGGCATTATAAGACAAATTTGCTTCATAATGGAAATCATGACAGACCCTTTTATTTTTGCATAATATGTAGGACCATTATAAATGAATCTATCGTCAAGTTTGGGGGGTTTTATATACACTAAATATAATTTGTAATATTACGTTTTATTTGTTGGTTGGATTTTTGGAAGGTATAAATGAACTAAATACTTATGTAATATTAAATGGCATGTCCGTTCACCTCCTAATAGGGAAGTTCATCTCAGGAATTTCTATAATATTATTTTATATGTTGATCAATGAAATATTATACTTAAATATGTGGTTAGTTAGAACAAAAATAATCTTGAAAATAAAGTCAAGAAAATAGAAAAACGTTCAATGTGTCCTTTTTTTTTTATCATCATACAGTCAACCCAATAACACATGAGCTGAATTGTCCTGGGTTGAACAAAGAAAATACGTTATTTTTCGTTAAATTGGATTTTAAAAAAATATTTGCCTTATGGAGCGGAGTCCCCATAACAATTTTCAAGCCATTGCTTAGCTTTTCATGAAATTTTGATAGCTGTCTTTTGAAGGTTGGTACTAACTGAAAATGAGGTGAATTTAAGATTGCTTTGTGTGAAGCCCGGGCTTTTCAGACCATGTGTTATTTCATATACATCTATTTCGGTCAGTTAAAAGTTTTGTATTCAAATTTTGTGAATGATTTTAAATATCTAAGAAGGTTAAATATAGTTTAGTTTTAATTTATGAAACATAACTTGGTCCTGATATATTTAGTTTTTACAATAAAGTTCAATCGTTGTTATTATGAATTTTGCTACTTTAAATGCAATTGTGGGAAGCGTCCAAAAGATTTTTGCTGCTGGCAATTTTGCTGCATACATATTTGCTGTTTTTTTATGCGTTATACTATACTATAATACTACTTTCTTAGCAGGAGTTTATAAAGTTCTGTAGATGGAGCTCTCTTGGTCATCTCTATGTAGTATTATTTAATTATTTTCGTATTACCAATTATTACCAATTTTGGAAAGTATTTGCACATTACTGTCTAATTTGAAATTTTAACACAGCTTACGAATGCCCTCGTGCTGTTGTATGTGAAAATGTCTGTTGCTGTTATCAAATAATTATCCAGGTATATTCTAAATGCACGAAAAAGAAGATTGTTTGGATAAGATAGTCATGTAGAGCTCCAAACTGGTAAACAAGTGGAGTGACTCACTTTTTTTTGTGTAGGCTGAACGACTTGTGAACTGTTTTCTTCTTTAAAAGCTGATCTAAGTCATCTGACAATGATTGGGATTTCCAATTATGTTTATACTATGATGTCTTTTCAAGAATTTGGCAAAATAATGGACGTGCCAGGAATGAAATGATAGTTTTTGTCAGATCTATTTACTAAAATCAAATTAAAGCATTCCAAAATGTATTTTAAATCATTCTACGCCTAAAAATCTACCAAATTGATTTTTTAGTTTGAGTATTTACACATCATTGTAGCAGAGATATAGATAATATTATATCACGAGTGGAAAAATTGACACGATTGCATAAAGTGAGCTTGTTCACCTAGACTATGAGACTAATGCCAGTTTTTTTATGTATAAATATCTCCAGATAGTCAATTTGGAAGCTGAAAAACCACTTTAAATTTATATAAAATCCTAATTATGGGTTCGAACTTTAACTTTCGTTTTGACTGTTATAGGTATCTCAGGTTTAGTTTTGAATAAAAATAGAAATTGGAAATAGTGGTTAAATAAAGAAGGAATATTGTTTATAGGGAGTAAGGGTTACTGATCCAGGATCATGAGTCTATTTCAAAAGGACTAGCGGGAACTTACCTATGATCATGATCTTATTTGATGCTTGAATAAATATAAAAAACTCTATTGATAGAAAGAAAGGAATCAGGGGCGTCGGTCTGCAGGAGTTGGGCTGTAGAGGCTGTAAATGCAATAATTCCTTAACAGGGAGGGCATTAAGGAATTATTGCTTTTTACTAGATAATTCAAGTATTTGAATTTTTTTCTCAAAAAATTTAACATTTGAAATTTAATATAATTTTTCAAATTCATTTCCATAAAATATAATTTTTCAAATTCATTTCCAAAAAATATAATTTTTTAAATTCTTCTCTAAAAAATTAAATAATTTGGAATTTTTTTCCAAAAAAATTTAATTTGATAATTCAGTACTTGAAATATTTTCCATTTTTGTGAGCAAATGGGAGTTTTGAAAAAAATGTTCAAAAAATTAAATATGTGAAATCATATTTATAAAATTTTCTCAAAATTATTTTTCAATTTTTTTTTCATAAAAAGTTAATTTTTCAATTTGAAAAAAATTAAAAAATTCCAAAACCCTCTCAAAAAAATATAATCATGCAGACGCCCCTGGGAATGTTGAGACTTATGATAGTGTATAAAACATAAAAAGTAGCAAATATGCCATACGGCAAAACTACCGGTGGTGAAAATGTTTGTGGCAATATTACATAGAACTTGAATAATGACACACATTGTAGGAAAAAAATCTTGTTTGCTTTTGTGTTGACATGCCACAAATGTAGATTGCAGGTACTACATGCATGGCTTTGTCTTCAGGAAAGATTGGTGGTCCTCTTTCAAAGGAACTTTAGATTTGGAATAACCCTCTCAAATTCTTATCACTATCAATTCCATGAACTAAAGGATGGTTGAGCAATTTGACTTCCGGTAAGGAGGAACATAATTAAAATTGAGAGGTTGACTGATTACGCTATCACTTTTATGCTTGTTTGCATATGTTTAATGTTTATTAGAAGGAGAAAATAATATGGAGAGATGATTGTTTGATTTTTGATAATCAAAAGTCATTAAAACATTGAGGGGGATTTGTAGTTGCCGGAGGTCTTTTGAAAACCCAAAAATACAGTCATTCTATAAAGGTAAATAGAGTTAGTAAGAAACAATTAAGAGAGTCGTGATTCAAAGACTTATCCAAGATACAATTTACTTGCATATCTCACTCATTTTTTGATAAATATCCATATTCAATATACTTTTTTGGGATTCCCAAACCCTTTTAAAGGATCTGCCAATTTTATAGCATTTAATAAGACAATTTAACACACAAATTTCAAAATTATTATAAAAAGACAAATTGGTTGCACAGAGATGTACATTTATAAGGAAGCCGTGAAGGATTTTGAACTCAAAAGATCTGTAAATAAACTAGGATTAAAGATTGAATGCCGTTTATGGTTTCCATTACGAATCTATAGTTAGTTCTTTTGTGTCAAATCTGGGTGTGATATTACTACAATAATATGTATTCTTAAAAAAATAAAAATAAGTGACGTCATCAAGCTGTATAAGTTTTTAGGACTGATATGCAGGACTGTACTGGACCGATGCGGGATGGAACTGTACAGGATTGCAGTTTTCAGTTATAAATAAGGAACCAGACAATATTATGTAATATACAAAGTTTTGAAAAATGAAAAAAAAAAATATCAAAATGGTGGTATTGTAATCTATTTGTAAATTTAGTTGGAAGTTCTCCAGATTAGATCATTCCATATAAACTCTATACACATATACAAAATAAGCATACCCTTTTCCAAAAACAAAAAACTTTTATATTGATTATTGATTTTTTTCATATTCAAAAGTTGGTTCAAACTTATAAGAATAGAAAATTTTCGAAACCAGATTTGATATGAAAGAACGTATCACGGATTCTTGAGCAGCGGGTTAGGTACTACTACAATTCAATATGTAGTTAAAACATTTGACTTGTCTTATTTCCAATGCATTATTCAAGCTTTTCATCACATCCTTGTTCTAAAAAATAAACCCTAGTAGAGTAGAATTCTTTAATTTTTCACAAATAAAATAAAAAAGTCGCCTAATTCATTTCTCAGCACCACTGTAAAACCATTTAAGAGTTATTTTTTTGGTTTTGTGTTTTATGTGAGTTAAGAATAGTGAGTGCAAAAAAGGAAAAAAAAATCAATATTCGTAAATCATTTACTCCATTATTTTTACATAAACCAAGTTTTATGACCAAATGCATCTATGGAGTTGAAACAGAGAGGTTTGAAAGTAGAAATCATGAATTTTGATGAGGAAAATCAATCAGTAATTAATTTCACTCTAGTGAAGAAAATAAGTTATATTATAACTAGATAACTAGAAATAAAAAGGTCAAAAATCCGTCACTAATCAGCAGCTAATACCCATTTGCACTTTTTCTGTTCATGCGTTCATCAGATAATTTGATTACGTTCTTCCGTTAATTTTTTTATAGAACAAAACAAATATCATCTGAAAATTTTTACCCAAATTTAGTTGGCGTCGGGAATTCTTGCAAGATTTATTCCCTTCTAATAATGTACCTTTTGAATTCAATGAAACATGAGCAAAATAAAATAATATATAATTTGTAAGGTTTTGTGAGAATATTATACGGGATGGTCCATTGAAATGTGAACAATAACTAATTCTATAATTAATGATTGAACAATGAAGAAACTGTACTTGGAGGAGTTAAAGAAAACAACCAAGGCAAATTTCCTCAAGTCCATGAGGGATCATGCAAGAGATCTTGGGGTTTCACACACGACTATCCAGAGAGCTATAAAATAAGTGGGTGGAATGAGGTTTGTGACTTTTTTGAATTTGCCTTTTGAACTATTTATTGACACTTTTGACCCTGATGAATTATACCAAAATGGGGAAGGCTTAGAGTGTCTGTCATCCAAATACCGAGACCCTCAAAGTCATGACTACATCCACAGTGGATGTCAGGTTATATGCCGCCACCTGGAAGCCTTCATTCCACTAAGAGCTACTATATTAATGATTAAGAGAACTCAGACACACATCTCTTTTTACTATTTTTTTTTTTTTTTGTAATTTTATTTTTAATTAATAAATGATATCTAGTTGAAGTTTGAAATTCAAAATGTTCAGATTTTGATGGGCCAATCATTACATATGTAGTTTAAAGTGCAGCATAAATAAATTAAACGGAATGGCCTTTTTAAACCACTTTTCTTGCCCCCAAATACAATTTAAATTTTCTATAGAGATAAAATACATAAATTGCATAGACTGTGCAAAGGCATGGGGAATTTTGGAAACCAAAAGTTATTTGACTAAAACAATCGAAAATGTAGTAATTTATACATCTATCACTCCAGATCATATAATGAAACATCATATACTTCTGTCAAAATTTAAGAGTTTCATAAAGAAAAATTATGCCATATTAAATATTTGAAGCGCTCTCTATATTGTTAACATTCCTATATATTACTATTACACCTTATTTTTTTTTATCTGTATAGACCTTAAAAATAATAACATCCAGAGAGTTGTATTATTTTGCCACAAAACGGCGCCACTACCAATCATTAACAGAGTAAATGAATGGAAGCTACGTAGTATAGGTATGTTATCATTCATGATACAATCTTTATTGCACAAAAGTATTCCCGTAGCCTACTAAATTTGACCAAAAATGAATCCTTTGTTCTTCGTTGTTCAACTTAGTTTTAGCTTTGGTCCCGGAGTAAAATATGTCTATGTAGAACATAAAAAAAAAAAAAAAAGGAGTGAACACCTTTTAAATATTTTTTTCTTCATTAATTGCTCATTTTTGTTCCGTTGAGTTCTCAATAATGAACGAAAAAACATGAACGGCTCTTTTTTTCCACACAATGCCCAAGCTTGGCAATCTACCAACTCTGACAAAATTCTTCATTCAATAATAGGAAATTGTTCACTGCTAGAAGTCACAGAACCGGGTTTGAGTTAAAACAACAATGAATGTTGCATGAACATCAATACGTGATGTCTTGCAAATGTTCAGAACTAACTTAAGAAAATTTGATTTGAGTTCATCGTATGTAATTTTAAAATATTTGTAAGTGACCAGAAAGTAGAAAAATAACAGTTGACGAAGGAAAAGTGGACATTTTTTTATGATGGTGAGATAATGGCGTGATGAGAATGATTTGACTAAACGGCCTCTTTATAAGAACATAATACCCGCCAAATGACTCTTTATTAAAGATTGGCCAAGACGAAGGGATTCTACTAATTCGTGTTTCCGTGTGTTTTTCCCCTCTTTGTTACAAGCGTGAGGAATTTCTATTGATAAGGGGAATCAACTTAATATTCTATTAGGTTGATTATATTTACCATAAAAATATATATTACATATTATATAATAATTTTTGACTATCATTTCACTTAAAAGAACTTCTACCGACGAGTTTTGAAAATGTAATATTATAATATGAAATGATACATTAAAAAAAACACCAATAAATTATTGATTTAACACTTCATAAAAGTCATTAATTTTTTGATATTTCTCAAAATAATAATAATAAAATTATTATTATTATTAGAAGTCCATCATCATGCAATAATATATCTAAGCTGCATTTGGAGTTGAACCATAATGGACGATTATGTAGTTGACAAACCCTTCAAATCATGAACCGATTCTTAAAAAAACTTAATAGATGTGGTTCAATCAAAAATCCATTCCTGGAAACGTACGTATCGATTACAATTGATATGAAACAACTTTTTTTATCGTCCCTCTAATGCCTGATGTAGGGATTAAGTGACGAAATAACGAGCTAAAAGTCCAGGTTCTGAAGAGAACATCATTTTTATTTATCAACTTAATAATATTATCTTTAAAAATATATTTTTATCCATTTAAATCTAATATGTATGTAAATAAATATCTAAACAAAAAATATAACTGAATGAATATTAATTTGAGTAAAATCAAACCAAAATCTCGATTTCCATAGAGCTAATGGTGTAATATGTAGTAATAATACTGTGGGTGTGAAATAAGGTTTTGTGTGTGTTGGTAAAACAAAGAAGTACATAGTTGTCCAGAAAGGACTCAGGATGGAAGAAAAAAAAAGTAAAAATTCCTGTGAGAAGGGCGTCTGCAGTGGGCATTGGTTGACATTCATAATTTTGTGATGTTACTAAAACATAATCACAGGCAATAAAAAAAAATATAAAAATTTTTTTGTCAAAAACTTATTTGTTTTTTTTTTTGTCTAAAAAATTAAAACCCCATCCCACAAAAAAAAAATTCCCAGACACCCTTCTATGTAGAAGTAACAAGGAGAAATTTAAATATTTTTCAACTTGTGTTTAAAGGAATCGATGATGTACTCCAGGCCATTCATGTAGTCTCTATAAATGAGCCAATCCCGGAGATTGCGATTATGTTGACTATTCATTTGCCTCCATTGATGAGGCATGACGTTACGCGTCACTTGAGATTCTTTGATGTCCTCATAGGATTTCATTTCAATGAGAGCGCCCTGGATTTCGCAAAGGACCTGGATATGCAGAAATAAATGGGTATGCACGATCAAAATTCGATTTGGAAGTAGGGGATAGTCACTTACGGATTTTAGTTTGTACTCCGCTTCATTGAACTTGTGGATAAATTCGTCGTTGTCTCCTCCATTGACGAGTTTATCAATAACGATTTGTTCCAGGCCCACGGCTATCTTTTGTAGGAAAACATACATGTTTTTTAGTGCAGTTGTTATCTGTAAAATTTAAAAAAAGGGATAATTGGTTTTAAGCTCAAATAATGAATGACTACAAAAAACACCCCGTCCACAGGATTAATTTTTGGGAGGGCTTGATTTTTTTGATGTATTTTTCACAAAAAAAAAAAATACAAAGCTATTTACTAAAAAAATTAGGAAAAAAATTTCAAAAAATTAATTTTTTTTGGGAAAAATTTCAAAAATCCACAGCTGTTCACAATACATTCATTTTTTTAAAATTTTTAGAAGAAAACAAAATTTAATATTACACTTTGCAGTTAAAAGTAAAAATTCCTGAGCTACATCCTTGCAGACGACCTTGGGCTAAGTAACTTACTTCTAATTCAACTAAATGCTTTAATTTTGTTTTCTCGTTGAGATGCTTAGGGATTTCTTCCCAGCTTGGAAGCCATCCTAGTTTCTGATCCCTCCACAATTCATCGTGATCCTTCCAATTGTCGACTGAGAATGTTTTTTTAACCTTGTTTGGAGAAAAAATTATAAAATGTAAAGAACATTTAAATATATTAATCATCAAAATTTCCTTATTTTAGACCCCCACAAACAAAAATATAATAGCAAAAAAAAAAAAAAAAAAGAAAGGAAAATAAACGCATTCTATATATAATTGAGGCCAAAAGACAACTAATTTTCAATTCATTACAATTCAGGGGTTGAAAAACCTTTAATTACTTACATATTCACTTTGGAACCGAACAGAGTGTTGAAGTGCTTGATAGGCAATGTTCACAATGTTATTCAACATTTGTTTCTCAGAGAGGGGATTGATTTTTGGAAAGTTTGGAGGGAGTTTGGATCCATGATGAAACTTTTTGTAGCCACAAGGGTTGATCCATTTGGGCCTTAGTTGTGATATGTCAGATATCGAAGATTCTTTTGTGTGATGGGCTGAAGATGTGGGACCACTGCTCACTGGCTTTGCCAATAAGGATGCGTAGAGTATGAGGAATAAGAATGTGTACGTGAGGCCTGAAATTTGAAGAGTAATTATGCATTGCCTTGATTATTATAAAGGCAAAATAAATACAAATATTTTGTTAATGTTCTGTATCATTTTTCTATTAGATAATCATTGCATGGTTAGATCCAATTATGAGGATTTGTATTTTATTATTTTTTCATCATTACCATAAAGAATAATTGACCTTTGATGCCGGCACCAGACCTCATATTTATCTTCGTTAAAGGAATATTAAAAAAATATATATTTAAAAATAATTTTTTTACTTCAACTTATTCAGGGCTTTTGAAATTGCCTCAGAGGCAGTGGTAATATTCGTCATTTGTATTTTTTTCAAAACAATATGTATCAAAATGCCTGTGTTGTTTTTTGCATTATTGTTTCTAAGAAGAAGTTCATTTATATATTATTTCTTACAGAAACGGAAACTCATTTGATAATATGTTTTCATAGTATCAAAAAAATTAAGTCTACAATAAGACCAAACAGTTAGCCCTTATACGACGTGAACAAACTCGTATGTCCCCGTCCTTGAAGTCCGGACTTAACTTGTTGTTGCAATTGAAAACATTCTATTTGTTTTTAAACATATATATATATATATCACCTCTTGGTGTAATTTAACGATATCGAAATAAAATGGCATATACGAATTTTTCAACCTGATAATCACATCAGGAATCAGTTGGAACCCTTAGGGTGGAGTATCAACGTATTCTAAGATTGGAATTTCCGCTCCGTATATTGATTTCCGTCGTTTTTTTATAAAATATTAAAAAAACTTACCCATGTTGCCGTTGAAGTAAAGTCCTCTACTCCGTATCCGAGAAAAATGTTGGAGTTTTGGGTAGATGAGAGTCGGGAGTGTTTTTCCGTTTATGTTCATGAGGTTGCCGAGGGTTTTATGGGGTCTGCCGCTGCACAATAAACTATACTGGCTTTGAACTAAACTGATTAATTTTTTAAACATGTTATAAATAATAATTGAAGAATACTTGAACCAATCAAGTCTTAAAATTAGAGTGATCCTCTTTTCTTCATGTAAGTCAAATTTTTGCCGGGAAACATTTTTTTCGAGAATAAAAAGTATTAATCAAATCCCCGATGCTCGTTCATGTAATTATTATTCTTTTTTTGTTAAACGAAATATAAGAGACACGTTCGCAGGAGAAATGTATCTCAGTTTGTGTAGGTAATATACTTAAAGGGAGCGTACCTTCGATGTTATGGAGCGCTCGGTAAATATATTATTTCTAGTTATTTCGTTAGTGAAGAAACAAAAACATATTCATTCACAAAAAAATGTCACAATTTTCCGTCTTCTATCATTAATGAAGGGGTCAAAGGAATTAAATTCATCATTTTTTTTTAATAAAAGGAGGGAGATTGTGTGATATGACCCCTTTAATTGTTCCAAGCTTTCAAATTAAATATACATAATTAAACTTCCCGCGCTTTATTTCTGTACGCATTCCAAGGTTTATTTTTTTAGTGCGGGTTTCATCATGTTTATCGCTGTTGTTTATGCGATGATTCATAGTTATGTTTTTTTACGCTTACGGATATGAACTTCCATGGAAACGTAATTACACCACCATCAATGGAATATTGAATTTGAAGAATGAGGTAATTTACTTCTTAAGGGATTTCATTTTCTGTATGACTCAGTTTGACTTTTCTCTGCATACTCTATGAATGAGAGAAGATCAAGTTGATATTTCTGTTACATCTCTTTGCTTGATTTCTACGTATTGCAGAATGCATGGATTAAATGGGTCATTGGTAAGGTTGTAACACTTTTTTTGAGCAATCTCTTATTAAGTGTTGAGACTCAGTTCAAGACGGATATTTTTTTTTTAGTTCGGTCTTAGGTGATATTTTCAAGATCGATTTGAACTGAAAATATTGGTCCAGGCGGTAGACCGAAATTAAATCGTTTTCAAATAGTGGACCAATTTTTTGAGTCGTAGTTAAAATCTCAATTTTCTTCCCATTCCTGATTTAAGAGCTATACAAATATGAATTATGCAACATATTTAACTTTATATGACTTTATTGGGTCCATGTTCACAATTTTTGAAGCACACCAAGCGATACCTGCAGGGGTGGACTGGAAGGGCTTCAAGGGCTGTAGATTACTCCAATATATCCAAAAAATAATTTTTCTTAGGTTTTCCAAAATAAAATAAAATTATGTCAATACCTATAGATTTTTGATTTTTTCCCCCAAAAAATCTAATGTTTGAATGATTATTTCAAAAAATTAAACAAATGAAATTTAATTTTTTGTGAACCATTGTGAATTTTAAATGTTTTGTAAATAGATATGGATTTTTTAAATATATAAAAAAAAAATCTTTGTTAATAACATTAGATTTCCCAAATTTTTAAAAAAAAAATTTTATATTTGAGATTTGACCAACCAACAGCTGTGGATTTTTGAATTTTTTTTCAAAAAATTCATCTTTTTGTGAATACCTATGGATTTATTGATTATTTTTTATTATAATTTTTTTCAAAACATTTTTATTTTGTTGATTTTTTCCAAAAAAAATCCAAAAACCCCGCCGCCTCCTCCAAATTAACCCTGTGGAAGCCCCTAATTACTAACATAATCAACAATTTATCTATGAGAGTTGGTGTTGAATGATCCACTAAAAATTATATCGATCTCAGACCAGTATACATGGGATTACCAAACCGATTTCATGACGACAAAATTACTGCTATGATTGAAACAATTATATTCTCAAATCATCAACAGCTCCAAAGAATTATTATGAGCTGTTGATATTTGCTATTTGGGGTAAAAAAAAACATTATGTATGTATTCTTTCTTCAACTGTTCAACATTTAAACCGGCTGACTCTACGTATTTAATTGCTCGAGAATGTTTCAGTCGGTAAAGCCGAGACCGGTATTAAACCGTTGTAGTTTTACTAAGACCGAACCAGAAAAAATAAGTATTGGACAGAGTTTGATCACTATATGGGCTTGCCAAAATGTACCTAAACATGCCCAAATTTCACATGGCTTCCATACATTTTCTCAATTTGTATTTAATCCAGCAACTAATCATACAAAAAAGAAACAGAAATAAGGCCCAAAATCAGATGGTAGTTTCCCCATTCTTCCCGATTTCGCCTTTTTTATTCCATGTCTCTCTGGAACTATTCATATCTTAAGTAGAGCAAATTTGAATTATTAGAACACTAATAAGAGAAAAAGAAGTAAAAAAAAACAACAACCATTTTTATGATACTGAGTCAACGTTGATTTGTTGAAATTATACAATTTCTGGTTAAATTGTAAACTTTTCTTTACCTCTGCCCCTAAGAATCAGATGTTTTCAACCCACCCTAAAATAATTATTTGTGAAAAAATATTCCTTAAAAATTAAAAAATTAGAGTAAATATCAATAAATAATAGTATCTTATTTTTTTTTTAATAAGTCTGGACTTTTGGATAGGGCTCAAAATGCTCTAGGGATTTGACTTTAAATAAAGGAGTTTTCTATGTCTATCAATTTTTTACATATGACATAACCCTTCATATCATCGTATAAATTTATAAAACAATATCCGGATGCCCTGGACAGGAGGTAAGTAACCCCTTGTTGAATGAAAGGTTGAAGAATACAATTATATTTATACTTCATTGATTGAAAATGAATTTCATAAAATGATGAAATTCATGTACCCATTACCTGTTGTTTATAAATCTTCTTCTTCCCTTTAAATTAATATATATTTATGAAATGAGCACTGTTGCCCAAAAAGCTGATGCAATAAATAATTAATTTACATATATGTTGATATTCAATTATTTTTTACTTTATAATGTAAATATACAGAGTTGATCAGAAACTATAACACCAAATTTTTTAACACTTCTATAGTTTACATATATTGTAAACTATAAAAAATTAAGTTTAAATTGAAACATTTAATTTATGAAAATAAAAATCCTTTTAAAAGCCTTTGGAAATATATTTTATATAATATTTACATAAAAAACAAAAAAGAAACACTTATAAATTACATAAATAGATTATTTTAAAATCTATTCTTCATTTATAAATACTTTTTACTATTAACTAAGCATGCAAGAAGATATAACTGAAAACGACTTTTTTTAGTGTGTCGAACTGAGCGTCACAATGGCTCCTTGCTACATTGTTATTTTTGAGATGAAGAAGTCACACAGTTCTAAGATATTAAGCTCAGACTCAAAAACGAATATACCACAAATAGACAGACATAGTTTGATTTATTACTATAGAAGATCAGGGTCGAACTAATTCATCCAAACTTCTCATTCCATGTCAAAACTCAAAAATGCTACTCTTACAATGGTTTACATCGATTATTTGATCAAATTATGCTCAATCCATCTAGTTAAGTAAGTTGAAGTTTAGGTGAGCATACAGACATATTTTGTACATGAATAAGTTTTAACTGATAAAAATATGAATTTATATTTTTGGGAATTTTTCAAAAAATATTAGATATATTGAAAAATATTTTTTTTCGGGAATGTATGGTTGTCGGGCACTGTCGATCTTCCCCTCGACATGCAACTAAAAAGTCTAGTTGATAGGGTTGGCATTAGGGCTGTAAAGGAGCCAAAAGTGTAAAAAAGATCACAAAAGACTCATTCAAGAGAGTCTTGCAACGGAGGAGATAGGTGTCTTTCAAGTCAAAAGTGGCCTCTCTCTTGCATGAACCCTCATGGAGTTGAGGGGATTCGTCTGGGCTGTTTTCTTTAACTCCTCCGGGTCCATTTGCCCTTTTTGACATAGTCATTTTCCTCTCCAACGTTTCAGACTTGTTGACGGAGTCTGCATGGAGTCCACAAAGAAATATTCGGCGATCATGTGCAAGCGTTATTTTCTCGACTTGTACGTAAGTTAGAATTTTGTGATTAATTGCTTATGCTTTAATATACCGAAATATGAATTACTTTGCACTCACTTAACCTTAATTAGTTATTGAATTAGTATATATTCAGATTTCAATGGAACACCCGGTATTTAAACTACTAATTATAGACAGTTGGATAATATTTTCTAATACGCCGAAGTTGCTGTTTTTTACGATATTTTTCCCTCTTAATATACAAGATTAAATAGTTTGAATGAAAAAACAAAATGAACAGTAATGAAATCAAATGTTGTCAAATCAATACATGAGATTCAAAAATCAGACCTAAGCCTGAAGTAATCATTGATGATAGTTTGTTTTTCTTGTATTACCCTGAGTTCGTCACTTTGTCCCTTACGATCAACAAAATTTATGACATGTGACCTTTAACTATTCTAATTTTATTAATTTTTAACATTATTTAATTATTTACTGTCCAAAAACCAATAGCTTGAATAAAATCCAAAGTTTTATCAAATTATAACTTTTACATATGTTGCCCGTCAACAAAAAAACAAGCTAGAATGATTTTGCTCAAAATTGAGTGTTGATTACAATATTATTCTTTGTCGAATTTTCGTCCATTTCTATCGACAAATTATTCTTTTTAACCTAATGGATGTATAGCAAATTGCATTTAAATTAAGGAAAATTGATCGTCAGTATAAAAGATTGATTTATTTGACATATTTAATTGAAAAGTCATATTGGGACCAATATAAGACTTTTAAATCAAATAAAGGTTTTACACCAGAGATGTCCAACCTTTTAATATAATGGGCCGAATGCCCATAACCAAACAACTAAATAGATATTTACCTCAAATTTAGGGCAATTCAAATTTTTCAAAGACAAACTGCTTAAAAAAGGCAAATCTTGCAACTTTGTCTTGGGCCGTCTGTAAGTTTTTAGTTTTTTTGAAAAAAATAAAAAATATATCCTCTGCTGCATAATTTGATCGAATGACCTTCTGTTTTATAAAATAAATTCCTAAAAAATATTTATTCTCGGTTTTCTCATAAATACTTTTTTTTCCAAAGAGATCATTCGCCAAAAAGTACTATTTGAAGTGAGAAGGAGTAGTGGGCCGTACTTAAACAAAAAAGTTTAAAGCAATGCTTGCAAACACCTTGTGGGCATCCCTGCTCTAAACTGCAACTAAAAATCTGGAACATATTAACTCATCTCACAAATTTGAATACATAGCCTGTATTTGACTAAAAACAGGGGATGAAATAGTGACCTGTAAAAATATATCTAGTAAAATAATAAATGTTGATTTTCTTAATTTGGGTTCAAGATTACTTTTATGTTTACAAAGCACATATGTACTCTGAATCCAAATTATAGAACTCTCTAAGTAACCCAACTCAAACTTTTGTTTAAGTGATATTATTGTATTTTGAAGTGTCAATTTCGTTCGATTATTAAATTATCGCTTCTTCCTCCCAAATATTCCAATCGTTCAAGCTCTACCTCCATATTTTGAAAATCAATGCAACACTTTTTACGCACATCTAATACTGTATCTGTCAATATATAGAACCGATGACCTCAGTCCAGTACTTTCACACTCCAGGTCCTTTAAAAAAGTCAAATTGATCTCTCATGACGTCATTGAGGGTGCTTTTTCTTGTTTCATTATTATATCATATCCTATGCTTGTATTTTAGAATAAATTATATACAGGGTGACAAGATCAAATCGGCACATTTTCCAAAATTCTCACCGAGGCAAGAATTTTTGCAGATATACTTGAAAATTTGCGTAAATTGTACACTTGTATGTTAAAAAAGGGTTTATTTGATGTATTCGCCTACAGCATACATGTATCTGGAACCGGAAGGAGGAGAATCTGTTGACAAGGTAGTTCCTTAGCATGTTGGTCATTGTCTCCTTGATGGAGGCAATGCGAAGGTCCTTGACGTCATACACTTAATAAATACATTTATGATATCTTTTCTTTGGCTTAATAAATTATCGACATTATTAAGAAAAAAATCAAGGATTAACAGTCTTAAGGGCCGGTTGTTTATCCCTACTTTAGGGTGCCTTGTACTTTTGTCTTAAGCTATTTTGCCTTGAATCCATTTTGCCCCATGATTATTTCGCCTTAAATATAAATAAATTAGAATTATACGTTGTTTTTCTCATTTTTGGTTAAAATTGATCTTCCCTTTGAGCTTTTGAAATGAAATATGTCACAAATTATTACACTATCTCTTAGAACCTTAAAATTATCCAAAAATAACAAAACCTTTATAGTCTTTTTCTGAAGACAGTGAGGCTATCAGAGGAAAAATAAGTTCAAATTTAGAATCAGGGGATCAAATTCTACGAAGTTGAGCATATGTTGCTTTTGTACCATTCTTGCTTTTGAACAATGTTATGGATGGATCCTCATATTTTACTTGTTCGTCAATCCATTAGCATTTTACATTATGAATAATGTCTTACGGTGGTGATTGATAAAGGGTAAGTGATTATTACTTCTTCAATTCGAATCGCTGTTCTGTTTCTTTTTCTTAATATACTGATTTGTCTCTTGTTTTAACATATTAAATAGTAAATTGCAATAGTATGTTTATTTAAAAATTTTTGCGACAAAAATTTAATCTTTATTTATTTATATATTAATGCAAAATATATCTGAAGCAATATGACTTTAATTCAAAATGGTTTAAGGACAAAGTACCTAGCACCCTACTTTAGATATTTGGGTACGACTATAGCAAAATCATTGTAGTTAAGTGCAAGGAACTCCTGCTTATATTCAAAAATAAGCAATCATTTAACCAATTACAGTCTAAAAATTTATATTTGAGGGGAAACTAATATTTGATGGAGGATAGTAAAAGGGATTCATAACTAAATAATATGAAATGTTCATCATCAATAAGTTCCAGAAGGGTTTTAAGTTATGAATCTTAAAGAATGTTCTTTAGCACTCAAAAGATGATGATGATATTTTTATTCCAGAAACTACCAAACACATACATACATATAAATACTTATCTCTATATTATAATGTTGGCTCACACCCACATGTTGAATAAGATATATTATTTAAGTTGCTAATTCATAATTAAATTGTGTTAAAAATAATGACTCATTTGGCTTTGAGTACAATTATAAAATATAATAATTTGTTACCTACATACATAGAACTGACCTCAGGACAAATTATTTACTACCCCAAGAATGATAATAAATATAGAATCATGATAGTATTTTTCTTGGGATCAATTAGCGGGTATCTCTCAAACCTTTTACAGTGCGGTCTATTTCTAGTGATGTAACACATGTTTGTATATATCCACATATAATGCTGCTAGTGATTCAGTTATAGAGAAATTTTTTAAATGGTCTTAGTCTTATGTCCGTCTCGGAGAACCCCCTCCCCCAGCCTTGGTCACGTTTTTTGACATCGAAATTGTAATATATGTATTTTAAAAATATTCTAATTTATATACATACGAAATTGCTGATAAAAACACCCGTATTCCCATCGAGAAATTGAAAATGTGAATAATTTTCCCCCTATGTAATGCTTTGTTGAAATAAGGAATTATTAGTGATGACGCTCCGTTGTAATTTTGAGCTCTCATGTTTTTATTTTTTTAATTGATAATCTGTGAATGGATTTTCTTTCTGTCAGCTGTTGTCATCATTGTTTAACTCCTGAGAAGGAAAGTTCCCTTTCTACTATATTCAATTATATTCAAAAGCTGATTGATCACTCATGTCAAGGTTACTAGAAATGCAAGGTTAGACCATCCTAAAATCGGGCTTGCTAGAATTTTCAATTTGATGTATCGTACCGACTACTGGGCAAGATAGGCAGGTTTTGACAAAACACACAACCACTAATACACTATGACGTCAAATTAAAGAGTGTGGTGGAAGTCAAACATCAGTCATACACGCATTAAGGTATCACCTTGTATGCTCATAAAAGATGGAGAGTAACCTTGAGGATTTGTTGCCGAGGTATAATTGCATGTCTTTGTTGGAATCAAAGTACAATCGAGGATCGACATTGGAGTCATTCTTGCCTTCGTCACAGCTGATTGTAGGTGATCTAATAAAACGTTATTAGAGCGAGGCTGCTCAACTCGATAACATGTTAAGTTTCATTTTTTTAGCAACCCCAAAATACCAAGGATTTTCATCACTAAGCATACTCGGGTAAGGAGGAAGAGAAATATGAAATGGATTGTGGAGGTTGAACAAAACTCGTCTGTTTCATTCAATATAAGTTTATCCGTACCTCGTTCGCTGAAATTATTCGACCAGTGATGTAACAAAAAATCACATTCAATTTTTTTTAATCTACTTTCTAAAAGTTGATATTCAATTCATGTTCCACATCTCAATAACCATATTTTAGGATATTCCATACATTATAAGCACTCCCTTATGGCTCCGAGATTGAGTTTTTGTACTAGTACGTAATATAAATCTAGAAATGTGATTAAGGTCAAAATCCCGGGCCAGTAAACAGTACGCCGCATACAATATCATATTAAAAAATAGTAAACATAAGAAATAATCTATACGCTCATATAAATAATTTTAGGGATCTGATACTTACCTCCTAATCACGGCGTTAACTAACTAATATAACAGTTTACTTTGTATGTTATAGTCAGCTAACCTTGGTTTTTTTTTTACTTTTTTACCCCATGTTAATTGGTTGAATTTGAATAAGCTAATGTTAGACTGTTAACAATTCCCAGACTGGTTAATTAATGCTTCCATAGTAGAGAAGAGTTGTTTAGCTCAAAGGTCGGGTAACCTGTAGTAAAATTAATTATCCCAAATTAGTGCAAGGACGTCCGCAAGGGTTTTATTTTGAGGACAATTGGTCTTTGGATTTTTAAAAAAATCAAACTTTTTGCAAAAAAATTCATATATTTAAGTATTTGGAAAAATAATTTTTATTGGAAATTATTTTCATACATTACATTTTTTCAAAAAAAAAAAAAAAATCAAAAATCCACAGCTACTCGCAAAAAATTAAATTTGTATCGCTAATTTCCTTCTTGACCAATTTTTTTTTTTTAATATAAAGTTAAAACAGGGGCGTCCGTGGGGGGGGAGGGGGTTGAAGGGGATTTAAATATTTTTCAAAAAAGTTAAAAAAACAAGCCCCCCTATAGCCATTAGTGTAGATAATTATCAATGTGTAGGTATATAATTATGCAAAGAAAAATAAATGTTAAAAATAGGTCATTTATGTGGTCTGCGTCATAATAATGCTTATAAATGATTTTCCAATTTAATTAGCATTTTTGTGATAATAACGTTTTAATTTATCGTGTTACATTAAAAGTGAGAAATAACAAAAAAATGGTATCCTCTAAAGGGGTTTATTGAATAAATAAAATAAGCCGTAGGTCTTTCAGGAGTTCCAAAATAGAGAAATTGAAAAACTTTGTCGAAAATCGTTGCACAGATCATAGCTAGTGATAATCCCTCCGGGATTTCACGTAACTTTGGGATCAGTAGGACCACTTTATTCAACACCAAGAAGCTCTTCAAAGAAATTGAATCCTTTGTCAATCATCACACCGGTGCATATTCTAGGAGGATTTGGGCCACAAGTCTAGGGTTGTCACAAAAGTTCAGGTTTTGACGGCCATATACAGACAAAAGAGACTAAAACGATCGAAGATCCTCCATAATAAATCGAAGAAACCCAATAGGGTTTTTTTGGATGAAAATTTTTTCACAGTTGACCTAGTAAGCAACTCCTACAGCCTTTGGTATATCGCAAAGATCCCCAAAGACGCCCCTTCTGAAGTGAAATTCACCAAGAGTTCGAAAGACTCAGTTAATGCCATGATGCTCGGTTTCATTGGTTCAGACGGTAAGGCGTTTGGCGTTTCCACCGGTGTGGATAAAAGGGACCTTGAAGGCCAATGAATATAAAATGATCTTGGCTAAGAAGGTGTTTCCCTTTCTTCAACGCAACTTATGGCATTGGAAATTGGTTATGGGCACAGGATGGAGCACTGTGCTACACTTCCAAGATCACCCAAAAGTATTTGACCAACAAATTAGGGGCAGATGGATTTTGGTCCATGGAGATTTGGACACCCATCTCCCCCGACCTGAACCCACTTGACTACCACGTGTTAACGCCATAGAGAGCAAGGCCACTTTCACAGTAGCGTAGAGGTCATGAAGGCCAAGTTGAAGGAAAAATCAGTCAACATTCCAGCAGAGACCCTCAGGAAAGTCTATCGTAAGCTTTGAATCCGCCTGGAGCTCTGTATTGTGGCAGAAGACGGGATTATAATATCTTCATCTACTTTCTAATAATTTTTTTTGTATCATTAATATTGAGTCTATTTTTCTCTTTCTTTCTAATAAAGTAAAAAGTGGACTTTTGAGGCATAAAGTAGATGCAGATGATTATTTTTATACGGGTGTAGAGCTTCATATTTTTATTTAACTTATTTATAGTATTATTTCAATCCAAGAACACATTTATTATTGGTAAAATTAAACTCTTTGACACCTAGACAAAGGTTCTATTAAAATATTTTAATTCCCTTTCTGGGCCGCTATAAATAAAACAGAAACTCTTAAATATAAAAAGTATTTTATGCTTTCTATATATTATTTAGGTCAGATGATCCAATATTTTCCCTATCTTGTGGAGTTCTTATAAAAAAAAAAATTGTGGTCTCTTATTCACTTCTGCAGAATAAACAGATCCTCTCTTAATCAGTCGTGCCGTGTATAATTTCAAGAGAAAAAGTGCTGGAATATTTGAACCAATCAAGAAAAGAAGCAAATCCCAATTAATTTTTAATTTACATATTTCGGCCACTTATTGCCTTTGTATTTAAATTCCGGGAAAGGCTTCGTGTACTCAAGAATTTTAGCTGCAGAGAGGGGACCCAAGAACATGCATGAATAAATTATGAAAAACGTGAGTCATATGGAATAATTAAAAGGCAACTCAAAACCAATTTGTAATTTGTTTAAGAACTATATTTTGTCGTAATTTTATTCAATGATTCCTCCCTCATATGTAATAACTGTCTCAAAACGTTGGCGATGAAATTGGAAGCTTTTATGATGAAGGACGTGTCCATGGTGTACCATGTTGTCATGATGGATGCTCGGGACAGTTTGGATGAGAGGTAGAGCAGACATTCTTCTGCAAGACACCCCAAAGTGCAAAGTCTAGGGGGATGAGGTCAGGACTAAGTAGGGCCGCATGGAAGAAGACATATTGTTGCTGCAAAAGCTTTGTTTCGTCTTGGATGAATGGGACTGTATAAACATTTTGATGTTATAGAAAGTCCGGATGGAACTACCAACGGTCTCCGTAGGCTTCTTCTTGCGTGGGAGATCGTACATGTAGTGCCTTTTTTTGTATGTTGCTTCGACATTTTTACACTTAGAGACACGACATAAAAACAAAACTTGTTTACTTGTATTTCAGCTGTCGTTGGGTCACATAATGAAGCCTCGTAATACAAAATAGAGGGGATAGAATCGTAATTAAATGCAACTCCAAGTTTTGAGTGCGACTCTGTATAGTTTTGAACCTTAATTGATTTGAGAAACGTAAATCGTAACGTAAACGTCAATTGCTTATTCTTTTATAGTGACAATAATTCGTCGAAGAATCCAAATGTAATCCACATTCAATCTTATAGAGAAACATTCTTCCTTGCTTTTGTGCTGTTGAACCACATATATTACTTACATTTCAAGTCATTTTATTTTCATGTATGTTCTTACTTCCTCAAAGAACTCAATGATATCAAACCATAATAAAAATAACGATAAAACCTTAAAGTTGAGGAGTAGAATCATGTTAAAAAAATCGGCAAAATAGATAATAATAATTACATACTCAATTCCGAGAAGTACTTACATCAATACTTTGATATCTATCACCCATCGCACATACCTATTGCTATTATTATTTGCAAATAATTTAAAAGTATTGTAAGACCCATAAAAAAAATATCCTACGTAAATGAAAATTTGATTTACGTCCATCTTATATTTTTTAGACATTTGGCATATCCATTCTAAGAAATGACTTGGGAATTACTTGACAACAATTCAAACCTTAGGTTGCAACTTCAGGAGATTGTAGCTCAGAGGTGGGATATAAAAGATAGGTAAAGTTACATAATAATTGTTTACAAATCTTCATATCATTTGCTCAATACCCATTAGGACTCTGTTTAATGATTTGAAAATAGTGTTGTGTAGACTTGAGGGAAGTTCATAAATCAGAAAAAGGATAAAAAAATATGTAGCCTTTTGTGTTGAGACTTTGTCCAAGATCGAATTTTGTCCTCGGTCCGGAATTAGGCGATTTTTTTATAGACCTCCATCTGAGACAATAGGTTAATCGTTTTCAATTGTTGACAGCTTTTTTTGATCTCAATATGCAGAGTTGATACCAAAAACTAGTAATAATAATATTGGTGATTGTATAGCACCTGTTTTTAATTACGAGGTTTCATTATGCAACCAAGGACAGCTAAAACAAAAATGAACAATTTTTGTTATAATCTCATGTCTCCAAGTACAAAAATATCGGAGTAATAACAAAAAAATAACACGTGTGCAATCTCCTCCGAGCCACTTCGAGTGCAAGATGGCTGCAGAGACTATTGGCATCTCCATCTGGAGTGCCTACAACATTAAGAAGTCAATTATGCCCCTACAGACAAGAAGAACCAAAACTTATGGAGCAATAAATTTGGATGGGCTGCCTCCATATGATCAATCTCCAGCCTTGACTGCCACCCCGTAGACTTTGAAGTTTGTCAAGTTTAGGAGAATAATGTCTGCCACGCCTCTCATACAAATTTAATTTTGCTCCGAGCTACCATTATGATAGGTTGGTACATCATGGACTCAGACTTCACTGTCAAGTGTTGACAGTATCAAGAACTCAATTATAGACCCATGCAGTCAAGAAGATCCAAAACTCTGGAGCAATAATATTGCAGATGTATGGCCTACCTCAACTTTGAAGTTTTCAGTGTCTTGGATAATAATTTCCACCACGACCATCATCCAAATTTTGACTTGTTCCAAGTTGTCAGAATGACAGTGTGGTATGCCATGCACACGGTCTTTATGGTCAAGAGCTACCAATCTATTCGCCGGCGTATTATTTCTTGTGAAGGAAATTCTTATTCAGAACAAAATATAGCTAAATATAATATTAAAATATATCAAAATTGGTTGTGAGATGTATTCCTTTCATTCCATACAAATCCCTTTTTTCGTAATTAAGTAATACCACTGCAGGTTTTGGATCCCCACCATTTGGTCAGTCTCCTCAAAAACTAGAAAAACCGTATTATAAATTATGCTTGATTAGAAAATCCCTTTGGGACAGTAGGGTTACGAAAATCAAAACATTTGATGAGATTTAGTGATATAAATGCAGCCGATACAATAAGATATCCAGCTTACTCGAGTTTTTTTCGAAATTGAACGAGAAAAGCACTATTTGAAATAGGAACATGACTTGAAAACAAAGTTATCAAACTTTTTGGAAGAATACAAAAATGAAGCCGATCCATGTTTTCTATGATTGTGTAACAAGATTCTACGTGTAATTTAAATTGGCACGTGTATCTTGGTTATGTTGAAACCACTACAAGTTATGGAGGAAATATTTAGCATAGATGAAAAAAGGGAGTAATTCGAATAGAGTTTTTTCACGGAAAAATATATACATTTGATAAAGGGATATACTATTGAGTTAAAATATGAAGAACGAAACAAAATATATAAATACAATTATTAATAGTTCTTTGGAAACATTAGAGTATATCGCATGAGTATTAATGTTTGTACTTGAATCATCTTTTAAGTGAGAAGGATCTAAGTACATTAATTCGTGACTTTCAATCGTCTGATTCATTCTCTTTCTCACAAGGAATTCATTAAAAAAAAAAATCATTTGAATATCATTAATTTATCGGCGCCATTTAAGGCAAAAAAAAAATAACGTCTAATGTTTTTTTTTAGAGATGCTGTGGAAAAAGGGCCGGCCAAATGATTGTATGATATGTACCAAAACTTGTAGACAATTGGATGCAATGAGTCAAATAAATATTTTTGGGTGATTAATTTAATTAAGTAACCCATGTGTGTACTTTTGTATAAATGAATAAGTCTCATTTTTGGAATTTCTTAAAATTACTCAAAATATATGTAAGTAAAAAATTTTTACCATCCCTAAAATATATTTGACACTAGCAGACGACAAAATAAATTATTAAATGCGGAATTACCAGGGTGACAAACCGATTTAGTTCCAAGCATCTGTTAAATCTCTCAAAAGTTTGTAGGTTGAGATAATGTCTCCACTATAATTAAATCATATTTTTTTATAGTTAGTATCAACCTTCAAACACTACTTGTACAAGTTTGTCAGCTGTCAAAAAATTAACATTGTAAATGAAATAGGGAATTTTTTGGTAAAAAAAAATTGAAGACATTATTCGGTGTCTGCAAGAGCGAAATCAACGTTTTGCAAAGACGATACATGAGGTACAATAGAGGCAGTTATCTCCGAAAACATCAAAAAAGTCTACAAAACAATTTTGAATGATTGTAAAATGAAGTTGATCGACATAACTGAGATCTACAGATATCGAAGGAACGTTTTTGGACATATTACGTATGAATATTTGGACATTACTAGTGTAACACGTGGGTAAAGAGTATTTTGGACACTGATTGGATTGTCTCAATTCAGAGGACAGTAATTTCTGAAAACAATTTTTTTTCTTGTCACTTGACAAGATGTCATCAAATCAGAATATTTTTTAATAGGGGAAGACAAAAATTAATCAAAAGTTGCGTGGTAATATATTCATCAATATGTGATTTAATTTTTTTTTTAAATTATCTCACTTATAAGTTGTTTTTGGTTCCTCTATTTCTTATGCTACATAGTTTTCCAGCAGTCATCTACAATTACCTAGATGATTCTAAACAAAAGACTACCTTATAAGCATGTGATTCTCGAGCTTGGTCTAAGTATTAAAATAAAACCACTATCTTCTTTACTTTTGAATATATTCTAACATAACTCCAAAATTTGTATTTAGTCAAGGTAAACAGACCATATTTATTTATCTGTAATACCTCTTATTTCCTCCAGGGATGCTTAAGTCATGAGCAAGACCTATTTTGTGCGGGGTATAGATAAAGTGTCCCCAGTAGTTCTCTCTAACACTCTTGCTGATTGACTCCATTATTCCATATACTCCGAAATTGTTGATAACTTTACTAGGAAAGAAATTTTCTTACACACTGAGAATCCCACTATTTATATAATTCTATTCTTTGGCCAAGAATATAGCAACTCATTTAACAGTGTCAATCAATGCCTATGTCTCAGACAAGGTAATTTTCACCAAATACTACTAGCTCTAGGTGGTAAAATGTTGTATACAACTAAAAAAATGTTAATGTCTGACAGAAAGGATTTCCCCTCCTCAGAAGCAAGATATCAGTAATTCTCCAATATAGGCATTGGGTCTAATACAAGGTTCACTGCTCTTGTTTATATATATCCATTGAATTCTAAAGACCTAATATAATCACACATACTTTTTTTTCCACATGAGGGAATGTTAAAGGAGTGATTGGTTGATTAAAAAAAGAAAAAAAGAGTCAACCTCATTTTTTAATTCATTCCTTTAAGAGAAAAAAGAAAAGGAAAACAAGATGAGTTGCATGCGTGACTATTCCATCTGTATATAATTCCCTGATACATCCTAAACATTCTTCTGGGATCTTCTAAACTGTAACATTTTCTCTTACAGATTTCATCGCCTTATGCTAAGAATATGTGTTAATAGTACCTAGAAAAGCTTCTACGTGTATTTTCAGGTATATCAAAATAAATATGTTATATTTAGTTACTGTTATTAAAGTGGTAAAAAATATGACCTTAGACGGGCGCGAAAATTTTTGTGGTTGTAACTTGAATAGTTTCATTTATAAACCAAAGCTGTTATCCTTCTTGAGAAGGGAACATCTAAGTAGCAAGTACGTGAACTCTTAGATTATGGAGAGTTACAATGAAGATTGGCTGATGAGTTACACGCAGGGCTGCGGAGTCTGTACATAAAATGCCCGACTCCGACTCCCGTATTTTGAATGTTACCAACTCCTACTCCAACTCATTTTATTATTTGTAATAGTCTACATAAGTACTATTGAGTTGTTTGAGTCCAGAGACTATAAATATAGATTTAATTTATAGCTAAATCTAGCTATTAGTTATATAGCATATACAATACACACAACCTCTCACAACAACGTCACACTTTACTCTGATAGTACCTGTGACTGTAACTATTAGCAAGACTAAGTAATTAACTAGTATGGCTGGTATCTATGCTCTGCCCAACATAATAATTTAGACTTTAGAGACGTTCTGGAATTGTAATTGTATATACCAGAGAGCACGTTTTAAATTTGTGGAGTTAACTTATAAATGAGTTAACTTTCAAGTATAATAAATTAATATAATTAAATTAATCATATTTTTTTACAACAATACTAATTATTGTGTGTAGACCTTTTTTAAATTAAAGACTTATGCATCATCTCTTCAAGAAATTAAATCATGAAAGTGAGTATCCGTATTTATACACGTAAATTTTTGACTTCTGATGAATTCAGCATCTGTGAGTTCAAGCATACATTGATTAAAAATTATAATACCTAATTTTTGTAGTTTTCAAAAAGAAAGGAAATAATGATTAAATCATAAACATGATTTATTATTTTAGAGCAATGATCTCATAACTTAATACATATAAAAGGTTTGGTGAAAAAGTAATTTCGTATTTTTCGCTTAATTTCAATTCTTTTTAAGAAGAGTTACAATCATCGATTTAAGTCTAGTAAGCCCTGTTCTGTTTGATAACTTGTTGCCCACGAGAATCCATCTCCATGAAGTCCTTTTTGTAGCAAAAACATGGACAACCAATTTTCACGAACCTCTATTGAGACCTAATTTGTACCCAAATCACGTTGACCACACACAGGATAAGGTTGTAGTCACTTGGTGACAGGTCTGGACTGTTTGTTGGATGCATAAGAACTTCCCATCCGAGCTTACAGAGAGCTTTTGCCGCCTCATTAAGCAGTAGAATTATTCACAGTAGTCGACAGAATTAAGTGCAAAAATAAATTGCTTGAACCACTGTTGTGAAGCACAAAGCGTATAGACCACAAATTTTTTTGGTTGCTTTTGACGCATTTTTCCCTTTCAGGTAGTAAAATGTAAAATATGGCAAATTTCTTCCTTTGAGACCCCCATACTTGACGCATGATAATTCACAACTGAAACAGCAAAGCTTATTACTTCTCAAACAAGGTTTGGAGTATAGACTCACACCTTTACAACGCTTTATCGTATTCTCTGATGCGACCAATAATGAACAAAATATACTTAGTTTAAAAGATGGCGGGAAATACGAAATTCATTTTTCCTGAATCTAATAATAATATTATTATACTAATGCTTTAGTTACTTTGCAGTCATAGATGAGGCCAATATTCATAAATAATTTCCTCCTTTCCAATTTTATGGATATATTAGTATTGTTTGATGGGAGAGCAGATAAAAATTACTATTTAGGGGTCATAAACACCCATGCACGCTTTAATTTATTGTTTATTTTTTTGTAGGGAACAAACTTATTCAAAGTTTCAGTCTAGATGCTTACTACAATTTAGATGAGTAAGCATTTGATACATCATCCTTCAAAAGAATCCAGTCAAACAACGGACAAATGCATAATACCAAAAATTTATTGACATTATGTTTAGCCTAACAATGTTTTGTTTTTTTGATAATTACCTTTGATTGAACTGTTAGATCGTTTTAAATTTATATAATCAATAAAAAATTTAAATAAATCTTTTGTCATTATATTAAGGCCATGAATAGAAATGTGATCAAATAAATGACCTTCTAAGCATTTATGATCTCCTTGAATAGTTTTATGATCCGTTATAAGTGAACAAACATGGGAAAATAAACTTATAAAATTTTGGTATTAAAAAAATATAGATTTCATATGTTCTGTCTTTATCATGAGGTTGTAGATCGGATAAACTTGGACCGCCAGAGAAAATGTAACGTCACTTAGGGTATAGAGTCCTCATCAGTTTATTTGCTTAGTATTTAACTTTGCCATTACTTTTCATTGACTTATGGATAGTTAGAGAGAAAAAATAAACACCTTTAAATCCACTCGCTGGTCAGACTGTAATTTGGACACATATCCATAAACTAAGAATACAATTGACTTTTTTTTTAATCCAAATTGTTAAACAAATATTCTTCTGGTCAGTCAGAAAATATTTAACTGATGGGGTCCATTTCTTCGGGATTAACTTTCTGATTATTATAGTTCATTAAGGCAAGTTGCTCACCGATAAAGGTCAGCTTTTTTCACTGATAAAATTCAAGCTCAGACAAAGTTTATTTAAAAAAAAATATGATTATTGATGCCAAGGAGAATGTGGCTAGTGCTATCATGAGTAGGTGAATACTTTTCAACTGTAAAATAATATTTTAAAGATTGATTATCGAGGTAACTGTCCCGTCTGTTGTGATGTGTTGGATTAGCTTGAAACATACTTATTAATTCTTAAGGTACAGAACGAAAGACAGATCTACTTTAACATTGACAATGAAATCATTTTTAATAAAGTCTGCAGACGGTTCCGATAGACAGCATAACAGAATAAAATATTCTGTCCTTATGAATTACACATTACCTGGAAGTGTTTTATGATTCATTTTGATGAATAAATCAAGGAGGATGAATGAGGAGTAACCTTCTATATTATTAAAACAAAGTATGTATTTAAACAGACGCCTAATTACTCCAAGCTGTGTCGGGTACTACCCTGAGTACAAAAATATGTGCTTTTGAATATATAAAACTTGCAGACTCAAATATGCTTAAGATTGACAACTACTTATTATATCATTATGATGATTGAGAAACACGTGGTTAGTATTTGAACAACAATAAACTGATGTATTTACTGAGCTCATGATACCAAAATGACAAATCACAGGGGAATGAGTAAATACATCTAATTTTTGGACGCTTTTATACATAACAGTATGTGATCATGGAAAATGAATGCAAATTCATGACGTATCTTGGAATTAATCCAGAATTGTTTCAAATTTTCCATCTTTTTATAGATCTGACTAATCTTCCTTTTCAAATATTATGTTAGAATCGTTATGGACATCTGAGAATAATCCTACTCACATTGAGTAGCTGCACATTGTACAAAAGTTTATTACGTGATATGTTTTAATATTTTCTCAAGAATAGCGACATAATGACCCAAGCTAGACGCTCCTCAGACTCTGCATATTGTTACTTTTATATAGTAATTACATATATTATCAATATTCCTATGTTGGCGGAAGTCTAATACAATAATTGATTAGAGGACAAGTATTTCGATATTACTCATAAAATTTTCCGTTTTAGTATAGTTTTCATTCAAACTATTGAAATGGGTAAATTAAAAATTTTGATTCTAAAAGAGTCTTATTCCGTATTGTTGGATCGGTCTAAAAAAAACTACAAAGACTACAACAGTCTTATCAGTCTGTTCCTACTTAACTTTGTAACTCCTAGGACTATTCCTTATCGGTCTTTCATGGTAATTATAACAGCTGAAATGAAATAGTTACTAACTACGTCATTTAAGCTGTTAAAGTTTCATCATTACCTCTTTCAATGAGACGAGATACATCAAGTTGAAAATATTAGATGGGTGGCTTGAACGTGTATTCTACGTAGAATTTACATTTCTGCAAGAAAAAAAGAAAAAGCCCGACAAAAAGACGGGAGCGAGAAATTTGGTGCCCTGAATTAAAATGCTAATTTTTGAAATAATTACAACAGAGACTTATAGAGAGCTTTTGGGGCATTAAGGGATATTTTATGCTATAGTAGCTATTGTTCATTGTAGGCTTAGATTCAGATATCCTTACTTACTTTACTGCTACGACTATAGTAATTGCGATTCTGAAAGAAAGTAAAGCTGCAAATTATTTGATTTTAGAGGGGAAAATGAATGACTCCTATAAACAGGAGAATCTTGAACATTTAAACTAGCATTATTGCAGAAAAAATATCAAAATTATATTTAAATTCCTGAATATTGAATTTATTAAACATTTTTAAAACAATATACACCAAATATAGGGAATAATACTTACTTCAGAGAAAGATGTTAACACCAGGAGGACCTATTAAATAATGAATACAGCAAAATAAATATACATATATTACATGATTTGTTGGATCAGGGATGGATATATCTTAAATAAAGGCAGGATTTTTCCATTTTCCAAACGAGTCATTTTTCCTTTTATTATATACAAATATATATCAAATTAAAATAAGGGCTGTGTTTAACATTTTTTAAATGACAAACTTCAAATTTCGGCAAAGATTGGTCATCGTCACATTTTTTTAAATTATAAATTTTGCTCCTAACAACTATTTTTGACAAAAAATGTCAATAAAAATAACTGATTAGTTAGTACGGATATTGTTTACATAATATTTTTATTTCCTCAGAATTACCCACAAAAAATGTATATCAAAATATAAGTTCAGCACTAAAAACTCTAAGTGTCTTAACTATATATATAAGAAGAAGGAACTATGACTCAAGTGGGGAAAAAAAAGACCTAAAACATAATATGCCATGGATAAACTTACATGTATCTTAAATTCTATGGATCAGCTGCGTTTTGTCATAGATGGATGGATAAAAATTGAAAGCAAACACTCTTGACAGCATTCATAGCTATCATAATTTTTTTTTTTTTATAAAATCGGATCTTCTCATCCTATAGAGAAATGACAGGTTGGGTAAAAAGTGATTTCGTATTTTTCGATTTATTTCACTACTTTATATAAAAATCATCCGATTTAAGCCACGTATATCCTGTTCTATTTGATAACTTGTTGCCAACGAGAATCCAACTTCATAATCCTTTCTAACAGAAAACCTTGTCCCTAATGGCAAAAAAATCCCACGACCATTAGTCACAAGCCTCTTTTGAGGCTAAATTTTTACCCTCAAGAGCGTTGGCCATAGATAGAAACAAATGACATTCACTTGGTGCAAGATCAGGACTGTAGAGTGGAGGCATAAGAACTTTGCATCCGAGCTCCGAGAGTGCGAGAAAGCATTTTCATGAAGATGGTTTGTTGTCTCCTATTCACTCATGTTGGTCGCTTCTATTCCATCACCAGCTTTAAGTGGTCGATTTTTTCACAATAGAGTTCAGAACTGAGCGAGAAAAAAATTTGTTTGAACCGCTGTTGTGCAATATATTTTCAACTACTATGGTTCAGTGCATCAGAAGTTCTTACCATACATATAGTCGTACGGTCAATAAAGAGTATTACCTTGAAGTTATGCGCCTCTTTCGAGAAAAAGTCCAGAATTGCATTACGATAATGCCACTGCTCATTCATCTTTGCATGAGATAGATTTTTTAGCCAAAAACAAAACCCCAAGCAGGTCTTAGCCACAATATTCACCGGATTTGTCCCATGTGATTTTTTCTTGTTCCCAAAACTGAAAAAAACCTATGAAAGGTCGGAGATTTACAACGATTGGAGAGATAAAGACTGTATCTCGGAAAAAGCTCAAGGATATGCCGAAAATTACTTATGACAAGTGCTTCGAAGTTTGGAAAAAGCGTTGACACAAATGTATTGTATCTTAGGGGGATTACTTTAAAGGAGACAACATAAATATTGATGAATAAATAAATATTATTTCTAAAAATATAAAGTACCCTTATTTCTTAAACACACGTCGTACATTGAAAATTTTCTAGGTTGCTTTTGATGCATTTTTCCCTTTTAGGTAGTGAAAATATAAAAATGGCGAATTTCTTCCTTTGAAACCTTCATCCTTGAGGCACAATAATTTACAGACAAACCAGCCAAGCACAATACTGTCCAAAAAAAAAGTATTCACTTACTCCTTTACAACGCTTTATCATCGTATGATCCGAATGAAATAAAGGAATTATTTTTTCTCCAACCAAATTCATACATGAATTGAGTTTTCCTTTGCATTTCCTCTAATATTTCCAGTATTTTAATTTGAAACCTGTTAATTCCATACCTCAAAATGAGCCAACAGTCCAAGAAAAGGGATATATCACCTTCTCAAGAGCTTCCAAACTTTATTTGTTCGATCAAGCTAGTCAGATTACCCATACATTTTATTTTCACTCATGCCTTGTTTATTGTTTGTTTTTATGATAAATACATATTGATGGAAAACCCAAGGGTTTCATGACTTTCAAGGTAAAAGAAAAATATTCTTAACTTTGATTAAATAATAGATCCTTTTATTTCTAAACTTCACACTTAAAGAAACCTTTTTGATTATACATACATATAATAAAATGCAAAAAATTACAATCATAAATGCTGCATCATTAGAATATAATTAAAGTTTTGGGAATCCCGTATAGGTATGTACCTAGTGAAGGTGTTCCTTTTTAATAGTACATTAAAAGGTATTCCAAGTCTCCTTAACGGAAGTGATTATGAGTAAGCTAGTGTGTTTTGTTATAATGGTGGTATAGTGGTACCAAAATACTGACGCATTTAGAACGGTACTGTACTAAATTGGTTTTGGAACCAGGTACTATAGTATTCATACGTCTTAGAAAACATTTGCCCGCTGATTACTTAACTTTCCAAATTTCTGTAACCTCACATCATACTAAATTGTTCTTTCAAAAAAAAAATTGTTTAAAAAAAAAGAGTTCTCAATATTCTGAGCTAATCCCAACTCCAAAGAAAAAATCCTGAGGTTGCACTTCCGTACAAAAATATTGCTATCGTAAAAACACTAGATTACAGAATGCTTAAGTTTCCTTTCAATAGAACTTGAAACACTTCTGCTGCGAGACGCCAGAGTCATAGGGGCAGGGGACCCTTTCTCCTCCTCCACTTCACACGATTTTTTTAAAATGTTCCTTCAATTGGTCAAATGAAGTGTACTGATTGATTAAGTATAAGTGAATATTATATTATTAAAATTACTCCATCTGACCCCATAGAGATTGTCTTTGAAGTCCATTTATAATGATGAAAATCTAGCGTAAAATGAGCATGCCAAAAAAAGAAAACCAGAAAATAAACAAAGCAGCTTAAATGGCATGATGTTTCAGTGGATCAGCTTCAATTAGCCTTGACAAAGAAGGAAGGAGAAAAGGATATAAGCAATAATATTTACTAGAATGACTGCGATGTCGATCCCCAATTCTACTCTGAGTCTAACAAGGAAACACATCTCAGGGTTACCCTCCATATTTCATGGGCACACACGAATGTTCAATCAGGTTTGGAATATAATTGCATCTATTTAGTAAAGGATGTCCTCTACTAAGGAATTAAATGACAATGACAACTGCTAATAAAAAGAAAATTCCTTCTTTTTACTACCAATAACAAATTAACGGGCCAGCTAAAAATTAACCACCAGATTTATATCATTGTCTATATACATCATGTATATAAAGGTTAATAGAAATACAAGGTTATATCATAATGAGTGTACGACAGATGTTTGACTTCAACCACGCTTTTTAATTTGACGTCATAGTGTATTAGTGGGTGCATGTTTTCAGAAAATCTGCTTTTCTTGCCCAGCAGTCGGTACGATACATTAAATTAAAAGTTCCAGCAAGCCCTATTACATGATGGTCTAACCTTGTATTTCTCTAGGAACGACTGGTGCGCGAACCTACACTCATTTCATTTAGCTACGTCGTTCCATTTAATTTTTATAATTATCATTATACAAAAATTTCTACTTGTTAAAAAATGTTAAGTAATAATTTTCGAGAAAAAAAATCGATTTCACTTTAAAAAAAATTATTTTGTCAAATTGGGCCTCTTTTGACAAATCTTAACTCTAAAATTTAAAAAGAAATACGTCTTTTGTCTCTTCTCAAAATTTTTTTTTGTCAAATTTGGAATTTATAAAAAAATCGTCAAAATTGTAAGAAAACAACGCTCACCTTCCAATCCCTAATCACGTCAAGGTTATTTAATTTGTTCCTTCACTTGAAAATACATTTATGTACCGGTGTACTTGTGTTACTGCCAATGAAAACATAGGTACTTAACTAGATACTAACCATATTGGACTAAAGAGACTAGAAGAAATGAGGCGATACGCCCGTTAAAATAAAAATTAATTATGAAAAAACCTCAAATATGTTAGCACATTCACACAACCTCAATATAAAAAGTTTTTGTCACTTCTAAAAAAAAAGAAGGCTACCCTATAATATAATTCTGCAAACGCCCTTCTACTTATGGTTACTTTCCCTCTTTCATGAGCACACACACTAGTTATTACTTTATGCTGACATGTTTTGCCTTCAAAAATTAGGTAATAATGATTGGAAAATTTAAAAAAAAATGTGGAGATTGCCAACTAGAAAAAGCTGCTTCTGCTTTCTAGGGCATATTTTATACACCCCTAGACATATTTGTAGAATTCAAGGATCATATAACAATAGTTTCAAATATTTATCAACAAAAATCCGATCTCTAACAATAACACGAGTCACAAATAGTCATGTGTCATTCCTTATTTAGGACTGCAGATCAGTCTCGGTCCTGTGTAGTTCCGTCCTAAAAAATTTTAAAGTTCGCTCAAAAAGTTGACGTCATGCAACTTAATTTCTTCCTTTTTTTAAATCAGTTCTATTACGGACAATCTGAAGGACTGATAGTCTTAAACCGGTCCTAAAGAATGATAGGACCGGTTCTAAGACTGGTTTAGAAGGAATAAATAGGGGCTCACATAACACTATGCACTGACGTACGTACAAACATACTTAGGGATCCCAAAACAAAAAAAGGAATGTCGTTGCACCATCTTTTAGACTATTTATTTTTCTCAGACATAATATTTGACATCACGGGCACTGTCCAACGATATATAAATAAATTGTTTGTAACTTAAAATATATTGTGTCTAAAAAACAAGACAAAAAATATGTTCTTTGTTTTGTTTTTTCAATGAATAGCTTGCAAAACGATTCTTCTCAATGGATTCCTTCATTCCTTTTTTGTCTTTGTTTCTTATTATATGTAGGTATATGCAGATTTCTCCAAATCATTAAATATAGATTAGTCATATATCGAATTACTCGTTAATTCAATGAAGTCATGCAGATTAGGAATGCACCTTGCACAGCAATCATTACATTCTCATGAATGTAATGAGCACATTTGTAACTATATAAGTGTGTATTGTGTACTTATTAATTGAGTGGACAGATGCTGTTGCTAAAAAAACAAAAAGCACCCAATACTTTTTTTTAAAGCTTTTGTTTATACCATCAAGATGAAAGTTAGTTTGCAATTCCCTTTTTTTTTTTTTGGGCCAGTCTAATTATGTCTCTAGAATGGTAATAAAAACAAATTTTGTCTGGATGGGTCTCATAAAAATGGGGTATTTTATCAGTCTTTTCTATAACTTTGGTCTAGAACAGGATTTTTATGTACACTTATGACGCCCATTTGGTATTTCAAATGAACAAACATACCTTAAATGATGTTATACGAAGTTGTACGATGACTCATTTCGATATAAGATCCATTAAATCTTTGAATATCGAATAAGAGTACAATTCAATATTGGTCTACATCAGGGATCGGCAACTCGCAGCTCCAGAGCCGTATGCGGCTCTGAGATGAGGCTCAGTAAACAGTCAAATTTCAGTTTAGTGAATGACTGATTTTAAATTCAGGTCAAGGCTCCGATGAACGTCTGAAAAAGATGACTAAGTTGACAGCTAGTAGTATTTTTGTTTGCTATTTGTATAATCATAATGTAAGTACAACTTTTTAATTCATTTGGCGTTTTTTATTAGTTTCTTAAGAGTTTTACGAGTAAATTGTAAAATTAAAGTTAAAGGAATATATATATATAGTGTTCGCTTTATAATTGATGGCTAAAAGTATTTGCGGCTATCAGTGTGTAATTTTCCGAGTTAAACAGCTCAAATGGTTCTTTGAGTGGTACAGTCTGTTGATCCTGGGTATGCATTGAAGACCGGACCGGAAAAAAACACTCTCCAATGAAGTATTAATTTTTGTAAAAATTTACATGGACAGTCTGTTTCCAATTGTTGATTTTTTACTTTACATTTAACATTTGTATTCTGAACGTTCGAATTAGCATTTATTAAGCTTACTGTGAACAATTCCATACTTATTTAAATATCAATTGGGTCTCTTATTTTGTATGAAAGGTTTTGAGGTATAATACTTATTATTTGCACTAACTGTAAGGGGGAATGAGTTTTCTAAGAATTAGTCTCGACTTGTAGCATTTTTTTTATCCTCTAATTTAAACGACAAGCTACGGAATGTCTCCCCACCTTGGGGATAATATATATTTTTTAGTTAGCTCTGCCTAATTGGCAAATCCGACATGAAGGATTAAAATAGGGGTATTTACCAAACATATATTCATTATAAAAAGTTTATCTTTTTCCATAATATACATAAATACTATGTAGTGTTGAGACCGGTTTTCGGTTCTTTCATTAATGATTTTTTCTAGAGAGATTTCGACAGATATTTTGGTTCAGACCGTTATCTCTCACCGTAAACAGAAATGTAATCATTTTATTTTCAGTATTAATCAATGCACCCATGAGTTGTACTAATGTTACCTACACAACATGTTCAGCTAAATATGTCGTTATTAAAATTGGATGTCCACAATAGTAAAACACTCATGACGTCATCAACAATTCAAGTTTTTACCATATCGCTTTTCCAATTGATGCTTGACTTCCACCACTCTTTTTAATAGTGACGTCAAACAGTATAACTGTCAGCAAGAGTAGCTATATATTGACTTACTTGACAGTTAAAGGACCGCTATTTTAGTCTATGACGTCAAAATCTGCCTGTCTTGCCCAGCTGTCGTTACAGTGCATGAAATTGAAAATTCTAGTAATCCCAATTAAATGATGGTCTAATCTAGTATTTCGATTAACCTTGACTAGACCGAATTTTAAACGAGACCGAATTTTGTTTGTGAGACTGATTTAGACGGAATTTTTATTTAAGGGGATTCAGACCGAAGTTCTTTAAAGGACTGAATTAGTTTGGACCACTAAAACCACATAACAGTCCCAGTACAATCTAGGATTTTGATCCCAACACTAGTGTCTTCATACTATATAGAAAGTGCATTCTTCGACGCTAAAAAGAAAATCTCATAATGAATAGGAAATGCTTTTAAAATTTGTATCTCTAATTTGACTGCTTGAACTATCATTTTAAATATTTAATTGATTTAAATAGCAACTATGTTAATTACTAACCACCAGGTCTCATCACATCCTTTATGTTGAATTATATATTTATATCCATACATGGGAAACAAGAACCACCCAAGTGAATTATCTCATTTTGCATCAAAGTAGAATATGGTTTAAAAATATTATTGGAATTTCCGAAATATGTTTGTTCACGAGCAAGTATTTTGTAAGAGTGAGTCCTCTTTTTCATGTTACATCATTCTCTTCATTTACCTATAGAAATATGTCGGAATAGTATGTTTACTCTAAAACTTGTGTAGCTTGGATATACAGATTCATGAAGGCGTACCCATTTATTGGATAAATGGTTACTACTACAAATAAATTCATTCCGTGGTTCCTTCTAGAAAATATCAATATACTTCAATAACTGATAGGATTATATAGATCCAATATCTTTATCTGTATCAGGGATTATCTTGTTATCATGCTCACTAAAGGCCCATCCTTGGAACCACTCAAATTAACATTATTTTGTACTCATACAAGCAATTCATCATAATTTGGGTTGTGTCGGATATTATTTATTCGTTGCTGTTCAATCTTAAGACTGTTCCTACAGGTTCTTAAGATCCTTGGTCTTTTGAAATTGTTATAAAAAAGTAGATGATTTATTAAGCCTAATACCTAAAGGTATGAGATATGTATTACGAGCATTGGACAATTCTTGTAAAAAATATACCTCAACTATTATAATGCAATATAATTCGAAGAAATTACATTTATACGTAGCAAGCAGGGTGTGGGGCTGGAGGGGTTGTAGCTCCCCTAACCAAAATTAAGGTTGATTTTGTTTTTAACCGTAAATTTTTCTGGTCTGGATGAAAAAAATTTACGTGGCAATAGGAGTAAAAATTGAAATATAAATATATATATAAAGAGAAGGTCATTTGGTTAAATTATGCAGCTGTAAAAATAATTACATTTGAAATTATTTTCCAAACAATTTAATTTTTTTTGAATAGCTTTCCTAAAAAATTCAAGTTTGGAATTTTATTTTTGAAATTTTATCCAAAAATTTATGTTTTTGAGAATTATGGATTATTAAAATTTTTCCCAAAAAAATTAATTTTTTTCTGAATAACTGTAGATTTTTGAAATTTTTTCCCAAAAAAATCAATTTTTTATTTACAGCTGTTAATTTTTGAAATTTTATTCTGAAAAAATTAATTTTACAAACACAACATTTTTTAAATAATAATTTGTGAATAAATATAGATTTTTTTATTTTTTTTTCCTATATAATTTTTGTAATAGCTATGGATTTTTTGTATCTAAAAAAAACCATCCCCCTTCAAAAAGAAAAAATATACTATCTTGTGGGCATTGCCTTAGTTATATAATTTATTATACTATGTAAAAAATTATAAAAGAGAAACACCCTAAATAATTTCACAAGAGATCGATTTTAACATATTAACTACCAACAGGTAGGACAGGACTGGAGCAGAATCCTAAATATGGACCAACAAAACACTAAACAAACTCCTGCTTCTTTTTAGTGTATCTAAATAGTCGTTGTGAGTCTCAGGCAATCATGCTACATATTGCATTTCTCACACATTTGTACTCAACCGTAAACCATGACAGTATAAATGCCTGATTTAGTATTACAAAGTTTCAAAGGGAGGCCTACCAGCCCCGTGATAAAGGCATCAAAGCAACTGAAGTTTAATGTTTAGTTTGAAATAAATAAATATATTTATTTGCATCCAATATTTATTTAACAATCATAACTTTTTTGAGAATTTCAGAGTCCAGTTGAATGACGCCACGTAGACGTATTAAAAATCTGACACCAAACTAATTTCAAACCTTGAGAGATCTGTTGTTTTTTCAACCATTCCTCCAAAAAGAAAAAGTAAAAAAGGCCCAAAAACAGGTAGTAGTGTGTAATTTCTTACCCACTATAGAATTAATTTTTCCTTTACCCTTCATTGGGATTTTTTACAGACCAACACCGAAAAGTTATCTTATGACATGTTAAAATAAAAAAAAATTCTTACAATATATTCCAGTACACATTGATCCTTTTTCAACTACAAATCTCATCTATTTTTTCATTTTGTAATACATCAATGACCTTGAATGTAATAATTTTGTGTCTTTCTGATCAAATAAATGGATATTTTTTAGTCTTTAACCGCTAACTTTAATCTATATTTACAAAACAAGCAAAATTGATTAACCCAATAAAACATTAATTTTTGAAGAGGATTTGTGGGCATTACATCCTTTGTGTATATTCTTCTTCTTCTTCTTATTTTTTCCCCAAAGCTATATACCATGAGGCGAAACAATGACTATGTGATCAATATTCGTACGTACAGGGTAGTGGTTGTATAACAAAATACGCAGACTTCATGGATTTACCATTTTAACTGAATTAACTAGATACATTCAGCAAAGGGGTGAATAAAACTACAAAAGTTGATAAAATGATGTCATTTGTGATATCATAAAAAGCGACACCTGGATTGGGAAAAATATATTACCTTGATCATCTACTTTAAGATATTATGATCTTGCAGTTTGGCGCCAAAACTGAGCTTTGCCAACGTGGATCTAAAATACCCTGTATATGTTACATATATACATACAATTATGCCTGTATGTAAAAATAAAAGAAACCGAAAGGCCACAAGGGCAAAAAAGTAAAAGATGTCTGGCCCACCAAATGTCCTCACTTGTGGAGCCCAGTTTTTTGGCCTTCAAACAGCCTGGACCTGAACCTATACGATTACTATCTCTTGGGGAGAGTCGATAATGAGGCTTGTGCCAAATATAATTCGTCGATAGAGGCAATGATGAAGGGCATTACAGGGTGTCCACGATAAATTGGAACTACTTTAAATCCATAATGTGGATATTCGGGGTTAAATCATACTAATATAAAAGGTTGCATGAACAATACACTATAACTATCACCACAATTGTTTTGACAACAAACAATAGTCATCATTGTACAAGCAAGGATAGACACCATCCTCGAATTGGCTTGTGCAGGACAGAAGCCCTCTGCTATCTACAAGCTTCTTAACTACTCCAAGACCACGGTGTACCGGGTCTTCAATGCCTGGGAGGTTGAGAGGAAGGTCTGCCACAAGGCCCACAACATGAGAAGTGACCGAATCCGCACTCCCCGCTTCCTTGAAGGCCTCCAGAAGTCCATCAAGGCTTCGCCGGGAACTTCCTTGTCCAGGTTGGCCAAGAACCGTGGAGTGAGCATGCAGCTGGTCTCCAAGGCTGTGAATGGCCAAAAAACACATCCTCACAGCATCCATGAAGGCCACCAGGCTCACCAACGGTAAGCGTCTCCTCAATGACCTGAAGAACCATGGAGGAAGAATCATCTTCTTCTCCGATGAGAAGAACTGGACTGTCGACAGAATCTACAACGTCCAGAATGACAGGTGGCTTGCCAAGGAAAGAGAAGAGGTCCCTGCGGTCTTTACCACAAACTTCCCGGCCTCTGTGATGACCCTGGGTGTCATCTGCAGCACTTCAATCCCAAGGAAAGGATTAACGCGATTAGGTACTGCGAAGTCATGGATGAGTTCGTCATCCCCTGGATTAAGGATACGGCTGCTGGGAGGGAGTTCATATTCCAACAAGACTCATCATACATACTTGAATGACGTTAAATGTAGCTTTCAAAAAAAAAAAAAAAAAAAGGGTTTGTCTCCATCTCGTTCGTTTGCAATAAGCAATTAAAATTGTTTCCAATTTGTCTGGACCACCCTGAATATTAACTATTATATATAATAAAAAATGTCAGTCCTTTACGATGTCATAACTTGCAGAGAGTTTGATCAAAGATTTAAAAAAAAAGGAAAAGAGGAAAAGCTGTGGTTTTATTGCGGCTAACCATCTTTTCAATGTTTAAGATGTTCGGATACAAGAAAAAACCCTAAATATAGCATTAAATTGAGTTAAACACCTAAGTGTGTCAGAATGCCCATGGTACTTATAAATATAGAATAGATGGACATAATCAAAATATCGTTAAGGCACATTGCAGCTACACTGCATCATACCTTGGACCTTCTCTTTTGTTTGAAACCAAAGTTCCTGTTGAGCTACATCATATAGAATATCCAACACACATTAAAAAAATATTTGATGATATTTTGTCATTGATATCAAAGTAAAGTCCAGTTAGAATAAATAATTAATAAGTCCTCAACTTTATCCAAAATGGTTTAAATGAAGGCTTGCCATTCAGCTCCTTGCTATAGTATTTGTAAAAAGTTGCATCATACCCAAAGCAGGTCAGAATTTCTTCACGAAAACCAAGTCCCATTTAATAAAACGTGACATCATCATTCTTTAAAAGCGATACTCCAGAATACTTGATAAGTTTTTTCGGGGTAAAGATCTTGATTCCTTTCAACTTCATTGTTGTCTAGGAAATGTCAAATCAACCGTTCTTCAGTAACTGATTAGTTATTGTCGTCTTTGTTTTGCTGTAATTGCATCAAATTTAATGTAATTAATCTAATAACTGTGCGTGCAAAATAAGTACTCGTAATTAAAAAGATAGTCTGATTATATTACAATCAAAGGAAAACATAAGCTATATTATATAAAGTTATTTGGCAAACCTCTAGGATTCATCTAAAAAAAGTAACTTAAATTCTCACACTTTTCATTATTATGTTTTATATTTTCTAGTTTCAACTCTGCGAATTTTCTGCAATACTAGCGTCATGCATCAACGGACAAGTCGTGTCGGTTGTTAAACAGTCCCTAAACACCTCTACTAATGTGTTTCAACAATCTAACAGGTGCAATATTTAATTCATAGAATTCCTTATTTCCTTATTTTTCAGAAAACTTCAAAGAGCCAAATCATTTGTATAATAGATGATAACTCTTTTAGTATTTAGGAATGAACTAGAATCAAAAGGATATAAAAAGATAAAGAAATATTAGGAATTTACGTAGAAGAAAAAAATATACAATCATGTGAAAGGGAATAACTACTTGAAATAATATCTTGAAGTTATTTTCTAAAAAAATAGAAAGTTCAAAATTCCCCAATCAAAGATCTATTTTCTTTTAAAAAATATAGTGTTTTTTTTATCTATAGCGTTTTATTGCATCCATATATCAGGGGTTCACATGTTTATAATAAAAAAATTACTTTTCAAAAATAGGAAAGGAAAAACGTTATTGCGTTTGCTTTTTTTTCTTTTTTGTTAATTATTTAATAGGTCCTGGTGGTGTTAGTTTATCCCTCTGAAGTATGCATTATTGTCAATCTTTGGTGTAAATTGTTTTAAAATTGCATAATAAAATAAGTATAAATGAATTTAAATATAATTACAATTTTTTTACTAAATTAGTGCTATTCTTAATGTAGAAGGTTCTCCACTTTATAAAAGTAATCCATTTCTCACCCCCAAATCACAGACAGCTGCTATTAAAAAGGGGTTTCATTCAGTAGTATTATATGTCTCGCTCCCGCCTTCTCCTGGTACTCTTTTTACCTTTACAAATATGTCAGACTAACCACCTTTTGAGGGTTCAAGAGTTTGTTAAATGCACTTTCCTCATGCTGAATTTTCTTTTGTGAGAGGATGGATAAACCAAGGAAATTTCGAAAATACAAGATACAGGAGAACAAATTTGAAAATGATGTTTGGCACCTTTTGCTGCTCACAGCAGATTTCTAAATCTTTCAAAATCAATCTCCACTAATACACCAAAACATCAAAGATTCGTTTCTAAAGTAACTAAGTCTGATAGAATATTAAATGAAAATGAACCCATCATTCAAACAGAATAATCTTTGGTTCATATGAACTGTGTCGTTGATTTCTACACAAATTGTCACACAGAACTACTCAATACCTCAATCAATTCATACGTGTTCTCTCCTCAAGAATGAAATAATAACAAAAAGAGTTTGAGTGGATAAAAATAATACTTTAGGATGACTGATGAGCACTCACAAACAAATTTCATCTTAACATACCAGCGTTTATATCTAATTTAAATCTTAATGAAATAATGAAAATGCTCATGAATTTTGATAATCATCAGTGAGCCATAATAAAAACAAACATTAGAGTGCACCCTGAATACATTTTCGATGCTACATGCCAATATTCCATTGATAGGCTTACCTTATTATTTATTTTATCAAAAATGTTTATATGATTTACATAAGGGGCCACTATATACAGTGCACCCTGTATCCACTTTCGATCCTATATTCATATGCCTGCAATATTTTATTAAAAATATTCATGAAATACATCAGGGAGCAGTACATACAGTGAACCCAGTTTTATATATTCATTTCTACAGCCTTTTCCTCTAGAAGGAAGCAACGTAAGAGGTATTTTAGTACTCCATCCCACATTCGGTCATGTCTTCTCCTCCCTTCAAGGAGCTCAGACAAAAGTAAAATCTCAAATCCATGCCGTACGTAAAGACAATGAAGTTCAGGTCCTTTGTAGTCACTACATGGGTCATCAAATTGGTAATATCGTTCTGTTCTATCGTAAGTAATTCTGCGTCTACATTGAGCGTATCCAACCTAAAAAAGCTAATGGTGCCACCGTTTATGTTGGTATCCACCCCTCAAATATCTCCATTGTTAAGTTGAAGATGAACAAGGATCGTAAGAAGAGATTGAATTGCCGTGATAATGGACGTACTGCTGCTACTGATGGAGACAAGAGTAAATACACAGAATAGCAAATGGCCAAATAATCTTGTCTTTTCCTCTATTTTCTTATATATATCAGAAATTTAAATACCTTAAAAAATATATATATTGATTCATACAGACAGACAAACTTTGCTTTAATAATATAGATTATTTATTATCTAAATATATTATTTTTCACCCTGCAAAATATGATTAGCATATTATAATGGATTTGATTAAAATTAATTTAATGGCTGACCATTAAAAAATACTCTTTAAGTACATGTCTGATGATGTGATATATATATATATAAGTTTTAATGCCCTATTTGAAGATTATCTTAGCATAATGTTTAGACCTGTATAAGAATTTGTATTGTCATCTTCAGTGATAGAGGTCTTAAACTTTAAAAATTTTGAAACACTTTTTATATATATTTAGATAGAATTTATAGCCCTATTGTTCATTGGAGTATCTTTTGAATAAAAATATATCATATTCGACTATAATATTTAATTTTAATAATAAACTTAGGCTCACTTGAATAACGTCACTTATGAAATAAATTAAAAATGCATAAATGATGAATTACGTAAAAATCAAAAGAGCCTTACGTAATAAATAATTTGATTAACCTAGGTTATGTTCACATAATACCTATTAAAGTTGATCAAAATTGACCGATTACATTTAAGGTTCAGTAATTATTATGAGCTAACGGAATCATGCAAAGATTTATGAGTTTCAAGGCATATAGATATAAAACAATTAAACTGGAAAATTAAGATAATTTAATTTTATATAAATATAACACATAGGAAGCTAATATCTTTATATATCAACTAGTGTAGGATAAAATATGTCAGTCCAAGGACTGGTCCTTATTGGTCTTTTATAGTAACTACAACAGCTGAAATGACATAGTTACTAGTTATGTCCTTTCGGCTGTTCAATATAACCTATTTCAATTAAGAGACAATACACCTGAAGTTTAGAGATGGCGGTTTGTGACTAGAATTTATTATCATACGTTCCAGCTATCTTTTTTTAAATGTATGTTATTTAATCCTAGCTATAAGTGAAGAATAGCTATAAAGATAGCTAGAACTGAATGACTGACGTATAGGTCCATAGGCCCTTTGAATTGAAAAAAAAAGATTGATTAGGCCATCAGTCTTTAGTCTGATCTAACACTATTAACAACAGATTATTTTTAACTTGGTGTCATCTTTAAAAAGACATTAACCGTCTTAATCAAATCATGCTAAATTCGAAGAATTACTAAATGATTAGACTAGTTTGTTTATGTAAAAAGGACGGCAGAAACAGAATATCAAAAAATAATCACTAACCTTCTCATTGTTATGAGATAATAAACATTAATTAGCAGTCCACGTTTGGTGCCCTATCCTGTATATACGCCCCATTTACCCCTATACTACCGTTTTCTTCTTCCCTACAATTTTCCTTACTCCAACTCCACCACATTCATAAAGAAATGGAAAGAGTTTTTGATGCTCTAGTAACCGAATAAAGGTAACTCTTATTTCTTAGTGATTTGTTTAGAGTAACTGACTGACTTGAATACAAAATAAGCAACTTTAGTGTTAAAATATGTGTAAATAGATATATACGGGGAAAAAAGTAGGGTTATTTTTCAAATTCACGGCCAAGGTACGTTTAAAAAGCTCGATTTTTTTATGTTGGTATACTTGCGACAAACATACATTTACTGTTTTAGCTGTATAATATGATTTTTTTTTTGTTTGTGAGAGGCATAACAGTTAGAATTATTTTGCATGTTCGACAATTTTTTGCTATTTAAAAACGTGGATCAAAGAATTTGCATCAAATTTCTTGTAAAAAATGAAATTAAGTCCTCCAGAAACTTTAACAATGACATACGATGAAACTGCTTTGAGTAAAAAAATGTTTACAAGTGGAACAAACTCTTCTAAGGTGTACGAGAAGATTCCAATGACGAGCCTCGCTCTGGACGCCCATGTACGTCAACAACAGATAAAAATGTTGAAGCAGTGAAGAAAATTGTTTTTGAAAACCGTCCAATCACTATCAAAGAAGTTGCTGAGGATATAGATTCGGTTGGCTAGTGTCATACAAAATTTCTAACATTTTGGGCATGAGACAAGTGTCAGTGAAGTTTGTTCCGAAACTGCTTGATTTTAACAAAAAGAATCATCGCATGAGGATGGCTCATGCGACGTCAAAAGGCTCATAAAATCTGACAAATCATTAATATAGGGTTATGATATCGAAACCAAAGATCAATCATCCCAATAATATTGTCGTACGGTCAATAAAGAGTAATATCTTGAAATTATGCGCAGCATGCGAGAAGCAAAACGAACAAAACGTCCGGAATTGTGGAAAAAACAATTCGTGGCTTTTACATAACGACAATCCCCCTGCTCACTCATCTTTGCTTGTGAGAGGTTTTTTAGTCAAAAACAAAACCACAAGCATGTCTCATCCACCATATTGACCGGATTTGGCCGCAAGTGACTTTTTATTGTTATCCAACCTGAAAAGACCTATGAAACAATGGAGATTTGCAACGATTGAGGAGATAGATACTGCATCGCTGGAATAATTTAAGGCTATTCCGAAAAGTGCTTATGAGGAGTGCTTCGATGATTAGAAAAAGTGTTGGCACAAGTGTATTATTATATCTGAGGGGAATTACTTTGAAGGTGACAACATAAACATTGATGAATAAATAAATAAAAATACAAAGTCACCTGACTTTTTGAACACACCTCCCATATGACTCATTTTAACAAACTAATGTGTGCATAAGATTATTCTGCCTAAGACGTTAACTGTTGTTCGTACACATGTACATTGCAAAGGTTAATCTACTATAATATACTGATTTATTTGATAAAGACAAAGTTATCAGTTGACGATGAAGTGGCTTTTTCTAGTCGTCAATCAAAACAGGCATTTTATTATTTTTCAAAGCTGTTATCCTTATTGTTCAACTACTCATGAAATACAAAAAGTAAATAATATAAGGGTATGGTCGAGAGTTATAAGCATTGATGCTATTTGGAAATATTTTGGGCATGCTAAAAAAGAAATCAAAAATCAATATGTTTAGCCCAGCAATATACAATACGGTTTCAAAGAGAGGAGTTTATCTGTTCTGACGTTTAATTGGATCCACTGTAAGCAGCTATGAAGAGTAAGGGTAGGTCTCTATTGGTCTCTGAGAAATCAAAGTAGTTAAAGCTAGTATGTTTTTTCTATACATCATCGGGTTTTGTGTTTATTTCTTAGCTCAGACGGATGCTTGCAGCTGATCTAATAAAACGTCATGACAGCCTAGCTTCTTGCCGGCCAAACATTCTTCAAAATAATTAGGGTTACCAGGTTCATTTTGGGTTCCTTTTACTTTCACATACCAGTGAGACATGTTTTTATTATGCATCAGTGGACATGAGCGCTGTTCATTTAATAATAGTATCTTTACATAACCAATAATAATTACGTCGTTTTGCAGCTAAAAGATTGAAACAAAATAATAACAAAGATTGCTTATGTTTGTTAGTATTTTGTTTATTTTAGTGTTGTGTCCAGTTGAGTCGATTCAAACTCCTTACACATTCCCATTACCTATTTATTAATTTTTAATTATGTATATTCGGATATACTTTGAATGTTTTTTTGGGACTTTCTGTAACGTTTTTAGTTAGACTAAACTTTTGGTGGAATGTATTTTTCAATACTTTCAATCGTAAGCCTTTTTGATTATTTGTACAACATCTTTTTCAAGAAGGACATGTTCTTTGCCAACTTTTTGAGGTTGATGCTTGACAGATGATTCCTAAACAAAAGCATACTTAAAAGTGCTAATGATAGTTTGATGAATCTTATTACAAAGTGTAATTCTTTTAATGTTATTTGAGTTTTTTATTATTGAAAAATAATTTTTTCAATAGGCTATGGATAAGTATTTATTATGATGTAACTAGAGATTGATTCTTTAAGATTTAAAATATAAACTACTTATGTACTTGGTATATATTAAGAGATATTTGATTGGCTTGGATTCCATTTTGTCAAATCAAAAACTAAGACTTTATGTATATTTGGTATTTAAGGTACAGCATTACAACACGTAACTGGCCTGATACAGACCACCCTGCACTAACCCAACTGGTTTTTCACGAGATAGTGTATCTGACGAGCCCTGCTTATAACTCCTAGAGAAAAATCAAGTCGACTCGGGTTTTAAGAATGTGAAAATTGACTCACTATCTCGGTCGAGTCGAAACAGCACTAGTTTTTTATTAGTTTATTAATATAAATATGTAGAGTCACACCACTTTGCTGATATGATTTTTAAAGTTTATTCATATACATTACATTATTTATCTATGTCAACACTTGGTTACTTGTTTAACATAAAAGTAAAGTACAATAAAAATGATTGATAATTACTATGACTTTAATTTTTTATCAATTCTTTAGAATCTGGGGGAATTCCTATTTCCAAAAGTAGAACTTATTAAGTGCGAGATTTCATCCATTAAATAATGACATAATTTGAGCCTTGTCATGTTTTTGAAACATTATAAATCATCCATCTTTTTGAATCATTAAATCAAAAGGAATACAACGGAAATTGATTGACGGTCGTCTTCTTCAAGATAAAATAGTAAAAATGAATGTTTAAAGTATACACTGTTTGTAACTAAATATATCAGGGGCGTTCACAAGGGGTGGGCTGGAGTGACTATAGAAAAAAATTGGGGAGCCCAATTAATAAATTTTTACTTTTTCCTAGAAAATTTAATTTCCTCATAAAATTTAATTTAATTTGATTGTTTTCCGAAAAAACTAATTTTTCAATTTTTTTCTAAAAAGTTAATAATTGAAAATTAATTTTTCAAATTTTTCCAAAAAAATAATTTTAAACTTTTTTCTAAAGTATTTAGTTATTTGTGTAAATAGCAAGTAATTTTTGAAATTTTTCTCTAAAATATTTAACATTTGAAATTTTTTTGTGAACAGTTGTGTATTTTTAAATTATATTCCAAAAAATTAAATTTTTTCAGTATAGTTATGGATTTTTGAAATTTTTTTGTGAATAGCTGTGGTTTTTTTAAAAAGAATCCAAGGAATTAATCATGGAAAATTTAAAAAAAAAATTAATTTTTGAATTTTTTTTCCAAAAAATTTTAGTTTTTGGATTTTTTGCAAAAAAATCCAAAAACCAAGCCGACGCCCCTGCATATCTACCCATACAACAACTTTTAGATTTTGCTAATTGATATTTCACAAAAATAGGTGGTACAATAGGAAAATAAGACAAAATTTTTAGGGAAGTCCGTCACGTTTCTATTGAATTTAACAAAATGGAATACCCGTTCCATGATGCAATAGTATATTTAAACAATAAAGAAGAAAAATAAAGGCGTTAGCAGTATCTGTTAGGGACCATTTTAGTTCCGGGTTTGTATGAATGATGAAATAATATCACACCAATAAATGAAAATATAGAATAGCTTTGGAAAGGAAGATTAAAAAAATTGGACTTACTATCTGGTTCTTCAATATAATAAGTTTATTATAATCCGGAGAAAATTCCTTTATTACGTCAATATAATTTTCATTAGAATAGGGATTGTAATATTAATTCTTCGATTATTTATTTTTAGAATGTAAGGCCTTTGACGTTACGGAAATAGCATATATTTTAGAATTGCAACTTTGTTGTAAATATTTGAATAGGCTCAACTGATGTATGACCTATTGTTAATTTTATTTGACTGGTATTTAATTATCCATATATAAGTAATAAATGAATACAGTGATGCTTACGAGTTCGAGTCAAGTACCGATTCTTTGAGTCTGGAGTCCTTTTACTTTGAATCCTATTAAATTCTGAATTTGCAATTTAAATAGACTTAATGCCAAGGAGGCATCTATACGGATCCTCAGATGTAATAAGTGTTGATTATATATCATTTTACTCATACAAAATCCCATCAAGTCTTCTTATTTTACCATCAAAGAACTTCCGTTTGATGAGTAGAAAAAAGAAATATGTATATAATTCATCCATGTGCGTTATTTATACGTAATGTGATGTGTCTCAAATTATAAACCATACGAATATTTAACGGAAATTCTTCAATTTTTGGTTTTTTGAAAGTTCTTTTTCAAATGCAATTATGTAATTCCATATTCCACGATTACATATTTTGTATATAATCCGAAATGAAAAAGTTATTTTTGCAATGCTGTAAAAACATAGTTAATTGTCATAAACTCATTTTTTCTATTGCGAAATGATAGAACTTGATGTCTATCATTATTCTAAGATTTAATTAGGAAATTCAGTAAAACTAAGATCAACAATTATAGTAAAGTGTTTAAAGATTATAATAACAGGACGGTGTTACCTCACTAATACAAAAATACAGAGTGATTTAGTCGTCAGCTGTCGAGGTTTATGTGTCTATTCACTTAAAGGACTCTAGGGAAAGAGCGGTCAAGGGAAAAATAAACAAGAAGGAAGACTAAGTGCCTAACACTGACCTATAATATCGTGTTTTTGTTGTAACGTAGTCACCCTTATTCTTCTCTTTTCACTAGGGGGGAGACGGCCTGTTCAAACTGGCTGCGTGCCTGGAGGAACATGTAGCAGCTTCTAATTTTCAGCCAATCAGAATGGAGAACTACTAAATCCTACCTTCCTTGCCTTGAGTGTCCATTCTTTTCCTAGAGTCTTTTATCTTAACCTAAGCAGTGTTCTGAACGGTGAGTGGTTGAATTATAATTTTTTATTTTTAATCTATGAATAGTGTTGTATCGGTCTAAAAATAAATAAATAATAAGTCGGTCATCCTATCAGTTCGGTTCTAATAAAGTTTATCAGTCCTAGGACTGGTCCTTATCAGTCTTTTATGCTAATTACAACATCTGAAATTACATAGTTACTACTAGCTACGCCATTTGAGTTGCTGAAGTTTGATGATATTTCATTACTTCTTGCAAAGAGACAAGATACTTGAAATTAAAAGTAGGAGGTGGGTAAGTAGAGCCTATTATTATACGTATTAGCTTGGGCCGTATGAAATCAGCCTTAGAACCGAGGCAACACAAGTTGATAATTCCCAACAACTAATAAATAATAATTCTATTGTTGAGAATAATTGGCAAACTACCCTCTTCCCCACTATATTTTCATATGAAAGGTTGTGTAATACAATAAAGGTAACGACGTGGCTTGTACTAAATAAAAAAGGAAGACTTTATTGATCTACAAAGGAAGAATACACTTTTATTCATGAAAGTTTTACTTTTTTGTCGAAAAGTCTAAAATAGAATGATCCTCATTGACACAAAATAAAAGCAAAATGTATTGCCGCTCATAACTAAAAAAACTACTAGCAGAAATTATGTCATAGCCATTAGCGTATGAGGACATCCTTCCTTTCAAAACTTTGTCTGTGCGTGTCATGCCAAAAATCTCAACGTCAGTCACACGGCCGTGTTCAAAAATATCAAATAGTTTAATGGAAAGTCTTTAGTGAGACTTCCTCTTCAACGTTGCCAGGGAATCCTTGAGAACATGAAGAGTCCGGTGCCAGGAGGAGTCATCTTCTGTTGAGACGAGAACACTTTTGACGTTGATCCCGTCTAAAATCGCCGTAATGATAGTTATGTCATCTTCGGGAAAATCAATGATACCCTTCAAACTATGACTTATAGATAGACGTTTTCAAGACCAACCTGCTTACTTGGGTCCAAGCAAATTTCCCTGACAATAACATTGTCTTTCAGGAAGATTGGGCTCGATAACAGTTAGAAAATTACTCAGACTTCTCAGCTAACAACATCACTTTCAGGGACTAGAGAATGTGACAACCATTCTGTCCGAATGGCAATCCCCTCGACTTTTCTTCTGGCTGCACATCGAGATGAGGGCCTGTAGCCTCTGTCACCCGAATGTTGAAGCCATGAAGGCCTCCGTCGAAGAATAGTGGGATGCAAAGAGCCCAAAATTCATTCCCATACCTGCAACTCTTTTGCAAGAGGATTGTTACCATCAGTCAGGACAATGGTGGCTGGAAAAAATTAATCATTTTTTACATTGGCTATGTATGGGGAAAAGATTAATACAGATATTTGTTAAAATTTACAACTAAAGAATGACAAACTACTTTTTTCATTCATTCCAAGTATGTTAGTTTCATGTTTCTTCACAGTATCTCATAGGAAATATACTTTTTCATGTCACTGAGACTTATATTAGATATTTTTTATCATAATTGTATATTTCAAATAAGTTATTAGTTTGTTAATTAATTATGTATTATATACTTTATACAAAAATTCCAATAAAACGTTGTTACATGGGATATTTTTGAAAGTGGGTATGCGGAAAGGGTAAATTCCACACGATGGTTAAAGGTTGAGTGATTATTTATAAACAAAGTTGCGTTTATTTAGAACTTTAAAAATATATTATGAACGATTAGTTTGCATTAATAGTCTATAATTATAGCACATAATTAATCGTCATGTTGAATTGTAATATTGTATTTTTTATATTCAAAATATGTCCAGTTGGAATCTTTTAACCAATATAAAATAAATATTTGTTTTCTTTATTGCATATATAACATTATCTATATAATATAAAGAAAAAATTGTACAGTTAAGTTATTGGATCAGAGAGCCGGAAAAACATGCACAAAAAATATATTTTACTTTTTAAAAAAGCAAATGCAATCTTCCAAAATACTCTTTTATCTTTGTTAAATACATACTGCAGATAATTCTGCTATGAATTATGTCAAATATATATTTATGCACCTCCCCTACTATTATCCAAAAAAGATATTTCTATATTTGCTTCATAAGAATTTATAAGCTTAATCTATTATTGTAAGGATACATTTAAAATGGTAATGGACAATATTGTTCCTTGTTGCAACATTTCGAAGCAAAAATATAGATCAAGGACTCAATATATATTCATCAATGCCTTATGTTTAATGCAAAAATATATTGTCAAATACAAAATCTTCATTACTTCTCTCAAACTTTCCTTCGATAAGGAAAAGATAACAACTCAAAATTAACGAGTAGATAGCCAATTATGTGTATTTTTGTCCAATTGTTGGACTTATAACTTTTTAATACAGTAGAGAAGAGTGAGGAGGAGTACGAGCGCCTAGTCTCCTAATTTTCTTTCAAAAAGGTCATTATTCCCCTAAAAAATATAAGATAAAATATCAACTTACAATTTTTTATTTTTTTATTTTTAATAAACCTTTGTATATCTGTAATATAGGCAGAAGTACGACTTGTGTGGATTTTTCCCAAGATCTTGGGATATTGACGTTATATCGTCACACTTTGTTTATGGAAGAGTTTACGTCTCATTTATTTGTTATCAATTGGTTCATAACTCGTTCTCGTTTGTCCCATTTTAACTGCAGTTAAATAATATAAAAGCAAGAACGTTGGAACCATAGGCTTAAAACGCATTTAAAAATATAATTTTATACACTTCTCTGTAGATATTGAAGAAGAATATGAATTATAACTGAATCAAGGTGAAAACTATTGTAAACTATTTATATTTTGTTGAGATTTAAGTGTTGATTCTTGGGATTTTTATGGGGAATTCTAAGGATATTATAAAATTTTGAGGGATATCCCTGAGTCTAGAAGTGTTAGAATTTACACATTTTCTATGAAAATCGTACTAATCCAATACTGATTTAATATGAAGTAATACTCTAGGGTCTTATTAGAGTTTTGTAGAACTAAAATTATACTTTATTAACAAACGACCGTTTGACTACGATTAATATAATATTAAAGTCAATATATTTCTAATAAGATTTCCATTATCTATACTATGGAATCAAAAATGTTAGAGGGAATGACGTAATTACTTTAGTTATTGACGTAATTGATTAACTACCAACAAATACGTCTAGATTTTTGAAATAACCAAAGATATTAAATATATTCTCCTTTCTGCAGTTGTCATGAGTTAACACTTGTCACGTCGTTACCTTACTTGTATCACGCAACTTTTCTTTCAAAAGAAACAGAAAAAAATGCCGAAATCATTTGGTAATTATCCAAATAAGTCAATCATACCAACTGCTATTTATTTTCTACATAATCCCAGACTAGCCAAAAATATTATTTCTACACAATTTTACGCTGTATTACATATATATTTCAAGATATTAAACCTACCTAGTATTTTATTCGATAATCTATTAGTAAATTACATGCTAACATTTTATAAAAAGCCTAGATAAACATTTATAATTGAATATGATAGCCAAAATTTCTTCATAGAAATATTAAAATGGTACGAGGGATCAACAAGAAGTTGTATTCCCGTCCTTTTGGAAACGGAGCAAAGTTTAGTATAACTTATTATTTCGTTTATTTATTAGAAACAACAAATCATGAAAGAACTATGACGTATCACGACAGAAGAGGGGTTCCACAGCTGATAATAAAATACAAAGTGTATTTTTATGTTTGCGAGGTAATGCCGTGTTGTATGATTGATTGCATCCTACTCTACACAACGGGGTTTATATATTATTTGATTTTCATATTAATTTATATAAACCTTCGTTTAGAATTCGTATAATTTCATACTCAGTCATTTGTTTATTTAAAAAGATAAAATGATCACTTCAATGTTGTTATTAATGTCTATTCTTACCCCCGGAGCATATACAAAAATACAGCCGCCGAAGGAAACTTCAATTTAATGCAGGAATCCGTGCGTATAACATATAACCCAGAAGTTGAGGTATATTTTATATGAAAATGCAATCATCACATTGTTAATAAATTAAAGGTAAAATGCTAAAGGGAACACTTAAAACAAACATCACATCCAAAACCTAGACTAAAAATAAATGAAACATAAATACAAACACACCAAAATGAAAATAAGATATCTTCTTAAAGTTAAAGTCAACAGACATAATGTAATTTCACGACAGTACGCGATTACTGTCAAAATCCCAAACTTCTATAAAAATATCCCCAAAACGACCAGTGGCAATAATTCTATCAATAAAGAATAAAATGTATCTCTTTTTTCATTGCAGATCGCGACTAAAACCCCATATATTTATCCCCATGCTTTCTAAGGCATCACATCTCGTTATAAGATGTACAGGAGATTCTGGTTCTTCTCTACACAACCTGTATGAGTCATCCTCACCCAAGCTCTTTAGATGAATCTTCAAGGGAATATGACCAGTCACAAAACTTGCAACCTTTTTAATTGATGTTCTTCTCTCTTTATATATTTTCTATCCCTCACAAAGACAATGTTCTTCTCTCTTTATATATTTTCTATCCCTCACAAAGACAAAGAAAAAAGTACATTCTTTGCCGACAACTTGGATAACCACGCAACTCGTTCAAACAGACATATTTAATTTTTTTCCTTATTTCAGTTTTTACTGTGAACAGTGAAACTTTCAATGTCGATTTTTTAGTCATTTTACATCCCATTTTAGCTAGTGCATCCACAATTCTTTGTCCGTATTATTGCTATGGCCCTTTACCCATGACATGTTTACAGAACCTTTCATTCTGCCAATCTCAACCAATATCATTTCTTGCTGTCTAGTAAAGGTTCCATTTTTTGACAGATAATCTATCAGTATGAAAAACCATTGGACAACCTGAATGCAAGAGCTTGCAATACTTGGAAAATTCCATACAACTTAGCTTTTAAACACCAGTTTAAATTTTCATAGCCATCAAGAATAGATTCGTCCCCACACGAAATACATCAACCATAACCAACTTTATCTTCAAATTTTGATTCATCATTGAACATATTTAGTAATGGAGCATTTGCAGATGACCCTACCTTCATAGTCCCAAAAGAAGTACAGTTATAAGGTTTATGAACTATTTTTTCTAAGAGTGCATCAAACTTGTGGAGTATTTTATCTAAATCTGGTTGGAGAAGGGTTTGTCTTCCTTTTGTTCTTGACTGCACAATCCATGTGATTGTAACATCATCTATAACTTTTAATCTAGTTGTCATCCCATGTCTCTTAACACTAAGATGTAAAGGTTCCATATTAAAATTAATCTCCATTGCTTTGTTGGTATTGATCGCAACGCTCTAAACGTCAACAGACAGTCTAATCTATTGACCCTTCAAACCTTTGTGATTTCCCCCTGTTTTTCTATGATCCGACGTGCCCATATTGCTGCCCAATAACATACCACTAATCCAAACATGCCTCTCGAATCTCTCTCGGAGTCCCCATTGGAAGCCAACTAAGTTTTTTGCAGCAAACAATACCTTTTTGGTTTTTTGACGAAATGATCAATATGAAGACCCCATCCCAGACGTCGGTCAATTATAAAACCAAGGTCCACTCTATCGCTGTATCATTTATTATGATCTCAGGAAACTCAATTGACGTGACATGTACAAATCAAGTTTAGCGGGTCAATTCAATGTATATAATGACTTAATAATAATTAACAGTTGACAGGAAGAAAAATGTAGAAGGGTAGCCAAAAGTTTTGAAACTCTGTCAGGGACCTAATTTTCTTCCACTTCTGTCTTAAGGGATTATTTCTATACCCCCATGGATCAAAATTCAGATACTGGACCAAAATTATAAGGGTCAAAGACTGTTGTAATACTTCCAGACAATATCACAACACTTCTACCAGCCATATGTTTGTTTTTTGTTTTTCAAATTTTTTCTTTCCCTCTTGACAGAGTAGATAAAAAAGTTTGACGAGGAATTTGATCCTTTTTTTATTAGAAAGGTTGAGAGATGTATTAAAGATCGCATTATTAAAAGAGAAACTCTCATAGAAACGCAGCCTTTATGAATATAGGCTAAAAGATCATGTATGTACTTTTAAAATTTGCAGTTATATATGTTATCAAATATGGAAGGGCTTGTTTGTTGATATGGACTCTCGTGTGGAAAGAGAAAATAAAGGAGCATAAATCGCATGCTTAAACTAATTAGCCTTAGTATAATTAATGAATAAATTTGGGAAAAGTTGTTGGAAATTATTACACATCAATACATAACATATGATGTATGTGTAGACTGTAGGTGTTTGGTAATTTAGGAGGGTTGTCCGCAGGGGGTGGGTTAAAAGAGCTGTAGCTCAATAACTTTTTGCTTTTTACTAGAAATTTTCTGGTCAGGATGAAAAAATTTTACTCAAAAATAGGGGTAAAATCTGGTTTTCAAATTTTTTATTGTCTTTAACAGATGTGGGTTATAAAAAAAAATTAATATTTGAAATTTTCATACAAAATAATTATTTTTCAAAAGAACTGTTGACTTTTGAATTTTGTTTCCAAAAAATTCAATTTGTAAGGAATAAATATAAATATATATTTTTTTTTTTCCCAAAATAATTAATATTTAAATTTAACGTTTGAGTTTATTTTTTCAAAGAATTCTATTTTTGAAAATTTTGTGAATATATGTGTATTTATAGATAAATAAGCCTTAATAATAAAAAATCCTTTTTTACGAATTTGTTTTTGACTTGTGACAAAACTGGGTTGATTGATAAAATATGTACAATGCAGAGAAAAAAAGAATTATCTTTATATGGACATGAAAAAAAAGAGAAGATTCGGGACGATTATAGATTATAAAATATTTCTTATAAAATAGTCAATTTGATTGCTCAACTATATTAATGGTGATAATGTCAAACCTCATATGAAAAAGGAAGTGTGTATAAATGTTGGTTTTAGGCCTAAATATCCTACAACTGCTTGAGACTATTTTGATTTTCAGTAAACCGAACTCAAGGCGTCCGCAAAAGTACAAATATGCATAATTATTTTTTTGGAGGCTTTTAAATTTTTTTTGATTAATATTAATATTTTGTGAAAAAAAATTAGAAAAATTAAATTTCAAATGTTTTTTTTTTAAATTATTAAATTTTTTGACAAAAAAACAATTCCCAACTATTCACAAAAAATAAATTTTTTGCATACAAATTTCAAAAATTGAATTTCTAATATAAAAAGTTTTGGAAAAAAAACTCAAAACATTAAGTTTTGGGGAGATAAAGTTAAAAAATTAAATTTCTAATAAAAATTGTTTGGAAAAAAAAAGTCAAAAATTAAAATTTGGGGAGATTTATTTTAATAATTTATAGCTATTCACAGCAAATTAATTTTCTTGGAAAAAAATTTGAATAATTAAATTAAATTTTAAATATCAAATTTTTTGAAAAAAAAATTTAAATTTTAAATTTTCTAGTAAAACCAAAACTCCCTTAATTTGAGGGGAAATACAACCCTTCCAGCCCACCCGACAATTCAGTCCTTTTAAAGAGTTCAAGTTGGGCCGATCTCAATGAAAAAATGAACGGTCTAGACGGATTTTATAGAGTAGCGTTTTTTAGGGTTTCTCGAAATGAGCACCATGGCACACTAGGGTGTACTTTTGCCTTGTTTTTAGTCCCACGAAAAAAATTAGTATTTCAACATCTGACTTTTGAAATCTGACATTTCATATATAAATATATTTAAATACATAAATACATTTTTAGACCGATATTTCGGGCCAAACAGCGATCTCCGGGGTATAAAGGGAAATTTAGTCGTATCCAAATTGTGAATCAATTTTTTGGTCTCAATATGTGGGCCAATTTTTTTAGGTCTCGATCTATGAGAAGATTTTTTACCCTTTATCCAGATTTGTGTGTTGTACAAATAGGATTATTTAAAAAATGTATATTTGATCTAAAATATTTATGGCTATAACCATTTATAATTAACCTACTTTACTATTTTTTTCTTTTTTACATTGACAATTTATGCTCCAAATGATTTTATTACGAGATTGAGATGAGACAAATTGGGATAATATTTGTAACTTCCAAGGAAGTACGTTTAAAAATGAAAAGTTAATCACTTCCACATTCAAATTATTAAGTTTAATTCAATTCCATATTTTTATTTTTAAAAAGAATGTCATTTTAATTGTATTCTGAAAATTGCATGAGGCTCAAAAATATGGAAGGCTTTAGTTTATAAACACTGCAAAAAACAAGAAATGATAACGATTTTTTTCTCTGTAGAGAATACTAGTGTTGGCTTTCGGTCTGAAACTTTTAGTTCAGTCTGAGACAGCTATGATATTTAGTGGACGGAAGCTATTGAGGTCCTCAAAAGAAGTTCAGGCTTCACCGGTATTCACCGGTATCATTGACCGGTCTCATTTAAAATTCGGTATAGATCGATACTATGAATGAATTGATCATAACGTCATTTGTGTTTCAAAATTGTGAATATCCCTCTGCAATGACGTCACATGAAGTTATATGTGTTGGATAAATCATATGTGCATAGCTTAAAAACGATGATAGACAGTGGCGTCCACAGTATAATATATGTATTAGTTTTTGGATTTTTTTAGAAAAAAAAAATATATTAATTTTTTCGACAAAATTTTCAAAAATCAATAGATATCGAATAGAAATTTCAAAAATTTGCAGCTGTTCACAAGAATTTTCTAATATAAAATATTTTGGGAAAAAAATTCTCCCCATTTTAGCGTAATTTTTTTCTTCATCCTGACCAATCCTGTGGGGGGAGGGTTGTACAGCCACCTCATCCCACACCATACGGATGCCCCTGATAGGGGAGAATAAAGGTTGACTGATTGAGATTGAAAAAATCAATCCACGATTTCAAAACGATTACATTTCGGTCTATGGCTTGAGGTCGTGGTATGGAACGGAACATCATTTCAAACGACTTTAGATAAAACTGGAAAAAAAGTCGGACTTCAACCGACTCTCAACACCAATAAATACATTTAGCATGTTATACTCCATTTTAATATCATATTAAGCAGGTCTTTTAATGAGTAGCAGGTTTTTTTTCTTTCTTTTTGCTAGGCTAAAACATTAAACCAGTTTCTTGATCCAAATGTAGTACAAAAAAATTCAATTCATTCCTCAACAATTCCTGATTTCTTTTATTCAGAAAGGTTGAGAGATTAAAATCGTTATTAGCTTTTGAATATAACATGATGTTACTAGGGTGACTCTCTTTTCAACGGATATGTGCTTTATGTACATTTTTTTTTTTTTTTTTTTTTTTCATGGAATGTACGGTTTTATGATTGACAAATTGGGCATGTTAAAAAATTAACTTTAGTAGAAAATTAATTTCAAATTAAAAATGAACCAAAATTCAATATATTCTCTGTAAAAACATAAATTTAAAATCTAAAATGTTAGTTTAATACTTCAACTTTCTTTACTAAAAGATTTACCCTTTACTCTTTAAGTTAAGTTAATTTTAGTTCTTTTATCTTTCTCCCCTTAGAAGAAGGTTGGAAGAGGATTAAAAAAGAAGAAAATCACATCATGTTTATTGTCACCTTTATTGTACCACGCAACCTTTCATACGAAAAGAAACAGAGGAGACCCAAAATCAGTTGGTAGTTCATAGCTTAACAAAAGCTTATCAGGCATTAGTAAACTAAAAAAATCAACATATATTATCTACAAGGTGGTGTGACATTCTGGAGCTAGTTATTTAAAAAAAAATAGCGAATGCTAAAATAATTTTCACCGTGACCTCTTTGTGAATAACTATCACCTAATTTTTTATTACAAAATATTATCAAACAGGGTGTTTTATTATTTTGTCAAAAGACTCTTTGTTGCTTTGTTTACAAACAAATATAAGTAAACAACGCTCATGTAAGTCAACCAATCAAATTTTAGAACACTGATTAAGAGAAAATTAGCAGAAATGTAGACAGCAAAATAAATAGTTAATTCATGTGTTTGCAAGGTAATGCTGGGATATCTTGATAATAGAGCGTTGTTAATCATATAAAACGTCATGATTTCTCAATTAGAAACCAAAAGGGACGCCATGTTGGAGACATAGATGTTGATATATTATGTACTATGTACATACTTAGAAATGAAAAAAGATTATGTATTTATATATTTTAAAAAAAAAATCTTCGATTAGTGCTTGTTTTAACTATTGAAAAAAAAAAAAAAAAAAAAAAAAAAAATGAGCTCCTATTTACCTATAACTAAGGAAGAGATCTCTGTCTAAAGAAAAAACAAAGTTTACCGATTAAATTAGGAAAAAGGTTGATGCGTGTTCTCTTTCTTCTCTTTTGTTCATTATTAAGTTGTATGGTGCAAACATCTTCATCTAAAAGAAAAATATAGCCTATCTTTGGTCTAAATTGATTCAAACATTCATAATAAAATAGATATATATAAATTAAATACCGGGCAACCGTTATTAATAACTCATCTCAATTATGTAGATTTTGAGAGGTTATGAGTCATTTTCTTTTACAATTTTCCTATGAGCAATATCGTAGAACACATAATTGACTGTCGATTGCTATGAAAAACATGCCTGAGGGACATTGTAAATCATCTTCTTTGAGGTCCAAGTCTTCTTCCCAATGGCCTTTCTGGGACAATCCCGCGCGGAGGAGCACTACAATCTCAATCCTCTTTTTGTACTGTGTACTCATGGTGGTGACTAGGACAATGTTTTTCTTAGCAATGGACAGTAAAAAAACATATATAGTTATATATAACAGGCAGCTCCTATTAAAAATGGTTTTAGTTCAGTTAAACTATATGTCTCGTGCCTGTCGTACTCTTAATAAATCCCAAGACGTTTTATTCTGATTATATATCACAGCGTTACCTAGTTAACACAAAAGTTTAGATTGTTAGTTGTCGATGTTTCTGCTTCCTTTCTCATTACCATTGTTATGAGCGTGATATAGTTGGCTTGGTTCAAGAATGATGACACCATGTTATTTATTTTCTACTTTTTCATTTCTTCTGTTTATTCTAATAAGAAGTGCATAATTTAATACCTATGTACATATATCATAATATTAATTCAGAGAGACAATCTTATTGATTATTGGGAATCAAGAAAATGAATGTGAGAGAAGGTAGGTAGAGCTTTAGAAGGTGACGCGAAGGATGAAAGAAAGGAACTTCGAGGGAGGAAGTACGTAGTCTCCTTCATTTTGATTTCAAACATGGAGAGAGATTCATGACCTTAATATCGACATGTAAATTTTTCTATAATAATTACTTTATTCTAAGCGCACTGTATTAAGAGTAATGAGAGCGTGTGTAGAGCTTAAGGCAAAGACGAAAGGGTTTACGCACATACATAACATATACGCATACATATCTCTTTAGCGGCATCCAACATGATGTGTTCCACATCTACAAAGATTAATCGTACGAGAACACTTGCTTCAATCACTCCTTACAGCGCTTGAGTCGTTTTCTCTACCTCTTTCTGGCTCTAATAACTGTATGGAAGATATCACACCAGCAGCCCCATTATGGCCGCAACGGATGATCATTTTCAGCACAATGTGATCCCCATCGGATTTATTGCCTTTTTTACTCCTTTGTCCTACATTCTGGTCGTACTTGGAAACAGCGAACTTGGTTTCTTCAGTGATCTCCCATGGATAATATTTAGTTTGGGCTCTTTTTTTGCATGGAAAATTGTGATATTCTTCTTCATCTGGGCCTATCTCTCCATTTTCCTCTACAACGGTAAACCTTATGCAGGACCACCCATTGTATCCAATGGGTATGTTCCAAAATACGCTGCCAATGGAACTCTTTACTACATAATCAGTTTGATCTCTTTTGGAGCATTTGCTTACTTTATTGATCCAAATCTATGTCTCAATATATATCAAGATTTCGGCTCTATCGTTGCTGTTCTCAACATTACAGCCCTCGTCTTTGTTGGATGGCTTATGCAAAAGGGGATTTCAAACCCAGAAGCGAAAGGGGATCCTGAACAAGATAATTTAGAGGGCTACAGTCTTCAATATCTGTACTATAGAGGTATCGAGCTTCATCCACGAATCTATGGAGTAGATGTCAAACAATTGACAAATTGTCGTATTGGAATGATGGGATGGGCTCTTCTTGTTATTGCATTTACAGTTGCAAACATTCAATTGAATGGATTGCAGCCAGGTCCTTTGGCTCATGCCATTTTGATCTCAATTTATCTCTTTAAATTCTTTTACTGGGAAACTGGATATTTTAATACACTTGACATAACCTTGGACCGTGCTGGGTACTACTTGTGCTGGGGATGTCTTGTTTGGGTTCAAGTAATAAAGGCTTTGATTTTCCTTCCTCCTTTTTCTAAATGATTTTTTCCCTTGTATTTTTCTAGTGTTTCTATACGTTTACAGCATATTATATGGTGAGTCGGCCGGATAAGAGGGATAACTGGTATGAAGCCTTTCCAGTACTTTTCTTTGGAACACTATCAATACTTTTCAACTACATCACCGACAGACAAAAGGAAAAATTCCGTCAATCTAAAGGAAAATGTTTCATTTGGAATCGACCTGCCAAAAAGATTGTAAGTATTTGACTATGGAGTCTATGCACAAGATTTCTGCATATCAAGTAGAACTTTAATGCTATGCATGAGTGAATTTCAAAATATAACGTGAGAGGAATGATCCAATCAGCTCTTGAATTTAAGTATGTAAATTCAAGAGCTTGAGATAGCTTTTACAATATTGAAACGTGGCTATGTAGTATTTAACTGTTTATATAAATAAAAGGTTAAATTAATAATATATATTATGCTATCAGTTGGATAGATCTTCCTCCTTTCTAGTGTAGCTGATGTGTCACAATACCTATGAAGGTACATTATACATATAAGTACAATCGAATTATATTCAGATTTCTATTTTTTAAAACAATGATTTATTGTAATTACTTCTCCACTGATTGTAAATCAGAGTCATTATTTAAATTGATTCCAAGTTTACATAAATACATATTGCACTTTTTTTTTCTCCTTCTCTTCAAGGATGTGGAATATATTGATCACAACGGACTGAAACGACGAAATACTTTACTCACGAGTGGATACTGGGGGATTGTTCGCCATCTCAACTACGTATTTGAACTCTTAACCGCCTTAATTTGGTCCATACCTGCCTATAGAGGAAGTTTCATCTTACCCTTTGCTTACTTCTTCTTTTTGGTCATTCTCTTGGTACATCGAACCATCCGGGATGACGAAAAATGTGAGAAGAAGTACGGTGAGGGATGGAGGAGATATAAGGCTGCTGTGCCATACAAAATGATTCCCTATATTTATTAAATTTGTTCACGAATTATTATTTAATATATCCCATTAATTAAAAGTGTCTATGTTATCAACAACATTCCTTAATATTTAAGTAAGACCAATTTTTTTGTGTCTTTATTAAAGACCTCATGATAAATAAATACTCCAGTAAAATAGACCATATTCATTGAAATAATGCGAAGATTTCATATCCAGGGACGTCCACAGGGGCGGGGAGTCCCCTCAAAATACAAATTTCCAAGAAATTTAGTTTTTGGATTTTAATTTTTTTTCCAAAAACCAGCTAAAAAAAAAATTATATATACATATATAGTTATTCCTGCAGACAATCCTGACATCCCTCATTCTTCAATTTAATGAACGATTTCTTATTATACCGTACACACATCTGCCAAGTTAGGTCACTATGTATGTAAGTTTTCCTAAGAAGTCCTTGAAAAAATTCATGCATTTCATGTGTTAAGAAACTTACTTCTCATACATATATTATACGTACACATATATATTTATTTAACAAAGGAGTGAATGTTATAAAAGAAAGTTAAGCTATACGGAGGGTGTCTAGAGACTATATATACTACATCTGTGATATAATTTCTATTAATAAGTAAAATATCTCATTACCTGGTTAAAAGGTAAAGGATCACTCAAAATTCTTGGGGTCTCCTTATTTAAATTTACCTTTGATAAACAAAGAAGTAATCTCTCTACTTAAGGAATAAATAAAATAAAATATTATTATTTTTTATAAAAAATGAAGGTTTTACATAAACAATCATTTCAATAATAGATAATTAGGGGCTTAAAAAGTACAATTCACTCTGTTTTCTCTAATCTTATCTTTAGTTTAAAAGTTTGATGTTTTCCTACAAAACTGGGGATTCGTACTCCCACTTAAGACTCGCGACTCAAAGTTAAAAGCTTCAGTAAGACTCAAGGCTTGTTGCTAAAACTCAAATATTATCCATTCATTCAAAGTAATTATTTGAGGAAGTTATCTTTTAGAGTATATTATAAAATTTTAATATTTTTCTTGACTGAATCAGAAGAATTGGGGACTTGTGTTCGAGTCACATTTAAGTCTCATTAAACACCAACTTCAAAAAAACTGTAGTTGGTGAACTCGTAGAAAATGCTTCGTGATCATCTTTGGTTATTGTAACCTCATGTCTAGTGATGAAAATCCTGTCTAAATTATACATGTTAAAGAAATAAGAGACCGAAAATCACTATGATACCCCTGACAATTTTAACAGTGTTTTGGAGGAGAGCAGCTTTGCTGTCAATACGTTTACTTAGATCAGCTGTGAGGAGGAAGGAAATTGAAGAAAAAAAACAATGAACCTTGGCTTGAATTTCTCCTATTTCGATCCTCAAGTATACTTAAAGCCCAAGAAGGTTTACAATTATAACTTCCAAGTAAATCTAAAGGATATTCTCCATTTTTCATGGGCACACTAGTTATTACTTTATACTTAGATGTTCAGTCATCAAGAAATAAATAATAATGATAACAGCTGAGGAAAATATAAAAACTTATTTAGATTGTCAACTAGAAAAAACTGCTCCCGCTTTTTAGAGCATGTTTTATACACCTCTAAATGTTCATTAATATCTGCCAAATACCAGAGATATAGAAAGAAAGAAAATGCCACTAGCATCAAGTAAGTAAAGAAATTACTAATAAGTAATCAACACTCATGCCTCAATGATTTTCACTTTGTAATGAGTGTTTCTTAATTAAAGGTTTTGAAAAAACCTTTTGTAATATATATAAATTAGTCATTTAAGTATATGATGGGTTTTTTTTCTAATACCTGAAGCATATAATAAGAATACTTGTAAGCTTTTTTAATAAGTCCTTGACATATTATTAAAACTTTAACATTAAGATTTTTTTTCTTCTTGCAATGATACTTTTAAGCATTTATGATGCGATCGATATATGACTTGAAAGTTATGCATAACGATATACATAGATGCATTAACGAGGTCACAAGGGTATTCCCGTCACATCAACAACTCCTACATGAATGTATTGTTATTTTTGCCAGCTGTGAGTTACTTTACCATTGGTTCTTTTAAGTGTTCCAATCAATGATCTCAGTTAAATATTATTATGTTGTGAATATCATAAATCTTTCTATAAGCCTCCTTTTGGTGTTATCACCCATGGAATTCAAAATGGTCGAACAGATCTGTCTGAAATTTAGGGAGTAGACGTATAAAATGACAAAACATGATGCTATGATATTTTTTTTTTGGGACTTTGAGTTTATTAAGAAGCTGTTTTGAACCGAAATAAAACCCCATTTCATTTCTCTCTTTCTATATCCATCTCCTTCTCTCTATCTCTTCCCTCTCCTCTATTCCTTCTTTCTACATCCCGTCCTCTCCATGTCTCTTTTCTTCTACCTTCATTCTTTGTTTCCATTCCCAACTATTCAGACCTGCAACACAGGTACCTTCTGCTTGTATGAAATACAAACACACTGAAATAGTTGAACAGATGACAAAGAACAGCCTTCCCTCATTAACCAAATAAATTTAGTCAATATTTTTTGGTCCGCCATCGAACTTTCTGTTTCTTATACTATTATGTGTCCCGTGAAGGTTGATTGGTTAAATTCAAATTAGCTCTTGTTAAGCTGTGAATCATTTCTCATGAAGTGGAATAATAACTACATAGTTAAGAATAGTTGGGTAACTATAACTTGGGGTTTTTTTTTGTCTCTCTTTTTATATGCAAGGTTGAGAGATACAATCAATTGAAATAACTTCCGTACACTAATACTATTTTAAACATAGAAGAGTCTCCTATTTATAGAAGTAATTCATTTTCTCTCCCTGAAATCATATAAGAGGCAACTGATATTAAGAATGATCTTTATTAAGTAATGTATCTCTCTCGCCTTCTCCAAGCGCTCTTACGCAAATCCCATCTCTGCAGATAATGTATTCAAGCGTACATGCCGTGTAGTTTTCAAAAGGAGTGTCACACCCATTTGATTAGATTATGATATTTTTTTTATTGATGAGCACTCGACAGGAACATATTAATACTATTGTGTAAGTGAAAGTCTAAAGAAGAATTAAGAGTTATTTATTTAATTTTGTGGGATGAAGAATCAATATTTTGGTTCAAGATTTCTAATGGGTCGGTCTTAAATAAAAAGGGGGTTAAAAAAAAGGGTTTGTAGGCGTAAATTCGACCTTGATAGAATAAAATTAGCTTCGTAGTTATGTAAGATATGATGTCAAGAGAAAAAAAATCATGCATCTCACTATTAATTTATGCATATTGGTATATATCCTCAATGCAAATAAATGAGATAAAAAGTTTGACGTCATACCTGTTTGTGTTCCCTGATATAAAAAAAAACTATACAAATTGCAACTCAAAGGATTTTTGAAGAAGGAATAAAGTTAAATAATGTTGTGGTTTTTTACGACTGGAACGTTTTTCTTTATTTTGTCTTTAAGGGATGTATTTCTGTTCCACTGGACTTTTAACAATAGAATGCATACATTGTATATGTATTGTGATAGAATTTCTCATTTTACCGTTATTCTGAGTAACTTTTTTTAATGGCAAAATATTTGTAGATTGTACACAAAAATAATTTGTAATTTAATTCTAACCGATTGAGAGTTTGAAATAGGTATCTACAAGTGTGTGGGTTTGGTTTGAAAATCCTAGACTGGTCTGACACCCTTACGATTTTTAGTGGACATAACTAATTTAGTCATTTAAAGAGAATTCAGGCTCAAGGAAAATATCGTTCTGGATCAGTCTCACTTAAATTTCAGGTCTACAAAGTGGACACAAAGTAAGCAGTAACATTACTAAATAACGAAAAATGTGATTTTTATTGAATCAAGAAAATAAAAGTCAAAACCAATTTGGGGTAAATTTAAATAAAATTTTATTTTATATGTTTTCCTTCTCAACTAATAACCTCCTCAACATGCCGGGGAACAGATTGGCAGTCCTTGACGCTCAAGGCTGCGTCTATGGCGTACCATACTGTCATGATGGCATCTCGGAGCGAATCACAGTTCAGATAAGAGGTGCAGCAGACATTCTTCTCCACGATACCCAAAACTACAAAGTTCAGGATGAAGAGCTGGAGGAGGGCCCCGTAGAGGGGGTCCAGGAGTCAGCATTATTGTTGCTGCCGAAGTTTGGGGTTTTCTAGGATGTATGGAGCTGTAATGGACTTCTTGAGATTTTAGGAAGTCCGAATGGAGATGCTTGAGGTCTGAGCACTAGCACAAGCGCGGAGGAGATCGCACACATGTCTTTTTTGTTGGTGATCCGACCTTTTTGCACTTAGAGACATGGTGATAAAAGAAAAACTTGTCTATTTTTGCAACAGATGTTGTTCAGTTTTGTAATAAAAAATAACGGCATAAAATCTTAATTAAATGATACTGTACGTTTGGAGGTCCCACCTGTAGATTGATTCTATAAATGAATTTATGAACGTCGGCCGTGTTTCAAAATTGTGAACATCGATCTACTGTAACGTCATATGAAGTTGGATATGTTCCTTAAATATTATTTAAAAAACTCAAATATCAGATTGGGGAGAAAATCGGTCCATAGATTGAGAGCGAAAAAAAGATCTCCACGTTTTGAAAACGATTAAGTTTCGCTCTACAGTCAGAGATCATAGTCTGGGCCAAAGGATTGCTCTAGAAAAGCTTACATAGGACCGAATCTAAACAAAAAAAAATCGGTCTTGGACCGAGTCTCACCAATAGGGCCTACATATGGATGTCATAGGTTTTTGTATTATTGTGAGTATGAATGACTATGGTACAGTTTACCTGGAGAGGAAAAATGCACTGATTTTGATTTTCATCTTGTCGCATGTATATAGAACAAAGAGAGAGAGAGAAAGAAGGTCAAAGAAAGTCCAGAAATGTGAGCGTTCTCCCACACGCATAACTGACTAATTATACTATTAAACTAAATATGTGATACGTATACATAGAAACAAGCTTGAACTAAAATCAAGAATCGAAGAAAATCCCATTTTTTTTACTTCATGTACGATTACACATACAGCCCAATATTTCATAGACATATTTGAGTAAAGTATAGGCTTTTTATTCAAATTTGTAGGATGAGTTAATATGCCAAAAAAATTTAACTCTAATTTAAAACTTTTATTTTATATAAGAAACTTTTACGGTTCCCAATACGGCTCTTTTAAATAAAATAAGTCAATTTCTCATTATTTTACTTTAAGGATCAAATTTGCCTATGGTAATTAGTGCAATTTGCAGCCTACCCAAAGGCTTAATAATAATAATTTGTTTATAGAAATGGACAATAATTATTCGCAAAGAATACAAATGTCATTTGCACTCAATTTTGAGAAAAATCATTCTTTCATCGTGTTTTATTTTGACGGGTCACATATTTTGTTAGAAAATAAACACATTTTTTTTTGTTATTATACTAGGCCCTAGTTATTTGATAGCCAAAAAGAGAACACTTTGTCCGATTATTGTAGATTTTAGAGGAGTGCAAATGATATATATATTTATTTTTTTTGAAAATCAATGAACGTAATCCATTATTGACCAGTGATTGTAAATTGATATCAACATATCAATTGGAGGACTTCCTGGATTTGTAATACACTCTCTAATAGAATATATATGAATAGTATTTATGAAGCTAAATGTAAACAAATTCACAAATTTAAAAAACCAAATACCAGAGCTGCAGAGTCAAAGTAGATGCCATTTTTGATGGAGTCGGAAAATTTGCACCAACTTAGACTCCGACTACAAAAATGCAGGCTTGTGAGCGATCAGGAAAAAAATTGCGATCAGAAATTGACTCAATATCAGGGTCCTTTGCTATCAGCCAACCGATCAATTTAATTACGGTCATATATAATTTATTTAAACATATAACTAAGCCTTTATATTTCCACAAATATATATATATATAAATTTACCTTTTCAACTTAAAGAAACGATTTATACACCTTTTCAAATGTATTTTTTTACAATGTTTTACTATATTTAAAAAAAACTAAAATATAGTCTGCCGGCAAATAATAAAATATTTACATAAATCATTTTGTCATCTCTCAGCCTTTGTTTAGCCTTGGAGAACAAACGATGACAGCTGGTACTACTGGGAAGCACAAGACTGTGAACCCTACTTAGAAATAGTTCTTCTATAAATGGTAATTTTAAGTTAATCTATTTCCATAAGCCCTTCCCCCTCTCTTTAGTAATTGCAGGGTAAAAAATTCCTATTTATAAATACCGGCCAAAATCAGTTCCCACCACATATGTGAGGATTGAGACCAAGTCAAGACTGAGGTTATAAAGTTCGAGACGAAAATCAAGACCAAGACATATACAACATTCAAAATATTGGAATTGAAGTCGGACATTATATTTACTGATTAAAAACCTTTTATATATATTATGTTTAAAAAAAAAGATTACCTCTCTTACAAAAATTAAATGTTGTGAGTCAAAACTTCATAAAGGGTAGATTCCTTTTTTTACAAAGATAAAATATTTTGGATCTACAGTGTGTCCTCATAAATCGTAAAAGATTTTTCCCAAGCTCAACTTTATGGAGATTTTCAAAAAGTAGAATTATTAAGACAAAGATACTTTATTAAACAATTAAATCTTTTAAGTGTTCAGTGTGGCCTTGATCTTAGGCCTTGAATGTCTTCTTCGCGTATTCCTCCTAGATGTGAGGTCACTCCTTCTCCACAGCAGCCTTCAAGGCCCCACATTCATATTGGAGGTGCCACAGGCTTTCCTCTTTATGCACCCCAGATCCCATAGTCCAGATGATTGCAGTTTGGGGATGAAGGAGGCCACATAGATAAAGGGGCACAAATTCGCCATTTTGTCTTCACACCACTTTTTTTAGAAATGTGCCTCTTTGATTGATGAGTCACATGGCCCTAGGGGTATCTAATCTTTGTCACTATGTAAGCTGTCGCTTTTTATGATACCAAAGATGACGTCACTTTATCATTTCCCCTTATGCCATATACAAATGTTTCTTCTTTTTACAAAATGGTTAATTTAGTTCATTAGGTGAATTCATGGAGGACACGTGGTTAGTTATGGAGTGATATTCAAAACTCCTAGTGGACAAAAAAAAGTATCACTACGAATTCAAATATTGATCACGTGGTCTTTGTGTAGACACATGGACTATAGCTTTGGATAACACTAATACAATTCTGATATTTAATGAATTTATAAACAGGGTGTATAAAAAAGACAAGTTCGAAAAAAAGATCCGATGACCAAGGTTATTATTTAGAACCAGTGTATGTATACTTTTGGCTGATAATACAAATATTAACAAAAAAAAGCCATTTTCTACTCAAATAGAAGTAAACATGCTATTACTGAAGTATATATTTGTTGAAAAGCGTGTGAAGGGGTTGTTAGAAGAATTTAATTTACTTTTATTTGTGTGTTTTATTTACATACATTCTACAAATATATTTGTTGCTATTTTTCTAAAACCATCTGATTCATATGGAAATGAATATTATTATTACAACGATACATTATTTATATCATTCAAAAAAAGGAGTGAAAGTTAGGGATATTGCTTGACACGGCGTTCTCTCGCTCACACAAGAATACCCCATGTATTTTGTTGTCAGCTGTCGATTCCTTGATACGTCATCATAGCTATTTCATAATGTATTCTTTTTGATAACACAAAGTAATAAATTATTCTATAGTTATACTCCGTTTCCAAAAGGACAGGAATACAATTTCTTGTTGATCCCTCGTCGTTTATATAATATTGGCCATTTTATTATTTCTATGAATTTTTTTAAGCTATTTCTTCATAAAAATAATATTATAACTAATCATAACTACTCCTTTATCAAATATTACTAAGTAATATTACAATACAGTATCGAATAAAATACTATGTAGATTTTAATAATATGTTATTTATTTCAAAAATGGCGAAGAAATAATATGATAGTAATAATCTGGGAGTATATAAAATATAAATACCGATTGGTACGACTGATTATTTGGCTAAACACCAGAGGATTTTGGGCCCTGATTCTTTTTGTTTTTGGATGAAAGGTTACGTGATGCCATAAAGATAACGACGTGAGTATGGATCAGTTCTTTAAAAAAACAAAATGTTGTAGGTTTTCCTGTCAGCTGTTTTAATTGATTTTCATAAGTTGACTCCATAGTGAGAAAATACCTAGAGGGACGAAACTGAGCAATAGCAAGATAAAATATTTTTCCTCAAAATAAAATTCAAAAAATTATAATATTTGCCATCAACCTAAGTGATTCAGTCTTTTATGAAATATAAGCCTGCCAAATATAAGTTATAACCCTTACTTATAGAGCTGATTAGGTTGGAAATTTTACAAGCTTTCCAGAATACATTATATACATTTTTTAGGGAGCAAAGATTCTTTTGAATATGATTGTCCCATTCGTATGAAGAGTCACGACTCTCGTAACTTTTTAATACACCTAATAATCCCTTTTTATATGCTGGTATAGAATGGCCAAAATATATATCTTACTATTTCGTTCATAATATGTTTTTGTTGCTACCTTCATTAAGTTTATATTTGGGATTGGTAGCTATTATTTATTTAATAATGTTAAAGACTTTGGTAAATTAAGATTAATATCTATAACGACATACCATACAAATTACATTTTAAAGGCAAGCTTGTTTTGTTCACAAAATGAGAAATCGAATAAAAATATATATATTTTATCATGTGCATTCAAGCTTAATCAAAATATTTATAAACTATGTTCAATATAATGTGTATGTTTATTGAGAAAAATGAATGATTGTGCGCCTAATTGGCAAGTCAAAAATGAAAATTCATTTCAGATTATCATAAAGAGAAATTGATAATAATTATCAATGAAAATCTCGCCAAGGAGCACTATTGGTAATATTAATAATTTTTATTCCTGATTAATAGTAGCTCGTATGACGTAACTTTTGTCATAATGCTACAGAAATCCATGGACAAAGTAAGTAAGTACCATAGAAATCTTTGTGTTCTTATAACTATTGCGTAGTTCTTTTTATTTTCATTTTTTGTTAGGCCCCTTCATAAAACAATATTGATTTTGAGAACTTAGTACACTTACTACTTAGTCTTTAAGTATTATATTGTCCTGATAAGATTAAGAGAGCTATGTATATGCAAAATAATTATCTCTAAGTAATGGTGAAAATTCAGTATTATAAAAAAATATATTATTTCATACTCTTTTGCGGTACATTTCAACAGAGTTTTTTACGCAACCTTTCCTTACATATTATTTACTTGGTAACATAACTTTGATATACATTTTATGTCATGTGTAACTAGGAAATGACACTTTGAGGCACTAATTTTTTTTTGTTTCATGGTGAAAAAAATACCATAGGTTTATACTAGTTTAATTTGATGTTACGTCAAACAATTAAGTTTTTTGTAAGTTGTGCTGTAATTCATTCGATGGAGTTGGTTGAGTCATCATGCTTTTTGTCAAGTCATGTTTTGAATCACTCAATATCTCCATTATGAACATAGTGTGTTATTAATAAAGGAATACCTTGAAATACGATCGCCTCTACGTTTGAGGTCTTTTAGATAAGAAGTGGACTCTAAGCAAAAATTTCCTTTAACATACTAGTTTTTATTGAACTTTTCCTAAGAAGTCTTGAATTGTGATAAAACACAATTTTTTTAAATGAAAATCTCACAGAGTACACCCATACGGTTCTAGAACATTGTAACAAAAATATTATTGATTAATACCATATTGCCGAACAAACACTTCCAAAAAAAAAGTAATGAGTAATAGATTTACAAAAAAATCCACTATTTTACCAATAGATGGCTTCAGTATTCAGTATATTTCGCGTTGTATAAGTTCGATCGGTTTACGCTACATTATGTTAGAAAGTTAAAATTTTGTAACATAAAACTTCATAAACTTTAGTTTTGTGATTGATTTGTCAATATGGACACCGTCAAAGGGAAAGTACGTCAAATTGTACGATTTTTCTTCGATAAATGATCAAATGAAAGCCAGTTGGATGAAAATATGAGTTGGGGTTATGGTAACATCCAATCACGTGCAATTTTGGTTTCGTTGATTCTGTTCCAGGAATTTTGAAGTCAATGATGTACCACGCTCCATAAGACCAATTGTCGAAAATGTGTATAAAATAATAGAAATCATAGAGTCTAACCGGCGTAAGCACGTATACTTGATGATGATTCATGCCGCCATATTACTTATATAATTATCTATTATACTACTTCAATGACAAACACTTATTGATAATTACAGAGTTGGAAAGGATAGATAAGTATCGATCAGGACTTGGTCAGATACATAGAAGCTCCAACACATTGTGATATTGATCAATTTGTATAGCCCATTTAATCATAATTATACATAGATAGATGGAATCCTTATATTATGTTAAAAAAAATCTCTTTCTAATTTATTTATTGGGTGGTTATCATGATTTGTGTTACAGTAGCTTTAACAGCACCACTTTCCTCAGCATCAAGGCCCCTATTTTTAATCCTATAATACAACCCACCCACAGGTTGTGCAAAATAACTGCAGGTTCAAGCGATGGATGATTACCCACGGTTTCAACCAAATTTTAAGCATCCTTACAGTTAAATGAATGAATTATTAACTAATGAACCCTTAATGACTGCAATTCGAGGCAATTGATTAAACATTTTATTTTCAAAAATTGCAGTAACATGATTAGTAATTTTATTCACATAGTATTGCAATATGAATCATCATTAAATGTATATATGATTAATCCTGGCAAAATGGCATTTGACAAAGCGCAGGGATGGTATTTTGTAATAACTTTATGAACATCAGCTGCCGGTTATATGATTTAAGGTGGGGGAGAGAGAAAGTTGATAATTAGTATAAAAAAAGGACCTTCTACATTTAAAATAGCATTATTATAGGGAAAAAATTACATTTATCTTTAAATATATAATGATTATTATTTTATTATGAATTTTTTTAAATACATCAAAGATGCGGAAATTCTTCTTCTTTTATTAAAGAGAGAGAGAAATGTTATCTCCATGAAGATCTGTTAAATCAGCAGCGATTTACAAACTTTTCATTACTGAAAGCCCCTAGGATTATTTATTTAAGGAACATCTAATTTGGGTAGAATATTTAGGCCTAGGAATTTTTTATTGAAATTTTTATTTGAAATTTCTGGAAATTTTAGATTATTTGAGGAACTTTATTTTACAAAAGACATTTTTGATTATTTTGATAATATTGAGGAGACCTAGACGATGCACTGCGGAGCCATGGCATGGAATAACTGTTAAAGTATTAAAAAAAAAGAAAACCAACCGTTTTTCCTTTTTTTAACCACTAAACTGTGATTTTTCTCTACAAACATCATATACGTACATCTCAGCTAAGGAGAATGCAATGCCAGATCTCAGCTGTAATTGTAAAAGGCAATTCATTTAATATTTTACCATTTGGGAAACCCCACGAACATTAACTTAATTCATAACACAATATTATAAAAATTAGTATAAATTTACTTTAGTTAATTTAAAGGCTCCAACAGTTTAATTTGTTTAAAAATAACGTGATAAATTGCTCTGACTTACGAAGTTTCTGACTAATGAGCTTGCTTCAGTAACGAATTAAGCTCGTATACTAAGGTATGACTGTAGTTTTCCTTTAGAAATATAAAGTTTTTGCATGAATCAAAGAAGGTATAATAATAATTAGTAGAACATTGTAGGGCGTGATTACTGTTAAGGTTGAGTGGTTTTCCTATTTTCGTATACAGAGAGTGATTAAGGGACTTATGCAGTACATTTATGTATATGCTTGACTCACTTAAACAATGACAAAGTTTAACGAACATATAATGTATATAATTATATTTTATTGCACTATGTATGTTTCTACTTTTTCCAGATTTATGTGTCTACACTCAACAACAACAAGCGAGGAACAAATATGTATAATTGAAGTAAATTATAACCAAAGAAGCAAAAAATTTGACTTTTAAATTAATATGTACAATGTAGTATTACGAGAGGGGGGGGGGTGAAAAGTTTCCGACCTCAACGTGAAGATGGCAGCAGCACTCGTAAATAAAAGCTAGTCACATCTAAAGGACTGTAGGCAAAGATTGGAAACTCAAGGCAAGGAAAGTAGGATTTAGATTATCTTAAAGTTATAAGCTGCTACGGGTTCCTCCAGAACCACACCCAGTTGGAACAGGTCGTCTCCTTCCTAGTGAAAAGAGAAGAATAAGGGCTACTTTGTCTTATGATTTAATTGTTTATTTTCCCCTTACCGGCTATTTTCCTAGAGTCCTTTAGCCACATCTATCTAGCATCTGTTGACAGTTACTTACCAAAGTTTTAGCCATTTTTGAAGCTCAGATGTTATGTAACAGTCGTTTGGATTAGTTCATGCGTGTGTTTTTGTCAAAAATTGAAAAAAATCGAGGTTCGAGCAGTCATTAAATTATTTTTTTGAAAGTGTAACTTTTAAATAGATTCAAACAATATAAAGTTACCATTTGACGCCTCTCAGTGAAACCAACTCGGAGTAATTGATCCAAAAATAAAAAGATCTCGTGAACAACTATTTTGCTGAGAAAAATACAAGGAGTACTATTTGATCGGGTTACTGAGATGGGAACATCACTGAGAGAGTGAGTTACAAAGAGACTATGTTGAAAAATAAATTTAAAAAATCAGCATAAATGTTTTATATGTATCTCTGTTGGGGGTGGAAACTTTTCACTCTTTATGGAGGGGAGTACCCATAACACTTTTCAAATCATTTCTTAGCTTGAAAGGTATATTTTCCTATCAAGAAGCAGTCTAAAATTAAAACACTAAATTGTTTTTGATCCATTGCTCTGAAAATAACAAAAGTAACGTCACTCTTAGCCCAATAACTCACAAACTAAATAAGAGATTGTCATGAAATTTTGACAGCTGTCTTTCGAAGATTGGAACTATCTGAAAATGAGGTGAATTAAAAAAGAATATATTGCCATCTATGTGTGAAGGCCGGGAATTTTCAAACATTGTGTTACATTTCGGTAGTTTTTTTACTTACGAAAGATAATAGGAATTTCTTTGTCAAGTAAAGTTTATAATCACTCAATATCTCCATCATGAACTCATACAGTAATGCCTGTAAATACGATTACCTCAATGATCCAAATTTAATTGATTTAAAAAGATTTATGTTTATAATAAGGCGATCTGTGATTAGAAGTTAGACCTGAAAGGGATACTCTGCAATATGAAGTTGTTAGCAAATTCTTTCACCAGACACAATTCCATTATTGATTACTTAGATCAAAATAACGGTTTTTCTTGCAAGATGAGTCTTTGTCTTCAAACACATGATTTGTCTCTTTTTAACATGAATTACTACAATTGTTATCAAATGGAAGAATTTCATTAATTTTTGAAAAAAACTCAAAAAATTAAAATTTTATGCTAAAATTTTCAAAAATAAACCGCTATTCCCAAAAAATTAATTTTTTAAGAAAAAAATTCAGGAATCCAGTTATTTTCAAAAAAATTAGTGTTTTGAAATTTTTTTTACAAATATGAAATATTTTAATGAAAATTTCCAAAATTTAATCTCAAATATTTAATTTTTCGAAGAAAATTTTCAAATATGTAATTTTTTATAGAAAAATTTCAAAAAACCAAAGCTATTCAAAGTGAATTAATTTTTTGGAAAAAAAATTCAAAAATATATAGCTATTTACATATAACCTAACTTCTTGGAAAAATATTTTACAAATTAATTTTCAAATATAAAATGTTTTGAAGAATATATCCAAAGTTAAATTTCAAATATATAATTTTTCGAAGATAATTTTCAAATATATAATTTTTTTGAGATAAATTTAAAAAAACTATGCTCATTTAAAGTTAATTAAATTTTTGAAAAAAATTTGAAAAATCCAATTATTTTCAAAAAATTAATTTTTTGAATTTTTTAAAAAATATAAAATATTTTAATGAAAATTTCCAAAATTTAAATTCAAATATTTAATTTTTATAAGAAAATTTTCAAATATGTAAAATTTTAATAAAGCAAAGCTTTTCAAAGTTAATTGATTTTTTTGAAAAAATTTCAAAAATATACAGTTATTTTGAAAAAACTTAATTTGTTGGAAAAAAAAAATTCAAATTAATTTTCAAATATATAATTTTTCGAAGAAAATATCCAAAATTTAATTTCAAATATATTGTTTTTTGAAGATAATTTTCAAATATTACATTTTTTGGAGAAAAATTTCGAAAAACCATACGTATTGAAAGTAAATTAATTTTTTGAAAAACAAAATTAGTTAAAATTTAAATTTATAGCACCTCCAGCCCACCCCTTCCGGACGTCCCGGAGTTATTTATGATTTATTTTCAAGGCTTTATAGAGGAGTTTCCGTAAGTGGTGTCTATCCATATATTAAGCAATTTATAATCTGTCTTATCTTTAGATTGAGTTGAAAACAAAATCTGTAACAACTTGTACCGTTTCTCTTATTTCAGTTTGAAGGGGAAATTATAACTTATTATATGTTTATATTCCTCACATACATTGTAGAACAGAAAAACAGTACTCTTTTCTATACTTCTAATTCATTAATCATAGAATTTCCTTTCTCTAAAGACGACGGATGAGGGGATTATATGTATCTATAGAGGAGAAATGAAGGAATTTTCTTCATTTCTGAGAAACATCCCCCTTCCTATTTATAGATAGTGCATACATGAAAAACAAAATGGTGTATCTTCAGATTGCACCTTGTTTAACAAAATAAATCTCTGTACGGCGGATCACGCATCTGTGGTAACAGTAATAGTGGTTTAATGGAGGTGCAAGATATGGTGGTAGTGGAGGTACTCCAAGGACAGAGATCGCCGTTGGCGAATTTTAAGTACAAAAGACTAGGGATATTTATAATTGGACTTTTTCCCTGTTATCCTATTCCTCCAAGTCCTGTATTCAATTACTGGAACATTGAATGTTTGAGAAATTGTTATTAAAGCATTTTTTGCCTCAAACTTTTCATTTTTGATATTTTTCCCCTATGTGTTAAAAAAGGTGGAAAGAAATTTATTTATTTTTTTCTAATTAATATTATTCTTGTAATATTTTTGTATCTATTACATTGTGTAATCTAGTTTTAATTATCAAGTTCAAAAAGAAAGAATATATATAGAAATAAATATTTCTTCGTTACTTATCCATTTTCAAAAATGTATTTAATAAATTATAATATAAAAAAAATAAAGAAGAAGAGTAAAAATGGAGTACTTGAGATTTTAACAGAATATTTTACAAGTGGTACATAACTCAGGGGTGTCTGCAGGAGGTGGACTGGAGGGGATGTAGCTCCAGTCCAAAAAATTTAGGAATTTAGTTATTTTTAGTAAATCCGTTCTCCATGTATATTTATAGTAGAAATGTTCAACTCCGGGGCACTAAATTTAAACTACCATGTATTTATGAATCTGTACGCAATTGCCCTGGACTTTAATATGATTATATTTATATCATCTTTTTTGTTATATTAATATGAAGGAACCGAATTTAAAAAAATGATTCCTGCTAGTAAGGGGGTACTTGGGTTAAACAAATATTTTACAAGTGGTACATCACTAAAAAAAGTTTGAGAATCCCTGATAAATAATATAATATATTAAATTATCACTATCATTAATCATATGATTTAGTTCTAAGGATCTTTTTGAAAAGTAAGGCTTGTGATATATGTATGTCAATGATGTACTAATTACGCTACAGATATACAAAACTATATTTTAAAATAAAAAGCAAGCTTAATAGAAATACAATGTTATCCCATTATGTAATCATACTTCCCAGGATTTTCAATTTGATGTACCATACCAACTTCGGGGCAAGACAGACAGATTTTGACGGCATAGAGTATAACAGCTGTACTCGAACAGTAACAGTCAAGGAAGACGATATATAGCTATTGTTAGTGAAAGTTATTCCGTTTGACGTCACTATTAAAAAGTGTGGTGGGAGGCAAGTAACAGTCGGAAAAGTGTTATGGTATAACGTGGTATAAATGGTATAATTGTATGGTAAAAAGTAGATTTTTGTTAGGGTTAATTTCGGATCCTATATTCCTCCCATCTGTGAGATTAGAAATAAAAAAAGGGGGGCTAAAAAAATAAAATATGTAAAGAAAGATTTCAATTTGGTGTTTAATTTTTGTACGGAGTGGGAACCAAAACTTAACTTACCGTAGCATGACTAAATTTACAGAACCATAATAAATATTTTACTCTTTGCAAACATTTATGGAAAAACTCAGGAGGACAGACTATAATTACAAAGCTAAGGTAATTAGATCCTAGAGTATCTCCAAAACCCTACATTTCAGCAACATTTATTATTCCATTAGCTGTCAATTTCCCTTTATTTGCACCGAAACATACAGAAAACTATCTTGATGATCAATAAACCTTTTATCTGCAGCCCACGATTTGTAAATATCTAGATTTCTTTTTTTTTTTTTTGAATAAAGATAAGAAAATAATCATTTACTAATATTCTTGCATACTTTTTTTTTCTTTTTTTCTTTGGGGTTTTAAATAAGCTACGTCTGGGAATTTGTTGAAAATTCCACTGGCGGCCCTGCTTGCATTATATATAGATGTAACTTTAAGTATGAAACAAGGCCTTACATATATATTTTGGTCCACTCTGTTTTGTAATTTTCGATCGTTGTTGCCTGCTCCTTAAAAGTATATAATGCATTATTTATAGGACAATAATGGATGTATTTATGTCGCAAATACGCCTATTTACTTTGTTAATAAAGAGATGCACAGCAAGCATTCTGATTAATTCCCCTCTCCCTTCCAATCAAGTTGATTAGAACCCTCTTTAGAAACAACCATTCAATTAGCAGCATTTGCAAAGGAGCTGATGCATGAGGTATAGTACTCTCAGACAGTAGTTTTTCCTCTATATTTACAAACAAAAAGACAAGTGTTGTCTCAGACAGAACTAGCTTTCTATCTCCCTCTAAAATCTAACGGACCAATATGATATTTGTATATGTGTATAAAATGATGTAGATAGAATTGTTATTGACAGAAAAACTGAAGTGAGTATTCGAAATATGCACTAAAGAACTTTCCTTCGGCAAAATGAGACATCATTTTTCAACAGGATTTTTTGAATGACTCAATCTCTCTTCCTCCCTTTGTTTACATACACCAATGTCCTTCTCCCCCCTAAGGGAAGGTCGTTTTTATTAGTCATAAAAAAGCAAGTTATATATACAGGGTGGGAATTTTAAATCTTGAAAATTTAAGGCTATTGCAATTATTTTCCCATAATTAATTTTCGCAAATCTTTTGCTTTTACATGAAGAGGTCCATGGTGAAGTGAATCCTTCGAACCAATAAACTCCAGCCTTAACCACAGCCTCCAACCTTGTCCTGAACCTGATACAACCCTTACTGAAGAACTACTTGTCTATGTTGCCCACAACCTAGAGATTGGAAGCCCACAATGAGTCAACATTCTTATGTGCACGTTTATTGGACTATCGCTCAAGACCCCCACCTCAAGGGGATCAGATTTGGCGAGCTAGGAGGCTGTTTTTCCTGCAAAGGAAATGCAATATACATTTAACAAAGTCTGAAGTGCTTTTTTTGCTCTCAAAGCGATCATAAGTCTTCCTCAAAAGTGTTCCCAAACAATTAGACCCCTTGAAAGCCTTTGTAACATAGTAAACAGTTAATTTGGAGCGTTTCATGAGCTCAATAACCTTATTGGTCATCCGCCAGGCACGGAAGCATACAAAAATGACTGCCTGGCGTTTGTATTCGGAGGGTAGCTCAAGGATTTTGTATTTTTTCTTCTACAGTTTTGTCAACTAAATCTTAAAGATGTTGTTTTTCCCCGAGGGAAATCCGGCTCTAATGTCCCTATTGGGACAAAACGCACCAATTTAATATTCTAGTATGACACTGTAGTTTTTAACATCAATTTAAACTCTCTAACATAATTATAAAAGGATTTATTTGGATCCTCGGCCGTGCACTTGGCACAGAGACACACAATAATGGTTGTAGGGGGTTCGTATTCGGAGGATATCTCAAAATGTTTGTATTTTTTCTTAAACAATTTTGTCTGATAAATCTGATGAACACACTTTCATAAACAGAGATCTTAGGGTTGCCAAACTTGTTCCAGATTCAAAATCACCACCCTGTATTATATATGTATATGTTGCTCACATTTATACCTAATATAATGGTAGTTGGATCTCCATTTTGGATTTTAATATGAAAGCCTTTTACTAGTGTAAGAGGGGAGAAGGAGGAAGAGAGGGAGAGAGGGGTGTGAAAGGCTGCCAAGAGCTAACACATTTGTTGATAAGCAAGCACACATACATATTTCATACAGTCTAAATACATAATACATAAAATCATCAAATTCGAATATAACCAATTAGAATGAAGCTGTCTTGTTTAATGGGCAATTTGATTGGTGGCTATGTTTACAGAGGGGATTATTGTATGGTAACAAGGAGCTGTGAAGAAGAGGGTCTACAAATGCTATTATGAATGGAATAATAGTTAATTAATTATTCAAATATTAGTAATAAACACATATTAAAGCAAAAGTCAATACCACAGCTAATGATATTTGGGCTTAAGTCAATTTTGGTCCTCACTTGAAACCACAAATTCGTTGTTTCTTCACAAAATACATTGTTTTTTTGTTTTTTTTTGTCTAACAATAATGTAATTAATTATTAATATAAGTCAACAACAACCAAAGGTTTATTACGTATCTTAATTACTTTTATTTTGGGATAAGGAATGTTTCTAAGTCTAAAGCTTGGAGTCTAATTCAAATCAAGCCCGAATTGCAAATATTATTTATTAGATTATTTCTAAGGATTTTTCATTTATATTTATTCAATATTTTTCTTTGTGTACAGAGTAGGGACCCAAAACTTGCATTTAATTACGATTTCTTCCCTGTTATGTTTAATTATGATATTTCATTACGCAACCAAATGATAGTTGAAATAAAAATAAATGAATTTTGGTTGTATCCCACCATTACAACAGCAGGATAAATATTTATTTTTATAATCCTTAGCTATTCACAAAAAATTTCAAAATTACATAGCTCTTCACAAAAAATTATAAAATCTATAGCTATACATATAAAATTAATTTTTTGATTTCTTTTTTAAATCAAGTTTTTTTGCAAAAAAAGTTAAAAAAACCCGCACTTAAAAAAAATTTTATATAAAAAAAACTCATAGCTATTAAGAAAAAAAATTTAATTTCTTCTCTGCTCCATAATTTTGCCGAATGACAATTTTTTAACAAAATAAATCTTTCAAAAATACATCTAAATATAATATTTAAACATGTAACAAAATAATAAACATTAATAAAAATTACATATTTTGTAATTTTTACAAAACTGTCAATTCTATTTTTTATTAATTAAGCTTTGATTGTGACAAAATGAACTTGCCTTTTTTATGTAAGATCTATTTTTTTTTTTTAAGAAATTTAAAGTTTTTTTGTGCGTATTGACAAAAAATTGATTTTTGACAAAGTTTCAACCTTCATTTTCCATTTTTCAAACTTATCAATTATTTAAAAAATCATATAAAATTCGGTCTAGACCGATTCTGTACATGAATTGTTGATGAAGTCTGTTAAGTTTCATAATTGTAAACATAGATCTGTAATGGCGTCATATGTTTTGTATAAAAATATGTTGCACAAATGATATTTTTACAACACATTAATCAAAAATGCGTAGAAAATCTGTCCATAGGTTGTGAGACTAAAAAAATGGTCTATTTATGAGACCAAAAAATCAATCCACTGTATAAAAATGATATCATTAGGATTTTATAACAAATCTTAACACTTAACACATTTAGATAAAGACTCTGAATGCTGTAAAATACATACTTCATATAATGAATAAATAAGAATCAAAAAAGGATTTTATCTCCAAGTTGTTGCTGATAAATAAACTTACATAGTATGAAACGACATCAAGGTTGATTTATGCTGTTGCGCGTTTCGTTTTCCCCCTCTTTTCTGAAAAGGTCATTATTTCCAGCAACAAATATGTATACATAGGATGAAAAAATTTTATTTCAATTTTTGATGTTCCCTTGAAAAATTATACACTTATTTGATATCTTGATATTCATTTGCATTTAAAAAAATTTAAAATGTTGCTACATTATACTTAAATATTACATATTTGGCTCGTCAACACAAAATTAAGCTAGAGTTATAATTCTCAAATGGAGTGAGGATTACTTTTGTACACTTAAACGAATTATCGTCAATTTCTATTTACAAATTATTCTTATTAACTCTTTGAGTATGCCACAAATATCACTTAAATAAAACACAAATTGATCGTCACAATAATAGAAAAACAATGGATGGATTTTATTTGGATGATCATATTGGGCCCAATATATAAATCAAATAAAAGTTTTAAACTATAGCTAACGTTCTTGGGTATTTGAACTCATTCCAGAAATTTGGATAAGAAGCTTATTATAGACTTAAATTTGTAGAATGTAGACAAACTTTACATCTCCATCAATAACGTTATAGTTAGACGGTCTTTCTTTGTAAGCTGCTGATCTAAAATAATATTAATTGAACTCGCATCATATTATATTGACGACAAGAAGTAAAGTTTTATACACCAAGATATTCCAAACTAAATAATGTAGATTTATGGGATGTAGATTTGACAAATAAAGTTATCGAATATTTCCTTTTCACAGCATCCATCAAATATGGATGATTATGAATAATAGTTCATTAATATGAACTAGAAATACATATGAGCATCATTATCAAAGGAGCAAAGTTAATTGCTGCATTTACAGAAAAATGCGGATGTAGAATAATTATGTATGTATTAAGCACTCGTACATACAATCACAAAGGAGTTTGTGTTACAACAATGACCACATATTCTATATGGTAATATGATGTGGTCATATTAGACATCAATAAGAAGGGAACAACTGCTCATTGGTCATTCAACCTCACACGAAACGTATTTAATTACGTTTAATAATTTATATTATGTATAAATAATTACAAATCTTTCGAAAAATACAGAAGAGATGGGTCTCATACCTGAAAAAAAAGTAGATATATCTTTATTTATTGACGGATACTCGTTTTTAAAAGGGGGTACTTTTCATACCGTGTGGTCTATTGAAATCTGAACAACTAACTAATTTAATAATTAATTAATGTTGAGGGATTGAAATTAATTCATATTAAATACAAAATAAAACAAATCTAAACTCTCTAACTTACGTATAAGACGAGAAAATGAACTTGAACGTGATTGATCAATTTACATTCCCACACTCCTTGAAGCTGAGCGTCGCCGATACTACTGTCTACTCCTTCACCGAGACTACTGTCTACTCTGTCACCAAGACAGAAACGTTGGAGATGAAGAAAGGCTCTATCAAAAAGTACAAACTGGACCAAGAGGAGTTTAAGAAAACTCTACAGGCCAATCCCTTCTAGTCCATGAGGGCCCATGCAAGAGCTCTCGGTTATCAGTTATTTAGTTGTTCATGTAAATAAACATCGGATAATAAATGGCGAAACTAGAGGTAAGACGACAACAAGTATCAACTCTCCTGGATGCCAAGCTGAAGAAGAAAGAGATCCCCTCCCTTATTGGCGTCACTGTGGAACGTTTATCTAGATAAAAATGGACGGAGTAAACCACCAGAGGAAGTTAGAATCTTTGTTTTAAAGGATGTCTTCATGGGGTAGCTTTTGAAGAGGACCTAAGAAAGTCAATCAGAGCCCATGTGTGAGAGTTCAAAGTAACCCATGATATCATGCAGAGGGTCGTTACTGCACTAAAAACTATGATTTATGAATTTCAGAAGCCTAATTTTTTTAAGGTATATGTTTGACTATTTAAATACTTTTTCCCCCATAAAAATATGACAAATGTTGAACAAATGCCCTTTTTAAACTTATGTTATGTCATTGTAGTAATTTTTAGTTCCTGGACCCATTTTGTAAGAGGCACGCTTGAGCTTTCGCTTTCAGGTTTCCAGTATTTTATGTAAAGTATAGATAATTAAAAAAAAATACCATGGTTATGCAGCTCTTAATATGTTAATTTTTCTACAAAAAACTGTCAAATAAAAAAGTTATGGCCGATTTACCTTTTACCCTTCAAATTTGATCGTTCACCCCAAAGTTAATAGAAATACAAGGCTCTACCATAACCCATATACGTTTGATATTTGACTTCCACCACCCTTTTTTTACGTCATAGTAGATGATAATCGGGTTTTGCTTACAGAGCAGTCGGTACAATACATTAAATTGAAAATTATAGCAATAGTGACGTCGTCATAGACTATGAGTGGTTGCGTGTGATGTCAAAATTTGCCTGTCTTACCCAGCAGTCAATACAATACATCAGATAGAAAATTCTAGCAAGCATGGCATAACCTTGGTCCACCCTATTTGTAGTTCCAAATTACTCATGGTTTATCAAAATACTAGATTCTATCCTAGTTAGAAGTTTAATAGGCATGAGCATACTCAAAAATATATATTACCGTGGTGAGACTTTCTGTAGCCTGGGCTAATATAAGTCTAGATAGCTTGAGGGCCCTGGTGTCTCCTATATGTGATAATGATCACATACAGGGAGTTGTAATATAGTAAACAGGGCATATTCCCTATTACCCGTGTCTACCCGGTTCCAAAAGAAATGTTCCAATGCGAGTCTTATCCATAACTCACAACCGGTCGTTAAAATTATTGTAATATATGTATATGTATAAATACTCAATTTGTATAGCAGGAAAGTTTCTTTCTTATCATAGATGTATTTTTTTTTCCTCAGAACAAATTATTATCTAATTATTACACTTCCTTGTCCTTTCACATAATTATGTATGTATGAGGGGGAAAAGATAGTTTCTTGGGTTTCCTTCACGCATAGCTCTTCAATAATGATATATTATATCTTCGTCTCATGTTTCTATGTATAGGAATGGAGGGAGAAAAACATACTCCCGCATTTGAAATTGAGTTCCTTTGAAAAAGATAGCTGTAAAAAGAGTCGTTAAAGTGACATCATTTATTTGAGTTTACTGATTAATATAATTATTTGTATGTTTTGCATTTTGGGATATTTCATTTTATGAACTTTTTTAATACAGAAATGGGTGTTTGTATTAGTCTAGATATATCTAGATAGGCTGTGTAATAAGTTATTGTATTATATTCTTGTTCCATCAATTGTTAGTGATGTATAGAATATTTGCATCTCCAAGATATCTAAATTAATGATGGGACCATTAATCGGAATTATATGATGCTTTTTCTGGAAAAGGGGAAATATAATTTCCCATTATCCCATTCAGATTCATTATAATAAAAGGTATATAAAAAACGAATCCTTTAAGCGTTAGAAGGATAACATTTGTCTTTGTATTGTTTGACTGCGAGTCAAAGATGGACACGAGCAAAGAGGAAATGATTCATATTTAACAGTTATTCGTAGATAAAGGCGAAAACACAAGGCAGTGGTTAAAATGTGAATATGATTTTGATACGGTATCAGCCAATCAGGTGTAATTTTGATTTATCTACGGAAGGTCAGTTGTTGAAAATGTGTATAAAATAATGGAAATTGTCAAATTCAGTCGTCACGTTAGCAATGTTTTAATTCCCAAAAAGATAAATGTTTATGAAAAAAAAAAATCCATGAAAAAACACTGATTTATTACTTTTCCAAATTATGAAGAACTTTAGATTTAACATATTAAAAAATATTGTAATAAAATAAACATTTATAGCACCGGGGAATGCTCATTTTGTACAAATGAATTGAAGGCAATGCTCGAATTTATGTATGAGTGCAGAATCCAAAACTCATTTCATTTTTTTTCTTAGTCAACTGGATTCTGAAATATCTGGGATTATAGTCATTCGGGATACTTATTATTTCAGAGTCATTTTTATCCCTTAAAACAATCCCCAAATTAAAATGATCAATAATAAAATTTATGTAAAAGTGTTTTTATTGATTCTGTAAGTTGTTTTGAACTCGTTATATTTCAACTTTTAGGCTGAAAAATGAAGAAAAACAACACTTTTCTTTAGACCCTAATAACTTATTTATAATACATAGGGATGAGGAATATTATAGAAAAATATTCAATATATAATTTAAAAAAAAAATCTATTTAAAAGATATGCATTTCCAAGAATTTGTATTTCATTATGTAATTTTTAAGTTATGCCATTTTGAAATATTATGGTATAGTACATTTGTATTACTTATCGTGAATAGATTGCTTTATTGTTTCGATTCTAATACCTCATTTCCAAGCCCACTTTACTCCCTTATGAGGTCTAGTAGTTTTCCTCGGATGAATTCTCCTCCCGTGGCCCCTTATAAAATTCGGAATCCGAATTAGAACATCTCTTGCGATGGATGATGAAGTTAGAAGTATCTTCCTTCGATTGACTCGATGATCTTCCTTTTACGGGGAATGACTTGACTAATTACTAGTACACGCCAAACATGGGATCACAACAAAATTGAAGAAACATCCTTGGAAATGCATATTTTTTAAATTATACATTGAATATTTTTCTATAATATAAACTATGACATTCCTCATAACTATGTATTATGAATAAGTTATAGGGGTCTAAATAACGTAGTTATTAACTACTGAAAGAGGGGGATGGGGGGGGGGAGACTGTTTAGCAAATCAGTTCTAGGATCGATCTAACACTATTTACGACTACACTCCTAATTAAATATTTGTTGTCCACAAAGGCTCAAACTTTGGGAAGTAACTGTCAACAGACGCTAGATAGATGTGACTAGATGTTTCAGTCATTTTGGATAACAAATATTTAATGACAGTTCGATACTGGGTTTTGTCCGCTTTCGCAAAAACACTCAGATCAACTCACTCAAACAACTGTTACATAACAACTGCGCTTCCAAAATGGACAAAACTTTGGTGAGTAACTGTCAAGAGATGCTAAAGAGATGTGAATAGCTTTTCTTTGAAGTAGCAGACTTTTCAGATCCCCCTCGTATATTCAAAATAAATTACAGTAAAATGATCTAAAAATACTCAATAATAAGTTTTTTAAAGCATCATTATGTATATAAAATAAAAGATAGTTAATTTTTGGTAGGGGGAGTTTTCTCTACAACTAATTTTGTAAAGACAAAGTATACTGGATACCTCTCTTTCAAGGAATAAAGAATCTCGATAGCTGAAATCCCGGGATTAGTGATTCATCGAACGCTCGTATTCAGAACGAAACATGAAATTAAATTGAATAAGCTCACTTGGAAAATACTTGTACTAATAGGATTTAATTTATGACTCCTGGATTTATAATGCTACAAAAAAAAACATCACATTTTTCAGAAAGTTTTTAAAAAAATCTTTGCATTACTTCTTTTGTGCTCCGGAAGAAAATCTGTTCAGATGTGAATATCTAGGTATATATATTATATCAGATGGTCCATTGAAATCTGAATACGTTTTCATTCAATAATTAATGAAATTTGAGTGATTGAAATTAATTCATGTTCCGATAAATTAAAGCATAAACAATTAGTTATAAAACAAAATAAATCTGAGCTTTGTACAGTCTACGTACAAATCGAAAATGGGTTGGTGTAGAGGCAATTTTTACACTGGTAATGAAAGAAACATTCTCCTCTGTTACAAAACTCTTTGAATGAGACTTTTGAGTTCTTTTTAACTCTTTTTGACACTTTTGGTCACCCCTCTCGAATACACCTTTTAGCACGGCGCCTGGAATCCATTATTACTGCTAAGAGGGGTTGGGGGTTACATTAATGATTAAGAGCCATCAGACACTAACATTTAATTAATGTTATTAACTAATAAATTATGTCGTATTAAAGTTTAAAATTGAATGTGTTGAGATTTTAATGGACCACTTGATATAGGAATGAGGCTATAAATTATAATACTATATACTGAAAAGGTTTAAAAATAAATTTATATTGTTGTCGCTTTTTCAGACAAATATATAGAGTGTACTCATAAAAATTTATAAAACATATTTGATAACAGCTTTTCTTATCTAAATTTGTTAAATTAACTAAAAATCTGTAATGTGTAGTGTACAGATAACATTAGAACCAAATCACATTTTTTGGGCAATATCATTACTTCTAAATCCTCATAAAAATGGTTCAAACTTTGTCAATCGTATTTTTTACTCAGTGGAAACTTGGTTAAACCACCATTAATTAACTTTTCCACGCAAAATTGAATATATGAGACTCTTTTGTAAATGTTTAAGTTCTAACAGTAGTACTCGGCATTGCTCGTAGTTATTAGAGGTCGACGAACATACAAATTCTCCTTTAATCATATAGAAAGCTAACTCCCCCAACAAATCCTTGGTGTTAATTTTCGTTTTTCAAAAGCACACTCACACGTAGCTACGTACTTCAAACTTAAACGTTCTAACCTTAAGAATAAAAATAAATAATAATAACAGGTTGAGGAATAACCCCCTTCTCTTAAAAGATTTGCTGAGCCAGGTAGTACTTTAGCTTATTACTAACCCCCCTCTAAATTCATATTAATTTTTTAAAATTTTGTATAATGTTCTTCCCTTTTTCTATTTTTTAATATGAGTTGAACTACACTCCTGCGAGATTTCATTCATTATATATAGTGTTCACTTTATATTAGTATAATTCCTGCACTAAACAGAGCACACTTGGACTGTTTTCCATACTTTCAAACATGCAGATAAACTTTGCTTCATTAATATAGATAACATTTACTAAATGATTTACACTTTCGATTATGATAATAATATTTAGATCGGGTAAAAATAATATATATATGTTTCCTGTATCAAAAAATTTACTATCACGGCGTTACCTCGTTAACACAATTGTACTCTTTGTATTTTGTTGCCAGTTGTCGATTGCATCATCTTTCTCGATACGTCATGGCCATTTCATAATGTATTCTTTTTGATAAATAAACTAAGTAATAAGTTATTCTATATTTATGCTCCGTTTCCAAAAGAACAGGAATACAATTTCTTCTTGATCCATCGTCGTTTATATAAAATATACATTGGCCATTTTATTATTTATATGAAGAAATTTTGGCTATCATATAATTATACAAATTTATAGCTACACTTTTAATAAAATATTACTAAGCAATACTATAATAATTTAGCGAATAAAATATAATATAGATTTAATTATTAAAAAATATATTTTAAATAGGGTGAAGAAATAATATATGACGGTGATTGTCTGGGAGTGGATACGAGTTATATAGCAGTTAGTATGATTCACTTATTTGACTTTATATGTTGAAGCCGATAAAATTGGTCCACAAATCGAAAACAAATAAAATTTGGGCAACAATCTAGACCAAAAATATCCGTCCAAATTGGTAAAGAAAAAAATTAATTAAGAACGAACTGGAGAAAATTCGGTCTTGGACCAAATCACGACACTAGTAGATCGTATATTTTCAGACACATTAGAGAAAGATTTTGTCTATTTATGTATGTAGAATAAATAGTAAATACTTTGCTAGAGTTAACTTGAATGATCATTCTTAAAAACGTACATAAATTGTGATAGCAAGTTGTAGTACATAAAATTAAGGCCAAATTTGCTATTTATAATATGACGTGATGAGTAGTAATATATTTATTTTATAAATGAGAACGCGCGTTGTTGCAGTGTCTGTGTTCAAGTTTTAAATTGATTAATAAATAAAAACAATTGAAGCACAATGGCGTATTAAAGCGAGTCTTCATTCAAGTCAATCCTATTTATTTTAAATGGAGAAGGAAGGATATATTCCTAGAGTGTTTACACTGACGTCATAATGAACAGATAACACCATCAAACTGGAGAAAATGTACTAACCTAGGTACATATTTTGAAACAAACAATTACAAAGATTTCTTTAATTTGATAGCCTTGTCTGTTGAATGTGAAGACCAGCAAGAGTACTGTCTCATGTATTTATTTCATTACGTCAGCATTCTTGATATGGGCCATTTTAAGGGCTTAAACAACCGAGTTTCATAACACTAAAAACTTTTTTTTTTTTTTCCTTTTAAAAAAATTAATATTTGAACTATTGGTTGTCAAAATAAGACCAACAAATAAAAGAAAATAAACGTTATTGTCTATCAAACATCCATATCACTAATGCCTATTATCATATATATAATAATAATAGAATATACCGATCCTGTTATTTGTTCAAAATATGTTATTCACGGCGTCCGCAGGGGGGTATGGAGGGAATGTAGCCCCCCCCCATAATATATATATTTTTTCTTTTTATAAGAATTTTTTTTGCCATTCAGCCAAATTATAAAGCAAAGTAAAATAATTGATATTTCAATTTTTTTTCCAAACAATTTAATATTTCAAATTTGTAATTTCCTGTGAATAGCTGTGAATTTTTGAAACTTTTAAAAAAAATACAATTTGGTAATTCATTTTCGAATTTTTTTTTCAAATAATATAATTTTCTGTAAATACCTATGGATTTTTGGATATTAAGCTGTGGAGTTTTAAATTTTTATTAAAAAAATTTATTTCCAAAAAATTAAATTTTTTATGAATAGCTATGGATTTTTAATTTTTTTTTCAAAAAATTAAATATTCAAAGATTTCTTTTTTAACTTTTTTTGGATTTTTGAAATTTTTAAAAATACATTAAATATTTGAAACGTTACTTTTGAAATTTTTAAAAATACATTAAATATTTGAAACGTCACTTTTGAAATTTATTTTTCATAAATTAAATCTTCTGTGAATAGCTATGAATTTTGTAGGAAAAATTTAATATTTGATTTTTTTTCTAAAATACTTCATTTTTGATTTTTTTTCTTGAAAATTTAATTTTTTGTAATAGCTAAAGATTTTAGAAATTGTTTTCCAAAAAAAAAAAATTTGAAATTAATTTGTGAATTTTTTCCAAAAAAATTTACTTTTTATGAATAGTAATGGATTTTTATTTTTTTTTCCTAAAATTTACTATATGTACTTTCTTTACAAAAAAAAATACTTTCTGTGAATAGCTATGGATTTTTGAAATTAAGCCATGGAGCTTTGAATTTTTATTTTTTTAAATTTTATATTAAAATTTCTTTTAAAAATAATTCGTTTTTTTTTTTAAAAGCTATGGAATTTTTTTCAAAAAATTTAATATTTGTACTTGTTTTACAAAGAAAAATTATTTTCTGTGAATAGTTACGGATTTTTGAAATTTTTTTCCAAAACTTTAATATTTGAATTTTTTTTTTTTCAAAAGAATTAAAAAATCACCCACTTCACTCCCCCCACCCAAAAAAAAACTATATTTATATATGTATAATTTTACGCATGCCCCTGTTACTATATTGTTATGCAATTTTATTTCCATATTGTATATGAAAACTAACTATTACAGTGGAAAGAATAATATATTTTTCTCAATTTTACTTTATTTATCCTGATTTATCCTCCAAATTTATTTTTAACAAATTTAAGAATTTCATAAAGATTAAATTACATATTACTTTAATTTTTTTCAAATTTATCACTGTTGTTAACGTGTGAAAAAAATATCGTCTGTCATTAAAATGGATGGAACATAAAAACGTTTTAAGCTTGATACTTGAAAATTTGTTCATTTGTAACTGAAAAAGTAAATTTTAGGCTGATGTATTTATTTTTCTCCTACAAGCTGTAATATTTTGTCTATTTTTTTTTTTTTTTACAATTTCCGCATTTAAATTTTATGTTCAATTATGCATTACAAGAGGAGTCAACCAAAATACGGAATGAGCAATATTCGTGAATACTTAATCGATTATGTCCAACATATTCTTCAGTATGAAAATGATACCAAATTCGAGTCAAACTACTTAATACTTCTGGATTATTTTATTTTTTTTACGAAGCAACAGAAACACGATTTTTGAGCAAAATGTCCATGTTTATGAATTCGTATTATTGCGCAATCATATGATCAATAGCTACTAATAAATCCAACGAAGTATTTAATTATGTATCGGTGGATCGAATATAATACATTTAGAAATAATAGAATTTGAATATTCTTTGTTTGATGAACATCTCTAACTGTGTGAAAATTATATAAAGAATTCAAATTGCTTCAACCCTAGAAAACCCTAATTGATATGACATATAATTTGATAAAAAAATACGCTAAATAATCCAAGTGGATCTCATGGAAATAACATTGAATGACCTTCAAAAATCATTCAATGTGTATATACTATACACATAAGATTTTGTTTCCCAAGATCCTTGGATTACAAATAAATATCATAAGTGTAGTTTCTCATGTCTATAAAATTATTTCATGATTAAAGCTATTCAGATGCGTTTACATAACTCTTTAGTGCATAGAAACATATATTCCAAGACAGTTAATATGAGTGTGCCGATTATTCATTTTGATAATGTCATGGACTGGCAATAAGTTTCCTTGTTATAGTCACTGAGTCTAATTATAAGGTGTACAGCAAGAGAAGAGTTGGGAGGTTCGAGGAGTATTACGACTCTCACACGAAACAATATGTCATTCTACAAAAAAAAAAAAAAATCCAAACTGTCACTGAAGTTGAATGAAAATCAAACAATTTTTCCTGTACATTTGATCTATTTTAGTACTTAATCATCATGTGAAATTATATGTGAAAAAATGGATTATTGGCATATGTATTGGGTGCTGATTTTGTATTCGAACTAATCGGTTCTTGACCCCTCATTTTTGTAAAAATGAGGGTAAAGTATCAAAGTAATCCTGTAGTTGAAAAACTATGTAGATACCTGTTAGACGGGAGAATGATTAAAAACAGTCTAAACTAACTACACTTAAAAGAAAAACCTACTACTCCCATTATTGATGCGAACCATACGCGTACAAAAAAGAGGTGGAATGTGTTTGAACTTCATGAGAGCTACAATGTGCATGTTATAAAATGTAATAATTATGAAATGTGCTCGTTTTTCACTTTAAGCACCAGCTCCTCAAAAGGTCTCTGCACAATCCTGATCAGGGCAGCTTATGACTACTTTGGCATGTTGATCCTGGTTGTAATCTTACTCTGGATTAGTTTTGATTTGAGGTATTTTGGATTTCGCACAATTATTTAACAAGTGTATTGCTCTTGTTCCAAGGGGTTCACATATATTTTTTTGTCCTTAATACACTCATTTATCATTGTATGAATCTGCATATGTACCTACTTGTGATGTTGGGGTACCAAATTCTGACGTCTATTCTGGTACCACACTAAATTATTCTCAAGGTCGGATACAAAAGTCGTCCCATGTAACGAATTTTGCTAAAATATGTCTCTAGAAATTTACACACAGGGGGCCAAAAGTTTGAAATTTGTTTTGTATTTATTTACTTACTAAGTACATACAATATATAAATCTTGAGAGTCAAGAAACCTAACCTTTCATATTTATAAGATATAAGTGATCATATTTTACTCATAGTCCCGTCACCTGATAAAAGTTACTTATGCAAATCCTATGTCTATTTGTAATTCTCTAAGTATTACATGATCCCATTAATTCATTGTATGTATCGCCGGTACGAGATATGATTTCTTGTGTTGAGCAATCTCGTTTCTAAAAGACTCCATAGAGTGAATTTCTGAGGGATCCATTCGTTAGTGGTTTTTCATCTACGTTTTAAAGTAATGAATATAATCTTTTGCCACATATCTAAATCCTCACAATACCATGGAGGTCTGGAGAAGAGGCTTCAAAGTTTATTCAAACCCAAAATTATTTGCACGGGTTTAAAAGAGGGAAGTGAATTTTTCTAAAAAAAGTTTGTTAACAGTATCTAAATGAAAGATTGTCTGTGTATTGATTATCCGGGTGTTTAAAAATTCATGGTTTGACCCCTCATCAAAGAATACATTTGTATAAGGGAAAATAAGTACATTAGTAAGTCTCCCATTAATCAAGTAGTCACGTAGCAAACATATTTTTAATGAAGAATTCATTTATTATTGTATGTGAGTTGAATGTCACTCACAACGTGCATAAACAATGCATTAGAGTAGTTTTGTTATACCAAGGGCGTAGTGAGAGAGAGAGAGAGAGACAGTTGGGTAATAATTTTTGGATATGCATGCATATGAATATATTATAAATAATAGTTTGGGTAAAAAGTAATTTCGTATTTCCCGCCCTTTCTTTTTAAAGAAGTAAATTTTGTTCATTGTTAGTCATATCACCTCATACCATAAGGCGTTGTAAAAGTGTGAGTATATGCTACAAACGCTTTTCGGACTGTATTGCGCTTGGCCAGTTCAGTCTTGAATTATTGTGCGTCGATTATAGAGATCTCAAAGGAAGATATTCCCAATATTTTACATTTTTACTACCTGAAAGGGAAAAACGCTTCGAAAGCGACAAATAAATTTTGCGATGTATACAGGGCCGATACTCTTTCGGTTCTCGTAGCACAACAATGGTTTGAGCAATTGTTTTTATTTCCAACTCAATTCTGCCATCTACTGTGAACAACTCGACTGTTTGAAGATGGCAATCGAATAGAAGAGGAATCGGGTTTCATCAAAACAACGCACACACCTTTGATAAAACACCAGAAGCTCCGGGAGATTGGATGGTAAGTTCTTATGCATTTAACCAACAGTCCAGACCTGTAACCAAGTGACTACTACCTGTTTCTGTCTACGACCAACGCGCTTGGGCAAACTAATTTAGCCAGAATAGAGACCTGTAAAAATTGGTTTTCCAAAAAAATTTGCCAATAGGGACAGAGGCTTCTACGAGAACGGCATTATGAAGTTGAATTTTCATTGGCAACAAGTTATTGAACAGAACGGGTCATACTTGGGTTAAATCGGATGATGATAGCACATCTTATAAAACATTGAACTATAACGAAAAATACGAAATTACTTTTTCCCCAACCTATTTTATTGTGTCTGTAGAATGCACACGCATAATATCTAAGTTTAGATAATAACAAGGGTATTTTATATAATGAATTTAGAATCACATACATACATAGATTACACCAAAGGTCTAAGGATAAATTGTTTTATGAATTACCTTAATTATTACCCTTTTACACACAGAAAAATAAATACACTCTAATTCCATTTTATTTATTCTTGAAATAAAAGCTTTACTTTTTTAATGTTCACGAGTCATGTATTTAGGAGCTCTAAGGTTTTGATGTTGTTATTGTTGTCAACCTGAGGAGGGATTTTTATTTTCTCGAACTGTTATCTATATTCCTAAGCAAATAACATCTCAATATAAAGAAATAACAAGTGAGTGTAATCATGAAACACAGAATAACAACGAGGATTAGTTGGGGATTTATAAATAATGTTGTGTCGGAAGTTATTTAGGACTGAAGAGTGAAGTCCTGCCACATCAGTTACGGTCCAGTTCGGTCACGTTCTGGTCCAGTTCAGTCCAGCACTTTCAGTCCCAAGATAAATTTCGGTCCTTGATGACGTTGATTAACATTATTTCTTTTTTTAAATCAGTTCAAAAAATGAGAGTCCATCATTTTTGGGCCCCATGGACTTATACTGGACTTGACCAAATAAATAAGAACCGACATAACAATGATTACATTTGCTCCTTATAAAGGTTGTAGACGTTGATCAACAGAGTTTTAATTAAATCTTTTTAACTTCATAACATATTCCTTCAACTAAATATATCATAGTCAAATTCCTACATTGATGATACTTCATTTTTTGGTTCCCGGGACACCCCTTATTGTATGTAGGTTCAACTAAAGTGACTAGAAAGGAAAGAGGAGACAAGTTGGCTGAAATAAAAACTATGTACATGAATTATGTTCAAGATTTACGTAACCTCGATGATTAGGGTTATGTATATTTTTTTTTTTTAATGATTTTTATAATTTTTTGGAGCATAATAATCATGATTCAAAAACTATGAACCATGGTTTTAATTAATAGTTTATGTTTCTGGTTTATTCTGAAGAAAAATACATAAACCTATTGAAAACGCTGACTTCTATTAAGTTACATTAGATGAATCATAGTCAAAAGACGTGATAACAATGAACTGTGTCAGAAATGAAAATAGCACATATACTGAATTTTAGACCAATCATACTAGAGATAAGAAAAAATATTCTTGATTGATATACATAACACCTCTACCCCTTATAGTCTCCCTAGATTCAATTATTATTTAGAACGATAAATCAAAATAATAATGCTTTAAAATCGAGGAAGCTGTTATTGAGTACTATCAAGCTTTTGAATCTTAGTATCCAAGTTAGAATTTTGTAACTTCCAGTCCTATTGGATTTTGAAGTTGCAAATGTATGCGTCTTAGGTACAAATTGTGTACGAATCCCCAAATTTGTAAAAAAAACAACAACATATATTTATTTTAATGTATGTCTTTGATTATTTTATGTGTGTACATACTCCATTTCCTATCAACGTCTGTTGATGTTTTTTTAACATTTGTATACACATTGATGTATCTATTTGTAAAGATAGTAACTTAATACAAAAAGTATCAGATACAAAATTTGTACATGCATACACAGTTGTATATAGGTACTTTATCAGTGGAAGAGACATTAAGTCTACACTATCATATAAACAACGATATAAAATATCGTACCACTACCTAGGTATGTATGTAGACTACTAATCAGATCATGGATAAAGAAATATTAATCAATTAACTCCACACATATAAATACGAGTAAATTCATCTTTAAACAAACTTGATTACACAATTAAATTGAAAGTATACAAACTTAAATTACTCATTTACGCATTTACGATTTAGTTAAATTCCCTGCTTGCTCAAACAGACAGATTCATTTGATTAGAGAAGATTTAAAGTGTGTTGAATCTTAATTTGCATACAACCATAAATAAATAGACATAATCAAACACCAGGTAATCTTAGAAATATTCACATTCCCCCCTTGTCAATCATTGATTACTCAAATAAATATCCATATTCAACTCTGCAGTTTGAAGAAGTGTTTATAGATTATAGAAGCGCAGATATAATAAATCATTATAAAAAAAGAGCCATATAAAACTGACTTGCTCACCTTGCTATTAAGGTCAAGCCCACTTTTTTGCCATAATAGTTTCAAATGAATTGTTTAAAAGCTAAAAAAAATCAGGCTGAACTTTTTTTTTAAATGCCTCATGACGATCTACTCCTATTTATAAAACATAGTTAGAGTGTAAATCTTGTTTTATAATGTTCTCAAATTTCTAAACTAACCAATTCCAGGAAAAGGAATGACCTTTTTTTCCAATGTAGCCCCCCTTACAAATATTCTGGTGGACCCTTCTGTTGTTGAATGTAAACTACCCTGAACTACATTTTTGTAATAAATTTATTGTTAAAAAAACATCAAAATACGGTTGATAATTTTGGTACCAGACCCGGTACGAAAATATTGATAACAACAATAATATTCCCCATTGAACTGAGACAAAAGTAAGTAGGCTTCGACATTGAACAGAAAAACGAACGGTGTTCACGTTTTCCGTTCATTTTTGAGTGAATGAACAACGAACAAAAAAAATGAAGGACGAACGGGGAAAAAATATCTTTTTTTCTTGATTATGGGTATAATTATAATTATTATGTTTGATGGTGGCTAAAATATAGCTTTACATGTTTAGTGAAAAATTGAAGATGATATTTTTCACAGTTTCCTTTAAAAAAAAAATATATAATTATGAATTTATGTAAGGTTACGATCCTGTAAGTGGAAAATATTTTTATATTTCATTATTAATGTACTCGTAAATATTATTGATATATTATTTTATATATTCTTAGTCATCAATTTTAATGTTTTTTCTTTATTTTTTGTTCTTTTAGTTTTTTCTGAAAACTTGAGAATTTAAGAATATATTGTTATTTCTGATGAGGTTTCCAATGGAGACGAAATCTATTAAATGTTACTGATTCTATAAATATCTATGTTTTATTTTGTTGGTTGAGATAAGTGTGTCTTCTTTAAACTTATTGCAAAACCAAAAGAACCCGGATTTATATGGTATACAATGTAAGTTCAAGAATAAGAATTAAGAATAGTCCTTCAGTAATTGAAAATAAAATAAAATTTCAACCATGGCATTGTTTACAATACAAAGGACCTTTATAGATAATTTTGCGCCCTTTCTCCATAGAAAGAGTTCCATCTTTTAACTTCTGTTTTTTTAAAGAATTTGAAAGAAGTGTCCAAAATCAAATAGTAATTCGCAAATTTCCTTATGTTTGGTTCAAAGTTAAACTATTTTTTATGTAATAGGAGAGATGTCAGGGGAGTCTGGATTATATATACATTTTTTTATTTTTTTTTGAAAGGGGAGGGGTTAGTGTTTGGTGTTTTTTTGAAAAAAAAAAATTCAATTTTTAATTCTTTTTGAAAAACCATTCAAAAATCCACAGGTGTTTACAATAAAAAATAAAAAAAATTTGGAAACAAATTCAATTATTAAATTTGCATAATTTGCTGGAATAACTTTTTTCAAAGAAAATAAATCTTGGAAGAAAATTTTTTTTCTCCTATTTTCGCGTAAAAGCTTTCATTTTGACGAAAAACATATTTAGTAAATAGCAAAAATCCTTAATTTGAGTGGGGGCTACAGCCCTTCCAGCCCAGCACCTGCAGGCGCCTCTCGATGTTTATCTACGTAATTAGAACTCCAACAGATCAAAGGCAGGTCACTTAATCTATCATGAGTTGAGGTTTAGTACGGGTAAGAATGCCCTGCAATATTTTTTTCCCGCAGAAAAAAATTGAGGGCTATATCCGGTCAACACCTTCAGTTAGTTATATAAATTCTTCAAAAATGATTCTAGATATATAATAATTTTTTTTGTTATGGGTGTAAAAACATTTTTTTATTTATATATAAAAAAAATTGATTTGTTTGTTAAAACATGAGATTTTTTTCAAAGAAATATAGTGTAGAATATTATAATTTTACCTTTAAAAGAAAGTAACAATATTGTCCATAGGGTTGTTTAGTCTTAACATTGTCATTATTTATTACTGCATTCTTCGAAAAACAAAGATCATAACTACACATTTGGTAGTTATGATTATATCCTTTGTTTTATAATATCAATCTCTTCGCTCTTCAATAACAAGGAGCACCCAGGAGCACTTTTTAATTGGAAGTCCCTGATATCTTCCCCTGAATACTCTGCCAAGTAAGCTAGACTTAATAAAATATTACTTTTACCTTAAAAATCATTATCCCAATTGAATAAGACTTTCAAGAAAAGAACAACTTGAAATCGTCGGAACAATGTCAAGGAATATTAAAAGTAGTTGGGAGATGGTTAGCATCCCTTCCTACGACATCATGTACATAACATACATAAGTGACAAATTCTTGGCTGGCATCAATGACTATGTAAAGAAGATAAATGTACAAAATCGATCTAGTGATGAACTTGTTGGCGAGTTTTTGGAAAAGATGTCAGATCTTTTTGATATTGCTTTATGTTCTTGCTATAAGAATAATAAAATTTATTATTTTAAAATGAAAACAAGGAACTCATTTGCATCAAGTTTAATGGTCACAAAGATCTTACAAAAGCCTTGCCCGGGTCTCAAAGATCTGAAATATTTGAGGAACATATTAGAGTAATTGTAGAACCTGAAGGTAAATATATCAGCCATTTTCCCTCTATTTCTGGAAAAGCAGAATGTATTTTCTTTACTTTCTAAATCTGGAAGTCTTCATTCTATCAGACCCATTGGATTTGATGGAAGTGTAGTAAATACAGGGCATAAAGGTGGTATGATTTGGCTTATTGAGCAAAAATTAGACACTCCTTCACAATGGGTTATTTGCATGCTCAGTTTTTATGAACTATCCTTCAAAAAAACTATTTGAATTTCATCATAGAAAATCATCAGGACCCAACACATTTAGGAGAGAATTAGGAATGCTTATATCAAACTTTTAATGTCTAACGGATCCAATAAAATATGAAACTTCAAGAGGTTGCGTTCCAAACGTCAAACTTATAATAATATTGCTCATATATGTGTGTTGTACATAGTTTTGTTTACTATTATTTGTTGAAAATAAGTAGCCGAAGGAAGAAAAATTGCAACGCTGTTTATATTAGTCTACACAATATTTATTTGATCAACTCCTCAAGTGTAGTGAAATAAACTGTTCTGTTTTTTTTTAATAGTTTTTAGACCTATATTACATAACAAAAATAAATATTGTGCATTTAAAATTTGTTTATGGAGAATCTTTATAATTAAACAGATATGTTGACCGAAAGTGGGCCTTCGATTTTTTGCTACAGGAAAAGAATATTGCTGGACATTCTTAGGCTTACTAAACCTCAACTCATGGTGGAAACAGATTTTGGATTGGAAAAAATTGGTTTCATAAGACACACTCTACGTACGATATGTGAGTTAATTGTTTAGACGTTATTAGAGTGTCTTCATGTGATGCCAGTTTTGATGATGTTGACCACCTTTGGTTCCTAAAAACAAATTCTATAAGAAAAAAAAATCCTTTCTTCATACTAAAAAGTTAAACTAAATTATTTTTAGAAGTTGAAATGGGGTTTTCAAATAAAATTACTTTTACTGTCTATCAAAAATTTATTGCTCTAGTTTAATTATATATCAGACCCTGGTATGAAGAATATTACATTGATATATAACTTTATTTCCATAGTCTAGACCCCTTGTTTCCAAAGTTGTCTATATTGACCCTAGGAGGCTTTTGTTAGCAAAAAAAAATAATAAGGAGTAGTGGTTTACAATATGTAAACGGGGGCCTATATATTTAAACAGACACGGAATGACACCAAATACAAGTTTTGCAATCATTATTTCAATAATAAATAATTATTCTATGAATCATTAAATTTTACCAATCCTACATTGTATTAAAATAATTTATGTCTGTGTGTGTATTGGAGTTTTTCGCTTGGAAAAACAATGATAAATACGCATTTATTTCAAAAACGAGGACAGATACATATTTTAGACATACGTTAAAAGTTTTTCATAATTATGAGTTATATATATTAGCCCATGTTTAATTCTGATCAGACAAGATTCCTTGGCTCAGAAGGGGAAGTTTGATTTTTCGCAAATAAATTGATTTTTGTCATAAAACAAGATCGATTCCCCGTGTCTCAAAGTTTTTTTAAGGTATGGGTTGTCGATTCGAAAATGCACCAAAAAAGATTAAAATCTAAAAAAACAGATTATCGTTATAACAAAAATGTATATTAAATACGAATTAACAAAAGAGAGTTAATCTTTGTATTTATGTATCTTCAATCTTCATTAGGGTTGAAAAAGGAACATAGAAAGTTAGCAATGACAATTACAATAAATAAATCACAGGGTCAAACATTTGAAAAAATTGCTTAATATTTACCAAAATCAGTATTTGCACATGGTCAATAATATTAAGCATCTTCAAGAGTATCAAAAAGGGGGGGGTGTAGGTTTGATTATATTTACATCAAATGGAGAGAAAGAGCAAATAATGTTGTATTCTACGAGATTTTATTATAAAAATTAACCTATTATATTGTTATAATTTATAGCAAATCGTTTTAGTTTAGAATTTAAATATAAATATGTTAAAAAAAAAAAATATAAATAAAAAAAAATTAATTTGTTCATTGACTATTTTTAAGATAGCTTGTGTATGCATGACGCATGACAGGCTTTCTTTGTCAAACTGATTTGATGGAGCAGAAAATGGGATGGGAAATTGTCAAATGGAAAAAATACCTTATCAAAATGAGTAAATTGTCAAAAACAACTAAAAAGAATAAGTTTAGTATGAAAAAACAGGAAGTCTACGAGGAAAAAATGATAAATGGTCTAAGGGTTAATTTTTTTTTGACAAGTTCTGGTCTAGGCGATATACTAGCTATTATATTTTTGCAATGATCATAAAAATTTTCAAGTGCAGGAAAAATGGCTTGTAGAAATATGTCAGGAGATTTGTTTGCATACCTATAAATGTGACCAAAAAGTATCTTCAATTTCCGGAACATATTATTACATAAATTTTGAATATATGCAAAAATGAACCAGTTATTGAAGGCTATTTTTTGGACTGTAGTATTCTCCATAATTTTTTGGCTTTGCAGCTAAAAATAGAAATCTTGTTAGGTTAATCATTCTCTTACACCTTCCAATAAATACTATTTTCTATGTTTTTTGAAAAATTAGCCCAGTACATTTTTTATGCAATTTTCTTGGTGAATTTCGATTTGGCAACTTTTTATATAGATAATTTTTTCTTGCACATACGTTGGTTTGTTATAACAAGTTAACACTATATTTTTTTTGAAATTCAAAATAATATATTTTATCTAATATACAGGAGCTACATAATAATGCATTATAGAATACCAAAGAGGGGTAAAACATTAACCATTGTCGTCATGTAATTTCCCACTCTCTCTTTTGCTTGAGGAACACTAAGTAACCTTTTACTAATATTAAATAAAACACACAAAGAATTAAATATGTTTTATAAATAGGACAAGCTTTTTTATTTAAAAAAAAAAAAAAAAGAAGTTTTCTTCGTGATAACTTTGTTTGACTTCATTTCCAATCTCAAGAATGTTCAAAAGTTCAATTAAATACAAGGGCTTACATGTGGCTATTTTTGAAGTGACTTAATTTGTGATAGCTCATTTTTTGTTTACTGTGATAGTCCCTACTGTATATGAAGCAACTGTAGATGTAAGGGAGATTAGAAATAGGGCAAAAAAAATTATTGTTATCCCTTCTCCGAAATAAAAAACCTTTTTTCTCAATCATGCTCCACTAACCAAAAAATGAAGATAGACATATGATTACATAAAAATAGAGGCGTAGTAAAAGATCTGAATGTGTTCTTGACATTAAAACCAATTTTTTCTAGGTCAAGAAACTATTTTTTTATGTGGGTGGATCATTGTGTATAAAAGTGTTATTATTGGGAACGCGTTGTACTTTGTGTTCATATTGTAATCACTCTGTTTCTATTTTCAGAATGGGGAATCTTTGTTCGTGTTTAATATAAAAAGCATATATCAGTCAATATATACATTGAAATAGATTTGATTGTCTATCATAGATATGTATGTATTTGTACCATAATAATCCATCAAATCATTTAAACAAAGATTCCAAATATGAATCTCACGTGGGAGTATTTCTGTATGTTTGCAAAAAGTTGGGAATGACTCCATAAGAGCAGACGTATGTGTATATATAAGTAACGAAACACGTTTGTTAGCTTAAGGAGATTTCCATAGCTACGAGAAAGTTTCTGTCTCCCCGATAGAGGTATCTTTTGAGTGTTGTAAAAAATGTATATAAATTTCATTTTATAACAACAACTTATAACTTATCAAATTTATTAAATTGATAGCTTAAGCTTAGTATAGTACCTTTTTTTTTATTCAATATATCCTCCTTTGGCACAACAGCGAAATATAATCGCCATCGAAAGGTACTGCACACGTTGATTATGAACTCGCTACCCATTGATAGTGATTGCTCTGTTTCAGGGAATTATTATTCTTTTGACGGGAGCCCACACTATTTTTGGCAAAAGGGGTATATTCTAATCAAGTCATTATTGCTATTTTTGGACATTTGGGGATGATCTTGTCCTCTAGCTTTATGTTGCTTACATCCGGAACAATCTGATAAAGGAATTTGTATCTTAATTTCTACTAATAAACCTCAACATAAGGCAATAACCTTGGTGAACCAGATTAAAAATGGACTGACTCATCAATATTCCCATTCACAATTAATGACCTATCACTTCTTCTGCTCCTCACCGTGTCTGCATCCCAAATCTTTTCAATCGATAAGATAATAACTTGTCCAAATCGGTCTACAAAAATCACTTACAACTGAATCCAAAAAAAATTTGTTCTTGGACCGAGTCTCAACAGTAAGTATTTACGTGTCCTTAGAATTAATAATAACACGTATTTTTTGTTACCCTCTAATCTCGCTATTTTATTAGTTATAAAAATATTGGGTAAGTTTTTTTTTATAAAGTTATTGAAAAAACAATAAGTTTTCAAATCACTAGTATATTTTTATAATTTTTTGGTGATGGGAATCTTGTTATACAATAGAGCGTTATATGTGACGTCAGAAATTCTGGAGACCTAAACAACCAAGCTTTATAACAAAGAAAACCCTTTTTTCATTAATTTTAGAAGAAAATAGTGAGTTATTGTATAACAAAATGGAACCAAGAAATAAAAGGACTAAGATCTTATTGTCTAGCAAAAACATATTTGCCTAGTTTTATCATCTATCATACCCTTATATCTGTTACGTAAATGTTATTACATTGTTAGACAATGGTATTTCCATATTGTATATAAAAACTAACCATTCCAATGCAAAGAATAAGATATTTTTCTTTAGAATTATCCTACTTTTTTCATCCCTAATCGAAAAAAAATATACCTATATAGGTTTCGAAATTTCATAGGGATTTTCAATACAATTTACTTTAATTATATTCAATAACAGCTTTTATCATTCGTATCAAGAACTATTCAGAGCAGATGATAAGTCTTTTTTTTTTAATTCTTAAGGACATTTAAGGATGTTCCATAAAGATATATTGGAAATTTGCTGGCTTGTTGATCGGAGTTTTTTCAGATCGGCAATCAATTGCAATATTATATCGCAATATCGTAATCGTTCTGATCTTTATATCGCTATATCACAACTTAAATTGCAAAAAAACTTGTCATCCAATCAATTTGTACAAAATTATCTATCATGTAATAGTGTTATTGTTCTCGAGACCGGTCTTTGTCTTGAGACTGTTTTTTTATGGGTTTTGGTCTCGATCCTTAAATATGTGGTGGGAACTGATTTCGGCCGATATTTATAAATGGGAATTTGTGGCACTCGCAATACTGGAGAATAATTTCTTTCTTAAAAGTTCAAAAAATATGGATACGGTCAAGCAGGAAGTGGATAAATACCTGGCTGATGACTTTGAAGGTCTGGAAATTATCTAGGCCTACCGGAGGGCCAAAAAGATATTTCAAAGATAGAATGTCGTACTTCCCACAAGTGTCAGACGCGAAAATTTGTTCTTCAAGGCCAAACCGATCCTGAGGAGGACTATACAAAGGCTGAGAGACAATAACTTTGAGAAGGAGCTCCGGTATTTTCAAATAAAGAGCAAGAAAAGAAATAATTTATATAGATATTTTATTATTAGCCGGCAGACTATACTTTAGTTTTTTTCAACCCATATTTTATCCTTCGACTATATTTTAATTTTTTTTACATATAAATGTTTGTTTTTATAATTATAATGAAATGTTGTAAATAAATACATATGAATAAGGTGTATAATTCGATAATTTAAGTTAAAAAGGTATATATCATATATAATCTTGGTTGCAATGGTGTAATTGAATATGATCATAATTAAATTGATTAGACCGCTGATTGCAAATGGCCCTGTTCGTTATGTTGCAGATAATTACTGATTGCAATTTTTTTCCTGATTGCTCACAAGCCTGTACATTTTCTTTTTAGTAAAACTATCAACCATGAGCCTACAAAAATGGTGCCTCCTTCAAAGATGATGCAATTTATGTCATTATTGAATCCTTTTTATTAAACAGGACGGGATATCGGCAAAATTACGACTGTGCATTACATGAGGGAGTGAGTCACGTACTTTTTCAATTAAACCAAAAAGCTAAATTATTCTTATGAGATGTCAACAATTAAAATATAAAATCATAACATTGTATGGTACATTTTTGTAACATAGATTTTACAAATGAAGGTATTTGATAGAATGGTATCGGAACTCACTGCAATAAGTGATGTAAATCCTGATTATTTATTAGCCAGCCAGCTTTTTCGGAATTGGTAATCTGAAGAATGATTTTCTTTTCCTCAGCTCTTGCACTTATTATTTAAATCCTTTGTAGTGAATTTCATTTTCTACATCATTCAATTATATTCAAAACCTGATTGAAAATTTGTGTATGTTTATAAATATGGAGAGTGACCTTGAGGATTTGTTGCAAAGTTATGATTGTAAGTCCTTGATAGACACTGAGTAGAATTGAAGATCGACATCCGAGTGATTATTACCAATGTCTTTGTTTATTTCCTTCTTCTCCTCCATCCTTTGTCAAAATGGGTTTTTTTGTTACTTTTTTAACACCCCCAAAATATACACCATTTTCATCACTAACAATACTACTTAAAATCGGATCCATTCCCTTTTGAAATTCAGCAACATAACTTTAAAATGTAAGCTTCTGGATGTTAGTCATTTTTCAAAAGGCTATAGAGGTAAAAAAGATTGAAACTATAGAAACATAACTTTGTCATTAAAATACAACAGAAAATCAAATTAACAGGTCACCTTAAAAATTGGACACCCTAATACATACCCTAAAATAAAAATTTGAAGAAGTTCGCCTTGTACATGACTTTCAAACTTTAATTTAATAACTTTAAATGTTATATTACTATTGCTTTAAGCATAAAAAAGCTTTAATGATCACAATATTTGTTTGTTTTGTCATGTTATTTTGAAAAAAGATAAAACAGTACGATTTTTTGGGAGAAAAAGTAAATTTTGAGGTAGGCGGGGTTTTTGGCAGGAAATTAAAAAATAATTTTTCTAGAGTGATTAAAAGATTATCTAGTATCTGTAAAGTAGGTCTAAAATTGAATTTGAATTTAATTCCTCCCCCCATTTGTATGCCATTTAAATAAAAAAAGCATCATATTGACACAATTATCATTGTAAAATACTTCAGCCTTAGTATTTTTCATGCACAATAATAATATTCCCAATTATCCTTAATTTAGGTCTACAAAAGTAATAAGGTATGGTATAACAAATTACCCATAAAATAAGCTGTATCTATGAAATTCGATATTAATTTTTAAGAATGAGGTTTAATTAGTCAAAGGATCAACAAATTCCGTAAAAATATAAATGCTAAATCTTTACTTTATAAACATTGTAACATTGATGGTCGAAATGTATTATTGATGACGTCACTGGGCATATTATTATATTTACTTCTGCAACAAAGTTAAACGGAGATTATATTTTTCCTCTGTTTGCTTATACGTCACCAGGATTACGGAAAAGTTTATAGATCGATTTTTATCAAACTTGGTATCAAGATTATAAACGGTCATAGTAAGCGGCTATTCAATTTTGAGACGTCAATGTCAAAGGTAAGGTAACAAAAAAAGATTGAAAATGCACAATCGATCATAACTTTGGAACAAATTGAGATTCAGAATTTGATCATAATTTGATTTTAGTTGAGGTTTTGGACTGTACAGAGTACCTGTTCTAGTTAGTCTTGTCTTGCTCCTTACTTAGGACTGAAGAATACAATTCCGTTCAGTTCAGTCTAGGTTCGGTTCCGGTTTAGTCATGCATATCAGTCATAAAACTTATAAAGTTCGATCCTTCATGACGTAACATAACTTAATTACTTCTGATTTTAATTTGTTCTAGTACTAACAGTCCGAAGGACCGGTCCCAAGACTGGACTCGAGCTAATAGATAAGGACTTGCCCAACACTAGCTATATTGAACGACTCGTGCGTACAATTTAGAAGAGTTCTTCTAATGTATAATGAAATCGGGTTGGGCGTCAAAATATTGGTACTAGGTACTTTCGCCTTAAACTATTTCGTCTCAGGATATCTTTCCTAAAAACATTTTGCCTTAAAGTCATGCTGATTCAAGGATGTTCCGCCTTAAAATAAATAATAATTGTTTTCTCGTCCTAAATTTTTTAATAAATACGAGGGTAATCCGTAAAGTTTCCAACCTCAACGTGAAGATGGCAGTACTCATAAATGAAAGCTAGTCATATATTTATTGAGCATGTGTTGTTGACCTTTACTCAATCAATTTTCGTCCATTTTGGAGATGTAACAGTTATCTAACAGTCGTTTGAGTGAGTTGATGTGTGTTTTGAGAAAATGTACAAAATCAAGTATCTAGCTGTCATTTAAATTTTTTTTTTTTTTTTTTTTTTTGAAAATGTGACCTTTAAAGGGATTCAAACAATCGTAGACATATAAATGCTTGTTGTTTTAAAATTTGACACGTCCAAGTAAATCCAACACAGAGTAATTAAGCCAAAAAAAAGTGTCTTATGAATAATTATTTTACTGAAAAAAACAACGAATTTTATTTGGAGGAATAATAGAGATGGGAGCATCTCTGGGAGAAGTGTAATGAGTTACAAGGAGAGTATGCTGAAAAAGAAAAAAAGAAAATATGTCTTGTATCTTTGTTTGGTCGGAAACTTTTCAGACCACCCTCATACATACTATCAAAATCTCACTATGTAATGATTTGAACGAGAAACAAAATACGTAATAAAATTAGTATAATAATATTAAAAAAATAAGACAACGATTCGAACGGAAGAAGTGCTAATGACTACTACGTTATTAATTATCATTAGACATGATGGATTATTACGCATAAGTCTCATGAATGAACAAACACGCGTTAAATAGAGGAAAGGGCATATTTTCATCATTATTCCAATCTAAAGTAACGATTCAATGCATTTTAGAGTAATAATATAATAAATTACATTTTGTGATTAAAAAATTGAAAGGGACATCAATTTCAAACAATAAATACGTATAAGCTTCCTTAATTTATATTTAGAGGCGAAATATCCTTGAGACAAAATGGTGTTAAGGCAAATGTACTAAAGCAAAATGTCCTGGGGGAAATAGTTTAGGGTAAAAGTAGCAGGCATTAATTTAAATATCATTTTTGAAATCACTATTAAATTTATTAGATATCCTTTACTTCAGAGATCATTTATTATAGCATTAAAGTCAAAATAATTGTTAATTTTAACAGTGTATTTGCGTGTCAAAATATTTTAAATAAATAATAGCCCATTATTCGGTACAACCAAAAACAGAGTATTTAAATTATTTAATTATATTTCTTGAATATATTTTCCACTAAATACTTGTTGATTAATAATTGTAGTTGTATATCATCTTGATGTCGGCCACAATTTGCAGATCTTAAATATAATACTATTTAATTGTCATAAAATGCTTTTAATGTCCCATTGTTTTGTATATTTTGTATAGGTAGGTATATATATTTGGTATGTTTATTATTTATTTAGTATATGTTTACTAGTGATGAGCGTCACCGAGTTTTGTCTTCAGTTGACCTAAATTAAAATCTAAGACCAAAATATCCTTTTCTAAAAAAACTCTCATTTTTTTCCCTCAAATTTATTTTCTAAACAAAACAAAAATGAGTTGTCCTGGACCTCATCACTATTTTTTTATTAAATACAATGTCTTAGCTTATTTGGACAAAGTATGATTTAAACGATGAAATATATTAAATATTTACCTATGAGTATACTATCCTGATTAATAATGAAAATCTTGTATATTTTGTGCATACTAAAAAAAAGAATCCTAAAATTTCAAAATGTTCAATCAGGTGTTGAATATTATTGAATGTATTAGGATAGGAAGTTCACTACTCTAAGTTAAATAATAATGAAAACAGATAAAGAAATGAAAATTCAATCTTCAGATGACCAATTCAGCTAAAAAATACACACGGTTTTCATCACTAGTCATGGTATAATTACATAGACTGGTTGGCACAGCTAGTACTTTTAAACGGAAGGAGACCATTAAAGTTTGTCACTTCTTAAAATCTACAAGAATGTAACATTTTAGAGTCACATATAATATGGGGAGAGGCATTTTCCCCGTCCATTCTTATGGGCGCCAATGCAAACACCCTTGTAAAAATTGTACTTGCATTTAATTTCATTTGAGATCCCAAAACTTGTAACACAAGTTTCATAATCTTGATTGTGAACAACTATGTCTTATGTTTATAGTTGACATTTGTTGCTTGTTATATTATTTTAAAGGAAAAAATGAATTAATGATATAAAAGCAAGACCCTTCCACAATTAAAATATCATTAGTGCAGGGAAATATTTTAATTATATCTGAATTTATTTAAAATTTATTTAATAATGCATTCTTACACAATTTACACCAAAAATGAGCAATAATGCTTACTTCAGAGGGAGAAGTTAACACCCTGACCATTGATTAAATAATGAACAAAAAAGAACACACGCTACACCTCTTATTACTATTCTAATTTTTAAAAGTAGCTTTTCCCTTACAAAAATGTCAACTGTAGTTATGTTTCATTATTTTTTGTTATGTACTGGAATGAAATGTATAGTCCAGAGCAAGAGACTTATCATCCTTCAATTCCATCTTCTTTTGAAAAATCCTTTCAAAGTCTCTTAATATTCTTAGTAAACTCTTTCATTAATTTGAATCCTTAAATATCATGGATGTACGTAACAAACAAACAACTCATATCTACGACACCAAGTCAATTTATTAGGCTCTGAAGGCCTATTTCAACTACGATAATGATTGGTTTTGAAATTATATACGTGTTCCAAGCCCAAACCTTGTCCCAGGTATTAAGATTGAACTCTGAAAAAAAGCCACAAGCCTGCCCAATCATTCAGGTGGTTTCTTCTTAAAAAAAATATTACGGGGTCGGTTCCAATCCAAGGCTCTAATAAGTTTATCGTTTCTTTCGTGTGAAAGGTTGCCCATGCTTTTTCAATTATTCCATGATATTGACTGAGTATTTTTAGTTTTCGCAGGGTTTATTTTTTGACCAGAAACTATGGAAAAAACGTCTAGAAGACGTAAAGTTCCCCCCAAAAGACTTTATTATTTTAAGTGGATCCTCCGAAAAAGTAATTGCTAAGTCATCTGTATAACAAAGACATTTTGGGGTGGGACAAAAGGGTAGAAAAATTATGTCACCATCCATGTGAATTTTCTGGATTAAAGGGTCGATGCACATAATAAAAAAACCTCTTCTGTTGTCAAATATAAGGGATTTCTTTCCATACTGAACTATGGTTTATGATTTGGCTAGTAGAGCTTCATCCATCCCGACGATAAAATCACCGAATCCTTTTTTAATTAACGTTTGAATAAGGAATTTGTGAGAGAGTATCAAAGGCTTTAGAAAAATCAACAGTCATTAAAGGAACATTGTCAGATTATTCTAAAAAGTTCTGCATCGTACAAGGTTTAAAAAAAATCAAAAGAGGCATGGCCCTTGGTCCCTGTGGTTCTGGTGCTGCTAACTCTGTGCATCCCTGTCACTCCACCACAAGGCTTGATCTTGAACACAGCACTAATGCAAATTCTTCATTATTATAAGTTTTTCATATCTTTTCGATAGAAAACTTGAACAATCTGTTTGTAGTACATTTTTACTATCATGGAAGTCTATTGACGTCATTTTTTTGCTTTTTTTTTCCCCCACTTTTAAGTCATTGATCCTTCTTCTTTTACATACTATTCAGACTTAGACTACTTGGAGCATAACATGTATGTCGATACATTTTGCGTTGGTCATTCTTTTAAAAGAAAAATTTCCAACAATATTCAAATTAAGTACTGAGTTTTCTGTTTGTTTGTTTTTAAATAAATATTTGTCGAAAATAAGATAAAGTTTGTTGTAAAAAAAAATACGAGGAAGAACAATCTTTGTTGAAATTTTATTTATTGTTGTACAGTCTACAAATAAATGTAAAATTGACTCACATGGTTTTTATGTAGAAAAAAAAAATGATAATGAACATGTAAATCCTAATCCTTCCAGGACCACCTTCTATGTAGTCAGCTAGTCCAAAACGTTCGAGAGAAAGAAGGGATCTGTCAAAAACGCCAAACTACATCTGGAAGAGTTAAAGAAAACAGTACTGACGAGGTATATATAGCTTATACAAGAGATCATGGGGTTTCAAACCTAACTGTCTAGAGAGATATAAAAAAGTGGTTGGATAGAGACTTGTGAGGATGGAGAGGCCCCTTTTGACAGCAGCAATAAAAGAACCCCATTTCTTCTGTCTCAATACTCTTTCGAATGAGTCTTTTAAGTTCATTTGAACTCTTTTTCGATACTTTTGGGCCCCCTACAGCCCTAATGCCAATAACCCAATACGTGTGTGTCGAGGGGAATCCCTGCAATGAATGTTATCCAAACACTGAGTCCCTCAAAGCCACTGTTAGCCTCCACTTGGACGCCATGTAAGGGGATTACATCTGCAGTGGTTGTCAGGTCTTCTTCTTCCACCGCCGCCTGGAAGCCGCCATTGCAAGGACGGCTGCATTAATGATGAAGAGAGCTGAGACACACATCTATTTATAATATTAATTTCGTTGAAATTCTATTGATAATTAATAAATTATATCTCGTTCAAGTTCAAAATTCAAAGTGTTCATATTTTAATGGAACGTTCGGTATAAAAAGGATATACATATAGGCTGGAATGACTGCGATATCAATCTTCAATTATACTCTTTATTCAATGTTACTCTCTATTTTTCATGAGTGCATACAGTAGTTGTTACTTCATAATTAGATGTTCTGTCTCTAAGAATTAAATGATAATGACCATAGTTTCAAATATATTAATATACAACACCGTTATGTTAAAACAAAGAAACGTCAAAATGAACGAGGTAGCCCTGACAATTTGAAGAATATTTGGAAGAAGAGAAGCTTAGCTGTGATGATGTTTTATTAAGTTAACTGCGAGGGGTTATAAGATGATAGAAATAAAAAACAAACCACAGTCCGTATCCAGCAATGATATAGGAGGGAAGTAGAGCGATGTTCATCCTTAATTTTAATCCTAGTCCAACAAGAACTTACACTTAAAAGTTATAAGTCCATAAGAAAATCCTCTGAGTATATTATTGTTCTCTCTTCAAGAATAAAAATGATCATGACGACAGCATTAGTAAATAAAAAAGTATGTTCTGGTTGCAATTACAAAAGAAGCGCTATTTTAATCTAACATAGCTAATTCTGAAATTAACATTTTTTGAAAAATGGAATTCCAAAAATCCATAGCTATTCACAAAAAAATTAATTATTTTGAAAAAAAAAATCAAAAATTAACTACTTTTCACAAAAAATTTCAAATTTTTTGGAAAAAAAAATCAAAAAGCCACGACTGTTTACAAAAAATTTCATTTCAAATATTTCATTTTTTACTAAAAATTAAAAAATCTACAGTAATTCAAAAAAAAAATCGAAAAAAATTTGAAATATTAAATTTTTTGGAAAATAATTTCAAAAATCCATAGCTTTTAACAGAAAATTATTATTTATTTTTTTATATTTGGGGGGAAGGGGGGGGGGCTACAGCCTCTCCAATCCACGCCCTGTGGACTCCATGCCTTTTAACAGCTTTGGAAATTTAATAAATTTATGCTTATTGCCAACTAAAATAAGCTTAGTAGGACATATTCTATACACCTCTCCTCAGAGGAGAAGAGGAAAATGCCGTCTTCATAAAGTTTTATAATACAATTAACAAGACAATATCTAAATAGTAAAGAACAAACAAGTATCATTCATTCTACATGGCTGCGTATTTATATTATGTAAATATATGTAAGTAAGAGACCAACAGTTACGTCAAAACATGAAAGAGAAATGTTGGTCCCTCCGTCCCTGCCTCCGTTAACAAAAAAGGTGTGTGTGTTTCACATCCATGCATGCGATGTAATGTGTCATATGGTCCTTATTGACTGAGTATGACGAACACACGTATCCGTTAAAGCTACCACAGAGTGTTATAGAAATATATAGAATGTTATTATTAATACAATAGATACCTAAACAGCAAGATGGAAATGCATGTCATTATAGGTGGAATCACACACATTGTGATCATGTTTGTACATAAGTAATGATACTTAAACACTTCATAGCATCAACTTCATTTAAAGTTCTCCTTTACAAGGTTATTATGAGTTTAAATAAGTAATAATTCGTGTCGTTTACCATAAAAAGGACTATAGGATATTGCCAAAACAGTGAGTTAAAGAAAAGAAAACGTGTTCTCCGAACAAGGTAAGCCATGATTTTAAGTAATATTGGAATTTATATGTACATTTAGCAAGAGTTAATAGCGATTAATAGCCACATTAGAGTGATTGCTCTGGCCTATTATTTCAAAAAGTTACGGATGTCATTGCCCTTGTTTCTGGTCTTGAGACTTAACCTCTGTAACAACATTTCAAAATTTGGTGGGGATTGAATTGAACAATATCTTACGGTGGCACATTTAGATCAAAACATAATGAATTATTGTCAGGATTGTTAGGATTTTCAAGAGTTTCCATGAGTTTTCCATCATAGTGCAATTGATGGAGGTTCCCATGAACTTTCAATTTATTTAAAATCCAAATATTCAATACGATATTTGTATGCTCCAGCATAACTTAAACTAATTTACATTAACAATTGCTGGCTTTGACCAATTTTAACCTTATCACTGTCAAGGCTGTAACTGAAACATTATTCCTGACGGCAGACTCAACAAAGTTGAGATTTTAAAAACAACATGGGTCAAGAAATTTGTAGCTCTAGATTTAAATATTGGACAATGTTTTCGACCTTGGCACATAGTTGAGGTGTAAAAAATATGACAAAACCGAAGGATGTTTTTGCAAAATAATGATCGAAAATAAGAATGTGCCAAAGGTAGATATTCTCCAATTTTTATGAAGTTTATTATTAAAGCTAAGTATATCAAAGCTCAAGAGTATGAAAATGGCCAGCAAGACCGAAAGAGGTTGGAGCAGAGCAATCCACCTAAAGTGCATGTCAATGATAAAACAAGCTCGAATGATTTGTTCCCAAAATGGAGTCTGGAGTATATTGTGGTATCTGTCCTTATTTATTTGGTCTAGTCCATTCCATTTTTAGGACCGGTACTATCAGTCCTTAAGATAAAGATTAAGCCATTTGGACTGTGTATACTAGAACTAATTTAAAAAAGAAGAAATAAATTTGACTGATATCATCAAGAACCGAACGTTATAAGTTTGAGGACTGCTATTGAAGGCAGAACTGGACCAGACCCAGACTGAAATGAACAGGCCTGCAGTTTTTAGTCCTAAATAAGGATCAACACAACAATTTATGTGTATTCTTAAACTAATTATATTTTATTTCCGTTGATAACATATTCTTTTATCCTTCGCAAATTACTCATAAATGTTCATAAAAAGGGTACATTGCATAAATACGGACAACAGATAATTGAAATTCAATTCTTATAACTTTTTAGTAATATGCTAATCACTTTTTATCTAAGCGGAAAATATATTAATGGAGTAGGAGAACAGGATCTTGACTCAATCGATCACAATTGATGGAATAAGTTTCCACGTAGGATTAGACAATCATTGGAGTTTATACAGTATATTTCTATTGAAGTAAGTATACTGTAATTTTTTGCTTCTGGAGTTTATGGATTTGATGACATAGAAGTTCCTCTCCATGATACCTATTACGTTCATCCTATAATGATACTGTAATAGTTTATTGTAGATACAAGAAGAAGTTGTAGTGCTTTACTTAATAACATAATATCTCCTCGGGCCTCATCCCTAAGTCCATGGATCGACAGAGTCCTAACTGTCCAAATATCTCGAAAAAGCTGAGATTCCTCTCCTTCTAATGCAGTAATATATCTTTCGCTTTCCAAAGTTATTTCCTTACTATTAAAAGGTTGCGATGAATGAACTTCCACTATCAACTGTCGCTGTCTCCAATTTCGTCTTAGAAAGAGAAAGATTGACATGCCGGCAAACTTAAGCAATGTGGCCTATAAAAATTCAACGTCATAATCAAAGAAAAATAATATGGTGATTATATTTGAAAGGCAGTATCATACCTACATAAATTATTACAATAAACAAAATGCGTGTTTGAGACTAAACATTATTCAGTATTTCAGTTCATACGACAAATTAGAATACAATTGGGCATAATATCATTATGAAATAATAGACATTTATGAAAAAAAATGGCAATTTCTCTTTTTCTTGATATTTATTCAAGATTGTTTTGTATTGACGTACCAGATATAGTGGGTGATTGCCAAATTATCGTAGTTTAAATGTTTACTTTATATAATTGTTCTTGGAAACTCTATTATTACTTTATGAATGATGGGTTTTTTTCCCAATTTTTACAATAAAATGGATCTGAGAAATTCATTTTATCAGTCTAAATTTCTATCTTTATAAATATTGAAATTAAACATTTGATATCTAGGGTGACATATAGGCTATAAGAATAAAATATTTGTAATCTTTTAGTTACGACAATTAGGATCTCAACCTTTGATATGTAATTCTTCTGTCTGAATACATCAATGCACATAATTGGGATTGATCAAAGTAAAAAACATTACCAGGGTGTCTGGAAAAGTTACTAAGAAAACTGCCCTAGGGAAATTTGCCCATGGAAGATTGCCCTCGAGAAATTTGGCATTGAGGAAAATTGACAGTTAGGAATAATAACACATTATAAATTCGCTTAATATTATATATGACAAATATCTAGATATTTTTGTTTGTTCCATCCCCAAGGGAGTACCTTCAAGTGGGAGTAATACTACTATAAATGGCTTAGGGTCTCTTAAAATATGGTTGGACTCGGATTGGCTTGTTGGTAGTGTGGTATTGCTTAGAACCACCGCCTAATCCTCCAACACACCCAAGGAACCCCTCTGAAACAAAAATCGTTCCAAACCCTCGAATTTTGTGGGGTACTAGGGGGTACCCATGGATCCTTAAAAATCAGCGCCAATACATCCAAGGAACCCCTATAATACCAAAGAAATTGTTTAAGCTCTTGGTTTGCAAATTGGAAACCACATTTTTTCTGTGTTTTATGCAATTTAACTCTTTTTTTATGGATTGTACAAAATATAGAATCTTTCCTCGCTCCACTGAAGGGCCTCATGCTTTTAATCTCTAAAAAAATTCCATAATTATTATATTGTAAAAGCCATGAAGGAGGGTAAAAAAAGTGTCAACAATATGTACGTTCTAAAGTAATATTACAGAAGTATACATTGAACTAACAAAACCTATAAGATTTTAAACTTTTTTAGCGAATTTGAGACATTCACTTTGTTGATTTAGCCCCATGACACTTGGTTTTTAATATTACCGAGAAATCCACGCCAACCCGAGGGCTTAAAACTTTTTTGGGTATTAGAGGGTTCCTTGGAATGAATGTGATGGTTTGATGGTAGTTTTTAGGGATTCAAGGTTACACTGAAGTACACCGCGTTATTTGAGGGCGTGCTTCTAGTTGGTTTTTTCATCATTCCCACACTACCCCCGGGACACTGGCCAATCTGAGAGGAGAGAATATTCAACCATATTTTAAGAGGCCTTAAGCTATTTATCACCCCCCCCCCCTCTCCTTCCCCTAAATTGCAATTATATTACTCACACTTGAAGGTACTCCCTTGGGAGATGGGACAAACAAATACGCTTAGATATTTGCCATAAATAATATTAAGTGAATTTATCATGTGTTATTATTCATCGTGAAGTTTGATCAAAATAAGGCCAATTTTCCTATCTGGCAATTTTCTCCATGGCAATTTTCCCCAGGGCAATTTTCTGCACACGTCTGACAAGTTTCAGACCTCAACATAAAGATGGCAGCACTCGTAAATAAAACCTATTACATCTATCTAGCATCTGATGACTCAGTAAAGTATAGTCGATTTTCGATCAGCTTAATCAAACTACTGTTACATAAAAACTGGACGTACAAAATTTCTGAAACTGTAGGGAGTATCTGTCAAGAGATGCTAGATAGACAGTGATAAAAATCCAGTGCATTTTTTTAGCTGGCCTAAGCTATATATTACATACTTTATTGAAGTGATTTCTTGTCCAAAACCACACATGAGAAAACTTGAATCTTTAATTTGTTATACAAATGGAAGAAATACATTTAAATTAAGATAAGTTATACTGTGAAATAAGTTAAGATTTCTAATTTTTTTTTTTGTTACATAAATAAACCAATATATGAAATTATTTATTAAAAGTATGTAAAATTCAAGGAAATATGCATAGTGCCTCAACATAAAAACAATATTGGAAAAAATCAAAAAAAGAAGAAAATCCCAATATATTTTTTTTACTTTATATGAACATGCAAGCCAATATTTCAAAAACATATTAATGTAAATTATAGGCTTTGTATTCTAATTTGTGGAATGAGTTCAGATAGTCAGGAATTGTTGCAAAAGATCGGAACCTTGTATTGATTTAAGGGACTTGTATTGGGCCCAATTTGGTATTTCAAATATTATCGGTCAATCTATAATTTTTTCTTGTGGCGATCAATTTGGGTCCTTTAAATGTTATTTCCCATTAACCCAAAGGGCTCATAAGAGGATATGGCCGGCATAAATGGAGGTAGTTCGTATAATAATAAATTGAATGTAATCCACATTCAATTTTGAGGAAATGCTTGCTTTTGAAAACAATAACAAACTTGAAAGTCTATATTTTATTGATTCTTCATAATATTTTGTTCAATATGGACATGTACCGTCGAATTCGATATGTCCGACTTCTAATTACTGTATATTCTTCACATATGTAATTAAACATGAAGCAATCCACACTCCTCATTAGGTTGAGAAACTTTTCATTAAACTAAAACAAAGTATAGATGATTATATTACAAAAGAGTATTGAAGTACATACATAAATCTGGGAACGTATATATGATTAATAAATATATTTTAACAAGTAATTTGCATATGGCTATTTTTTTTACTTATTCGAAACTAAAATGGAGTATTGATACTACTTTGTTCAGTTAGCTTGCATATATATATTTTGGTACATATATATTCATAATTTGATTGCTGCAAATGTTTCATACAAATGTATGGATATATTAATGAATAAATGGATCAATAACTATTTCATGAAACCACTGAATATTATATTTTTATGTATAAAAACACTCCCGTTTGAATGCACAAACCCATTCAAGATTCACATTAACTATATTGACATGTACAATAAGGCGGTCTGTTTTTCAACTTTTTCAGATTTCGATTACGGCTAGTTCGAAAAAGTTGTGATATAATAGAAAGATTACTTATACAAAATTTCATTTTGCTACGACGTTATCTTTGGAAAGCACATCCCGTTCAAAGTTTGAAAGGACAGAAAAGTTCTTTATTTCGTCAATTAATATTAAAATAACGCATTAATCATTAATTTTAGACAATGGAGTAACACATAAGAAATATAATTAAAGTTTTTTTCTAAAGCTACCCCAAAGAGAAAAAAGAGCAATTAACATACGAAAAATTTGATCTTTCCTTTCCGAAAATATAAAATAATTATGCGCGCTATACGCGGATTATCTAATTGTTATACCTTTTTTCTCTTTTTTTGCTGCAGAGAGCAATTTTGTACAGAAAAAAAACCCACTTTTTTAACACTTTTTATTAGTTAGAGGGGGGGTGGGGGAATGAGGTTTTTCGAAAATAAGGGGTCTCCTTAATATCTATATTTTATCAGTGTGTACAACCTAAAGAGGATCTAGTAGGACAATACAATTTTGCAAAGGTAATTTACATACCAAGTCACAACTTTCCCACACTAGCCATAATCGAAAAGAGTTGTAAAACAAACCGCCCTAATTTAAAGGTATATTGCTTTGCATAATTCTATATTCATCCCACCTTTGATTACAAGGTAATCATTATGAAGCTATTTGTTAAGATTTTCGTTTGTTCATACCTAGTGAGATAAAAACCATTTGATTGGTTGGGATTGCATATTTAATTAAGACAAAGTACTATAAAGTCTCGCATAAATAACAGTATAATTGATTCAAAATCATCTACTTATTTTATTTCAATCAATTCATCTAACTGCATATTATATATTAATTATAAATAAAAAAAATTCACGCAAACACGTCTGGGCTCACAAAGCACCAAAATAATAATCAAATTGTGTCCCATTTTGCCAAATGGGAAATAATTGCTTCCTCCCATGGGCTAAGGTTTTTTTTTATAAAATCAAAATTATAGAAATAATATCTGGAATCGATATACTTCATAAGAAATTCCAAATAAGATTATATATGTATATAGAGAGAAGAGGTGGTTTACGAAGAGCTGTGACAATTGGTGTCAGGGGACAAAACAGATTGACAGTGTAGAAATGTGAGTTTTAGTTCGAGTAGGATTAAAAAAGAGCAGTAGAGTATAGAAAGAGTTATTTAAATATCATTTTTTCAATTCTCTCACGGGTCATTTGTCTATTAATAGAGCCATATTGTATTATTTAATATGTAGGTCCTATATGTATTATAAGTACTGAATCCTTCGAATAAGGATAATTCTATGCAACAGCAATGTGTAATAAGTAATAAATATTTTAGAGTCAGGAAGATTAACCACTATTTCAAAATGTTTAAATTAAATGTTTTATGTTAAAATATTTATTACTTCTTACAACTTACTTCTTATAACTTAATAAATATAAAATCTTTCAAACGCTAAAATATTTTTTATCAATTTTTAGTAGCTTTAATTTTCATCTATAAAGTGATTTCGTTTCGAAACATGGCTCTCAACGAAAATTCAACGAAGAATATGTCTTATTTAATTATTGTAGGAAATTAGATTTGTGAATAATTTGCTATTGACAAAAGAGTTAAAATGTTGATTTTTCAGGAACAAATAACCCGATTCAAAGACAATTCACCTATTAAGAATTATTTTATGACACTAGATCTGCTAGTATCTATTTTAGGCCTCTGGTTCATTTATCCGTGGCATAATTTACTTTCAAATAATTTTTGCAAATTTCAAATTATGAAAATTAATTGAAAAAATCGTTTTTGTTTATCAGAAATTAAAAAATTAAGTGGTTTTCATACATTACGCCAATAATAACACATGAGCTAAATTGCAATTAATTCTCAATTTTCTTTCAAAAAAAAATTGGCAATATTTTTATTCGAAAGCAAACGCAGAATCCTCACTATTCTAGCGTATGATGACTGGACCAAGTGGTTCTTAAAAATCTAGAAACTTTGAATTATATGCTTCAACAAGATATAATTTATTAACTAAGAATAGAGTTTAAACAAAATTAATACTATAAATAGATGTGTGCCGGAGCTCTTTATGCAGCTGCCCATAGTGGCAATGATGTCCTCCAGGTAGCGGTGAAAGTTTTGGCATCCACTGCGTAAGTAGTACTCTGTCAGGGCGTCTCAGTGCTAGTTCACAGTGGTTTTGATGACCTCAGAGTTTGGATGACGGTCCCTTCCGGCCTTCCCCTTGACATGAGCCCAAAAGATGTAGTCGAGGGGGTTGGTATCATTTAAAAGAGTATTGCAAGGGAGGAGATAGGTTTTTTTCATTGCAGCTGTCAAAAGGGGACTCTCCACCATCACATGGCTCTTTTCACCCACTTTTTATAGTTCTGTAGACAGTTTGGTGTGAAACCCCCGATATCTCTTATATGGGCCCTGATGGACTTGAAGAGATTGGCTTAGGCTGTTTTTTGAACTCTTCCGGATCCAGTTGGGCCTTTTTGACAGAACTCTTCTACCTCTCCAACGTTTCGGACTTGTTTATGGCCTATACGGTGGTCCTGGAGACGCCCAACTGCTTGGAGTCCCTAAATGGAAATTCGTCTAGTATGTTCAAATGTCATTTTCTCGAATTGTACCTAAGCTTAATAGCTCATGTTTGCTTTGTTTTGGTACTAATTGTTTATCCTCTAGTATATCGAAATATGAATTTCTTTTAAAAGCTCAACCTTAATTAATTATTGAATAAGTAAGTATTCAGATCTCAATGGATTACCCGGTATTTCCGAGAGAACTTTAGAGGCTGGCCTCTGGAAGGAAATCACGCTCATACCGTTTCTATTTCTACAACCTGATACTCACGCTTTATCAAAAAAAAGGAAATTAAGTTGACGCACCCCCTAATTATAGTTTACTATACTTGTTTAGCAAAAGTACATAATTTGGAACTTTTTCAAGGACCAATAGCAGGGATTTGCGCAAGTACTCTGTTATAACAGTTTGTAGGAGAATTTACATTAAGAAAATGCATTTCAAGGATTTTTTTAGAAGAATTGTTTGCAGAATTTGAGGATTACCAGAATAGTTTGATAAGTCAACATAAAAATAATATTTTACAATTAATCTTGATTGCAACTAATGTTGGATTTGGTCTAAAAATTCTGGAAAAGGGATATCCAACTCCTAGCCCACGGGCCGCATTGCGTACCACTTAATGTTTAAATTCAGTTCACTACTAATTCTCACTTCATATAGCATTTTTTAGCCCTCCCCAAATATAATAATTTTTTGAAAAATTATCGCCCTGGAAAAAAAAATTAATGATAAAAGAGAGAAAAAAAAATTAAGGATTTATTTTCTAAAATAAAGTCATTCGATCAGATTATGTAGCGGAGCAAAAAAGATCAATCATGCAGGCGGCCCTGAACAGGGTTGTCTGATTGGCCTTTTTAAAAGCTGTTTCCCCTTGAAAAAATAGATTTTGCTATTTTTTATATTTGGCCTAAATTTGTATTCAATAGTTTCGTTCTATGAAGCCTTTTTCCATGAAATTTAATTTATGGCATTATGTGCTCATTATAGTATTTCATGTGGCAACGTGGCCTATTATATTAAAAGGTTGGGCATCCTTGTTGTAGATGGTTCTGATAGCTTAGTGAACTAAACTATTTAGGTACTTCAAAAAAGTTCGTTTTTGACCTGTCTCACAGAAAAAATATGTCCTTTAAAGAATTTCGGTGTGTACTTGTTGCTACGAAAAGTTCTGTATCGGTCGGTCTCATTTAAAATTCGTTCTAAACCGATTCTAAAGATAATTTTTTTATGACGTCAGTATTTTTTTAAAGATGAATACATTGATCTATAATGACGTCATATGAAGGTAAATTCGTTTCATAGATCATATTTATACAACTCAATAATCATATTTGTACAACTCATAAATCAAAATGGTGTTTAAAATCGGTCCATTGACTGAAGCCTAAAAAAATTGGTCTACGATTTGAAAAAGATTAAATTTCGATCTACGGTCTGAGATTACAGTCTGGAGTGAAATATCGTTCTAGAAAAAAATACTTTTAAGCGCATTTGCATTATATCCCAAAGGATTTTGATCCAAATGGTTGTGAACGTTGCTGGTTTGTCATAAAAGAGCTTGATTACTTATAAAAACTGATTCGATTGTTAAAATGAAATTACAACTATTATTTCAATGATTTATTTATTGTCATTGTCATTGCTAACTTGCCATGATCCTTCTTCAATCATAATGAAGATACATACTACGACTAACTCGTTAATCTTCTTCTTCCTTCAATTACCTAATTCCCTTTATTAGTTTGTATTTACTATACGTTCTCCTTTTTCCGTTAGACCAATAATTGGATTTTTAATTTTTTTGGTGTATTATCGAATTGATAACCTATATCTTAAAAAAACTTTGAGACATGGATCGTTTGATGAAAAAAAAATGAACTTATTAGCGAAAAAACAAACTTGCCCTCTAAAGCCTCCAGGAATCTGATCTGATCAGAATGAAGCATAGGCCTACGTAAGTTTGTGTTTGTCTCCGTTTTTGAAGTTTTATCTTTTTTTTTTCCAAGCGAGTTATTGTAATACTATGTTGAACGATTAGATCTGTGGAGGGTCGTAACATAGATTTTTTTTTCTTGAGGAGGGGGGGATTTACTTTCAAAAGTTAATTTTTTGTATGTCTTTCTTTTAGAAAATATACTTTTAAAAAAGTCTAAGAAAATTTGAAAACCTTAATTTTAGTCAGAGAGGTGTAACCATCACAAATTAACGTTTTTCGCATTCTTCCCAACTGGTGGGCTATACCTTTTACTAAATAGTAGAGGTATAGTCGTAAAATATTACCTTTGACGAGCACAATTCTTTTTGTAGTTGGAACTTAAACAATATAGTTTTTTTTTTTTTTTTCTCTAAAGATATTATTCTTTAATTGTTGAAGAGGGACCATCTACGTATAAAGTTACTGAGCCACAATCGCCCGAATGTATTTGCAAGTCGCAAGCCCAATACGGATCAGGGGCATGACTATAATTTTTCTCAGAGAGAGAGGATGTTTTTTGGAAAATGTTGTACGAATTTTTTTTTTAGATGTCAAAATTATTAAAAAATTTTGACATTATAAACTATTTAGGCAAGACAATTTTTTTATTTATTGATATAACTATCAAAATTGCTCAAAAGTTAGGTAGACCCCTTGGCCCCTATAGTTCCTGAACTCATGGATAATGAAGAGTAATACTGAGGATTTGTAGATGAATATACCATAAGTGTTGTCCCCAGTTGGACTGAAAGTAGAATTGAGGATCTACATCGTAGTAATAACTGCCAATATCCTTTCTTCATAAGCTGTGGGATTTGTATTTATTTCCTTCACCTCACAGCTACTTGCAGGTTATCTAATAAAACCTCATGACAGCTAAGCTGTTCTCCTCAGAACATTTTTTAAATTGTAAGGGTAATCACGTTTATTTTCTTTGTTGTAACATAGAGACCGGTCATATTTTTGACAACTAAAAGTAATTGTATATTTACTCCTAAAAATAATATATAATTATCATGTGATTTGAACAAATCAACAATAATAACAATAATTATAGAAGATAAGAGATCTGACAAAGGAAAACAACTATATAAATAGTTCACTGATTAACAACATTAATTTTTAATTCCACAAATTAACATTCAGAACATAATTAAAGGGTAAAAAGTAGAGAGATCAACAACTCACAATAAATGCTTATAGAATAGTAAATTTAAATGTCAGTAGGAGTCTGCTATAATCCCCCATACATCTAAGTATGATGTATTTTTGGTCGCTTGTTTATTTTTACTTATGGATAGCTTCCTAAGCCATGAGTATATCTAGGGATATAAATTGTCAAATAATGCAATTGCTATATGCACAATGCATTTCTCAAATTTACATCCAAAAGAAATTTAAAAAGATGAAGAGCTCGAATTAACTAATATTGATGACTGACAAATTACCTATCATTCTCACCATCTGTTTGACTATTCCCTATTTCTTAGTGGATATAGATATATTCAGAGCTTAATAATACTTAATAGGAATTCTACTAATTAACAGCTGACAATAAAAATAGAAGACGTCGATGTATTGGAGAACTCACTTTGATATTGGCCCTTCTTAATTATTTCTCTAATTTTAGATAAAAAGGATTGAGAGATCCATATATTAATGGATATATCTTTTGTGAGATAATGAATCAATATTATTATTTCATAAAAAATAAGAGAATTTATTGAGGGTCAACACAATATGAGAAAACAAGACGTGAGAAACGACAGCTGCACTGCCATAATAGCCAGAAAATAATAAATATGAACAAAAAAAGATTATTTGCAGACTCGAGTAGGAAAAAATTTCTAATGAACATAATTATTAAATTTTAAGGCCTTTAATTGCATTTTTTTCTCTTCTCTCTCTTTTATTAGTTGAATCAGCACTTAGTTTCTTGTCATTATATTGCAGCTGACTCAATTTCCCAATAAACATAATAGATAACAGCAAGTGAGTGGTTCGACCCATTCTGTAGTAATTTTGAGGGAGTCTGATCTATGTTAGGGTTCTCAAGTCACGCAATTACTGTGAGATTCACGCATTTGCAACCAATATCACGCTATCACACCAACCATTTCATCTGAATTAGAACTAAGGTTGCTTCAAATAGCCACAAAACATACTAAAAATGCCGTTTTCAACATGCTTGGATTTCCTTTTACTTGTCACCTGGGGCAAAGTCCTGCTACCACACATAATTGAGGGTCATGTCTTTCACGGCATTCCTAATCATCCCTTCACTAACGATGTGCTTCGTTGTGAGCTTGTGGATCAAGGTTCGAGGATTTACCTCAATACTGTTTCCCAAGGTACTCGTGAACACTTCTGTTCACTTATTGTCGCGGCATTCACTCCCAGCCCTCCGTTCATAGAAGCCATCATCTTCAAGTGCCTTCCGAATCCTAAAAACACTGGACTTGTTCCCTTCTACAATCTAGACCACTTCACAATTTGGAACTCCCGCGTGGAGCAAATCAAGCACTCTAAGTTTCTTCAACGACATCACAAAACTCACTTTCTTTACGAACAAAAATATATGACGTAAAAACAATGGTCTATAGACTGGTCCTTCATACACTGTATGTTGTTTTTCTCTCACCCTTGCATAGTATTTGATTGTTTATTCCTCCTCTAATAAGTACGATTTCCATCATAATAATGGCGTCACATGAAAACGCTCTAATATAATTTTCCTCAGTTAATAATAATTGTACTGTTACAAATATAATAACTATAATACATATTGATGGAGATAGTTTAAAATGTAAGCTTAAACGAGTTTGAAAAGGGAAGTCAAAACTCCCACTTGACTTGATTACAATAATGTTTAATCCTTCAAGTACATACCTACATATATGAGGAGGCAAACGAAGGACATACTCGTCGTGGGTTGGAATTACCTCAAGATAACTAAATATTTCCCCCTCTCATCCCTATATATTTACCTTATGATAAGGCATAGAAAGAGAGAACGAAAGTAAAAAGTTGAACTCTTTTCTAAAGTATGTCAATTACTTTTTTTTTCTCTTTTAGAGTGAAGATCAAATTACACATAATTATAATAATCCTTTTTTTAATTATTAAATGTAATACATTTTCTAAAACTGAATGTACAAATATGTTTTTTATACGTCATAACTCAAATCACTTCAGGTGTGCATATGTATTTAAGTAAGATCACATGCAAATCTAAAGTGTCATCACATCTCTTTCCATACGTAAAGATCACAAATACCTACGTAGGTTTAATAGTTATCAGATTCAAATCCTTTAATTATGTTGTAAAGTAAATACAATTCTAAACTTTAAAGCTCCTTATAACGGATGTAGGGTCAGAGGCGTGTCTCTGATTCTTAAGTTTGTGTAAATTAGGGATATATATGATTTAGTGTAGAGTTTCTCTCCCTGAATCCCATTTTTCCAGAGTTTTGAATCTAAATATACAAGGTGGGGATTTTAAATACAGAAAATTGAAGGATAACGTATATTACAATTATTTTCCCAAAATTATTTCAATAATTCACAAATCCTTTGCTCTTACATGATGGGACTCATAGTGGAGTCAATCACTCTAACCAACCATCCACGGCTTCAAACAAGGCCTCTAACCTATGCCTTGATAAGAAATCATTGTCCAATTTGGCTATTACCTCGAGAATGGAAGCCCAGAAGGAGTCAACAGTATCATGTTCATTGAACCCTTTCTCTCCAAGATACCCACACATATTAGTCCAAGGGGGTCATATCCAACGAGCTAGGAGGCTACGTTCCTTAGCCTAAAACATAAAGATCTTAAAAATGTGTTTTTTTTTCAGAATAAATCCGGTTCCAAAGACTTAATATGGACAAACTGCACCAATTCAAAATTAAAACATGAGGCCATATCTGTTAACATCAATTTAAGCTGTCTAGCTTCATTATACAAGGAGTTATTTTCATCCTCGGGCGTGCGCCTGGCGCCGAAACACACAATAATAATAGCACGGCGTTCGTAGTTGGGGTACATCTTATTTTCTTTTTTTTTCTTATACAAACTTTATGGGCTGAATCTGAATCTATGAAACTTTCATAAATATAGATTTCAGGGTCGCCGAGATATTGAGCTCTAAACTTGTTCCAGCTTTAAAAGCTCCACCCTGTACACTTATTTCCAGGAAGTAGGTTCGTAGGAGTGTCTCTGGATCTCACTTAGCATAAATGAGGTATACTTTTCTCCCCGGACCCCATGCTCGATTATGAATTTTTATGTTTCGTGTTACCTTGACCTTTAAATCTGTATAACTGAAATTTAAGTTTATAAGTAAAAATTTACAAATTTAGTCAAATAAAATTGCTATTAAAAGTTTTCTTTAAATTTTTGATTTAAGTAAAAGTTTTTAGCTCTACCGAGTGCATATTCTAGTTTTATATCAAATAAGCTCCTACTAAATTTGCATTGCAATTAATTTTATTGCACATAAATTATTGCAAGAAAAAGCTTAGAAAAAATGGACTTTCATTTATTTTCCTAACTACTTATGACTTAATCATCAGGATACACAGTAATTAGGCTACTAAAATGAAGAAAAATTAATGTTCAATATGTTTATAAACATTTATTTGTAAAAAAGTCAAGGTATTTTTGTTCCAATTTTACCTTCTTCAAAAAATCCTTCCTTTTCCTTTATAACTGTTTTGCAGACTTTTGGCATTCTTGCTTTAAGTTTTTCAAGATGGCAGGTGTTTCAACCATTCTTCAAAAGGTTTCACTTACTTGTGGGTGACTTGAACTTTTTTGTCTAGGTGTTCCCACAATAGCTCTATTGGGTTCAAATCAGGAGATTGGGTTGGTCATTGCATAATATATAAGATGTGAGAGACTTCTTTCTTTTCCAAAAAGTTTTTGCAGAGCTTGGATGTATGTTTTGGGTCGTTGTCTTGCTGAAAATTCCAATTAATATCTTTCCAGATGGAATGACTTGCGCTTCCAGGATAGAATGATAACCATTCTTAAGAAATTAACAACAAAATCTCTTATACCTGCCAAAAGCAAAACGTTACATATTAAATTAAGCCTGGTCAATACAGCTGGATTTTTACAGACAAATAATTAAAAAATATTTAATGGATCTATTTTTTTCATAATAATTTTCATCGGGTTAAAGTAAAAAATATTGATAAAGTCATAAAGATTGACGAAAAAGTATATTATTTTTTTTTTTTCAAACTTTTTATTCACAGTGTAAATTTGGCTATATATGTATTTATTCTCAAAGATGTAAAGGCTAAAGTCATCCACATTTGTTTATCCAAATAAACAAATTTTCAAATTTCGGTATATATTAGCTGAGATTCACAAACGAACAGAAAGATAAAAAGAAGGTTACATTTTGTTTATATACCTACTATTATCATTCTTTTAGACAGGTAAATACGTAATGCCCATAAAAATCTATAAATAACTTTTAATAGTAATTGTATTTTACAGATTTTGTTAAGTTAACTAATTAGCTGTAATGGATACTGATGCTATTAAAACAAAATTACGAGTTTCTATCAACAAAAATGTTAATTTACAAAACTTCAAAACAATTTAACTACCTTTAAATATTCATCAAAATATTTCAAGCTTTGTCAATTGTATTATTTTATCAAAAGGAGGACTTTTAAATTTTCAAATCTTAACTTTCTCTCTAAAATGAAATAGTGGACACCCTAATGGATACTGTCCGGTACTTTTTCCTTAAACTATTTTGCCTCAAGACAATTTATATTATAATTGAATTATGATCTTGCCTCGATACTTATTAGTTAATACATAAGTATTTTCCGATATGAATAGTCCATCGTGTCTAATGATAATTGATAATGGAAAAGCGATTAGCAATTCTTCCATTCAACCGTTGTCATGTTTCTTTATTTTTATTTTAATACTAATTTATTACTTATTTTGTCTCTAGTTCAAACTCATTATATAATGAAATAAAATAGTATCTATGTATGCCAAAAGGAAAAAATCACTTAACCCCGTTTTAAAGTTACATATTTTGATTTAAAAAATCAATAGGAACATCAATTTTACCCAATAATAACGAATAACAACGTATAGACCTCATTTATTTATATATTAAGGCAAAATGGCTATAAGGCGCTAGTACCTAGTGTCCTAATGGAAATGTTACTAGCGCCTTTCAAACATGTAGTAACTAAATATATATAATAGGAAATTTTGTACATAAACTTACTGATTTTGCTATGCTTAAATGAAGCAAAAGCTAAGTCGTTAATCATTTTCATAACTCCCATCTTTTCTTGAAAAAATTACTGGCCCATGTTCTTCTTTAATCAATGTTCATATCTTATCATGTACATATAAATATACATTATATATAGGCCAAGGAAAGGATATTGGGATATATCTAGAGACGTGCAAAGGTATTAAATGTCTAGAATTACTTCTGAGGCTGAAAATAGGGGGAATTTTCACTATTAAAAATAAATGAAAGAGTCTTTAAATATAGAAATGTGTAATTTATTGCTCCAAATAAAGAATTTTTTTTTAGACGTATTGAATGTGAATTAATACAAAAATAAAAATGAAAGAGGACGTGACTTTCATTTTAGGGAATTTGTAAGACGATAAAAGCTTTATTTCGTTTAGAATCCGTTAATATTTAGATTTGTCATCTTACAAAAAATAGTTCAAAAATGAAGAAGAGCTAAGAGACCATTGCTATTTACGCACAGGGTTAAACTGCAATAGAAATTTCACTAATTTTTGGATGATACTGGTTACCGAGTGATCAATCAGGGTACTTCAAAGCTGCCAACAGTGTCCGAGAGACCACTTCAAGACCCAAAAAAAAGGTTGAGGCAGTTAGTTAGATCATTGAAGAAAGAAGGGGCTTGTACACCATATGAGGGTAATGAACCGATTGATCCAGGAAGACCTTGGACTTGAAGAGGAGCAAAGTCCGTAAGAAAATAAATAGGCATCACTTTGTTAGAAACTTTAAGCAAACAGCAGGGACGATCCTCATTGTTTCAGATGAAACCCCATTTAGTTTGGGGAAAATGGTGGCCAATGAGATGGATTACACTTTGATGAAGCAAATAGTTGCATTGATGATGATGCAGTGCATGTTGTAAAAGAAACCCATTTTGTAAACCTCCTTTGCTGCAATAAGTTCCGATGGCCAAAAATGGGATCTGGTTTCTCTTGAACAAAGGAAGAAGCTCACCTCAGTTACAAATATGAAACAATTGAAAGAAAAATATTTTTATGGGTCAGGAATATCCATGGAAACCAAGGGTGGTGGCAACTAATGATACCCAGGATTTCTTAAGGAGGGAAACAGAGTATTTTATCGGCAAAGTTTGGATTCCTCCCACTTGATTTGCCATTTTTAGGCCTATGAAGGGCATGTGTCAGGTATACTACAAGGGGGAAATTTCAAGGCTGCTGCGAAGACCACCTCAGACAAATTTGAGCCAAACTTAATCTGAAGCAGCTGTACTAAGTTCCGTTTCAAGTTGTAGTTGGTAGTTGACCGTGGAGGTCATATTGAGTAATTAAGATATCCAGCGTTAAATTGTTTTCCCCCTCACAAAAAAAAAATATCACATATATATGTTAATTTATTCTTGAATGAAGACAAAGTTTAAAATCGTCGATAACAAGTCTTGCATTTTTCGCACGCCAACATGTATGTGCATACATAATTGGAAAAAGTGCTCCATATTTTGATGACTTTAAAGTTATGCATCCTTAAAGGACAATGTCTATTTATTCTCCTATCAAAAGAACGTAGTTCAATGAAAATATATATCTATATACATATAATTTGATCATTAAATTAGATAAATCCTTTTCTACAGACGAAATCATATTTTAAGAAAATTATGTTGATAGACTTCCATGTTTCTGGAATAGTCCATGATCCCTAAAGAGAATTACCCAGTTGCAATCCCAAATGTTCATAAAGCAAAATTTACGTGTAGTTTGCTTCTATCAATGACATTACTTCATTTATGTAAAAATTTATTCCCCCCCCCCCCAACCTATCAGTGTTCTTAACCTTGTTTGATTGAAATACTAATCCCATAGTTAAGAGGAATAAAGGCAACAACGTGCTATAGGGACTGTTGATGTACAAAAATAGCCATCATATCAAAACCTGAAAGAATCTCAAATTTTAAGTATAAGGAGTTTGAATTTCTGTCAAAAAATTAGTTATCCTTTTCTTGTGATTTAAACAATGCTTTGAGCTTGGATTTTTCTACATTTCATAATGTTTTCAGTCATATTTATTGTTAAAAATCATATAGAATTTTTCTTCAATACTAGCGCCCTACATTTAAAGAAAACACACAGTCCCTATGTTATAAATTAACTATTATTTAATAGCAATCATCAAGGTGTGAACGTTGTAGTAACAAGATGCTGAATAGTTATTTCCAGAAATAGGGAATCCTACTAACAACTTGAACTCGATTCACAATTAGGTATCATTAATAATGTGAGTTCAGACTAGAATCGAACTCGAAGTTACAAAATTCCGTCGTGAATAAGACTTGAGGCTTTAAACAAAAAAAAAACACCTTTAGTTCTAATATGTTAGTAATCTGTTACTTGACTTGGGTTCAAATTGAAAATATTCATTTTGAAGTAATACTTGAACCTTAAGACATATAACTTGACATTACATTGTAAAACAAAAATATACAGAGTATTTTTTGCCACCTGTCAATGTGTCTTCTTCTTTCCTCCTAATCAGTGCTCTGAACGTCGATTGGTTGAGTTAGAACAGTGAACAATTCCCAACAGTTATTGAATAATAATTTTGTATCAAGTCGGAAAGAATTGACAACCTATCAACTTATTTTTGGGACTTTAAAAAAAAGAAGAAGTTTTTATGGAAAAGTTGCGTGATACAAGAAAGGTAACAACATGACAAAGATATTTTTTTCATATTTGTCATTAATGTACAAACTCGATTCGGTATTGAAATGAAAAGATTTGTGCTTTAAATTACCTTTGAGCACCTATGACCATGCCAAGCTCAAAATGGGGAGAATAACCCCTATAAATTATTAGATTAGTATTATGGGATAAAAATTTGAAATGAAGGCAATTTGGAATAATAAAAAAGATATTCTCTATAAAAATGACTTTTTTCAAATACAAAACAAATAATACTTCTACCAATAACACATATAGTGGTACATTTCAAATGGTTGGTAATATACTCAATTTGTATTGGAATCAGTTGCACTTTCAACACCACTGCTTCATACAAATTATTGCCTATAAATATCCAAGACAAAATCTTAAAAACTACCCTGTAAGTGTTGTTGTTTGGTATACAAGTACTTTAGGACTGTTTAACGTCCGACACGACTTTATTTCAGATGCACGGCGTTTGTATTGCGCAAAATTCAATAGAATTTTAAACGATAGTTATGACTGAAAACATTATGATATGGGACAAATCCAAGCTCAATGCAAAGTTTATATCAGAAGCCCTCGTGCAGATCCAGTTTTGCCATTGTACGGGAAATAGGCTTCTTAGGGACCTCTACAGAGGACTAATACTTGCCTCATGCTAGATCCATTCCAAGAGATAGAAATTGCATTGATCCATCAGATCCAGGCTGTTTGGAGGCCAAAAAGACGCGCTCCAAAAGTGAGCACATTTTGTGGCCAAGATATCCTGTACTTTTTGTGCCTTGTGGGCCGGTGCAATGTATTTTTAGAAGGTATCATTTCTTCCTTGAGCTCCTCCATATATCCACAGAATCTGAATTAAAAGTGCAAAACCAGAACCATTACAATGCCAATGCTGGATCCAGACGAGGTCACCTTGGCCTGCCAAAGCTTTCGGGGCCGTAAGCCGAAGTTGTCTGGAGAGACAGATCTCATTATGAATAAGTTAATGTTATTAAATGTACCTTTCAACTAATAAAAAATTGAAGGTTCTAGCCCGTCCAGTACGCCTTTATTGGGGCTAACTGAGCTAGTTATAGGGACTACCCTGGGGTATGTGTCCATTTGACAATCAGTCCATGCACGTAAATATTGGTATCAGGCCAATACTAATAGAAATATTACTTTAAAAAACCTTAATATCATATTATACCTATACAAAATATTCAATTATTTAAAATCACTTTTTCCACTTAAAAATAAGTGGCATTAGGCGTTGACTCCTATCATAAGAAAAGTGCAACAGACCACAAAATTAAGGTTTTTTTTTTTAAATATACATAGTACATATATAAATATATATAGTATTCAAATAAACACTCCACCCATTTGCTCTAATTTAATGAATGGCTATATATTTATGTATACGTATATGAAGTTGCTGTTTTTTCACCCTCTGTAACTTATAGACTATGTACATATATAAAAATAAAGCTATTAATGTGACAATAGATTGGCAAACCCTTCAAAAACAACAATAGGATTTGTGTTGTAAAAAATAAATATTCTTTTTCTTTTATGTAAAACATATCAATTTTAAGTGTGATCTTCATAGTAATAAATATATATGTAAATTTTATGTTTAATGTTCAATAATAATGCACACAAATCTAGTATAAGGGTTGCGTATTGATGTACATGGTATGTGCTTGTATTGCAAGTGCATCATCATCATCGCTAAAAGACGGGGATTTTTGTCTTTATTTATTAGTGTATTAGAGCTGGGTTTCAGGCTGACACTCTTATGAATTTTAGTGGGCCGAACTAATTTGGCCCTTCAAAGAAATACAGTCTGTACCTGCCTTGAACAAAATTCGGTCTGGATTGGTCTCATTTAAAATTGTGTCTAAAACAATTATATCGATGAATTATTGATGACGTCAGTTCTGCTAAAAAATGGGAAATATCGACCTACAATTAGTGTTGTTTCAGTCATTATTTATTCAGTCCAGTCAAGTTTTAAGACAGGTCCTTATGACTGTCAGTACAAAAAATAAATAAAGTTTTTGCTTATAAAATTTGGACCCACTATTCTCAAAAAGGAAACTTACAAATAAAAGTTTAAGGAGTATTGTAAATATTGTAAGATTAGCACCATTGACCAATTGATCTTGTATATAAAGATGGCAATGGTAAAATATGTAACTTTTGTGTTGTAAAAAGTCCGTCTATGTGTGAAAAATGTGTTTTAAAGAATATTATATGAGATACATAATCATCCCTCAATTAATTAATAACTTTTTTTGTCAAAATCAATATTTACTACACTATATGATAATCGTTAAAAACTTACAAAATTTTAATAACAATTCATTCAATGCTTATTCGTCACTTAATAACTTTAACCAATTAGTCGGTGCACAGGGACCATAAAAATACAGCTTTCAGTTTAAGAGTGAATGTATAATTTGGTGCATATTTTACTTGCTTACAATGCTTGGAATATTTAGAAGCCAAGCTTAGAATTAGAGATAGGCTGTACAGTTCTAATTCCTTTTACATTAACACGGTTTTACGCGTAATAGGGGGTTGTTATTTGGAAATCGGGATAGGGGATTCTTTTTGGTCCATTCTTTCATAGCGAAAAACATAGGTGTATATACCGAGAATAAAAAAATAATCTATATATTGAGACAGAAAAATTGCTCCACGGTCTGAAATTGCAGACTGACCCGAAATATTGTTCCCAAACTGCTGCAGAAAAAAATATTTATAACCGAACTGGTAAAAAAAATTGGTTTTGAACGTATATTCTGTAGATGATCATAAAATATAGTACGTATTGCAATGATTGTATAACCTTTAAAAAACTTTATTGTTATTTAATTATTGGAAGATACATTTATGCTATAATATATGTATTAGGGCGAAACTTCCACAGGGCGTAACTTCCGGTCACAATTATTTAATAATACATTGAGTGTATTTAACCTTTTACAGCAATACATATCTCAAGATTAATTATTTCTTGTAACAAAGTCATGTCAATGCAAACATGTGAAATTCCAAAAATGTACCTACTCGTATGTACTAGTGTTGGGGTTCAGTTTGAAAATCCTAGACCGGTCTGAGATCCTTATGATTTTAAGTGCACCAAACTAATTGGGTAATTTAAAGAAGTTTGGTCCGGATGGATTACAAAGAAAATAAGGATATTGATTGTTCCCAAAGACAAATTAGTTCTGTATTAGTCTCAATTAAAATTATGTCTAAATGTTTGGTTAAGATTAAGTGCTGATGACGTCAGTTGTGTTATAAAATTGGAAACATCGACCTATTATAACGTCTATGAAGTTAAATTTGTCGTAGAACTTATAAAGAGGGAGAAAATCAGTCAATAGATTGAGAATGAAAAAAATTGGTTCAATATTCTTAAACGATTAAATTTCGATCGGTCTAAAATTGCCGTCTGGAGCAAAATATCTGTCCAAATCCGTCTATAAAAAATCACATGAAACCGAACCGAAAAAATAGTCTCAACAATAATAGGAACATGAATATAAAAGAAGTATAGACAAAAAGCTATGTATCGTAAGTAATAATCAATTTTATACTATGAATATTAATATGTGAGTTTTGTAACCATTTTTGAAGGCTTTATAGATATTGAAACTTGAACAAGTAAATTGTACAAGTTACGATTTCTACATCAATAATTTTTATTTCATTTCATAGAACAAGAGTCACTTTAATTACTAACTGTTTGTATAACTGGATATGAGTGTTCAAACTTGAAAAAAAAAATCTTTACTAAAACTGACAATTTTCTGAAAATTACTAGAATCTGCAATAAGGATTTATTTTTTAATTTACCTTTATTTGAACTCGAGTAATCAAAACTTGAAAGATTGTTGTACTACTTTAAAGAACCGTAAATGAACTATAGACGTTACTCTCTTATCAAGAGACGAGTTGATATTGTATTAAAAAGGAGAAACAACCCTCTATATTAACAAAACAAAGTGTTTGTCTGAATAAATCTAAGTTTGAAAAACAGTCACATGATGCACTGTATATAGTGTTCCCTAATGTATATCATAAATATGATATGATGTAACATAAAACAATGTAGTCCTACTCATGAAATATTGCAGGCATGTGTGTATAGCGTCGAGCGCGTATACAGGTTGTACTGTACATAACTATACCTAGGGTTGTTGGAATCGTTGAAAAAGAACGAATTTGATTGGCTGAAAGAGATTATATAAAAAAAGGAATAAAAGACGTTGGTATCCTTGCATCTTCTAACCAACTTTTCCTCAGTATTGTACTAATCATCAGCAAACCAACTTCCTCTCACTGCTCTCTCATGTACATCATCATCATGCCGAAGAAAACGTGCCTTTTTTTATGGGTTTCCAACAACGGAGTTACTGATGTGTGGAATTATGATTTGGAAAATAAAAGTATATCTTGCCGTTTTTGCGGTTTCTCGTTCCCATTTCGTTCTTTATGGCAAGTAATCCGCCACTCCAAAACCTCCAATCACATCAACAACTTAAAAGTCTTCAAGAAACACAAGATTTAAGGAAACGAAGAATAATTAAACGGTTCATCATTCAATTTGGACGTAGCAAAGTTATTTGTGTCGTGTAACATCCCTTTTAATGTTCTGGATCATCCCAATTTCTCCAAGTTTATTGAAAAATATACTGGAAAAATTTCTTCAGGTCAACGGGTCGTTAACAGCTTGGTTAGGGATGTATGTCAACGAGTTTTGAATCGAATAAATAAGAGGTAGAAGAAGAGGATATTTTCGTTGGACTAGATGAGACAAGAGATCATCAAGGGAGGTCAATGACTTCATTTTTGATTGGTCGTCTGGACGAACATTTCTGTGGGAGACCTTACCTTATTGACTTGATTGATATTGAGATTGCAAACAAACAATGTAAAGAATATTGTCATAAGCTCAGTTTATAAGTTATTGGAAGAAGATTTTGTCCCGTGTAGACTTAAAGTTTTCATCACTGATGCCGCCTCGTATTGTCTCAAAGCAGGAGAAGATCTTGAAAAAAAAATCCCAGAATTGATTCACATTACATGAATTGCTCATCGACTACATAGAGTTGCAGATATGGTTCAACAAAAGTTTCCTCTAACGAACGAACTTATTTCCAATGTGAAGAAGATGTTTTGAATTCTGGAAGAAGAAAGAGAGTATTTACTGCTTTGTACGAAATTCCCCTCCCTCCATCACCAATTATAACAAGATAGAGAACTTGGTTAAAGCAGAGGAGTACTACTACCGTTACTTTGACGTCTTCAGAGAATATTTAAACAGCCGTGATGAAGATTTGACAGCAACCAGAAGAGCACAAGAAGTAATTAATAATGATTCCTTAAGAGAAGAAGTCGTATTTATGCAGGAAAATTTTCGTCAAATACCTTTGGCAATAACTGCGCTTGAGGAAAGATTGCCTTTTTTTTACCAGCCTAACCATAGTAGAAAATCTGACTCAAGATTTGAAGGAAGAGCCATTCAATATCAAGTTAAAAGAAGTGATTCAAAAGAATCCTGGCTACACAAAACTAAAGGAACTCTCAACAAGTGAAAACCTTGTATACAAAAATACTCCAATTGTCAATTGTGATGCTGAGAGAGTCTTTAGTATGATGAATATCATCAATACGAAAAGGAGGTCCAAACTAAGTACTAAGAAATTGAGGGAATTGTTGATCACCAAATGGAATGAATGTTTTGTTATCATTTAATTGTCAACGCATAAATATTAACAATATTTTTAAATAATTTGTTACTTCATTGCCTCATTTCTATTCTTGAGATTTCGTGCCAAAGTTATCTATTCATCCTTTGGTGGTCACTAAGAAGTTACGAGTACACTTTCTGTAATGATGGGTTTGATGTTCTCTAACTAACAATATATTTTGTCTTGCAAAAATTTACAGAATATATCATACATTTATAAAGTTATTTATAGGGAAGTTATATATTAATATTATACAACAATCTCTCTTCCTTCATGTGTAAATAAATAAATAATTAGGTTTGAATCGATATTTACTTTGAACTCTTGATCCAACGATAGATGCAATTGCACAACTCTCGTATGTAGCTATTATATTTTCGAAGTAATTTCCATGGATATTCAATGCATCGATAGGTAATTTATTCAGTTCAAATTTTTGAATAGAGTTGATGATCGAAATAAGAGTTTTCTTTTAGACACCTGCATAGGTTTGCATAGTGGCCTCTCTTATCACATCTTGTGCATTCGATGTTTTTTTGCATGGCAAAATTTCCCCCTCTTATCAGGAAATTGGAAACCACATTGTCTACACAATCTTTCTTGGCTCTTGTTCCACGATCTTCTACAGCTTTGACTTCTTCGATATATATTTAATCCACATGATTGTATTTGCGTTAACACCCTTCGATACTAAATCATTTAGACGGTTCTGATTATTCTTTGCCGTTTCTAGTATTCTCCATTAATATATAATTCACATATTTTATTTGCATCATCAAATAAGTTTAATTGTGCTTCTCTATACTTCTGGACTCCGGGCAATTTGTTAGACATCCTCCTTGAATGTTCATTCAAATAGAAGTTATATACTTGTATCTCAGGTCTAACGATGACTAGATCTACCTTGCATATTGATATTCGTAACCAAAGTTTTATATTATGACAATTAATATTTAATGCTATTTGTATCCTACAGTAAATTATAACCAACACTAAGACATTTTCTTGATAATATTATTTTGATTAAATAGTACCAAGTAAAGCTATATTTTAGTAAAGGAAAGCTTCTATATGTAGTAACCTTTCAGATAGGTTATAATGTTACAAAATCAAAATTGAGATATCCTTATAAGTATGATCGAAATTACCCATCGGCCATCAAGTATGATTTATGAATAAAGGTGTGTCCGAAAGAAAACAGAGGAACCAGATAGTTGAAGTTGTATTTGCGGGCGCGCTTGCGCAAAGCACGTTTCCCACAACCCTAACTATACCTTATTATATGACATTCAAACATTCATAACGACAAAGCTGGATCCGAACGAGGTCGGCCTGGCCTGCCAAAGCTTCCAGTGCCGTGGGACCGAGGTTAATTTTCACTCAATTCCAACATTACTAACTATTAATTCCTGCTTTCATTTCATTTGATATATTATAATTACTTATTTATTATATATTTATGAGCAATAGAACTGAAAAATGCTTAAAATTTATATTTGTCTTATGAAACCTACTTCTAATTTGTAATTTTCTTTAGAAATATCTCCTATGGTATATTAAGCAGGTAATGGAATTTCAATTATTGCATTATTTTGATCACAAGTACAGGGTTGAGCAGCTAAACGTGGACTCGAGTGGTTGCTTTAGAAATACTTCAATGTTTTTTTTTTTATTTTCATTATATCAAAAGAAAATATTTTTATACAAAACTTTGTAAACAAGGCTTTGCAAACTTAGTAACTCAATATGACCACTAACAGCATCAATCACAGTTGATGACAAACTCCTCAGACAAAGCAGACCCCTCCAGCAATATGAACGCCTTCAATGAGTGCACATTAGGATGTGGAGTTGTGTTGGTTACCCTCTAAAAAGTGCCTCACACAGCAAAGTCCAGCGTATTCAAATCTGGCGATAAAGTGGCCCACCTCTTTGCCTCTTTATCTCTCAAGAGTCTTGACCTTCATGCCCAGTGTCATAAGGTGATATTGGGATCTTTTGTATGAGGAAACTAACTCTTAAGTCGTCCTTTACGGTCCTCCTGATTGTCATAAAATAACAGATAAGTCGTTGTCGAAGTGAATCATTAATTAGATGGGTCCTCCTTGATCTTCTTCCCCAAGCTGGACAGTATCTCTTGGTATCTCTTTAAATTGTGCTCTCCTCTTCCATCTCAATTTCAGTATCTAGGAGATCTGAGATGCGCCGCCTTACGGCTTTTTGCTAATCCATAATGGCAAAAAAAAATCACAATAGCTTCATATATTAATGAGAAAATTAACAATAATTAACAGTCCACGTTCGGCTACACAATCCTGTAGTTATTCTAATTTCTTTATTTCAAATGTGTTATCTCAAAGCAGCTTGTTCAATCAAGTTACAAGTTTTACATAAAAAACATAATATTATGTATACAGGGCAACACATTGAAATGGCATCCTTTCAATTTTAAAGACAACATCAAAATAATTAATCAAGATATTGATTTTTTTATTTATACCGCAGTTACGACTATATAAACAAATCAGGAACAATTAATTATTCAATTTCTAATACTCCGGCTGCGACATATTTATAAAGTCATATAAGTAAGCTCGAATGAACAATTTCTTCCGGTTTAACTAAGCCCTCACTCATACCCAATTGAGTTTTTGAGGACGTTAAATTAGAGTGGTGGGCTTAGCATACCTTGTTATTGAATATACCTAAAAAATAAAAATGTAGGAGATTTACATCTTAGGATGAGGAGAGTCAAACCTATTTGAATTAAAATTTACTAAAGTTGTCGGAACAGAAGTTTGAGCTTGTCCAAGACTTGTGGGATGAGGTGTAGTCTTGCTCCCAAACAATTTCTCTCATTCGGATGATTTTTTTTTGTTTTGTTTTTAGATCCAGAGTAAGATAAAGTCTTGGAGGACCCTTATATATTTAAATATACCAGCTCACTTCTTTGATTTGTATCTCTTCCGAATCACTGTTTCCAAAAGATATCCACATCATTTTCACTCTCTGACTTTCTTTATATCCTCTCTCACCTCCTTGAGTTGATCCGAATTTTTTGTATTGTCCTAATGCTCACAAACACGGTCTCTATGCGAAATGGACAAAGGGAAGTGTAGTAAATCAATAAAACTTTACAAATTGCGCTATTACTTCTTCATGTCAAGATTGAATTAAACAAATTGCACTTTCATTAACATCTTAAAGCTTGAAATATCAAATGACATTCTCACAATTACGCGTGATCAGTATGAAGGGTTTCAAAATAGTCAAACCCCAAAGGCAAAATTTCATTGTTTCTCTCCTTATATTTTAACAGAATATTGGCATTTAAAGTTCATATCTTGAGTAATACTTTTAAGACATAAAAAATTTCATAGATAAATGAACAAAGACTGGAATAATTCTTGTGTAATTCCTCTTTAATTTCTTATAAAAGCTTTTTTATGTATTTCTCTAGACATTTTTGCATAAAATGGTATACGTACAGCGTGCGGCTATTGTTTAACACAGAAGATTGAGCGCCTGCGAAAGCTGTGTATGCACAGGTAAGACCTTGTTTGTTGTTTTGGTGGCAAGAAAAAAGTGTTTGGCGTTAGTTAAATAAAAATGGGATCGATCAACTGAGTATTTATTCCACAATAGTGGAAAAGGAAGAGTATCCTTCTTAGTATCTGCCCTGGATGAGACCATGTTGAGATTGCAAACTTTTAAACCTGGACAGGTCCTTTATCTGGAGAGTCAGAAGGCTGTTCGTCTGACAACAAGAATCTCTCCATGACACAGAAGATGTAGTTTTTGGTTTCGACTTTGTTGGAACCAGCGTTTGGCCTCCAAGCTCTTTGGACCTCACCCCCAAGCACTTATTTGTGTGGAACGCAGTTGAGCAAAACACCAACAGATCCTTCTGCAATACAAAATCCGAGCGGATGCCAAGGATGCGTTACTTATTTCGAAATCTGCTACAGGAAACGGTCATCATGACCCGTTTCCGAGGTGAAGTCGAGGCCGCTAATGAAGCCAAAGAGGATTACATGGAATAATAATATTTTTAATTTGTTTGAGCTTTCATTTGGCACTAATTTTTATCAAAATCGGATGATTAGTGTGGGAAAAAGTTCATTTAAAAAAAAATCGTAGGGGTTTTTAAATAGATGTCGCACCTCTCTACATATTGATGAATTTTATTTGTTCTGGGAAACAGAATATAATGATTTAATGGTGCTTAAATACATCATGTTATGATATATTGAGTATTAAACAGTTTATTATCATCCATAAGTTTATTACAAGATTTATGGAAACACACACGGGGCTTAAAGAGCAGAAAAACACGTTTCATGTGTTGTAGATACAAAAATATATTTATTGGTGATTTGCAAGATATTAGTCATCAAAGTCATCAATGGTGGATCTGATACTTTATATAAGTAATGTACTTACTTATGTACTATAAAATATTGTTTATATAGTAGGACAAAGGATTGAAATGATGTCGTTCTTTCTTCATTGTACAATGTACATACATACACATCCAGTCAAAAGTGTAGGGGGTAGAACTAAGATTACGACGACGTCAAACAACAGCATCATGAAGGCTGACTCTATTTATTTATTACATATTATACCCCACTCTATGTGTAACATATATATGTATTAGTGTTGAAACTCCATTCAAGGCCAAACTTTGTTTCCGGTTCGGTCTTTTGTTACAACGATTTGAAACGATATTTTAGTACAGACCGCGATCACAGATCGTAAATGAATCGTGCATAAATCGTGGATAAATTTTTCTGTCTCTATATATGGAACGGATTTAAGTTCATATGATGTTAGTGGACACAGATTGATTTGGACCGATATTTTGGTAGAGACTGTAATCTCACACCAGAAATCCAAATTTAATAGTTTTCAAATCGTGCCCTGATTTTTTCGGTCTCAATGTATAGACCCCACTCCTGATTTCTGCTACACATTTATGTTCATATAAAGTTATTATGCAGATACTAATTTGACTGATTTTTTGGTACAGGCCGCAATCTCACACCATGGACCGAAATTTCATAGTTGTCAAATCGTGCACTGATTTTTTTCGGTATCAATATATATGGACAGATTTTATGCCCATTCCTGATGTATGCGTTGAACAAATATGATTTAACCAACACATTTAAACTCATATGACGTCAATGTACATCGAAGATCAAAATTTTGTGAAATACACCGATCCAGAGGGATTTTTCCTTTGAGACCAGTGCAGATCCAACTTCTTTCAGGGGGCTGAATTAATTTGATACACTAACTAAAAACTATAACGGTCTCAGACCGGTCTTGGATTAACAGACCGAACCTCAACACTAGTATGTATTGTATATATATCATAGATACTTCACAGATGTTTTGAGGAGGTTAATGGAGTCTTTTGCTGGAGCTCTTTTATTATTATTACCATCATTAGTCATTTAATCTCAAATGATGTAAACAAATTGCTTTATTGGAGTGAGTGTGGTTTTTTTTAACCTTAAATTAGTGAATTATGGGAAGAGCTAATAATATGTCACAATGCTATCTTGATTGTATCTCTCTACCTTTCCTCTTCCTAAAGAGATAGAGGGAAAAAAGTAGACCTAAACTGAGTTGTTCAGCAGCCAACTATCCTCTAATTTAATAAAATTAAGTTTGTAATTGTTAATAAAAAACAGTCAATTTTGATCTAATAAATAATAATGTAGTTGTATAAATGAAATTTTGCAGGCGTTTCATATGTAGCATTGAGCGTATATACAGGGTGCACTGTTCAAAGTGTACCCTATAGGTACACATTTTTGATCCAGGGAATAACTATGTACTCATATTAATTAAATATAACTGTCATGTGTCGCTGCGGCTCATCCATAAAGAGCTTTTGAGACTAAATAACTCCTTGGTTCATCAGCCATTAAGTAAGTATATTTTTTTTAAAGAAATTATAATTATTGTTTCATTCTTGAAGAGAGAACATCTAAGTTTAGAGTAGCTACATGAGAGTGTGCTTATGGAAAAAAGAGAGTAACACCGAGTATTTTGTGGGTAGGTATTTTCTATTTTAATAAAGAAAATATTGTCCGTTAGTCCAGACCTAGTTACTCTGGGCAATGACGGCTACGACCGCTAGAAAAACTATAAAATATAGTTAAAAAATACACCTGTCAGCTTGATGAGGTTTGTGTCGCTAAGTGAAAACGTTTTAGCCAGTAAGATGTTACTCATAAGATACTATATACAATGTATCTTTTGATTGTTCTTTGTATTCTTCCCTTTGCAGAGGTCAAGTCCTTTTGAATTCAATGGCTCTAAGAGCAAACAATAAACATTTTTATCCACAAGATGACACCACAAATAAAATCATTTTACATTAGGTATTTTGTTTCCAATGCCATAATCATTGCTCTGTTGTTGTTTTTTTGGGTGTCCCGGATTTAAGTGGCTATGAATTACTCCCCATTAATAGGATCCACTAATACTGGGACAATTATTGTGGTGCAGGAGCTTCTTCTCCCCCAGTTTTTAACACAATTTTTTCAATTTCTTAGCGGCAAGACTCTACCACTATTCTTGACTTTTTAAACAAAAAACCCAATAAAAATAAACGGTGCTCATGCACAAAAGTAAGATTTAATTCATGTAGTATGTGCTGTGTTTTTCTTCGTAGAGTAAATTCTTGACATTTTCAATGCCCTTAGTGGGCATCCTAGTGAATCCTGTAATTATTGTTTCGCCATTTGACTGATAGGTTTTGTAATAAACTAGCTTAGCAAGAGCTTATTCATGTTCCAGCAATCAGCCTTCGAAAGAATAATAAGTAAGGAACATGCGTAGCACACAAATCAACAGCTGACAAATGAATACAATATAAATTTTCATCTAAGTGGAATACCTACTTTTACAAAATTATCTTTTTAAAAAGCTTTTGGTGTAGGTGCGTGTGTGTTAGGGAGGAGGAAGAAATCAAGCTTTCCCCTATGATGGATAGAAATGGGTTGGTGTTATTGTGGATTATGTATGCCAAATTTAAATACATACATTATACATATTGTGAAACATCAATCAAATGACACGTTTAAATATTCAATTTATTTTATTCTCATTATATATTTGTACAAATTTGCAAAAAAAAAAAACTATCTGATATGATTTTTTAGCATTTAAGCAACATTCTTTGTCGTCAATCTCCGAATAATTTCTTTGGAATTCTTACAGTTATTGTTAGGTATAAATAAATCTAATAAACCTCATCTGTGAGTCGATTATATTAGTTTTTATTTACAATTTAAGTAAGTGCTAAAAACTTCACCAATTTTTCATTTCGACTCATTTTGTCAGATTTCGGCTTTTCTTTGTTTCTTTTCATGTCTTTATTTCGTCAAAAAATTTGTCAAATTCAACAAAATAGATAAAATACTGTCGTCATCGTCATGAAAAACCCCTTTGTTAACGAATGGATTTCATTTGTTCTTGTCTAACGAATCAAATACTGATTGAAGTATAATTATCTAGAATAGGTTCCAACGTAATTGTCGATTCTATATTTTTTACGCTTTGTGTTACCTTGACATCTCAAAATTTAATTACCTCTTACTGTGACTATATGTAATCCTGGTGAGTAAGAAAGAAACAGAGGCCAAAACATAACCTCCCTTCAACTTTGATGTGGTGATAATAAACAGCTAAAGTGTACTATATTTTCCCCCCTTAATAAATAAGATCACAGTTTTTTATCAGTTAACCTTGAAGAGCCAGACATGGCTGGTCAGTTTTAGAATATGTTGGACCTAGTTAAAAAGAAGACGTGTAGGGACTTTGCATTCTAGAAATCCTTTATCTTCTAAAGCTTAAGTATTAAGCCTCAGGAATTTTTTTCCATTTCTCTGGCAAAAACCTACATTGTCATTATCCATAGTGAACTTTTTGACACAGGCAATACATGTAATTTATGTTAAATGTAGTTAATTTTGCAATATTACAACTTCTATGATTTACTGATGATTATTCCGTGTCAAAAACTAAACACTTATGTCACCCCGTTCATCAATAAATTTGAAATTAAAACGCACACAAACTTTATACAAAATTGAACCACACTTAAAAAATTATAAGGAAATCCTATTTTAGACAGTTGTAAATTCTTGGTCAATAAGATCCTTTCCTATGTTGATCACTGGCCATGAAAATTGTACATCGATTGGAGTGCCATGTTTGGTCTTTGGTACAATTACTACATGCTAAAAACCTAGCATTCTTATTATAAAAAATCATACGAGATGCATTTTCATCTGTTGTATTTAAGGAGGAATCATATGCATCTCTAAAAACTTATTGTATATGTTTAAGATATATTAAAACTTAACTTATAGTCATGTGACTGAAATTGAAAAGGGGCATGTTTGTCAAAATATTGACCTTGTGACCGTATGCGTAAAAACTCATTTTGTGCGCTGATTCAATAAAATACAACAAAAGAATAAAATAATTATCTAGTAAATGGTGTTTAAAGTATATCAATATCTTCAAAAACATTTAAAATGCAGCGATTTAAAAATAGGGGGAAAGAGGAAACTTTAGAAGCCTCTAAATCTTGAACCGGAGGACAAAAAAGCTTGAAATTTTTAATTTATGAGCTTTGAACAAATATTAAAAAATTTAAAAAAAAAATTAAAAATGGTGCTGTTTTGAGTGACTGATCTAGCTTGGAATGACTCTAAGTCATGAGGTAGTTCGAAAAATTAATATATTATTATGTAGTTGTTTCATTATAAGCAATCATCTCCATACAAAAGAATATTCATCAGTTTCTCCCGAATTTACAGCCTTCCAAATGTATTCTTGATATTTATCTATGTTTGAGTACCAATGGTTAATGACCCCTGTACCTTTTTATTCAACCAGTATTGTATCCATAAGGAGTGTGTTTTTGTTGATTAATAGTAATGCACAAAATAGATTGTGAAACACGATAGAGAAGGGAAACAAAAACACTAGGGCACGTGAAATATATATACATTCAAATTAATGGTTTCATATTTGTCTTGTTTATTCAATTATTTATATTAATTGTTGTTGTTATTGATCAAAACATAAGGATTTTATGCTTAAAAATAGATTCAACTGCCAAAAAGTAATTCACATTTCTTGTAGGTTTGTGAACTTAGTGAAAGGGGGGAACAGTCTTACTAAGGGGGTATCCCTCCTTACTTTTACAAATCAATTATCGTATAAACTTTTTACCTGAATATATATTAGTGTTAGATTACGGTCTGAAAGTCATATACCTGTCATAGACTGATATGATTTTCAGTGGACAGAGCTCATTCGATCCTTTAAAGGGTTTAGTGTAGATCCTTCAAATAAACATTCGGTCTAAATTAATCCCAAAGAAAAAATCGATATGCATCGCTCTCATTTAAAATTCGTTCTAAACGGAATTTATAGATGAATTGTTCATGGCGTCATGTGTGTTTCGAAATTGTGAAAATCGACCTACTCAAGTCTTATGAATTTAAATATGCAACATGTATCACATTTGTACATCTGAAAAAGTAAGTATAGGGAGAAAATAGGCCCAAAGATTGAGATCGAAAAAATCAATCCACGCTTTCAAATAATTAAAATTAGTTATACGATGTGATATCGCAGTCTGCACCGAATTATTGGTCCAAATCGGGCTCGAAAAATATGATTGGTCTTGTTGCGAAAATTCAGTCTATACAGATCTTATTCATGAATTGTTCAAAGTTGTTGTAACGACCTTCAATGACGTCAAATGAAGTTAACGTGTTGTATAAATCATATTTGGACCAAATCGGCCCATGATTTGGAAACGGTTAAATTTTAGTCAATTGTCTGAAATCGCGTTCTGGACCAGTTAAAATTGATAAAAAAAATATTTTAAGATCGAACTGGAAAAAAATAAGGTCTGGGACCGAATCACAATACTAAAATATATATATATATATATTTTTAAATACTTAATTGAATTTCATTTGAAGATATTTTATTATCGCTCATAATTAATAATCGGATGAACTTTGATTAAAAATATTAAAACTATCTAAGCGGATTTGTTTCTATAAAATATTTTATTCGCTATATGATCAAATAAATGGTTCATATAACTATCAGCATGATTAATTTTGGCGTTTTGATTTCAAAGACATTCCATTAATGAATTCCTTATTCGCTATGAGCAAGGGGTAACTACTATTAAAAAAGACTCAATGCATTCCTGAGAACTTTTATCTCCTCATCAATCTATGTAATTAAATTTTTCCAAGGATCTCTTATGTATACAATTTATAAGGTTGAATACGGTATAACCTCGATTTAAGGGATAAATATCGAATTTTTACTTCATATAAAGTAAGGGATTTTTTCATTTTCATTCGATTTGAGAGATTTTTATTTCCATTATTATTATTATCTATCTATTTTATTCACGTTAGGAGGGGGGGAGGGGGAGCCCCAATACAACTGTTCAAGACTTAATAGTTTACAGTTTGAGAGCAACAATTTCGATATAAATGTTGTTCTAAATCTGTCGAAAAATGTATCAGATAAACCTTTTTTAATGACACCCAAGAAGCTCCCGGAGCTCGTATCGGAAGTTTTTATGCATCCAATCTACAGTTCAATCCTGGCACCAAGTGACAACTACCTGTTCCTATCTATGACCAACACGCAAGGGGTACAAATTTGTCCTCAATAGAGGCCTGCAACAATTTCGAGTCGCACCGAATTATATAAGCTTATAAATATTGTAAGAGTTTCAGCCCGGTCTATGATTTTTGGACTGTAGCCCAACACTAGTACCTTAGCATATATAATACATGTTTCATTTCTCATATTTAAATTAATTCTCTATTATATATGTGATATATAGAACAGGAGTGTAGACCTCCCTGAGTGATGCTGTGGTGATGATGTAAATATATTTAAACAAGTCTACGTACAAAAAAAATAAAAATGAATCAATATAGTCACCTCAATGACAGTACAGTATTAAATCCGTTTCTTTAAAAATCCCTTGAATCGTGACAACATCAAGTATCTTCTTCTTTATAAAATTATATCATAATATATTATATGGCTTATCGAGTCTCTTTATTCTAAATGGAACATAAACTTTCAGTATATGTATATAATTATACGGAGCTTCCTATTAATTAATTATGTAAATTTTTTGATTGCACGATCCAAACATGCATACCTTAGCTTTCTACAATTATTTCTTTCATATGGAAGTACTTACAAGGGCGCCCGCAGGGGACTGAAGGGGCTGAAGCCCCCCCCCCAAAAAAAATATATATATATATATACATACTTATACGGAGACAGCAGCAAGACGTGGACTATTAATTAATTAATCAGATCTCATAGATTCTGGTGTTGATGGGATGCAGATTACGGACATTGTTATCTGTTCTAGAAGCCTGAAGTTGGTCAAATGAAAAATAAATGGAGAACACCTCTCCAAGATGATGTCAGGAAGTGGAGGGCATAATTTAAAGAGGGAAACGAAGTTCTTATTAATTTTTAAAAATAATGTAAAGGAAGATCCCAAGTAAGTCGATGAATCGCCTCGTCTACAACTTCTCTATGGTTCCTTGGACCATCAGAAGGGATATAAAGCACATCTTGATTTCTTTCACAAGGATTACCTTCTGACAGAGGGTATGAAAGCAAAGAAGCTCGAGAGGTGTACAAAAATCCTCACATGGATCAAGGCAAATGGGTAAATTTTTAAAATTTTCACATGCAAGAAGATTTTCACTGTTGATCAATTCCACCACCGCAGAACGATAGCAGGCTTGCAGAAATAAAAGAAGATGGCCAAGGGATTTACCATGCCAAATATCAGGAACAAACAATTGTCCTCAGCGTTGTGGCCTCTGATTGAAAAAAAATGAGGCATCTTTTTCTTTTTTCGTTATTTTTCAAGGCTGGACAGATAATGAGGGTAGCCAATTTGAGTGAAAAAAGTTTTGCAAAAACCTTGTCTACCTGTTTTGTTAACATTATTTTTTCCCCTATTATTGAAAGTATAAAATTATTGATGTATTTTCTAAATCAGTCTCTCGAGTCCGCGTTTTGCTGCCCTATCCTGTATATAATCCTACGAACGCTACAATAGGAAAGTAGTGTAAAGCAACTCATTTGGATTTCCTCAAAACATTACCAACAACACAAACGTAGAGATAGGACGGGTTTTTGAACTTGGTCAAAGTATAAGTAAATTTTTATTATGCGAAAAGATCTGAGACCCGAACTGGCATCCGGTACATCAACTTTTATATCTCGTAAAAAGATCTGAGGGATTCCACGGGTCTTAAAAAGCTAATAGTATTGTTTAGTACTTAATCTTAGTTATAGAAAAAAGATATAGCATCTCTATGTATCTTGATTAGTGCTTGGAGAAACATATATGCACATTAAACATTTGTATTGTATGGGCTTTGATGAAACTTCATCAACTAAGATGACGTAGTTAGTAACTACGTCATTTCCGTTATTATATATACCATCAAAAAGACGTACTTATAGGACTGCGGTATTTTTAGACCGATTCAACACTAATTCATAGATCATGAACTTGAATAACATCTTGTTAAGAAGTCAAAGAGAAAATTGTACATTATTTTCTGGGGGAGGGGCATAATTGTCCAACTACCAGTTAATATTGGCTCTTTGTTCTTTCTCTTTTAGGGGGAAGAAAGGTTGAGAGATATAAAATAAAAAGAACCCTTCTATGTGTTACAGAGAAGTAATAATACATATACCCCAATTGTAATAAATATAAAAACAAAGTGAGACTGCAATTTTTGTGATCGTGTATTTTGCAATTACATAATTTCATTGATCATTGCTAACTGCAATTTACTCTCTCTAGAAAATTGATTTATATATATTATATCAAAATCATTTCGAAATGTCTGTATACCGAGTGCTTCTATCATCAAAATTGTGGTATACAAGCTAACGAAACTCCCCATTTTGTTGGAGATGATACATAATGGAGGATTTATCTTTTTCCTCGAGCAAGAAATCGCATTTTATAATATCACTAATGACGTACCAATGTTATTTTTCCATATACCGTATCAAACTTTTCTTCTCTTCGCAGAATGTACCTTGGTAATTCAGTTACGAGAGTAGATTCAAGGAGGCTCTGTAGTGAGTCAAATACTGCGGTTCTATCAGTTCGGTCCTAATCAAAATTGCCAGTCCTAGGACGGCTCCTTATCGGTATTTTATGGTAAACCCAGCAGTTGAAATGACGTACTTATTAACTATGTCCTTTCAGCTGTTCAAAATAACTACTTTCTAGAGACAAAATGCCTGAAGTTTCAAGTAAGAGGTGTGTGGCTAGAAGTTACTAATACTTGTTTTAGCTATCATTTTGTATTTTCTTTGTTTTTATATTATTCAATCCTTCCTAGGAGTGGGTGAATAATATCTATAAAGATATTTAGGATAGTAATACTGAAGAACTGACGTAGCAGTCCTTTAGACTATTGAAGTGAAAAGACTGAAAGGGGTAGTCTAATTAGGCCATCAGTCCTAGGACCGATCGAACAATAGTTATGGAGGAAAATCCAACACTCTTAGCAGACCAACCAGTGTCTCCACAACCACTACAATATTAATCATGTGGTCTTTGTTTTTTCCACTTGGCGTGTTGCTTTGATACCTTTTATTTACACTTCGTTAGCAAACTGGGATTTTCTGCACCCCAAATTTGATAAAATTGCTTCAAATCGGTTTAAAATCGATTGCAATTCTGGAAACAGCATTAACATACTCCTGAAACATCTTTTAGAATATATTTACAAAAATGTATTTTCTTTGAACTATTCATAAATATCCCAATTTTTAGTTAATGTTGGGTGAATTTGATTTATTTGTTCATTTTTAAGTCGCTCTTTTGCTTTTTCTATTTCAATTTAAGGTATAATCATTGCTAGAAATGTAAGATCATCTGTTGGTCCATATATTAGAGTGAATCTTATCAAAGTTAATGAGTACATATTTAGTACCAAAAGTTAGAAAAAAATAAATAATATTTCATTGAAGTTTTTATCGAAAAAGGAAATTATAATAATCAAAAATTATACTTGTTGCTACCAAAATGTAATATTGTTATAATAAATTAGCGTAATTTTGAGTCTATGTCAACTTTGTACAAAGAAATAAAAATTTGCTTTATATTTTAGTTGACTCAAGTTAATTAACTAAGTTAAAAAAAAGGATCAGCACTAACAGATGCCTTAGCAAAATGGAAGCAATCACCAATAGTTGTGTAGAATTGTCCCATTGATTTTAAGTCTCCGTTTCACTGCTTGGTTTTAAAGCTTTAAGATGCATCATTAGGTATATAGGTATGTATGAAAACGATCGGTAGACTTGTTTGAGTTAAAAGAAAAGAAATATAAATAAAAGAATTTAAAAAAAGGCGACCCAAGCTCAAGTTGTCCGATATGCCCTCAGTTACATAGGGTATGATGACATTGGGAAGAAAGAAGTAAGCAATAATGAGAAAGAGAGAGAGAACGAAAGAAGAACAGGAATTTATGCATTAAAGCAAAAAGTAATAATAAAAGAAAAGGAGATTCGGCAGTTTAAGCTCGTATATCAATGTGAGTAGAGGTGTTGTTGTGTATTAATATATGTACATATTCTTGATTAGAGTGTATGCATCATAGGAAATAGAGGTTATACAATAAGAAGGTTATAGAATTAATAATGTAATAGCAACGATGGAGCTAAAGGAAATGGAAACAATATTAAATCGGATTGCTTAGAGCCTGTGATAAAAAAAGAAGGAGAAAAGATACAACGAATTTCAGTGAGCTTTTTGAAGTGTTTAGTTAATAAAAAAGGAGTCCAACAGACATGGGTCGATGTTACTATCCATCCTGGATTAAGGTATGCACATTATAAAATCCGTTATTAATTTACCTCTATAATGTTAGTAGTGTTTGATAAGGGTGTTTTTTTGCCCTTATCTCATGGACAACGCGCTCAGGAGTAATTATTCTCTTGAGCTCAATGCGCGTAGGTTCACGACCAGGTAATTTCTAGAGAAATAAATATATTATTATTTGTATGGACTTCAAACAAAATTCCTAGGTTAGTTGGAGTAATTTTAATAGTATAATGTTTACATATACTTAATCAGTGCAACTCCATCTAACCCATTAAAGGAACATTTAAAAAAATATTATTTCCCTTCTCTCTTTCTATATATCTCACCCTTCCTCTGTCCTCCACTCTTTTTGTCTGCCTCTGTGTCTTTTCTTCTACATTCATTCTTTGTTTCTATGCCGCTCTTGATGTTGATAATTTTGTAGGCTAAGCCCCTATCCCCCCCAAAGGTAAAAGCTAGCAACGCCCCTTATAAAGACTGTGCATATTTGATTTTCAAACGTAAGCACTTCTTCTTTTTTTTTCCAATAATGAAGGTTTTGTGATATTCATAAAGTTAATTTAAAATTATAGTCTATTTTACCTAGGAATTGTTTTTGAAGTTCATTTACATTAAGTATATTTCCTTCTGTAGAAATGACCAAGACGCGAACCTACGCATATCAAATTCAATAGAATAATTTATACCGAGCACGTTGTCCATTGAGCTAAATCGTTCTTTTTAAAAATGTTAAAATTCAACTTTTTAGTGAAAACAAAAATTTTATATCATGACAACGATAAAAAAAAATCCGTTTGGGGAGGAAGGCTATGCCCCCTCCAGCCATTTCTGTATTTTATAATTGTCTTTTACTAAGAAAATCATTTTTTCCTATCGAAGGGATCAAAAAAGTTAGTGTTTCGGGGAATGTATTCAAAATTTCATAATTATCTAAAAAGGTCATTCTGTCAAATTATCTCTCTTTTAAAAAAAAATTACATTTCAAGTTATTCTAAAAAGTTTTCCCTTACTTTTCTCAAGCTTTAAGTATCAAATAACCACTTTTAAAAAACCCTCAACATTATGTTAAAGTTGTGAAAGATTTGTAATTATTGTGTTAAGGAAATACATTCTTTTTCATAATCAGTCTAAAAAAGAACTGTTTATCTGTGATTTTATTTATTTTTCTGACATAAACATTTATCATATTAAGAGGATACCGACTTCCCCCTAATTTTGTCATAACCAACTATTCAATCTTTTTTTGTTTGTTGTGGTCTATCACATATGAAATTGATATTATTTTTGACAATATGGAATTATTTTTTGGTCCGCTCTAGACTGAGACAGAGATTTTTATTGAGACTGGGGATCTAAAACTTTAAAAATGACAACAAGGGGGGTAGGGAGAAAGAGACTCGGAATACGAGGTGCTTACTCGGACAATTGATAAAAAAACTTATTGTAAAACTTCGTATGACGTCATCGTAGGCATGTTTGATCATTTCAAAACACACTTTACTTTACCAAGATGTCATTAGAAAATTTGTTCAGATTGAGTTTCTTTAGGGGCCTTATCAAGATTTATAAAATTATAACAGTCTTTGATTACGAGTATTCGCATAGTGTCATATGATTCTTGTAATTATGTAACAAAGAAAAAGAAAAGGAGACAGTGTGGGTGTATCCTAGACTGATCCATTGACTACATCTGACAAAAAGGATATCTATTACAAATGGTGCTAAATGGATGACGTCCCTTTTTTTAATAATATTTTATTATTTTAATTAGAAAATCTTTAAAAATACATATATATCTTTTATAATCTCTATCCTCACTTGGATTTATGGGATGAGAGTTTAGGTCTATTCTTACCTAATAACCCTGATCTGGAGAAAAAAAAACTTTATGTTTTTCATTCTCAATGCCAAGGCTTCTCTAATTGTATGGTACAAATGTCACCTTAAAAGTGAGCATGGAGAGAACCTCTAAATGCGGGCAAATATATTTTCAACAAGTATCTTGATTCAAAATTTGAAAATTCCCTTTGTTAGAATTGCAAAAGGGGAAGAAAGTTCGAGAAGCACTGATCAATGCTATTGACTATAGATGAATAACTAATAGTGATGAAAATCCTATATACAATGGGCATGTTAAAAAAAGAAACCGAAAATCAACATGGCAACTTGAAGAACGTTTTGGAGGAAAGCAGCTTAGCTGTCATGACGTTTCATTGGATCAGCTACAATCAGCTGTGACAAGGGAGGAAGGAGAAACCCATATAAACAAGGAAATTTGCGAGAATTAATCCAATGTCGATCCTCAATTCTTCTCTGAGTCCAACGAGGACTTGCAATTATAACTTTAAGTTTAGGAAAAGATGATTACATCATTGAGTATAAGTATGTCGATACTATCTACGAGTACCTTAGAGATACATCATCCATTACTATGTAAATACATATTTCCGATAATTACTTTCCATTTCTTGCCGCATTTCACAATTATATCCATAACAGCATCATTAATAATGATGGACAATGACTCTCATTATATACTCCGGTCTCGTGTAGTGACACCAGGTTGTAGCAATGTCTGATGTGTCAACGTACCAATTCCAAAAAACGGGTGCGCTAAAAAAATCAGCGGATTTAATTCAATGATAATTTGAGTTTCCTATGGAAGGACGTTGCTCAATGGACAAGGCTCTTGAAACTCAATGTGCGTAGGTTCGCGCCCGATTGTTCCTCTTTGAAGAAAATATACATTATGTATATGGATTTCAAAGAAGTTTCCTAGGACAAATGGAGTAATTGTAATACTATAATATTTATTTAATCAATAAAACTCAATTTGACTAATTAAAAAAACAATTTAATTTCTTTATGCCACAAAACCTCTGTCACTTAAAAAATACTTATAAAATGTTAAAGTTTGAAGATCAAATTTACACAGCCCTATAAATATTTGTAGTTCCATAATTACGACGATAAGAAAAACTCACCTCTATGAATGTTCATAAAATTTTGTAAGTTATTAGTAAATTGACGTAAGGTGATGATGATTTTGCTCTTTTAAACGAGTTAGTCTTACATTGTACTACATTTAATAAAATTTATACATATGAGTATGTTTTTATTTTAAATATCAAACTTGTTTAAAGTAAATACTAATAAATCATGTGTGAATAATACTAAACCCTCAGTATGTACAGGTGAAGGATCAGACTTGAAGGGATAATTGGCGAAAGAAAAAATCCGTCATAACTTTATTTTTGGCAGTCTTGTAATATAAAAAAACATAATTAGAACTGCATAATTAATGTTTTTGTTCTTTAATATTCGATATATGATCCGTTTACTACAAGCATCCACTATTTTCTTCTCTGGATATGCAGCCCACCCCACTTCAGTGACTCCAAACTCGAGTAGGGAGTGGTGTTGGCCTTGCTCTCTAAGATGCCCTACCAAAATAGTCAAACGTATTAAGTCCTAGGGGATGATCAAGGCTAATAGTCCTTCTACCAAAAAATGGAAAAAATTTGCCCACTTTGTATGGGCAAAGTGTATAGTCTTGCTAGAATATATATATATATAATTCCCTAATTCAGTAGTGGCCCTCCTGTAGGTATCGTGAGTGACTTTAAGCTATTATGTATTGCCTTCCATTGACTTTGTTGGATCTTCCGTGATCATCTTCAAAAACTCATCCATAAAGCCGTCCTTTAGAATAAAGGGAGTTGTCTGTTATCCTAACTTCTTGTCCAGTCTTCCTTCATCCATTTCAAGGATTACTTCTTCCCTTTTTTACCTTATACCACGTTCAGCAGTGCTTATGTAGACTGACGCCAGTAGGTGCTGAGATATCTTTTTCCTTCCGTCCGGCATACAGCTGAATTAATACCTGTTGCCGTTTTCCCTTAAGTTTCGCTGATTCTTATCAGATGTTTGTTTATATGGACAGCTAAATAATATTGGTACAACTCTTATTTTATACAACAGCCTCTATCATATATTTAAAACATCGTTTAACTCATAAGTTATTTTTATATTGTGAGTGGCGTTTTAGACCTACAACTCTCCTTATGGAGTATTCTGTATTACTAAAGAATAGTCTACATTGTCACACAAATGCGTTGTTTCTTTTCAATTTTATTAAGGTCGTTATTCATCATTGGAATTTCCGTTGAATAATTAACTATATATTATCAATCACTTAGTCTAATGGCTCAGATGACACCTTACTAAATTGTCTTATGTTTTGTTGGTGCAAATCTGATTCAATACAAAATAGAATTAAAATCAAGATTTTTTTAAAAGAACACATAGTTTCAAATATATATTCAAAATGTGATATTAGTTAATGATTTTTTTTTTTTTTTTGCAATGAACAATATAACTGACTGAAAAAAATAAAACTATAATTAGAATTAGACAACTATATTGTTTTACTGAGAAAATCATATGTTGAATATATATACAATGACAATAACTATTTCCCTATCAACCATCAAAAAATTTATTATGATCTAGGCAGTAACTAGGTTTGCTAGAGTTAAAAGGTATAATGTCTTGGGATCCCCATGGAAGTGTGAATACTGTCGATGCTGGCTACCCTCACCATGATCCCGTCTATCCCTTCCCACACTGCGGAATCCCTCAGAATATTGGTATTGGAGAGTATTGAAGCGATAATGATGGTCATATGGTCTTGTCCCAAAATGTCATGTGATCTCCATGGAAGTGCTGGTTCATATTCAATATATAGAAGTGGAATCATCTTGCTGCCGGACATCATTACTGTCAGGGAAGTGGCTCATAGTCTTCTTATGGAGACCGACATGTCAGTGTGAGAGGGAACTACGTATTTTTACCTAAACTATTTTTCCCTCAAGACCTTTCGCATTAAATCATTTAGCCTTTAAGGACATTTTGCCTTAAATACATCTTGTCTCCAGGATATCTCGCCATAATATGAGATTTATACTATTTTATTTTTGGTTGGTTCACTTTGAATTTTTAAATATGAAATGTCCTAGGGTCACAATAGTTTAAGGCAAGAGTTCTGGACACCATTTCAAAGTGCCTTTGGCGGAGGAGTTCGGCGACTTTTAAGCGATTGTCCCACCAACCTTTTTCGTGATTGTATTAGATAGAAAATATACAGCGCTGTTTCTGTACTTTTCAGTATTTGTAAAATCAGATGCGTTTTATAGGAAATGGGCTAAAGGAGCCCTACCGAAATTAAGGAAATTTTGCTTTTTTACTAAAAATGTTTTTTTCCAAAAAATTTGATATTTGGAATTGTTTAAAAAAAAAAATGGAATTTTGATCAAATAGTTGTGGATTTTTGATATTTTTTTGAGAAAGTTTAATTTATAAAATTTCATTTAAAAAAAAAATTCTGGAAATTTTAATTTGACAATTTGTTTCCCCAAAAAAATTTTTTTCTGTGAGTAGCTAAATATTTTGTAAAAATCTAATATTTAAAATATATTTTTTGAATTTTTTTTCCAGAAAAATATAACTTTCATATTCTTTTCAGAAAAATATAACTTCCAAATTTTTTCCAAATAATTTAATTTTGTGTAAATAGTTATAGATTTTGCAATTATTTTTCAAAAAGTTAAATACTGAAAATTAAATTAAAAATTTATTTGAGTAGGTTTAAATTTTTGAAATTATTTTCCAAAAACTCTGATATTTAAAATTTAAATTTTGAATTTTTTTTCTAAAAAATCTAATATGTAAAATAAAATTTTTGTATTTTTTCCCCAAAATATTTCATTTTCAATTTTTTTTTCAAAAATTCAATTTTGTGTAAATAGCTATAAATTTTTGCAATTTTTTTACAAAATGTTGAATACTCGAAATTAAATTATTAAAATTTTGTTCAAAATTTCAAATATAAAAGTTTTTTCCAAAAAAATTAATTGTTTGATAAATAGCTATAAATTTTTGAAATAAAATTCCATAAACCAAGCCCTCCCCAACATAGACTCCTGTGGACTCCCTGACAAGCCTTAAAAAATAATTATTTCTCTAAATCTCTAAATGTGACCATTTTAATTATGGGGAAATAGTTAATGCACATATGGACATAAATATTTAATACAATGAGCTAAACTACAGTTTACTTCAATTACTTTACAAAAACTTTTTCTATATGTTTGTCAATGAATATATATAACTCATTCGGATTTAACATTTTTTTGTATGACATTGAGTTGTTGTACTTTCATTTCACAAATCAGAGGACATAATTATTAGTGTTGGGGTTCGGTTTGGAAATCCTAGACCGGTCTGAGACCATTTTATTCTTTGTTGAACAAAACTAATTCGGTCCAACAAAAAAGCTGGGTCTGAACCGGTCTGATGTAAAAATTTCGTCTAGATCGGTCCAAAGGAAAAGTTTGGATAGCTCGGATTAATTTTGATCCCTTTGTCTATTATATATATATATAGTATTTGTTCTAGAACATATCTTGGAATTTTGTATAATTTTTTGAAAGAATGACTGATGGTTAATCTAGAAAAAAAAATAGTGTCTCATAATATATAAGACCAAAAAAAAATCGGTCCATAATGTGAGACCAAAAAAAAAATCCGTTTAGATAAAATCCATTAAGACCGAACTGAAAATAGTATCAACACTATTAATTATAGATCATATGTTCAAAGATTTCACTTCTTTTTTTTTTACAATTGTTGTTTATTTATATAAGTGTATCTTGACTTATTTTAGTTCATTTCTTAGATAATATTGTCCATGCTTTTTGATCTATGACAATGTACCTTCTTTTTTAGCTGTAGTTTTTTTCTCCAACACATGCCCTTTATTTTTAGAGTTTGAATTAGTTATTAATGAACTGTGAATCATTTCATGTTATTATATAGAGGATGAGAATTGTTAGATAACTACCAACTGGTTTTGTGGGGGGTCCCTTCTTTTAAGTAAAGGAGGAATAATTGGGGTTGTAAAGTTGTTTGGTATACTGTTACTACAGTGGTATAGATGTATTGACGAATTTAAAAGGGTATTATACTAAATAAGAATAGAAAACAGTACTAAAATTGACACTACGTGATAAAAAAAAATGATCCATAGATGACATAAAGCCAAAATTTCTGAGCCCACTTCAAACACAATGACCTTAATAAAAAATAGCATGAATTAAAATTATCTTATATAACAAAATAAAGTCTTCAAATTTTGGAGTCAACCCACACGTCATTCAAAAATCCTCCAGATACCCATGTAAGTGCATGTTGAACGCTGATTGTTGTTCGATAAACTAGTACTACATTTTTGTCGATTGGATTAGTGGTATTGACTAATTTAAAATGGTATTAGTAAACCCAATTTATGGGACCACTCCAAACAGAATGTCTGTAATAAAAATAGTATTTCATAACATACTAAAGTTGTCGAATTTGGAGCTAGCCAACATGTCATTCAGAAATCCTGTGACCGCCCCTGTCAGTACATGTTGATTGTCTATAACGTCAATTTTCTATTTTCAGTTGTTATCATTAAAGTATTGAAATCGTAAACAATCCTTATATCTATTTTTGTAGCGGAATTGATGCAAAAATACGGATATCGTGACAACATTCCACATATTAAGGGTTTCCTCAGGATTACATTTTGGGAGAAACTTGGTTTTTGGAATAATAAAATTAAAAAAAAAAACATTTTTAGGAAAATTTTTGAAACATTAATATCTACTTATTAAAAATAACACCCAGTCTATGATACAGAGTGATGAGCCAAAGTCTTCCAATTTTGCAGGGATAGCTGTCTTTATCTCCCAGTCAAGGAAATATCGACTCAAACCTAACTTGTACTGGATTCCAGATCTCAGATCTGTACATTTAATAGGAAAATAAATTAAAAATAAATCCCCATTTTAATTCATTTATGTTGATTTACTTATATATTAGTTTGTTCATGCCCAATTGCTTGAACTTGAATTATATCATTTTACTTTGGTCCTTTTTTTCTTCTATTTGTTTATGGAGAGATAATTATATATGTAAAAATGATATCGTGATGAAAAAAAAAAAAAAATTACAGTTTCATTAAATGAACAATTCCAGATCGCTACAGTTATATATGTAGTTTTGTCGACCTCCAAATGAGAGCAACATTCAGATGATGATATATTCAAGGGCACGTTAATTTACTCTTATATGCATACACGTATAGGTCCATTTGGCTCAAATGTATCTATACATGACGTATGTATAGACGTCATTGCCATTAAAAGAATAATAAATGTATTATTATTACATAAATATATGTTTTTCATGGTTACATGATACGAAAATCCACCATTGAAAACCTTTTCATTACTAAATGAAGCAATACAGAAAATTGTATGTTGCCCTAGCCATTGAAAATTACGAGCAAGCTCTTGAAGATCTACCCTTGGAAGTAATTTGTATTTGATTAAAGTTAATTTGACATTTTTACCGGAAACTATTACAAATCTTGAAACAAAAAGAATACTCATTTATAATTATCTAAATAATTTTTCTGCGAAAAAAAAGAGTAAATACTTTATTGGAAATTAACTTTCTTCATTTACTAAAATCCGGATCTTCAATTTATGCAAAAGCTTGCACGCATAATCAGGGATTATGATGATAAATGAAGAAGAATCCTGAAGATTTCATCAACTTCAAATACCCTCAAACTACTAAAGTGGACATTTAAAGCTCATAGATATGCTTAAAACTACCAATACTGAACGAATACAAAATCTTAGGGAAGAAAATATTTTTTAAATCTTGATTTGTCGATATAATATCGCCAAATGTATCAATCAATTATGATAAAAATTAATCAATAATAATTATTTTAAATTATCCTTATAAAACTGTCTTTTTCATTTAATTCAAAATGCTTGATTTTGCTCATTTTGGCCCAAAAAATCACGTTTCATTCCAAGTCTATTTATAAGCTGTTATTTTTTTTATGTTATCACACATGGAACAGTCTGAAATTTGGAAAGTAGACGTATAAAATAATCAAGCATATTGCTATGATATTTTTTGGAGTCTCTGAGGTCATTAAGAGGCTATTTTTGACGGAAATAAAACCTAATTTCCCCTCTCCCCCTCTTTTTTTCTCATTATATCTCTTTTTTCTAGCTTCATTCGTTGTTTCTTTTTCCTACTATACAATCCTGTAACGGGGGTATCCCCTCCCTGCTAAGTACGTATATTTTTAATGATAAAAATTCGTTGTATTTTCGGATATAAAGGTATATATATTGGCCATCATATTATTTCTATGAAGACATATAGAAATACAGTACATAGCTATATTAAAAAAACCATATTATAGTACAGATCGAATAAAATACTACAGGATTTGAATATTATAAAATTTATATATAGAATTCATTTTAAAAATTATTATGGAGAAATAATATTAGCATGATAATCTGCTGGGAGTACTTAAGAAATAAATAGCAGTTGGTGTGATTGACGATTAACTTATTTGTGTAACTACCAGATGATTTTGGACCTTTTTGGGGGGGGAGGTTGTGTGATTTAATAAAGGTAACAACGTGAAAGAAGAAAAAGTAAATTAGTGAACCGTTGACTTTTGGCACGTTAATAAATCATAGTTGTGGGCTTATTTGATTTTGAAGTAATGTAGGAAACTACATTGTTATTTCATCGCCATTTTCCTTATTTCTTCTTTCCCTAATAATATAACTAATTGATTGGAGATACAGTAGCAAAGTTTGAACCGGTAATATAAAAAGATGAAGAGGCGGGAAATCTCTGTGTGTTTACCAGCAGTGAAAATGTTTCTGGTAAAATAACAAGTCATGACCTTACAACACAAATCTACAACATTCAAAGAGTGAGAACAAAAATTCTTCAAAAATTGATTTGAATATCGAGAACGATCTAAAGAAGCGCATCACTAATGTTTAACATACGAATATATCTTGACCATCAAAAAACATCATGGGAGTAGTAAATGCCTTCCCCCTCCTTATTACCAAGGCCCTGATATATAAGTATTAGCATGCATATTTGAAATGTATTATTTCTTTTCGATTAAAATAATTATTAACAAAGTAGGGAAGGTTACGTGACATGAATAATATCTATTTTTTATTTCATTTCTTTTATCATTATTATAATTGGAATGATTCTATGTATATTGTATTTTTCTAATCAAGCAACCACTACACTACTACTGGGAGCGATGTTGAAATCTGAAAACAGCCCCTACTTTCGATATAGCCATATAGTCGAAATGATTCATGACGTACGAGGAGGAGGCTCCAAATCGTGCTTCAAGAAATCGGAAAAATTATAATCGAGCCATTGCTGAGTGGCTTTGGCCTTGTGCCCCGAGATGGAGTCCTGCTGCAACACATAGTTTACCTCTGCGTAGTTGAACTACAACCAAGGCAACACCAACTTCTTGAGCATGTCCTGGTACTCCTTGGACCAATTTTCAGGGTTTTCGGGAACCAATACGGGAGCATCCTCTTCCCGTATCATGTCTCGATTCTTAGAATCATTCCAGAGGCTGGTAACTTAGTCTGGTTAGTTAGTGGAACCTCATCGACAACGTAGGAGAGGTAGCAGTCATTCCTGGAGTTTCTTGACTAATGCACGGTCCAGTTTTTCTTGTCTTGTTGTTGTGCTTGCTACGAATCAAATCGGCTATTCTTTACTTTTTGCCGTCCATCTCGAAAACCAATAACCGATTTGAATGAGTTGTAGCTCATTTGAACACTAATATTCACCAATTATTGTATTTAAAAACCTTAAAACCTGCTTGAACATTCGTGTGTGCTCATATAACCTTGAAGATTTGTTGCAGAGTTATAATTCTAAGTCCTTGTTGGACTCAGACTATAATTGAGGATCAACGTCGGAGTAATTCTTCCTTATGCCCTTGTTAATTTACTTCTCCACCTCCTCCCCCGCCACCGCTTATTATAGCTGATCTAATGAAACGTCATGACAGCTAAGATGCTCTCCTCCAAAACATTTTTCAAATTGCCAGGGTTACCATGGTCATTTTTGGTTTCTTTTTTTAACTTACTCAAAATATACTCAATTTTCATCACTAAATATTTCCGTAGCCGCTAGACATGTACAAAAGATATTTGGAGACCATCTGTAACGCTATATTGTCTCCTTTAATCTTTGATATATGCCCCTCTGGAGTCTACGATGGCTTCAAGACGCCTCTTGAAGGCATTGCACGTCTTTCTTATGTAATCTTTGCAAATATCGATTCAGTTTTTGTTTACGGTGGCTTTCATGTCCAGGTTGTTTTTTTACATACGCGTACATGTCCTGGATTTACACGCGACAAGAAGACGTAGTCCAAAAGATTGGCTTTGAGTGAATAGACCGGCCATATTTCTTTTCACCAGAAATTGATGTTCTTGCAGAGCCATCTTTGACCAACATTAATAGTGTGGACAGGGGCGTCTTCTTGTAGTAGGACCACATTATCATCCGGGAAGTTAGGTCAAACCAGCTGGAGTAAGTGAGCCTCCAGATTGTATTTCCTGCATCAAGAAGCCCGCGGATCTTCATACAAGTGTCACATTCAGACGTTAACTTTCAAAAAATATAAACAAATGAATTTTCTAGAACTTGTAAAGAAATGTTCATCGAACCTTTCAATTTGCCAATAACCTTGTGTTCAGATGTCATTATCACTGCCGCTAACCTCTCAGCCTTCCATACCTTCTGCAATAAGGTGTTGTTCTTTGTTCCAAGTACATGGTCATGAAGCGGCAGACAAATTCAGTTATGATTATAATTATTATTTTTTATCAAATATTAAATGAAATATACCTAATACTTATTTGAAAACTAATAATGTTAGGGATGTATTGGTCCTAAAATATTGACGTTCTATCCCGCCCGCTTTAAATATCAAGAATGCTTCCGAATTAGATGTAAAAGCTGTCTTAACGAGTACTAAGGATGTCATCATAAATCAAGCATAATTTGGACTGTAATTATTCGTAAATTGAGAGTTGATAATAATTATATGATACCAAAAATTGGTCCGGAAATGACATTGAAACAGAAAAAATTGGCGGAAGAAAACCAAGAAGATGAATTTCCATATACAAAACTTAAAAAAGTCAAAGAAGATACAGAATTTAATATACAGATACCAAGTAGTTGAAAAAGGGAGGAAAATTAGGCCTAATCTCCGAAAACAGACAACCCTAAAAACAGTGCTAGTCTGCAGAACATATATTGTGAATTGTGGATTTGTATGTTTAATAGAAAAAAATATGACATTGTTTCAAATTGTCGTTTAATATATTTTTAATTTTCGGGTATGTTTTCCAGATTTTTCAAGCTCGATCTGGACCCTCTACATAATGCTCTAGAGTTTCCATTCTTTTAATTTATTATTTTCTTATACAACGTAACAAAATGGTACTGGGGCTGAGACGATTCTGCACCCCAAATTTACTCGCTAGATGGCTCTTTAGTTGAGTGTATGTTACTTATTAATTACTTTTCAGGACAATTATCAAGATTGTTTCTAAAACACCAAATGTTTCACTCAATTCTGTCAAATTGTATCGATTCACTGACTTCTCAAATTTGATATCATGGCCACAATATGAAAGGCCCTAATTCCCATAATAGAACATCCTTTAGGATTGAAGATTGCAGGAGTAGAATTTTTTGTTATATCCAGGAGTACCAATTTTTTTATATAGAGATTAAGATTGACTGACGAGTTTGTTGGCGAGGAAAAAGTGTTAGGAGGATAATCGAGTATTCAGGCGTGTGACGAGTATAGCCCTTAATTCCTTTACGTTTTATTTTGAAACTCGAAAATATTCGAGCAGGAAAAATCACCAACTATATTAGTCAAAATGATGCCTTATAGATAGTGAATTTGGAACTTTTTCAAGAGCGGATTTACACCACGAGACAGGACAGGGCCAATTTTAAGTCCCATATTAAGAATGGATACAACTCCATGTACCTATATATGTAGATATACAATGGAGACAAATAATTGTAAATTGTAGAATCATAAATCATGAATATTTTTTTTTCTTTATAGACAAGTACGTATTTTAAAATGACAATACAGAACTGTCCAATGAATACTCATGCCTCCACGACCTTGAAACTATTATAAAACTTGTTTTCTTATATATATTTTTTTTTAATTTCTATTTTACAGTATGTATAAAGTGGCAAAATGGTTTGAGTAGTTAATTTATTTTTCCATAAATACAAGAAGCCATTATAGATGGTTTATTTGTTAGTCAACAGGGTATTTATAATAATCAAATATGCATTTCTATATATGTATAGATTAGTGGGGTATTAAAAATTACATTTTCACTCTAAAATTATTCGTATTTGCAATGACTATAGGCTTGGGCAGTGAAATGTGGACTCTCGGGGCTTCTAGCCATCATTACTTCTGTCAGAAAGGGGTGTGGGGTCACCTTTTATGAAGACAATCCAAAGTCACCATCACGGGCCTCTTGATGGTCCTAGAAGCCACGAAGAAGTAGATGGTGAGGTGATTCATCGATTTGGTGGAGTTCTCTTGGATTCTCTTATCCAAGCTAGACAGTAACTCTGGCTTCCTAATTTAAATTGTGCCATCTACTTCCTGCTTTACTAAAGAGGTTTTTCCATCCTCTTTTATCTTGGCCGCGTTGAAACCCGGGCTCCTGGAACACTTGACAATGTATATAATCCCTGTTAACTAAACATCAGCATATAGGAGATATGTGATGAACTGCCCTTTGTTTTCTTGCTCACTCATGATGACGATATGATGAAATGGTTTTTGTAGTTTCTTTATGCACAAAGGAAAGCTGTACCAGAATGTCCAAAAATAATAATTAAACCTTTTATATTAATGAGAAAATTAACATTAATTAGGAGTCCACGTTTTGCTGACGAACCCTGTACCATATTCCTATCCGTTCTGGTACTGAAATAAATATATGAATTTAAATTTGCAGTTAGCAAATGTTAAGGTTAAATCAGTCCTCAATATTGGTAACATTCTGTTGTGTCCCTGGAATAATTTCTTGAAATTTTCCCATACTTTAAAACGTTCCATATTTTAAAACGCCCTCTAAATTACTAATATTAAATAAAAGTACTTTTCTCATTTTACCAATAGGGCATGATGAACAAACTAGAAAATATATATAATCATCAATGTGGTGTGACAGTTTGTAGCTTGGGGACTTGACATAAATATTTTAATTATCGTTATGTGAGTAACATAACTATATTTTGTAGTAAATAGTATTATGATTTAGGGAGTTGTATTATTTTGCCACAAGGCGGTATCACTCTCTGCCGCTTTATTTACAAACTAATACTGGAATGGGCATTCGCTAGAGCGCAAAAATCTCCACCTTAAATCAAATTGAGTTATGTATCTTAATTTATTCAAAAGTTATGTTCGATTGGGTTTCCTTAAACCTTTGACCTTGACCTCTCAAAATGTAATGGCTTCTTTAATTGATCATATATAATCTATGTAACAAGTTTGATTAAAAGCAATCCGTAACTTTTGTTGCAATCTTGGTGACTAACAAATTAACGAACATTTCAGGCACAACGGATCGGATCTCATCCTTAAGTCAATATGGATACCCCATAAGATAGCTGTTACTTAAGGAGAGATATAATCCATAGATTGTTTCTAGGATCTATTGAATTCAATGACTCCAAGATAAGTAAATTTGCTTCTTGATCTATGTTATCTTATTTTCAGTAATATTTCCCTTCACATTTTCCCCTCTATTCCTTGTTTGATATGAGACATTGATGCTTTTGTGGTGTCAATATAATTTGAATAACGTGTGGAGAAACTATGAGAATATTATTTTAATCTTGCTCAAAATTGAAATGAAACATACAACGACGCCATTTTCCCCATAAATTATCGTAAGGATCTTTGAATATACGAATAACCAAAAGTATATAAATATCCGCATTACGTTATCAGTTCATTAGTAAAACTGATATTCTTAGGTATATACCTTCAATACTTGGTGCATAAACATATGATTCAGAATATTTAGCAATCATCTACATAATATGTAGGCATAACTCCTTAAAATCTACTAATAAAGTCTCAGTGTTGATGACAAAGGTAAACCTCCTACAGTCCTTCAAGTCTACAATTGTCTTCTAGTGTAGATGTTAACAATAAAGAAGAGGCTTTTGTGCGTACCTTCATCTTACAACATACATAATATAAGTATATGTACTGGGTGTTCCAAAAGTCTTGGATTGTTATTACAATGAATATGGAAGATGTTTCGTGTGGGCATTTTTTCCCGTTGTTTAGGTCAGACTAAATACTCTTAGTTGTAAAATGGAAGCGAAAGCAAAGGAGGCAGCTCTGAGTCGGCAAACAGCTAGTTCAGAGGGTCAGGAAACGGGTTTCTTCTTGGGGATCCCCTTTTCTCGGGATTAATTATTTTGTATTTTAATAACAGGATCAATAGTGAAGGTTTCTTTATAACTATTTTTTTTTACGGCTTTTGACAATATGGAGTAGACAATGTCTTTTTTCTAGGCCAGCTCAATTATTTTCATTTTCGGATTGGCTTCAAACGCCTTTCCTGCAGCTTATTAAGTTAGTTTTGTTGGATGTTTACAAAAAATGTCTACAAATCCTCTTAATAACATTCCGGGTCTTTTTTAACACCTGGTAGACTTTAAAATTAAAAGTAACTATGAGTAATACATATTGTGTACATATCTCTGAGTGTTGCATTTATTTTTAATATAAAAAGTGTATGATGAACTGCCTAGGAATTCTATTAATTTTTTAGCTATTTTCCAATACTCTTTTTTTTTTTTGTAAACAAGAATAAATAACTAACAAAACCATGGGGCTACGGAATGATGTTTAAAATTGCTTATACCAATAGCACATATCCGAGATAACTTGGAAAAATTGTGGACAGATGTTATGGATACTATCATACTAACTGTATTAACTACTAATTTATGGACTATTTATGAAATTAGAATCTTTTTGTATGTAGGGAATCTTACAAGTTAGGACTATGAGCTATAATGCCTTATTCTCTTTATTCCATGAATCTCACTCAACATTTATGTATTCATGCCCATACTATTTCCTATGTATGTTTGTACGTAATGAAAAAGGCCTTCAAATACATACACTTAAGTTACAAATATGTATGTGTGTAGAATTGAATAAGTATTTTTAGTAATTGATAAGCTGTCAATTCATCAGTTTTCTAGACTGATGCTCAAAAAAGATAGCTAGACACAAAAATATTATATACTCTTGTTTGGCAACAATTATTCACTCAAATTAAAATAAAGGGATATTCTGTAGTAAAGTATTTATTTACATAGTTGACCTATTTATTTAGTATAGTTCATGTATTTGGTAGAGATACAAGAGCAGAGCTATGGAGGAGTTTAGTCAAGTTTCGAATCTTTGAGCTTAAGTCCAAATTAAATTGCAGGTATTTTTCAGGGGTGAGCGCTAGCTAATTTTCCATTAGTCCTCTAAACAATCATCCACTAATTTTCTTGGCTATTCCAACATCGTAAATTTCGCTTATTTTCTAGTCTTACAGATCCACAAACGCTAATAGATCTGTAACAGATCCAGAAAAAATTTGGAAGAATGAAATTCTTAGAAAACAGTTTTTTGTAATTCAACTACGTCTCTTGAACTTCCCATACCTATGGGTGGGATTTTTAAAAGCACAGGGAAAAGGTGGGATGAAGATATGTATAATCCTTATTAATGCATAGGTGCATACCTGATGTTCCATTGAAATCTTAACATATACTAATTCAATAATTAAAAAAGGTTGAGTGATTGAAATTAATTCATATTTCGATATATATAAGTATACAAAATTAGTTACAAAACAAAACAAATCGGACCTTATCTAACAGTCAAGAAAATGACACTTGAATGGAATCGAAGAATTTCCATTCGCACACTCCAAGCAGTTGGACGCCTCCAGGACCACTGTTTACACAATCAGCAAATCACATCGTGAGAGAGGAATAAGGGCTCCGTCAAAAAGTTAAAAAAAACAGCCCAGGCAAATACCCTCAAGTCCAGGAGATCCCCTGGAAATAGATCTCAGGGTTTTATACCAGACTCCCCAACAAGCTATCAAAAAGTGGGCTGGAAGAGCCTTCTGAGAATGGAGAGGCCACTTTTGACGCCAACAATGAAAGAAATCAAATTCATCCGTTCTAAGATTATTTTGAATGAGTCTTTTGAGTTCTTTTGAACACTTTTTTTTCATTCTTTTGGGCCCCTACAGCCCTGATGCCAACCCAATCGATACCGAGGCCATCAATCTACTGTCTTCCAACACTGAGACGCCATGACAGAGGACTACATCCTCAGCGGGTGCAAGGCCTTCTGTAAGTGGTTGGAAGCCATCATTCCTGCTAAAGGCGCCTATATTAATCTATTTATAGTATTAATTTTGCTAAAATTATATTGTTAATTAATAAGTTATATCTTGTTGAAGCTTAAAATTTCAAAGTGTTCGGAGTTTAATGGACCACTTGGTATAATGTCTTATGCCTGTGAGGTTAATTGTTCTTCGTATGCATGCACATTGCCAAGATTAATCCACTATGATTAAATGTAGTGTTTTATTTGATTTTTATTTGGTTGGCTATGGAGCATGAGCAGACGTGTATAAAATATGTCCTGGAATACAGGAGACGCTGATTTTAGTAAGCAATTTGAACAACATTTTAAATTTACCATAGCTGTTAACTTTATTATTTCATTCTCGAAGACAGAATATAAAAGTATGAATTATCAACTAGTGCTTGTGGTCAAGAAAGAAAGCAAGTAACAATAAGGGTTTTGCTCGGGAGTTAAAAGTCTGTATTTAACTCAGAGTAGAATTGAGAATCGCGTTGGATTGATTCCTATTTATATCCTTTCTATATACAAAGTGGGAATTTAAATTTAAATACATAATATTATTAATGATATTATGCATATTTAAAACAATTTACATCAAAAAGAGGTGCAAATTTTTCTATGAGAGGGAGATGTTAGCACCACGATAACCTTTTTAATAATTAACCAAAAAAGAGCACAAAATTGTTGTATATCCTTTTTTAATCTAAATTGGGTTTTTTCTCTACAAAAATCCCATCCTATCAACTTAACAAAAATTAAATATCATATCTTAGATTTGACTGAATTGATGAAAATCAAAAAATGGTACATATGTTACCACGTGCTCTAATTAATCATACTACGTATATTTAAACATAATATTTAATTTTTTTTACCAAAAAGTTAATAAAATACAACAAATTATAAAACAAACAAAAATCAAACATTATATAAAACCTTATTCAACATACATATGGCAATTAACATCTGATATTATAGACAAGGGTCTTAAAAATATGTATGCATACATTATACATAATTAGAGAGATAAAATATCTATAAATCTCTCCTAAGACTTTGTTTTTCTTAGGTAGATGTAAAAAAAATGAACTTAATCTGCATACCAGGGTATGTACTAGTGTTGGGCTCGGTTTAAAAATGTTAAACCGGTCTGAGTTATGATTTTTAGCTGATCAAACTATTTCGCACCTTTTAATAATACGGTCTGGACTTGTATAAACGATTCAGTATATTCTTGATGACATAATGTGTGTTTTAAAATTGTGAGCATCAATCTATCATAGCGTTCAATGTGGTGCATGAATTTTATTTGACCATTGTTGTGTAAGGAAACCCTAATGCGCCAATTGAGCTCCATAAAGCCACCATTACTTGGAATCAATGTTGTGTTATAAAAAAGAAATTATTTCAAAATTTTGTAGCTTTAATTTTAGCTATATTATTGGTTCTGATAAAAATACAAACAAGGACAATGGATACAAAAAGGCAACAGATTGTAGATATGCTACGGATCCATCACTCTATCAAGGAGGTATTGGACATTGTGAATCGCTCTGTTGAGCTTGTCCATAATGTTAAGGGGGGGCGAGATCCTCTCAAGAGGTTATGAAGCCCTGGTTTGATGCTAACTACTCTAAAGGGGACTAACTCAGAATCTGGTTATAACGCCATAACAACTCAATCCTTGTGCTAGGAAACCCCTACTGATTTTTGGCCTCTAAAATTGTGGCCCTTCATCACAAGGACTGCCTACCACTGAACTATTGGAATATGGAGCTTCGTGACGAACCATGTCCCTCCCCCAACAATGTTGACTCCCTAAAGGTATCTGTCCAGCGAGAAGGAGTGGCTTATATATCCAATGGATACGTCTTCAAAGTATGCAAGGCCTTCAGGTCTAGACTAGCGGCCATGGTATCCGAAAAATGAGGATATTTTTGAAAATAAATTGTTGATATTATAAGATTTGATTATAATTTACACTCCAGTTACTATGTACATCTTGTTCTTGATGAAGTGGATTTAAATCTTACTTTCAAAAAGAGTATAATCTGCTTATACACACTGTACAAATCATACCTCAGTATAGGGAAGAAATCGGTCCATCGATTCAGACCGGAAAAAAATGATTTTCTACGATTTGAAAGTAATTATGTTTAGCTTTATTGTCGGATATTGCGGTCTGGACCGAAATATCTATATAAATTGGTCTGGAAAAATAACAAGACCGAAACGAAAATGTATCAACTCTATTATGAAAAAATGTATTATTTAAGTCTTTGAAAAGTTGGAGAAAAGAATGTTCCTTCATTATTTTCCAAGCCTCTGGCCTAAAACTCACACATGTTTGCGGTTTCAATTGAATTGAATCTTAGGATATGTTTATTTCGAGTCCTCCATAGGAAAATATATTGCTTTGAAAAGTATTATTCTTCAAATTAAATCAAAAGGAATGAGGTAAGTGGCACATGAATCATTTTTTGATTGAATTGAATTATATACGAATGAATAGGATGATTATTTGCATATCATTTTATTTATTAAAAAAAACAACACACACACACATTAGACATACTTATATTGAACTAAAGTAGATAGTCTCATTACACACAGACTATGAGACATATGGTGTGTGTGTGAGAGAGAGTTAAAAATATATTATTCATCTAAATATTATTTACATTATACATAAACTCCGAACCTAGCAATAATATAGGGAGAAATATCTTCGTTGTCGATACTAAAATTCAAATCTGACTTTAACAATTACTTTCACTTATGATCCCTTTATAAATCCTCAGTGTATGACTCTCCGTCGTTCATTAACACACTTACAATTTATTACTTAATAATTAGATGTTCTCTCGTTATTTGGAAACTAAATTCAATTTGTTTCTACAAAAAGTCTTACAACAATTTAAAACATATTGCTTACAACTCTAGGGAGGGGAAAAGAGCCTTTTGGGTGGAAAAAAGGTACTCCCCAAACCAAAGTGGTCCTTATTTCTTCAGTACAGTTCAGTCCATTCTTCGGACCGGTCCTTAAGACTGTCTGTTCTTAGGTGTGACAGTACTAGAACGGATTAAACAAAGAAGCAATAAAGTGGAGTATCTGAGCTTTTTAACAGGAAGGAACTGGACCAGAATGAGACTGAACTGGACAGGACTGCAGTTTTTCGTCCTAAATAAGGACGAACACAACACTGCCTGTATGTAATGTAAATAAATTGTAGAAGATTCAACAGTGGCATTTACATTTTTTGCCAATAAGCAAATTATACAAGGTAACAACATGCATGCAAAAAACTAATTTAATGAGCAAATTAGAACAGGCAATAAAATTACCTATTTCCTAATTTTGAAGAGAAAGAAAGCAAATAATTCCCTTTAAAAATAATAGTTGACTAACAAATGAAAAAGTAGCTCAAATGAATAACATACACGAAGAAGAATAAACGCATACATTTTTATAAACGTGAAGGCCAAGTTGAATGATAAAGGTCAAGGTGTTCAGCATTAATATATGAATTGAAATTGATTTTTAAATTTCTTTTTGGAAATCTATGTACATGCACTCCACAAAAGTAAAAAGGACACAATCTAGTCTAATATCATTGTACTCTTGATCAAATTTGTATAGTTTTTGTTTTTGTCCAGAAAATGAGACGTTAAATAATAACAATGGATAATATGTATGACTAGTTTTGTTTCAGTTCATATTTATTCGGTCTAGTCCTGTCTTCGGACCCGTCCTATCAATCTTTAAGACTCTCACTCCGTCAAACTATCAGTACGAGGACTCATCAACAAAGAATAAATATAGTTGGGAGATGTCATCAAGGGCCAAACTTTATCAGTGTTAGGACTGATATTCAGAATTGAACTGGACCGAACCGAACCAGTTCTAAATAAGGACGGATACAATACTCAGTATGACTCGTTAGTAGGGTGGCCCTTAACAATCAATGTTTTACTTTTACTTGTCTCAACCTTCCATTTCGTTCCTTCACTGTACAAAATTACTTTCACATCCATTAAAATTTAATGGCGGGCCTTGTTTCTTAATGTTTTGCTCTATATTGACAAAATTGGCAAAAAAAAATTAAGCATCTCCATTTTTGTATTACAATTTTTTGCACATAAATTTATTTTTACAATTATAAGCGATTGAGAGGGGGAGAAAATAAAAATAGAAACATTGATTTTTTTTAAAGTACACAATAAGAGCCACCCTAACCCTTACACTTTACAGCAATATCCACATTTAGTCTTGTAATAGTGTTGGGGTTTCAATTCAAACCCATTATATTAGTAAAATAATGTATTGGAGTATTTCTAAAAGCAATAACAAGTTGGTATTCAACCCACGAAGTCGTGTCAAAATTGTTTCTCGCAGAAGTCAAACAACATTTCAAAAATCATCACATTTTATTATAATTCATTATTCTAGCATTTAGCGATCATGGATAGAGATGTAAAAAAGAGAGATTCCTGGCAAGGGTTTTTTTTAAATTTTATTTTAATGAAGAAGTTGTTCTTGACAGTCATTCTGGAACAAACTATGGTCGACTTGTACCATAGTGTATATTTCTCATTTAAACATGGCGGTATCTCCTTAACATGAAATTTACATTTGATTATTTAGTCCGCTGTCAATTTTCTACTACCCTTCCTCTTATGAGTATTATGAGCGTTGATTGAATGAATTATTAAGCTGTGAACAATTATCTACTAATCCATGAAGAATAATTCTTTAGTTGAAAGAATTGGCTAACTTACTACCAAAACATTGTGGGCCTTTTTTCTATTTCTTATTTGAGGAAAGAGGAGAGGTACGATACATATCACATGTAAAACGATAATCTCATTTTTGATTTACATCCTGTCAATTCGTTTATAGTAGACTTAAGTTACAATTTGTACAAAATCCAAACAATACAGAGTGGGGACCCAAAACTTGCAGTAGCATGACTTAATCTCGAAAAACTTGATTTTTATGGAGCCAAGACAAGACAACAGAAAATTAATGTGTGAATTGTTGCAATAATAAATTTAGCTATGTTTTTTATTCAATATGCCCTCCTTCATAAGCAGTAATAGTCTTGATAGACCGGTGAACAGATTAGCAGCTCTTGACGCGTACAACGCTATCATGATGGTAGTTCAAAGCGAATCCAAATCTTCTCCATGACGCCCCAAACTGAAAATTCTAGGGAGTTGAGGTCAGGGCTGGAAGAGGGGCACATGAAAGCAGGCCAGAAGTGAGCCAAATTGTTTTTGCACAAGTTTTGCTCTTCTTGGATATATGGGAGAGGGTGCTCCTTTTTATACTTCATGTTCTAGATAGTTTGGATGGATAGACCAACGCCCTTTACAGCCTATTCGCCATCGACATCAGTGCAGACGAGATTATAAAAATTTTGCTTTTTTTGTTATCGCCCCAACATTTTTACACTTAGAGACATGGAATAAAAAGAAAACTTGTTTATTTATGTTTCAGCTATGTAATGAAACTTTGTAATTGAAAATAACGGGGATAAAATCGTCATTAAGTGCTACTCCAAGTTTTGGATCCCCACTCAGTATTTGAATAAGAATTGATACATCAAGAGTGCGGAATCGACAGCCGACAGATATATCTTCGATGTATTTACTATGCTGACACTTAGAGGTTTTAATTCATAGTTGTACCTAGAATACTTCATTTCAAAGTACATTTCATACAAAATACACTTAAAGCCATGTAATCTTATTTCTTATAAATAAATAACATTGAATTAAATTTGGCAAGTCTCTATAAGTGTATTTTTATGCATATTCTCTCTCTTAAAAAAGTATAACACAAACTCTTTTAGTCTTAAGCAGAAACATATGAATGTATTTTCATTGCTAGATAAAGAAATGCAATAAGCCACTGACATCACATGGCTCTAAAAATGATTTGTATCAAGTTACTACGCAATTTATGTAGATTTTCGTGAAAAGATAGTTTTATAATCGCAAGGAGTGCACTTATATAATACATATAACATTTGCTCTGTTAATATCAACTTGTGTTTTAAGTTAAATTTGTTTGATTTTATTACGATATAGTTGTTTATATAGTAACAAAGATAATGTCTATATATATAACTTTTGATGTATATATTATCCCAATTTAAAATAACTTAAGTAAATACATATTGCAATTTATTTTGAACGTTATGCTTCTACGCTCGTCCAAAAACAATTACTCTTACATCACTAAAATAGCAACATAAATACTCTTGCAGATTTAAACTACAATCATCCTCTTTTGGATCAATGGATTGTCCTCCAGATCTGTTCAGGAGTCATTTTTACCAGTTCTAGAGCTAAATCTGGGATTTCATGCAGCTTAAGCTCAAGTCTACACTATCGCAAGTCTTTGCATCCCAATTTTGAGTCTTTCAACTCCCGAGTCCAAACTGAGTTCTGAGGTTTTTCAGTACGAATTTTAGTCCGAGTTTGAAGTAATAGTTCAATAAATTTAATCAAATCCAAATTGGTAATAGGAATTTCAAGCTTTGCTGGTTTCAGTTTACGTAAAGTACTTTAAGTAAGAGCCGCGGCGCTATCGGCCGTTATACCATCCCCTGAAGCTTGGTACAATTTGAAAAAAAGGAGGTTGTTTTTGAGTATTTATGAAAATTCGGCGTATTTTTTATTTCCCCGGTTTTTTTTTTTGTTTGGTTTTTTTAGTACGTAAACCGAAGGATCAATTTTCTTATCCTAAGCTGTTGTCATTATTTTTTAATTCCTGAGCAGTGAACTTCCTTTTCTACTATATACAGGGTTCGGAAGCAAAACGTGGACTAAATGACGGATTTTAGAAAAATGACAATAATTTTATTTTTGTTTGATAAATAATTTTGAAATTTTTTTTAACAAAACTTTGGGACACGACCTTTGTGAACATGTTCACTCAATATAGCCGCCCTCAGAAGCAATCACAGCCTCTACATGGCGTTGTAAGAGTTGATGATCAACTTCTCGAACAAGTTGTTTCACTCCTTTACAATGGTGGCCTTCAAGGAGTCCACGTTTGGATGAGATGTCTTGTTAGTCTCCCTCTCCAAAGTTTCCACACAGCAAATTCCAATGGGTTCTAATCCGGCGAAGATTATGGCAAAATGTCTTTGTGCCAAAAATCACCCATGTCATCGGCGCAGAACTTCTGGCATTTGGTCAATGTGTGTGAGGGTGCATAATTTTGGATCCACAATTAGTTGTCTTCTGGATATGTGGTCTTGAGCCATGGCAGTATGGTTGACCTCAGCAACTTGTAGTTGGCATCTTTACCGATTTTCTCCCCAACCTTAAAAAAGAAGGGAGGCATCTTCTTGCCGTTGGACTCCACGACCCCTAGGACCATTTTTCTTCTTGACCTTTTCTGGTGATCCCCTCGTCCACGTCAAACTCGTTAGAGAGTCGATTCATGGATTTTGTGGGGTCCTCCTTGATCTTCTTCTTCAGCTCCCCCAGAAACTCAGAACCTCTTTTCAAAATATGTCCCCCACTTCTTTCTTTCCTTGAGAGGTTTTTTCCATCCTTTTTTATATGTGAAGCACTTAACAATGTCCATAATCTCTGCCACCTCAATTTTGGCATCCAGAAGGTCGAGATCCTCTTCCGTTTTGCTTCTTGCTCACTCACGATGAAAGATTTGTTAAATGTTTATCATTATTTACTTATGCGCAAAGGACAGGAGATTCAGACTATGCAGGGAGGAATCATAAAGCCTCTTTATTTTAATTACATAATTAGCATTTATTAACAGTCTACGTTTTGCTTCCGAAACTTGTACATCTTATCACTGATATATATACGAAACCGGATGAAACATTTGCATGAGCGGTATTAAAAGACGGAAAGTAACTCTGAGGATTTGTGACAAAGTTATAATTGGAAGTAATTGTTTATTTCCTTCTCCTCTCACTCAGGTGATTATAGCTGATCTAATCAAACTTCATGAGAGATAAGCTGCTGTCCTCTAAAACATTCTTCAAGTTATCAGAGTTGTCAGGGAATTCCTTTTTTTTTTTCCATGACCAAAATAGTATCACTGTTTGTGAATTTCAAGCCTGAAGTGTCATTAAAGTTTGAATTTCTTAACCTGAAGGAAACTAATTGCATCCAAATTGGAATAAGACGAAACTCAGTCAAAAATAAGTTAGAATAATAATAATAAATATAGACAAAAAAAATGAACATTCTCTCTCTATTGACTACCTTAAAATTAAATATCCATCAGTTATATCACCTAGTTTCTTGTCATTATCACACAGTAGACTCAATATATCACTAATCATAATAGATAAGGACGAGTGGGGTAATACTGCTCTAATATTGGGAGAGTCCAATCTATGAATCATTTATTAGCTATTTTTAGAGTTGACATTATTGTAAGGAAAAAAAGAGATGGTACTACTGAATTAAGAACCTAGTTAATATCAGCTGCCTGATATATGATTTTGGGGCAGAAAATGAATTAGTTCTATAAAGAAGTTAACTTTTGTTGTGTCTAATGACGAGGTTGCTATAAAAAATCTATTTAATTAGAGGAATCCACGGCGACCGAGAGAAACGAAGAGAAGGCGTGGAGGAATAATACTGGGTAATATAAGGAACATGTAAATATTATCATTAATACATACTATTGACTACCCTAACAAGCTATAAGAAATCACAGCTATTTATACTTAAGATAGAAATAGTACTTTACTTACATCATACCAAACAATCATAAGAATAATAAGAGGGAGATGAAAGGAAAGAAGGTCCTTTTAACATACACTACAACCTTCAACATTAAAAATAGCATTAGCGCAAAAAAAATATAATTATATTCAAATTTATATTCTTTTATTTTATTATGCATTTTAAAACAACTTACACCAAATATAGCGAGAATGCTTACATCAGAGGGAAAACCTATTAAGGAAATGACCAAAAAGAAGAAAGAGCCCATGCAACAACCGTTTTTCCGTTTCTAATTTTCAAACGTAGTTTTTTCCTTACGAACACGTAGTTATTGCATTATCCCTGGTACGACTCAAGTCCTCACTCTCCATCTCTGTTTTCCAAAGTGTCGGGTTTAGTTCTGGAAACCTTAGACTCTGATCTGCATAAAAATGACAATTCTTTTTTTTTATTAAGAAAGGAAAGAACATTTTGAATATGTGAACCTATTTTCTTTCCATAAGTTTTATCCCTGTATCATTAAATCGAGGAAAACATATATCCATGATTTAAAATTTTGGCCGAATTTTTAAGACCGCGAAAAACCAGTCCAAATGGGTCTAAAAAAGACCGAACTGGAAAAAAATCCATCTCGGATGTAGTCACAAAACTAGAAGATCATCATAACCTTTATTGTATCATTCAGCCGTTCATACGAAAATAAATCGGGAGAAAAGGCCGGAAATCAAATTGGTAGTTAGCCAATGTTTCCCAACTACGGAATATTATTCAATCATTGTTTTGAATTGTTCACAGCTTAACAAAAGCTCATTTTAATTTGTCCAATCACGTTCAGATTAGAGGGGAAAAGAAGAAACATCAAAGGCTGACAACAAAATATGTACACTGATGACGACTATTTGTTCAATAATGAAGCTCCGGCTCCATCATTATCAAAATATGATGTGTCAAACATTGAAATGTTCAAATATACATTAAGTTGATAAAAGTTAGTTTTTATTTATTTTATAAAATATGTAACCTTAACAATTCTCTCAAATGGCAAAGATTTGGATTTATATGGCTATACATAATATTATGTCATGTTATTTTGGCAGCCTGAGTCCTCTGTGTAATAACATGTGAAATGGTATTTGTTTATTTGCATAGCCTGAGCTGGAATTCCCTTGAGGGAGAGTATGAGTAAAGGTAGGATTAATCCTTGATTATTGGTAAAGGAGGTCATCAAATGCATTTAGGTGATTACTGATTACAAATTCATTAATTCAAGGTGGGTCTTTTTCTTTACAAAGTTATGATACAATTTTTGTACATAATTTATTCTTTGAGTCGTAGAAATAATTTTTTAACTAGTATTTCGCCCAAAAATAAACAATTTGAACGTGAAATTTTTAATGTGAGAGGATGGCAGGTGCTTATTCTATACACCGTACCCAAAACAATGAATATCCCATGTTGGACTCAGAATAGATTTGATGATCAACATCAACGTAATTTTTCACAATGTCCACATTTATTATTTATTTTCTTCTCCCCCCCCCCCTTTCCTTTATTCACAGCTGATTTCTTCCAAAGCATTCCTCAAATTGTCAGGGTTACCAACTTGATTTTTTGTTTCTTTTTTTAAGCAACCTATGATGCATACAATTTTCATAACTGTATATTACTATGAGGTAAATGTTCCTAAATAGAAAATGCATTTTATTCTTCTAAGGTCAATTTGAATCTACTAAGAAACTTTGTTTGGAAAGGCATAATAATGCATCTTTATATGTGGATTTATATAATGAATGTATTTTTTCTTCATCCTTTGCTTGCTTGTTAAGACAATTCTAATAATAATAACATGAACATATTGACGAAACTTTTGCAAGAGTTTTGCAATAAATTACTTGTGAAACTTGGATTAATGTATTAATTTCTTTCAATATGTCACAGATTTTTAACCACAACGGATGTTTAAAGAAAATCCTTCTGAGGAAGAAAGGAATAAGTAGTAATTAGTGAAAAAGATGTTTTGAATTCCCTTTTTATGATCATTTTTTTACAATCTACATACGTAAATAGAGAAGAATATTTGATTTGTGAGAATTATTATTGGATATTTATAACCTCATTATAAAATAGCCATTTTGTAGCGTAGAAACTACTCAATATACATATATTAATATATATATAAAGTATATCCGCAGGAATATATATATATATATTTTTTCCAGAAAAAAAAACAAAAAATTTGAAAAAATAAATTTTTCTGACAAAAATCAAAATTTTAATTTCAAATATTAATTTTTAAAAATAATTTTCAAAGTCCACAGATATTCACAAAAAATTAAACTTTTTCGAATTAAAAAGAATATTTGCAAGAGGGGGGCACATCTACGGGGCATGTATTTTCTATTGGGGGGGTAAATTTTAAAATTATGCCGTCATCAGGGCGTCTGTTGAATTATTTTTTTGAGGAGGTGGGGACCAGGCCATTTGAGCTTTTTGACAATTTGAACAGATAAGTTTTTTGTTTTATTATACAAAAAACTCAAATTTTACAAATAATTTAGCTTTGAAAAGACAAAAAAAAATTGCTATTTAAATAAACAACAATTTAAAAAATAAAAAAAAATTGTTAATTTTTCTTAAAAATTATGACATTTAAAATTTTTAGACACAGGGAATTTTGATTGGTTTCAGCGCCACAAATACATATTCAAGTGGATTTTCAAGTCTTTTCTCTGAAGTCCTTTAATATTTTTATCTACTTCAGGGTCAGGGCATCCCCAGGATTGGGCAGGAGGGGTGTGCCCCCCCCCCAACAAGGAATTATTGTTTTTGATGAAGATTTTTTTTTTTTTGTGAAAACAGGGAACAAATTTATTGCAAGGATTTCTTTTCTTAAAAACGGTTATTTGATCAAATTCCAGAAGGAGAAAATAAAATTTATTTTTCAAATTTTCCCAAAAACTAAGCGGTCGCCCAAAGTTCTAGTCTCCAATTTCATTACAATACATTTCAAATCCATAAATCTGACTCAGATTGATTACTTTATAGCAAATAAAAAAAATGAATGACTGTGCCAATATGAGTGCTTAATGGCCATCTCGTAAAAAAAATAAAACCATTGTGAGAAAACTTGTTAAAAATCGTCTGAACCCCAATAAAGTATCGAGCTTTCGAGTCCAGGACAAGTCAAAATTATTTGATTGTGAGATCAAGTAAATTCGCAATATGGACTCGAGTCCTTGTCGAGTGATGAGTCTCTAATATTTGCACGAAAAACAATCAGATAATATTTGGAAGGATGTATATTCAGGATAATTTGGAGTTCAAAAACTTCGGATGGTCAAATATGGGCTTATCAAGATTGGTCTTAGTCTTGATATCTATTTTGAAAGGTCTTGGACTATCTCAAAATCTTTCTTTGACCTTGTTCTTGTTGTCATGAGTCACTCATTGGAAATGCTCTTTTGAAAATAAGATCAAACCTGTACTCTTGGTCTCGGGTTAGATGCTCTTGAGCACAGCACAATAATAGCAAATTGTGTTGCTGAAGGGACATTTATAATACACAAAGTTCAACTTTTAACCTAAATAAAGGGCATATTATACCCTTTAAAAAAATATTATCAGAATTATGGTAGAGGCAAATACTCTCTCTGCTCACTTATTCCATCGGCCCTGATATTTGAAGGTGTGTACATATATTACCTAAATAATATGTAAATGCATAATATAGGTACATTTATGAGTAAGTAGCTTCGAAAAATGAAGTCCTTTGAAGGACGACAAAATGCTTGAACATCATGTATAGTACCATCCAAATAATATATGCTTTAATAGTTCGTAGGAACCATAGAGACGTTTATAAGTGATTATATAGAATTCATATGAGTAGAAGTAAGAATATATTATATTTTGTTGTCAATTCATGAGCAATTCATATTCATGAATCATGAGAGAAAATGTTATCCAAATATTATGATTATGAATGTCCGAATCTTAACAAGATTCATTTAACGATACTTAATACATTTACACAATACTCAATTGTTCTAGATTTTGGAAGAGTAGTTAAAAAATCATTTATAAAAGCTATCAATTATGTCATTCATATTATAACATGTATGCTCGAAGGATGCATCTGGCCGGACTACAAGGAGTGGAGTACTGATATACAGGCTTAGTTGTATATTAACTTACATAATTTGAAACTGTAAATGACCTTCGTACAGTGTGAGAGTATAATATTCCTCATATGTACTCTTTAATTTATTTTGCAGAATCTATAATCCACCTTTTTAATATAAAAGATAAGATAATAATGATTTTATCTAATTAATGATATACTTTATTAGAGGTGTAATGTATCTCATATTTAAAACAAAATGATGGGTGGATTCCAGCATGTAGTTTATATTTCATAGATCTTGTCCTCTTTTTATCCTTGTTAGTAGTATAAATTGTCTTTGATTCAGAGAAGGGGAGGAAGAAGCGCAATCGGTCCAAAGTAACAAAGCGTATTATGACGTCAATCTGCGCGAACGAAAAAAAAGAGGGAGAAGTAAAAAAAAAAAGAGGAGGAAAAGAAAACGACATTTAAATATAAAAAGTCTAAAGGGAAATTGAAGCTGGAAGAGGAAGAAGAAAGTGTTTGGAGATTTATTAATTTAGTTTATATTTTTTGCTCATTACTACTTGGTTTGTAAACGAGAAAGTGTGTGGATCCATTGGCCTCTCCTCCATCTCCAGAATGAAGAAGTTATCCCGAATATTGAGTTGATGTAGAGACGACGTTGAGGAAGCATGAATGAGAAATGCTTTGCAGTTGTTTGTTGTTGAGGGAGTGGATGCGAAGAGTGCTCCTGGATTCTTTTACTTACTCCTACTATTCCACTCTTACCACGACTCCTAGCTCAACTTCATAAGGTGCTTGAATCCATCTCATGGCCGGGATATTTCTACACTCATTCCAATATTATATGTTTATTTCCGAGATTTGTTGTCTTATTCGTCTCTCTTACGTGTTTTGCTCATCTACAAAATGGAGTCAATTTAGATTCTGGTCTTTAAATCCACTTTATTTCAATTGAAAAAAAAAATAGGAAAAACTCCTTGTATTTGAAAAGTGCGAAAATACAAAAATAATCGAAAAACGGGGGAAAATTTATCCCATTAGTCATTGAGCAGCTTTCTCTGTCTTTCTATATATTTAATATATTTCTCTCTCTCTCTCGCTCCCAGAGCTAAAAGTTAGTTATTTGATTGAGTCACAAACAAAATGTGCTATGAAATGTGCATTTGTAGTCCTAGCAAAAATACATTTTCATCTCACAAAACATATCGAATGAAATTCATGTATTTGCTTCCTCTAACTAAAGTTTAGAATCTATTAACATTTTTTTTCTTTTTTTTTTCAGGTAAAAAGGAAAAAATCCGAGGAAATTCCTGGAGTGAAGATGTCGAGTCCTCCTAAGAAAGATCGTCATGCAGTCATTGATGTAGAAAGAGCGAATGAACTCTTCAATCACTTTTGTACTCATGCCAATACGATGAAATCAATTTTGGCTGTCTTTCGACTTCTTTGTGAGACTCTACGCCTTAAACCCGCTCAGTTTCCCTTCTTCTATCCCAAACTTAAAGCCCGACTAGACTCTTGGAAAGCAAATGCTATATGGGCAAAATTAGACAAACGCTCAAGCCAAAGAACCTATGGTAAAGGAAAGATTGCTGCTGGACAACGTGTCCTTGTTATTGGAGCTGGACCCTGTGGTCTCCGAACGGCTATCGAAGCTCAACTTCTGGGAGCTAAAGTAATTGTCATCGAAAAAAGAGATAGATACTCTAGAAACAATGTTCTTCATCTTTGGCCCTACAACATTTTTGATCTTAAAGGCATTGCTGCCAAAAAGTTTTATGGAAAATTTTGTGCCGGATCTATTGATCATATTTCTATACGTCAATTACAGTGTGTATTACTTAAAGTTGCTCTTTTACTCGGCGTGGAAGTCTTTGAAAATACAAGTTTTGATGAGCTTATTGAACCCACAGACACGGAGACGGCATGGAAAGCTAAAGTAACTCCATCAGATCATCCTGTGTCTATGTTTGAATTTGATGTACTTATTGGAGCCGATGGAAAGAGAAATACTCTCAATGGATTTAAAAGAAAGGAGTTTCGGGGTGAGTTCATTGTTAATTGTTTCTTTATAGTATACTACCCTATTATTTTTCTCTATTACACTATCATAATTATATTTCTAGGTAAATTAGCGATTGCTATTACAGTCAATTTCATTAATCGACATTCGGAGCTTGAATCCATGGTTGAGGAAATTTCTGGAGTGGCTTTTATCTTTAACCAAAAATTCTTTAACGATTTAAATGAGGCAAAGGGCATAGACTTGGAAAACATTGTCTATTACAGAGATGAAACTCACTATTTCGTTATGACTGCTAAAAAACACAGCCTTTTAAACAAAGGAGTGATTATTTCCAATGAATCAGATACTGCTAAACTACTTTCACAGAGTAATATCAATCAGGAGGCTTTATTTCAGTTCGCACGAGAAGCAGCTGACTATGCTACAGACTATAAACTGCCGAAATTAGATTTTGCTGTTAATCATTATGGGAAACCTGATGTTGCTATGTTTGATTTTACATCCATGTTTCAAGCAGAAAATTCATGCAGAATTGTAGAAAGGAAAGGTCATCGTTTACTCACTTGTCTTGTCGGAGATTCTCTTTTAGAGCCGTTTTGGCCTACTGGGACTGGATGTGCTAGAGGTTTTTTCGGTGGGTTTGATGCTATGTGGAGTTTAAGGTCACTTTGTTTAGACATAATGAATCCTTTGGAAGTATTGGCTGAAAGAGAATCTATTTATAGACTTCTTGCTCAGACCACTCCTGAAAATACATGCAAGGGCTATACATCATATTCATTAGATCCCTCAACAAGATACACTACTTTTAACAGCAAATCTGTTTTGCCATTTCAAGTTCTTCATTTATATGATACTGATGATCAAGATCATCTCCAAGAAATGCTCAAGGAAGCTTCAGTTCCTGAAAAAAATTCAATTAAAAGAAGAAGTAGAGATGAATCAACCATCTCCCACTCAGCTTTGCTCTCTTGGTTTCAAAAATGTGTGGATTCATATCCAGAAGACGTTGTTCCTAGAGTAACTGATTTGACCTCTTCTTTCCGTGACGGAATGATACTGTGTGCTGTGATTCATCGTTATCGGCCTGACCTCATCAGTGAATTAGGAGTTATACGAGGAGCCAATGATCCTTCACGTAATAATGAAATTGCCTTTGATATACTTGAGCATGATCTCGGAATTCCTCCTGTAATGACAGGGGGGGAACTGGCAAAATCCTCCAAGCCTGATACTCTTACAATGATTTCTTATTTATCGTCAATTTACGAATTATTTTATAAGGATCTTCCTCAAATAAAACGTCCTGTCACTATTCCCGAGGAAGAAATGGAGGAAGTGATGGCTTTGAATGCCAAGAATCGGAATAGTCACAAGGCTAGAGGGGATGCAATTGATAATAAATTTCCAGGCATTGGACAATTGGTTGCTGGAGAAGCTCGTAGAAATAAGAAACGACGATCTGGAGAGCACACAGAAGGCACAAATACTACTGATCTTAATAACTCCCTTCCTGACAAAGAAAATATAAGAACTAAAAAACGTTTAGCCAAACTTTTAGAAGCCTCAAATAAACATAATTCTGGTAAAAAATCATTTAATAAAGAGATTCGTTCGATTAAAAAGGAAAATCGATATAAAGTCATAGAGGAACAGTTTGAAGGAGGTCCAAAAAGAAAAATAGATCCTGTTAGTAAGTACAGAGAAAATAAAAGGCCTAAGGAATTAAGGAGAGCCATTGGTAAGATTGACAAAGATGATTGGAATATAAAAAACATTGAGGAAAAACTTCAATTAAACAAAAATGAATCAGAAATGATATCTCCTAATCCATCCTCAAAAAAAGATAAAGTTCCTAAATGGTCTAAAGCTGCATTTCAAGATAAATTTAACATAATGAAGGATAAATTGGAGAATAAAGCAGCGGAAGAAGGAAGATCGAAAGAGCGTAGAAAGAAATATAACGATATTGATACATCCCTTACTCGTCTTCAGAAAAAGTTGCGTGAAGGTTCGACTTTAGAAACTGGCCAAAGAGGTCGAAATAAAGTATCAGCTCTTGCATCTGAACTCTTTGCCAAAAGTTCTAATCCTAAGAAAAATGAAGCTGTTGATCCTCCAGCAAATCCTGAAAGGACCAAGAAGAATAGCTTTACAGCCAAAACTGGATCTGAGACTTGCCACTTTTGTTCTAAAAGAGTCTATGTCGTTGAAAGGATGAGTGCAGAGGGGAAATTTTTCCATCGTTCTTGCTTCAGATGTGATTATTGTAATATACTCTTACGGTTAGGAAGCTATGTTTACAAGAGAGATGGAGTTTTAGGAGGTAGGGACCTTTTATATTATATTAATTCTATTAAGTCCATTCCATCAATATATTTGTATATTTATCTTACTAACGATGTATTTATTTGTTTATTTTCAGGCAAATTCTTTTGTATTCCGCACTACACAGAAACTTATCTTGAAAAATATCGATATCGTCGAAAAGAGGATGAAATTCGAGATGTTGAAGCAAAGAGAAGAAATGAATTACGACGCCTAACTACTAATAACAGAAAAAGCAAAGGCGACCCGAAAAGTCCTGTCAAGGATAGACTGATTTCTTCATTTGACTTTCAGGATCGTGGAGCAACTCCCGAAAGGTTATTTGCTTATTCTTATTGTAAATTCTTTCTTTTTTTTTTCTTTTTTTATTTTATTTGCTGCATTCTTAATTTGCATTACTCTACTCTTACACATATGATAACATTTATATATATATTTTTTTTTTTTTGATTTTTCAGAGCTGAATTTGAAGCATCTATTGATGTGAACAGAAAAGAAGAAGAACATCGAAGAAACAAACCGGCTATCATGGACGAAGATGAATGGACTGATCGTAACTTTGGAAATTCAACTCTTGGATCTGATGAAGATGGAGAAGATACGTCAGATGATTCCATCTCTGATTTAGACTCTGATACAGATGATGATAGCCGAAAAAAAGATGAAGATGATAGCCGGCCTCTCACAGCTGATGAAGCTAGGCAGTTACAGCGTGAGTGGATAAAAAAATATGACCCTGGTAGAGATAGCGAGTGAGTATTTCGTTAGTTTATGTGTAGAAAGGTTATTTATTAATTTTTATCGTTTTCAGCTCTTATATCGATTCTTCAGATGAGGATGATGTTAGTATTAACTATGAAGATGCCGAATATGAATCATCTGAAGACGACGATACAGACTCTTCTGCCACGGGCTCAAGTTCATCTTCATCAGAAAAACTTATTTCTAGGCTTCAAGTATCTCGACCTGTAAAGAAAATGCAAGAACTAAAAACTTCGGATGAGCCAGAGTCTGGTTCCAGCACTGAGGAGTTTGTTTCCGAGGACTCTAGCTCTTCATCAGATGAAGAGTTTGAAAAAATTTCAGAATTTTACAATTCGGAATTAGATAGGAGTGAATCTAATACAGAATGTGAATTTACAGACTCTGAAGGTCGCCCTAATCCCTTTCACAAAGAATTAGACGGTTCTAAGAGACCCGTTGCAAAATCCCCCTCATTTCATAACAAAATTATGGTGATTAATCCTGACCATGTGAGCCAAGTTATTTCTTTAAATACTAACTACAGATCCGTTGATCCTAAAAAGTATCAGTATAAGACTCCAAATATCAGTGATCGTTTAAAAAAGCAACAACAAGTGGATTCTGTTTGTGTGAATTCTAACATTTCTTCTAGGAGAGCACTCAACCTGAAGAAAAATTGGGCCACTGGTAATAACGGCTATTCTACATATTCTAGCTCGCTTAATAATAAAGCAGATTCCGCCGAGGTTGATAATAGACTTAAATCCCTCATGGATCGACTTTCTAATCAGCAAAAACTTTTAAAACCTGCGGAAAATGCTGAGCCCTCGAGAGAGATGAAGCACTTATTGCAGGCTTCCATGAATTTGCACTCTAGAGCGGATGCACCTCAAAATGGTGTACCCTTCTCTCTTAAGGCTGTTTGCTCTAATGCAACTACAACCATTCGCTCTCCTTTTGCCACATCAATCAACTCAGTTCCTCCAATATACAAGTCAATGTCAGTTTCAGAAACTAAAGTGAATGTCATCAACAACAACAATGTTAATGATAACACACCTACGGACTCCCTTTCATCCTCCGTGACTCCTCCTCAAAATATAACTCCTTTAGTTTCTGAAAAGTTATCTGTTCAAGAAAATGAGACTGCTATTCCTCCAAATGACTCTCCCTCAGAGGAAGAACAAAATAACAATCAAAAACCCATTGAAGAAATCCCTTCCAATGAAAATGAAATGGATTTTATCAATGCGGATTCTCCAAATATGTTTGTAGAGAGCTCTAAGGCAAATGTTGAGGAAGACGACAAAGAGGACATCCCTCCTGATTTAGAGCCTGTTATTGAAGCAATTAATCTCGTGAATATACTAAGCGATGAAAACTGTTATAATAACATTACCTCTAAGGGAGAGGAGGATGTATTTGAATCCTGCAATGAAGAAGAGGACGTAGTTGCAGTAGAGGCCGTGAATGAGCTGCTCCTTATTTCGCAAAAGGAATCAAGTAAGTCCTCGAGTAACAAGTCTTTATCAAATCACAATGTTACTTCAACTCCTACAAATAATACGACTCAATCTGTGATAGAATCTCAAATTAACCATGCCAAAGAAGAAGACGACAACGACAATGGTAATTTCAGTGGTGAAAAAGAAAATATAAACGAGGATCCCATTCCTGTTTCACCTCCAGTCACTCTAACGGACGATGAAATAACTCGTATTTATCGCGAACGCAATCCATTAGAAAAAATTGCAAAATGAATTTGTACAAACAAAGACAAAGTAGTGTTATTCATGATCTTATTATGAGTAATCGGGCAAGTAGCAAGTCACCCAGAAGGACCATGTCCACTAGAATAGGAAATATATGCACTTCTCCTCTTCCGCCACCTCCACCTCCACCCCTGGAAGACTATGATGAAATTACTATGACATCTGTAACAAATATTAACTCTATTGATTTGCCTCTCATTGACGAAGACGATTCCTCTCCTAATAGCTCACCCATTAAAAGTACTCAAAATCTAATTCAACCTAAACTACCGGCCACACCCATCACTGATCCCGAGAAATTTGGAATTGTACGTAATCGGAGTAACAGTAAGTCTGTGCCTGCTACCCCTACACGAAATACTACGGTGGATGTTTCGCCTAATTCTTCAAATTCAGTATTTTCCGACGGAGATTTGACCTCTGAGAAAAAGAGTTCTAAAAAGACGTTAATGAAGAGTATTTCAGGTTTATTTTCGAGATCTCGAGTTTCTTCCCCAGAAATTTTAGATAATCGTTCAGTTCAAAAGGTTGGTTCATCTTCATCCTCTGGATTTTCTTCACCTGGATATAATTCGAAGTCAGGAACAGCTCCAAGGGCTATCATAGATGAAGATAAACTATCTCCCGACTCAATGAAACATGCAAACTTAAAAACTTTTTCAATGCGTGTATCTCATCCATCAACACCTCCTGTGCCTTTATCTCGAAAAATTATTTTAGAAAACAGTATATGTCTTGATTCAGAAGAGGACGAAGATGAGAGCCAGATGATTGAAAATACAAGAAAGTCCTCCTTTTCTAAGTGTCATCAAAGAATGGTACACAAGGATTCGAAAGTTCCTCCGGAAATAGTTGAAAAAATACTGAGGCGAGGTGGTCCCAAGACAGCCAAATTAACGAAAATAGCTCAAGTCAAAAGAGTAAGACGTGCACAGGAACTGCATCGACAATTAGAAGAGTTGGATGTATCTAGACGTGATCTTGAAAGCAGGGGTATTTTAATAGAGCGTCAACTACGAGGAGAGGGGCGAATTGTGCAAGAACAGAACGAATCAATTTTAATGCAGGAGTGGTTTCAACTTCTTGCTGAGAAGAATGCTCTTGTTCGCCAAGAGCAGGAACTACTTGTTTTGACCAAACAGCTTGAACTTGAGGATCGGTCTAATAATCTTGAACACGAACTAAGAGAGTGTCTTTTCTTAGATAGTAGGAGTCAGGAAAGTGTAGTGAGGGAAGGGGAAATTATTAAGGAACTCTTGGAAATAACGGAGGCAAGAGAAAAGTTGCAAGCTATGCTAGAAAAAGATAAAAAGAGATACTTAAAAGAAGATCAAGACATTGAAGCGCAAATGATAGCTAAAGGCTTAAGATTAACCCCTGTCAGAAAAATTTCAGCTGCCGCTGCCAACTAGCTTTTTATCCGACCATACATCATTAGTGGAATGGTTGATATTTTTTTTGTATGTGTCGGGAAATTTGTTAGATAAAACTGGATTCTTTTAAACTAACGAGTAACGAAATCTGTCCACTTTTTTAATACTCAAGAAGGGCCTCATTTCTTGCAATGCATAATAATTCAAACAAGGATCCTAACTACATACATTAACTATGCTGAAAGAACATGCATAAATATATTTAATAGACTTAAACCAAGATTTACATGGATTTTTATTAATATTTTTACCTTGGTTATACTATGTATTCACTATTTTTTTATCTTTTGATTTTACTTCCTTCCTTTCGGAAACCGTGAGAAATTATGAAACCTAGAAAATATTATTAATATTATTACTTATTTAGTATATCATTATTATGAATATGAACTGTTATATGAAATAAAAATAAATATTCAAGCACAAATTTCCTCTGTACATCTGTTAAGGTTGATTTTATTCCCTTAGAGAATAAGTATTATGTAAGTCTCTAGGCTTAATCCCAATATAGATTGAAACAGTTGACATACATAGCCACATATTATATTGGTTGGGGGCCAGTGGTGTCTAAACTCCTTGAAAAATAAATAAAGTTAGCTCGATTATGATGTCATCAGTATGTGACGTCATTTGTATTGAACAAACACACTAGTCGATCCCAGGGCTGATAGTGAACTTTTCAGCAAAAATCCCAGACTATTAATCCTAGTTAAAATCCAAGGCTGCAAGAATATAAATATAATTATATATTTTCTAATCTTTATTCAAGAAATTTCAGTAGATATTTACAAATGGTCGGCTGCAGACCAACTGTAAAGCCTTTTTTGATCATAAATACAGTTTCCTGTATGTTTCGGTGCAAATGGAAAAAATAGATGGTCCTAAAATTGGTTTGGGGTACTTTAGGATCTAGTAACCTTAACTTTGTAATTATCCCATTTTTATCCAAATTAATTATCTTTCATATTTGATTACATAGAAACTTGTATAAGTAATTTCATCTAACGGGTTGTTCATCACATGTGATGATGCCTTTTCTCTAAAATAAACTTCATTCATATTTCAGGGGCGTCCGCATGGAGTGGGCTGGAAGGGCCGAAGCCCTTTCCCAAATTTGCTTTTTATAAAAATATTTAATATTTTAATAAATAGCAAATATTAAAATATTTAATATTTTAATTTTAATTAAATTTTTGAAATTTATTTTCTGAAAAATTATATATATTAAATTTAATTTAATTTTTCAAATTTATTTCCCAAAAAATTTAATTTTCTCTGAATAGCTATGAATTTTTGAAATTCTTCTCAAAAACACTATTTTTTTTGTGAACAGTTGATTTTTTGAAATTTTTGACAATAGATACGGATTTCTGAAATTTTTAAGAAAAAATTGAATTTTTTGTGAATAGGCGTGAATTTTTGAAATTATTTTCCAAACAAAATCAATATATGAAATTTAGTTTTTAAATTTTTATTAATAGCTGTATATTTTTTGTCCGAAAAAGTTTAAAATTAGATTTTTTCCCCAAAAATTTAATTTTTGAGAATAGCTCAGGATTTTAGAAATTTTTTTCAAAAAGATTTCAAAACAAAAATTTTTTAATGAATAATATCGTCGAATGACCTTTCTTATAAGAAAATAAATCCTTGAAATATATCAGCAAAGTGGCATCTTCCACTTACTCCTTGGTATTTGAAATTTTATTCTGAATTTTTTGAAATCTCCTGTTGCGTGTCTTTTAACTAAGTAATATATAAGGAGTTTGGATCTTCCTCAAACATGGGAGAGGATTATGCGTTCTCTGAAACATATCAATTACGGTCGAAAATTCATCTCACAATTTCAGATACCGAATAGATTTATTAGTTTTTCTCTATATTGTAAAGACTGTGGAAGAATATATTACAATGTCAAAACTCGCTTTAGTTTCCTGTCCACTTTTAAAATTATAAAGGATTTTATATTACTTTACTCAAAGTATATTTTAGATTTTGAGGCAAGATATTGGGAAGCATTTATGCTATTTGGTATTCCTTCTAACAGGAAGCAGAGTTCAGATGAGGAAAAAGCAATTAGTGTGGCTGTCAGTGATTGCAAAGCTTTTATTGCTCGACAGCTCACAGAATATAGGGCGATTTACCGAAAAAATCTACAGGGTGTCCACGATAAATTGGAACTATCTTAAAATTCAACCTCCTTGATAAAAATGGAATTTGGAGTGTATTTGTTAAAATGAAAAAGTTAGACATGATATTAAACAATAAATTTATTCAACATGTCCTCCCTCAGCAGCCACCATCTTCCTTAATCCTGCCCCTAAAGGATTTGCATGCCCTGATGACTTCCGCGGAATCGACAGCATTCCACTCCCTCGTAATGGAGCCTTTCAGGGCCGCGATGCTCTTGTGGCTGACCTTGCACACCTCCCTCTCCAACTTCCCCTACCAGTAGTAATCACACGGATTGAAGTCGGGTGAGTTGGAGGGCCAGGTGTTGCGATCCCAGAAAGTGATGTCGTGGGAGTTGAAGAGGTTATTGGTCCTCATGGTAATGTGTGCGGGCGCTGAGTCTTGTTGGAATATGAACTCCCTCCCAGCGGCCGTATCCTTCATCCAGGGGATGACGAACTCCTCCATGACTTCGCAGTACCTTATCGCGTTAACCCTTTCCTTGGGATTGAAGAAGAAAGGAAGTATCACCTCACCGGTGCTGCAGATGACACCCAGGGGCATTACGGAGGCCGGGAACTTTGTGGCAAAGACCGCAGAGACCTCTTCTCTCTCCTTGGCAAGCCACCTGTCACCTGGATGCCGTGAGGATGTGTTGTTTGGCCATTCGGTATGACCTGTATCCGAGGTCCTAATTCACAGCCTTGGAGACCAGCTGCTTGCTCACTCCACGGTTCTTTGCCAACCTGGACAAGGAAGTCCCCAGCCTTAATGGACGTCCGGAGGCCTTCAAGGAAGCGGGGAGTGCGGATTCGGTCACTTCTCATGTTGTGGGCTTTGTGGCAGACCTTCCCCTCAACCTCCCAGGCATTGAAGACCCGGTATACCGTGGTCTTGGGGTAGTTAAGAAGCTTGTAGATATCAGAGGGCTTGTGTCCCGCGCGAGCCAATTCGAGGATGGCGTCTCTCCTTGCTTGTTCCATGATGACTATTGTTTGTTGTCAAAACAATTGTGGTGGAAGTTATAGTGTATTGTTCACACAACCTTTTATATTAGTATGATTTAACCCCGAATATTCACATTATGGATCTGGAGGAAGATTAAAGTAGTTCCAATTTATCGTGGACACCCTATAAGGACTATCTTAATATTGGCTGCAGCTAGATACACCGCTTTATCCTTGAGGATTCTCCAATCGCAAGACTCATCGTGAAATTATGCTGCCGAATTAATTATATATTTTCCATCAATATCCCTTCGGTATGAATGTACTCTTAAAATGATTATTCGGTGATAAAAGAAGTACTTCTTACAGTATAGGAAAGAAAATACTGATTTAGTTATATTTTTTTTATTTTACTGTTTTATTTATTTGGGTTGTTTTACGGATTTTGTTTTGTTTTGTTTTTTTGTAAAGTACATATAATATTTATTAGATCCCAGAGTACATTGGGTAACAGTATTTGATGATGTATATTATGTGAAAAGTCGTAATTGTTAGTTTGATTTTTTTTGAGTTTTTAGGTCTTTTAGAAGGAAATAAATTTTTAACTAAAATGTTAAATGATGTTTTTTTATACAAACGCAAATTTCCTTTTATGTGTTTATTTTTGAAGATCTAAATATATATAAATAATGAACCAGAAGACCTTGCGGTTGAGAAAAAAAAATCGTCCCTATTTTCACGTAATTATTTTTTCTTCTGGCTAAAAAAATCTAATAAAAAGCAAAAGATCCTTGATTGAGGAGGACTACAGCCTCTCTATCTCCCTCCCCTTGCGGACGTCCCTGATACTACATTCAATTATATTAAAAACCTGATTGAACATTCGGGTGTCTTCAATAAAGACGGAGAGTAACCTTGAAGATTTATTGCAGAGTTATCATCAAATCATCAGAGTAAGTCATCGTTGGACTCAGGGTATAATTGAGGTTTGACATCAGAGTAATTCTTGCCAATATTCATGTTTGTTTCCTTTCTCTCTCGTCACAGCTGATTGTAGATGATCTAATGAGACAGCTAAGCTGTTCTCCTCAAAAACATTCTTTGAACTATCAGGGTTACCATATTGATTTTAGGTTTTTTTAATATGCCCAAAATACTCACAATTTTCTTCATTATTTAACATATTAGTATCTCTTGTTTGCCCCCCCTATTTGGTCTTTCAAAAAACCCTGATTTCCAAGGAATTAATCAGAGCCTTTATCTTTCTTATTAAAATATATTCAAAGCCATAAATGTCACTTGTATAAATAAATATATCATTTTTCAGTTTAATAGATTAAATTATTTTGGTTTACTTAATTATTCATGGACCCCATGCTAAAGACTCTTTCCACAACTGACAAGGGAGAGGTGTTTTATTTGTTAAACATGTCCATCCATCCCATCCTTTGTTGTAAGCTGTTTCAAAGAGAGATGAGTCTTGTTCTTCACCCTCACCTTGTTACAAACATCATAGGTAATCTTTCTTTCTTAATGCACTAAGGAGCAGATTAGTGATTAGCAGAATGGCCACTTCTAGTTGGAACCAAGGGCTACTGGGGGTTAGGACTCCTACAATATTCGTACGGGGTAATTTTTTCTTTGTGAAGCTATCAAATAAAAAATACACTTCTCTGTCGGGAGGCACAAAAATATAAAAACAACGACGATGAAATAAAAAGAGCTTACTTTTTCGTTTTAGTCCGCACCGGTAAGAACGCATCCGATATCAGTTATGTTTAAATTAATATCAATAAATACACTTCAAACACTTAGAACAGACTGACTCTTTATTTCACGTATTGACACATTTTTACATATACTTCTTATTTACATGTTGATACTCATGCATGATATCACATCATCTCCCTCCTTAGTTCTATCTTACTCGATTTTTTTTCGAACTTCTGACTCCGAGTTCATGAGTATCTCCATTGTCTTCCACACATCCCATTTCTTCCCCTTTTCTCAGCCTCAAGAAACGTCTATCTCACCATATAATTCTTCATGTATTTAATCGAACTTGGTATTTTCTATTTTGTTCCTTTCCAATAATCCGTCCGTCATCCGACCATCAATTATTCCTGTAATTTTGCACTATCGCCTTCATTCTTATTTTCAATTTTGGTAAATCCCTCTTATTATTATTATTATAACGGATTTTCTCCTTCTCACTTTGCTCCTCCATTCTCCTCAAACAGTCTTATTTTTCTTTTTCAGATCTTGGACCATAGCTCTTCCTATGAATAGCTAAACGCGATCTTATTGGGTGATCTTCCCTCTACCTTTGGAGTGTTTCGAAATTCCAGGATTCCATGTAAGAATTCATCAGATCTATTAGTTATGACTAATATATTCTTCATACATTTCACCAAACTCTCAACATGTCTATTACTTTGTGGAAAATGGGGTGAAGAAGGTACCCATGTACTCCCCACATCATCAAGAATGTCTGAAATTCCCTGGAAATAAACTGAGGGCCTTGATCTGTTTTTATTTTCACTTGAATCCCGGTTTCAGAAAATATTGTTCTAACAGTCACTATTACTTCTTCTGAAGATGGAACTCTTTTGAATTCCTCTACATAAGGATATCTTCAAAGACGATCTCCGTATACCAAGTAATGTTTTTTCTTCAGTACTCAAACAAATCTCCAGACGTGCTCTCGAATGGCCTCATAGGTATTGGGTCCCTCATCATCGTTTCTTCTGGTAAACTAGGTAATCTTTCTATACATTTTCTACATGTTCTAATCCTTTCTTCAATATCTGAGTTCATTTTAGGCCAATAAATCGCCTGCCTAGCTCTTCTTTTCGTCTTCTCGATACCTTGATGTGAACTGTGCAATCCCTGAAGAGCTTGAACTTGCCTCTCTTTTCGAATTACCAGCCTATTACCTTATGCAACAAGACTATTTTCAGTACTTAAATCATTTAACATCTTGGAAAATTGTTGTTCTGAATCGTTTATACAATTGTCTTCAACTGCATTGACTAAATCTTTATATGTTTGATCTTTCATTCCCTTTTTTCTAATATATTCCATTAATGGATCATCGAATATTTCTTCATCTTCTAAATGAGTAGCTCTGATAACAGCAACTCTAATAACTTCTTCTTTAAGACTTATCTTCATTGGTTGCCCCTCCATAATTTTCAATTCTTCCTCATCACAAAATACATCTCTAAATTCTTCCATCAATTTTTTTTTGTCTATATCTTATTTCTTCACAGATGGCACCGCAGCTACAGCTACACCCATTTATTTTGGAAAATCCTTTGAAATGATTCGCAGTTCTCTACAGACTCGTCTGGACAAAAATATTTCGACATATAATTACATTTCCTTCACTTTTTACTGAATTTAACGCAAAAGTAATTATTAGCTTTCTAATAATTTCTAATTGCGATCCATCAACACCTGAAATCTTCTCTTCTTCATACTTTTTCAGCATTTTCCTATTTAATCCCATCTTCTTAACAAACTCTATTCCTGCTACAGTAACTTCCGCTCCTGTATTGGGAACTGCTTTAATTTTATCAGTAATGTTTCTTTCACAAATTACATCCAGTAATACCATTTGAGTATTATTATCTTCCTTAATCCCATTTATTCTTATTGCAGCAAATCGTTTATCATCTATTTTGGAATTGCAAACTCTTTGATAATGTCCTATTTTTCTACATCGATTACACTTCTTTCCATATGCCGGACTTTTTCCTCCCTTTCCATGATTGTTACATCCGCAATAAGAACATCCCATTCATTTTTGACTTCATATCTCTTTTACATTTTGTTGCTTTATACTAGATATCAATCCGTATGACTTTCTAGACAATGCCTCTTCCTGGACTTTTCCCTTCTCTTCACTGCGGAAGATAAAAATTACTTCTGCAAGGGATAATTTGGGGGATTTAGATAATAAAAATTTCTTTGTATCTTCATTTCTGATCCCTAGTATAATTAAATTTGACATCCCAGCATCAAACGTCATCTCATGTAACCCAGCGTTTTTAGCTTGGAACACATAATGAAGTATAGAATGAATCAAATTTTTCATCCTCGTTTTGTTTTCGTTCCACTAATTTTATTCGTTCTAATGCCGTATTTGTTTGTTTTCTTAGGTAGTTTTCTTTAAGTATCATAATTTCTTTTATGGAATTTTCATTTTCAATCTTGAGTTCCATGGCGTGATTGATTTTATTCAACATCTCCGGACTACATAATGATTTAAAAATTGATTTTTTCTTTACTTCTGTTTGGTAATTCATCCCGAGCACATAATTGTCCCAGAGTGCTCTCCAATTTATAAATTCTTTGAATTTTATATCTTCTTCGATCTGAGGTGGTAGTTTTATGCGTATTTTTACTTCTCTGACACTTGCTGATAGGCGATAGCCTTCCTTCTGTGACTTTCTCATCACTCTCATTTCTCTTTACTTCCCTTATGGTCAATGAAATTATCGAACATTTTCAATCGAGCTTGTTTTTGTTCTTCCATCCTCATTTTCATTATTGTCACTTTAGATTCTTGATTTGTTATTACTACATTCATTTCCAGCTTTTGAATCCGCTCCATAAGTGATTGATTTTCCATTTCTAATTCGCTCTTCGTCCGCATCCTTTTTAATATTTAATTTTTCACGTAGGTTTTTTCAAAATTTCTTAATTACTTATAATTACATATACTTCTTATTTATGTGTTGATACTCATACATTATATTACATCAACAACATGAAGACCATAAAGGTCTGTAACTTCACTGCTTATCAAGTCAGAAATCGTTTGGCCATTAGGAAAAACCTTGAGGACAAGCTTAAGATTAGTAGGAAAACCAAATTGAAGGCCAATGAGGTAAGGAAGACCTCTGACAAGAACCCGTCTATGAAGTACGCCAAGAAGAAGAAGGTGGACCGGTACATAGTTGGCAAGGCCATAAAAAAACCTGAGGGAAAGTCACTCGAGAGGGTGTTAACAGGGGGTTCTGCCGTGGGTAGACTGGAGGGGCTGCATCCCCCTAAATGAAGGAACTTTTGCTTTGTACTAGAAAATTTAATATTTTATTATTTTTTTTCAAAAAATCAAATATTTGGATTTAATTTAATGTTTCACTTTTTTTTGTAAAAAATTTTATAATTGAAATTTAATTGTATAATTTTTTAACCAAAAAATTTAACATTTTGAGAATAGCTATAGATTTTTGAATTTTTTTGTCAAAAAAAAAAAATTTTTTAGTAAAGAGCTGTTAATTTTTGAATTGAAAAAAAAAAATTTTTTTTTCTAATAATAATAGATTTTTGAACTTTTTTCCAAAAAATCTAATAATTCGAGAATAGCTATGGATTTTGGAAATTAAAAAAAAATAATATTTTGAGAGTAGCTTTTGATTTTGGAAATTTGTTTCAAAGAATTGAATATTTTGAGAATATCTGGGGATTTTTGAAATTTTTTTCGAAAAAATTTAATATTTTGAAAAAGTTTTTCAAATTTTAAAGAAAAAAATAATTTTTCTATTTTTTTGGATTTTTTCTCAAAAAATTTCAAAAGCTAGCTCCCCTCCCCCCAATAAAAAAAGATAAATAAATTAAGATAATCCTGCGGATACCACTTAATAAATTAAAGTTGGGAAGCTAATCTTTCAGTTATGTGAATGGAACTTTTTAGTCAAAATCATTAAACTTATCAAAAAATGTGATTGACTTTTTTTTTATCCCAGTATGAGAACAATTAGCTACCTACCAATTGATTTTAGGTCTATTTTCTGTTGTTGTTGTTGTTTTTTTGGTGGAAATGTTGGGAGATACAATAAAGGGATAAAGTGCTTAGAATCAAGATAAAGTCGTGTTCCGATGCACCAGATTTTTCCCAAATGTGTTCACTAAGAATTGTTGTGCTCGGAGTTGGGACTAAGGAGTTTATTATTACTATATCCTACGATGAATCCTTTGATAGTAATGTATGTATTGATTTGATAAAAAAAGAATTAATCAACTTTGAAATTCAGGAAATAATGCACTGAGCATGATTAATTCCTGAATAAAAAAAGTTGACTTGTCAATAAAGATAAATATACATTTATTTAAAACTAGTAGGAAAATAAAATTTGTCAATAACTTTTTCCTGTAATTAATCAACAAGTTGTATAATTTTTACTGTCAAAATGATTAGGGTAGCGATAAGCATCAATGAAGAACAAAATATCTAGTGATAACTTCATCATCGGCCCTGTAATTTTTTTTTTACTTCTTCTGATTTCAAGGACATTCTAAATAATATTCCGGTTAGGTGTTCATCAAATTAAAAGTAATTGAATTACAATTAGTATTTTTAGTATTCTTTGCTTACCGTTAAGAGTAAAAAAAACTGCATTGATGAACAATAGTCCTGGTTTAACCCTATATGGTCCTTTGAGAACTACCTAATAAAAGTCTATTTTTTTACGGAGCGAGTTAGTAATTAATATTTAAAACGATTATATACTTGTATTATCGACCGGGTGCAACGTTGAAATCTGAGCAAAGAGCTATTGGTAAATTGATAGGTTTTGGTTAGTTTTTCAGAGACTGACTATAATAAAGCTAGACACGTCGAGCATTTCATAACACTGAAAATATTTCATTTCTTTATCTTTTTTTTAATTTATCAAAAAAATAGCTTCTGAACGTGAACCTCGTTTCAAAATCCACATGCTTCTTGATAAAGGAAATAAAATATGCGGCTCACTTTCTCCCATGGGTTCGAGCTAACTTCCTGGATGGTAATGTGCTCCTGCAACAAGACAGCGCCCATGTGCACAATGCCACTCAAAGATGGTTGAGCAATAACTTCAGATTCTGGCCGAAATAAATATGGTCCCGTGTTCACCTGACGCCAAACCATTGGATTACGCCTTCTGGTTGCATGTAGAGGGTAGGGCCTGTATCCATAGGGACAAAAACATAGTGGCCTTGAAGGCCAAGGTAAAAGAATACTGTGCCGATATGTCCGCAGAATGCATAAAAAGACGTACCAAGCCTTTGTGAGGCATCTAGAGGGCATCGTGACAACATAGCGTTACAGCTGGTCTCCAAATATTTCTTCTACATGTCTAGCGGCTACGAAAATATATCTCGTTAAAGTTAAAAGTATTGATTTTTCAGATTTCCAAGTCGCACCCGGGGCATCAAAATCAATTAAAAGTTAAAAAAGTACTTTCTTGTAGGTAGAGTTATTATCAGGGATGAAATTGATATTTCTGTCGGTATGCTATAAATAAAGAATACACAAATTAACGTACTAACCCTGACAATTTGAAGAATGATTCCGGGAAGATCGGTATAATTGTCATGAAGTTTAATTAAATTACCTGCTAGCAGCTATGAGATGAAGAGAATGAACGTAAATCCTACTCTTTATCTGATAAGGACATATACTGGGATTACTCTGATGTGGATCCTCAAATTCTACTCCGAGTCCACCAAGTAGTGACACCTTTAATTCCTCAAGAAAACCTCAGTGTTACCCTTCTCGTCTTTCATGAACTAGTGCTTACTTCAAAAATTACTTCTCTCTTGAATAATAAATGCAATAATTGAATATTTATTGGATGGTCAACATTATTAAAGATGTAATTTTAATATGTTTGGGAGGATAGCTGCAGAGCTGTCATCAAGTTGCATTAAATTTGCTACGAGCAGTTATGAAAGGAAGGAAAGGAACAAAAGACCAAAAGAAATTATATTCAGAGTCCAACAGGTAGAAGGTGAAGAAATTATCAAAAATCTCAGTCTGTATCTTACAAGGACATTTTCTAAAATTACTCCCTAATCAATCATTAGTGCTACTCATCGTTTAAGACACAGGAATTACTTCTATCATCAAGAATAAATTAATAATAATAACAGCTTTAGAAAATTTGAAAAAATCAAATGGTCGAGTGGTTCATAGTAAAGGGGAGAATTGTTATGAATTTTTTTTTTTTAATTCTTTAAAAAATAATAATAATAACCGCGTTGTGAACACGAACAGAAAGAGCATCGTAAATTTCTAGTTGGCTTTTGACGCGTGTAGGTAGTAACAATGTAAAATATGGCAAATCTATTCTTTTCAGATCTCTATACTCGACGCACAATAATTCACGACTGAACAAGCCAAGTGCAATACTGTCAAATAAAGCGTTTCTGGTATATATTTAAACCCTTACAACGCTTTCTCGTATGATTCGATGTGACCAATAATGAACAAAATATACTTAGTTAAAAAAGGGGCCGGAAATACGAAATTACTTTTTCCCCAACCTAATATGTAGAGCGACCGAGTTTTTACTGAAGAGGTTGTTATCGACTCCATATGACATCTATGTAAGTATAAGTATCTCATATAGCGGGGACATACAAAAGCTGACATAACATCAAGTGACACTAACGCCCTCAAGCAATCTATAGATATCTTTATTCGTCCCATACTACCTTAATTTTGGAAGAATTTGAACCATGAATTACTTTATATCTGGCGACTACACTATGTGACCTTTATTGTATCTTTCAACCTGTACTCCAAAAAGAAATAAAATCTTCTCAACGTTTTCAGTATTCTTCATGAAATAGTAAGGATTTAGTCTCAGGTTAATTAATTTACGTTTGGAACACAAGCTAGGGACAGGAAGAGTAGGAAAATCTACAGTTGACTGAAAATCAGGCAAAGCTTTATATAAGTGGGAAGATACCATATGAGCTGATACCAATACTGTCCATACGTATTATTATGGTTACAAATCGTAAGCTTTTTCAGTTTTTAAGAAAAAAAAATCCGAAAATTAATGTGTTAACTCTGACAATTGGAAGAATGTTTGAGAGGAGAGCAGTTTAGGCACCATGACGTTTCCCTAGACACGCTGTTACCTCACTAACACAAAAATACCCTATGTATTTTGTTGTCAGCTGTAGATTCACTCATCTAACATCATAGCTATTGCATATATATATATATATTTATTTTTTGAAATATAAACGATGTAATAAGTTGTTCTATACGTATGCTCCGTTCCCAAAAGGATAGGAGTATGATTTCTTGTTGATCCCTCGTCGTTAATATATAATGGGCATCTTAATATTTCCATGAAGAAATTTTGTCCATTACTTAGTAATATTAGAATACAGTATCGAATAAAACACTATTGAAGATTTTACTATCATGAAATATATATATGTAGTAATTAATTTTAATAATTGTGGATAAATAATATTACGAAAATGATTTTCTGGGTGGACTTAAGAGATAAATAGTGGTTGATATGATTGACTTATTTGGCTAACAGCCAGCTGATTTTGTGCCTTTTTTCTGTTTCTTTTTGGAAGAAATGTTGTGCGATGCAATAAAGGTAATATGACTTGTCTGTATGTTTACTAACATGAACAAATTTTTTTAAAATGTTCCATTAAGTTGGCTGCAATAAACTGTGAGATGAAGGAAATAAATACGAGTCCCACTCTGTATCAAAGAAGGGCATAAATACCTCCTCTTTTGATCTTTCATTCTACTCTGAGTCCAATAAGGACTTACACTTATAACTATCGGGTAATCCATAAACACACACTGTTCAGGTACCCAAAAAAAAACAAAATCTCGCACACTAAAAAATGCTTAAAATTTACAGCCCCAAGTATTAGGATAAACTTCCTGGTACTTTCAGGTCCTGTTGAAGTAATTTTTACAAAAATGTATTAAAAAATCGTGAAAAAGTTAATTTTATAATTATAAATGCATTGTATAAAATTTGAAGTACATACCTATTGCTCGAGTAATTAATAGTTATAATTCTGAAAAGGATTTTTCAGTTAGTGATAAGATGATCTCTTATACGTACGTTAATAACAAACGTCATTATATAATGATAAAAATACAAATATTTCATGTTTGGCAGATGTTTTGCAAAATATAAAAATCGAGAATGAATTATGCAATCCTTTGCTGATCTGTAGATAAATAAATAGTTGTTCTGTATTAAGTAGTGTTGGGTTTCGATCTGAAAATGATAGACCGATTTGAGATCTTTTTCAATTTTGTACAGCGAACTAATTCGATCCTTTAAAAAAATTTGGTCTTGACCGGTCTCAGAGAAAAAGTCGGTCCGGATTTGTCTCATTTAAAATGTACTTTAGGTTAATTCTATAGATGAATTGTCGAGGATGTTATGTGTTTTTCAAAACTGTGAACATCGGAAAAATACGACTTATGAAGTTAAAGGTGTTGCATAAATCATATTTGTACAACTCAAAAATCAGGAAAGCAAAGAAAATCTGTACATATTTTGACGTATAAGTTCGCGGTCTGGACCGGAATATCAGGCCCAATCGATCTAGGAAAAATCACTTAAGATTAAACTGAAAAAAAAAAAAGGTCTTGGATCGATTCTCAACATTAGTACTGAGCTGCTTGTTATATGTTTTTTGAATGAGGAAATAAATTAATGCCATAATTACTGCATTTAAAATAACATTAGTGCAGGAAATATACTGTAAAATTATATTGAAAATATATATGTATATTAGGCGAGAATGCTTACTTCAGAGGGATAAATTAACATCACGACGACTGACTAAATATTGAACAAAAGTAACAACGGTTTATTCTTTAAATTTTCAAAAGGTAGTTTTTTTATTACAAACAAACCCAATAGTGTTGAGAATTGGTCCAGCCCCGATTTTTTTTTCGGTTCGGTCTTAAGTGATTTTTTCTAGACCGATTTTTTGGTCTCACTTTGTGGACCGATTTTGATTTGGTCTCATATTTTATGAGAGACCAATTTTATTTTCGAGATCAAATGTCATTCATTTTTTCCCAAAAAATCTCAAAAGTACTGGATAAATTATAGAACAAATACTATATACATATAATAGACGGTGGGACCAAAATTCATCCGAGCTATCTCTTTTTGAAACTTCCTATAATGTCATTGTACTTGAAAAAAAATATGACGTCATGTTATAAACATATCTGTAAAATCGGTCAAGACCCAATTTTTTGGAACCGAACTAGACCGAAAGTATAAAAATTCATTACTTAAGCCATAGGAATGAGGTTTATTTAATATGGCTATACTTTTATTTGTAATTAAATTTAGCTATTCAAGTTGTTTTAACGATTTTAAATAGTAAATAAATACTATGTATAAATAGATTTATTTAAAAACATACATTTTTGAAAATATATGTTTTTTACCAATCATTAGAAAAATTAGTTAAATTCGACTTTTTATTGGGAATATAATTTTTTGAAAATGTTCCTCAGAAAATATTTTGCCATGAACAAATTTTATAGAATATAATTATGGTTATATATTTTATGTTGTCATTTATTCAAAAAAGAAATAAAACAAGACCTGAGTTAAATCACATACCCGACATTCCTCACTCTCTTAACTCTTAATATTTTCCAATTTGTAGTGTTTTTCAGCTCATAGCCATGCCTTGAGATAAATATAGGCATTTGTATTATTATGAATATTCATGGTTTTAGCTTTTTAATCTACTCTAGAGGATACTTTGATAGCCAGACAATATGAGCAACTAAGTTTGTTTGACCCAAGACACCTAGAGACAAGGTATATCAAAGACACTGTTTCCATTATTTTTTTTAAAGCATACCCAATTTTGTGACGTAATTAGTATAACAAATTTATAAAAGAAATAATGTATATTATATAATCTGTTGTCGGACACTCAACATTAAGATAAATTAAATCATCTTTTTTACGTCAAGTCTATCTGGCATGGTAGCATGGTAGAATATATAGATTGTTCCTAAGTATATTGGTTTGACATAGTATGTTGACTTTAAATAGTTAAAATCTTACAGTTGGATGATTTGGACAAAAGTTTATAACCGATATAAGTTGATCATAATAATTAATAGTAATTTTTTAGAGCATAATTATGATTCTAATACTATGAACTATAGTCTTAATTAATTATTTATGTTTCTAGTTAAATCTCAAAACAAATACATAACCTTGTCCGAAACGTTGACTTCTATTAAAATTACATTAGATGAACCTTAGTCAAAAGATGTGAATACAATTAACTGTGCAAAAAAAGTTCATGCGCATATACTAAATTTCAGACGAATCAGTAAGAAAAAAATTCTTGATTGATATACATGAAGCCTCTTTCCCTTGAAGTCTCTTTAGTTGTATATATATTGGCTATTTTATTATTTCTATGAAGAAGTTTTGGCTATCATATAAAAACACAAATGTGTAGCTGCACTTTTAATAAAATATTATCTAGTAATATTATAATACAGTATCGCATATCACACTATGTAGGATTTTAATATTATAAAGTATATATACTAAATGTGATTCATTTTAAAAATTGTGGATGAATAATATGATTATGATAGTCCTGGAAGTACTTAAGAGATAAATAGCAGTTGATGTGATTGACTTATTTGGTTAACTACCAGATGATTTTTGTCTTTTTTTTATTTTTATGAAAGGCTGTGTGATACAATAGAGGTAACGACGTGTTAACTAAGTAAAAATTTAATATACTCGTATTATATTGCACGAATGAAGACATTAATATTTTTTACAAGATATGTGCAATGCTTTTTATCTTTACCTCAATAAATCCTCGACATTTGTAGGAAATATTATATTGATCGACATTTAAGGACCAGCCCCAATTACCTTTGGTCTTCAAGACCGATAAGATCGGACCGAATAAATAAGGATCGACACAACACTAGTCACCACAATATCATTAATTTTACATGGTTTTATTATTATATCTAGCATTTTAAAAGAAATATTTCTATAATTAATTATTTATATATTCATTGTCCAGTGCTAACTTTTTTTATACGAATCTATGACATAATTGTTATTTATCAAATTTACTCTACACTGATAAAGTATGACTGACAGTCCCGAATTTTTTAATGTCTATATACATATATGTACTATATAATAGATTTGTTGCAAAATTATTATCATCACATGGGGTAAGTAAGTAGTGACACTAACTGATGCACACAGAGTGTCCGCAGCTTAATGATAACATCAGCAATATGAAGAATTGTAAATAAATAAATGCTTTAGATTCGTCATGTATATATGTACATATGTATGTGAGTTCCTCACTAGTCTTGAATTCAACCTTATATTGACTCTTATGTCGTTATTGGTATGTTATCTCATCACACATATAAAAAATGGGAAAATAAATAACACAGAAAGATTGAATGAAGTTTTGATATAATATGCATATGTGGCCAGTTAGTACAAAAGCAACCTAGAATATTTTTTCTCAAAATTGACCACAGATATATTACATTTGTATTCTTTGACGAATTATTATCAATTTATATTAACAAAATATTATCTGTGCCGCAGGTTAATTCTACTTAAAGTATCCAAAATTGATCGTCACAATATCAGAATGAGAAATTGAGAGATTTTATTTGAAATACCGTATTGTGGAAAAATTAAGTTTTTTAAACCAAATAAAGTTTATTAGTTATAATTTAAATTCTTGGGTATCTTAACTAATCTCACAAATTTGAGTTCATACACTATAATTGACTCAAAAAGGTCTAATAAGCATTGGGCTGTAGGCATAGAATGTGCAAAGTAAAATCGTGGACTTGACTTTAAATCAATATGGATTACTTTAGGGTAACCATTTTGAAATACTGGGTAGCGTTATTAAAAATAAGGAATATTCCACCTCATAAACAATAAAAAACCCTTTCAACAGTTGTCAGTATGGAGGCGAAAAGCCAAAGGGAGTCCTATTTATTACACGCCAAGTGAGTGTCGATATTATGAACGTGCTAAGGTGTTCCTTGAGTCTTTTTTACAAGATTAAAAGCATGCTGACTTTAAGTCAGAGCATTGTGAGGTCGAAAATCGAAATTATGGAGGACTTGGACACTGCAATCATTACAAGTCTGGCCAAGTCGATGAAGCAACTTTCCAAGGCTATCAATGTCAGCGATTGGACTGTGAGGGGGTATGTGAAGGATTTGAGGATGGCTTCTTATTTACAATGATATCAGCAACTACTTTCAACCGCATCCAAGGTCAACCGGTCAAGAAAGGCAAGAAATTATTGACTTGATTAAGGTATAGAATCGGTTTGGCCACCCTCATTCCCAAACTGTTTCCCCCTCAACTATACCAATTTGATCGTAGTCGAGAAAAAAGAGTCTTGCTACTCCTTAGCGAAATTTGGATGACCTCTATGGAGTAGCATTGGGTGAACATGTTCGATCCCTAAATCAAGAATTAATGCCGCGCCATTAGGCCCAAGTTGGAGGTCATGGAAATTATTTTGAAAAATAGAAAGCTACATGAATAAAGAAGTTGTACTCCTTTTTATTATTGTGAAAGTGTAGCCTATTTATTCACTATCAAAATGTCCAGGGTTTTACCTTTCACACTGTACATGAATTAAAATATTATTTGTAATAAATTGAGATTTTCTCCTTGTCTTAACTTTTGTTCTAGATTGTGCTTATTTTGAAGCAACAAATTGCACCTAAATTGTCCAAAACTGATTGTCACAATATAATAATGGTAAATTATGAAAGTTTAGTTAAAAGGCCATATCGGGGGCGGCCATATAAGTCCCTTAAATCAAGCAAAGGTAAACTATAAGCATGGTATTCTTGGGTATCTTAAATTATCCAACTAAATTTAATTGTAAGCCAATAATTAACTCTAATATGCTAGGGAATATTGGACTTAATGTGTACATGAATTAAAAAAATAAATTGGGACTTTCTTTTTTCTTGGTTTGTGTTTAAGACTGTTTTTTTTTATCTTGACGCACGACATAAAAAATAAACATTAATGTATTAATTAATTCACAGAACTTTTGTTCTTGATTATTGTTTGATTTTTTTCGTTTATCTCATGAACTAAAGTTGTTTTTGCAGCGGATCTCGGAGCAATGGGCGGCTTTTTGGAATTAGGAGACTCCTGGTGTGATTTCTTGGGATTATTTTTCTTTGCTCTTGGTTCTTGTGTCTTTTCCAAAGTAATATTTTTCGGGAGAGGAATGTCCGATTTTGGTCTGAAATTAGGATATGTATATTATTACTAGGTATTCAAATCGTACGTTTGTTAATATATTTGTGAAGATTGTACACGGCGTTACATTACCCAAACAAAAATATACACTATACTTTATTTTCATTTGTTCGATGTTTCTGCTCGACACCCCCCCCCCCTCCCCAATCAGTGCTCTGAACGTTGATTGGTTGAATTAGTTACATAGTTCGTAAAAGTTGGCTAACTACCAACTGATTTTAAGGCCCCTTTTCCGTTTGATTTCGTATGAAAGATTGCGTGATCCAATAAAGTAATGAAGTAACAATAGTAAAGATTTTAGGCAAAGCAACATGGTTTATTTTGTTGTCAGCTGTCGATGTTTCAAAATCTTTTCCCCTAATCAATGTTTTGAGCGTTGTTTTGTTGAACTTTCGTGATGTTTTGAATAATGATCAACAAATTACTGAATAAAAGCCCCATAGTTTGGAAAAATAGCCCAACCAATGACTGAATTTAGGACTTTACTCTGTTTTTCTTTCTGTATAAAAGGTTGCAAATACGTGTTAAATTTCGTAGATATAAATAATTTACAAATTCATTAGTATTGTGTCGACTTTTCCATCGAACTGGGTAGAGTCGTTAAGATAAAAAATCAAAAATCAAATCAAATGCTCACTGTCATTTTAAGTATTTACATTCAATGAAATACTTTCAGTGTTTACTTTACGTAGTACGTACCTACTTTTCAAGAGCTTTTGGGCCCGTTTTTTTTTTTTTTTTTTTTAAATTTTTAAGTAACTGTGAGACCGTGCAATTCCCTAAAAACTACAGCATATACAGGGAAGTATTTTTGAATACAGAGAATTTAAGTATAATTTATATTACAATTTATTTCCTAAAATTAATTCACCAATTTACAAATCTTTTCCTCTTACATGACGGGCTCTATTATATTGAAGTCAACCACTCAAATAAACCAACTTCAACGTCAGGTTCCAAACGGGCCCTGAACCTGGCACAAGCCTTGATTAGAAAATTCCTGCCCACGTTGTTGGACAATGCCTCAAGAATGGAAGCCCTTAAGGAGTCAACTGTGCTATGTGCATATTTATTTAACTTCCTCTCCAAGACACTTGACCCATAGTAGTACTAGGGCTTAAGATCCACATTTCCCTTGCCCATTAAATAAAAGTCTTAAAAATGTTGGCTTTTCCGGAATAAATGCCTTTCCAATTACTTAATGGAGACAAACCGTACTAATTTAAAATTATAGCATGACATAATATCTCTTCACATTAATTTAAGCTCTACAGAATCATTGCCATTAGAGTTATTTACATTCTTTGGTGTGCATCCGGTACAGATCTACACAGTAATGGCCGTACGGTGTTCGTATTCGGAGGACATCTCAAGGATGTTGTATTTTTTTTTTAAAGTTTTGTCAGCTAAACCTGATGAGCACATTTCCATAAGCATAGATTTCAGAGTTGCCAAGATATTTAGGTCTAGTCTCAACTTGTTCCGGATTTAGAGTCCCTGGACTGTATGTATATTGTCTCGTCCAGGGATGTCCAATCTGAGGACTGCGGGCCACATTACGACACAATACTCATTTTTACTTCAAGTAGTTTTTTTTTAAATTTTTTTGAAACATTATCGCTTTAGAGGAAAACATTTTTATGAGAAAAACAGAGATAATTTTTTTAAGGACGTTTTTTCTAAAAAAACCAAAAAATGAAGTCAATCGATCAAATTATGCAGGCGATGAATTTTTTTAATTTTTTCAAAAAGTAAAAAAAAACCACATCCAAAATATAATCCTGGGGATACCCTCGAAGAGGGTTGCCATATCGGCCTTTTTTTGAAGGAGTTTACGGCTTGAAAAATAATATTTTGCCTAAATATGTAATTAATAATTTTGTTTTATGAAGCCATTTTTCTTGAAATTTAATTTAGTAGCTTTGTGGCCATTAAAATACTTGAAGTGGCAATGCACCCCATTATATTAAAACGTATGACATCCCTGATCTTGTTCGTATTGCGTAAAAAGTTTTAAATCGTCAAACGATAAAAAAAAGAATCATAATTTGCCTCAAAGCCCCACTTGAAAATACATTTCGTTGACTGAGGGACAGGATCTACATCTATAAGCCAACTCAAGTCAATATGGAGTTCAATGGGGTTTTTGTAATTTGAAAATGGTGTCACAATTAGAGACGAATCGAAAAATCATGAGCTTTACTTGAGTCAAACCAAGTGGATCATTGTTCGACTTGACATAACACTATAGGAAATGTGCCTATATTGACTTTGAGTGATATTTACAATGCACATAAATAAATGTCATTTTATTTTTTAAATTAGCAAGTGAATTACATTTTTTAACAAGGAATGACTTTGAGAAATTGCTTGATTTTTCACATAAATCCTAATCTCATTATTCTATTATATTTCATTTTGAATAACTGGCAGTTTTTAACAACTTTTTAAATATAATTAGCTGTATTTTTCTGGAGCGTGTTATTTTAAAATGTTATAACGTATGTTCATTAAACAGCCCATTTTTAGATTAATATTCTGTACTCCTGCACAAAAATCTTTTCCGCTGAGGGTTGATAAAAAAGTGGATTTTGACAAAGTTGAGATCCCTCAGGTGAATTTTAATATGAAAAAATTAAATGTTTAGGTCGAAATTGACCCCTATATCATGATGGTAAAATATGATCCTATGGGTCCTAAATTGTACTTTTTGAACTGATTAGTATTTGGTTTATCGGTAAACAATATTGAGCACCTTATTTTTAATACCAGAATAGCAAAGCTGTCAAAATGAACATCTTTTGTTCTTCATAATAATCCTATCATTTCCAATTCATCTTAGAACTGTTTTATATCTCATATGCATTCACACAACAATTTATCGGTTACCAATTGCCACTGCATTAGAAATGAGTTCTTAATTTGGAAGAACAACCATTTCACCATTTCTCGGTTACCACTACATTAGAAATGAGTTCTTAATTTAGAAGATATAACACATTTTACCTAAAACAGCGAAAGAGTTACTTCGACAGTTTTATTAGGATAGGTCAAGAATGTCACAATCTAAATCGGAACTGAGTTCGATCAAAATATATACTTATTTAACAATTATGCCAAACATTAAATTTCGGAGGAAAAAAGACTATATTGATGCATTAATATTGTGACGATAACAATATTTTCGTAATGATTTCGATATCAAAATAAGTATCAGTATTTAAGTACTTTTTCGACTAAAAATATAAAACAAAAATGTCATTAAAGGCACTTACAAAGGACTACACAAAGTTATTGTTTGGGATGGGGTCTAGCTCCAAAATTTGATAACATTTTTTGAAAATAAAAGTTTTGATTGTTGGGGTCAGAAATTTGAGAGGTTCCATCATCAATGGTCAATTTTTTAATGAAGCATTGGAACTAAAGGTATCGGCTCCAATACAAGTTTAGTATGGTTGGGTATCACTACAGTATTGGTACACCAAACGAGACCAGAGTACATTAAGTTGCTAGTGGATAATTTTACTTTGAAACATTTACAGAAATAGTTTTTGAATATTTATTTTCAGTATTTTACAATAAGGATTTTTGCAGTACATATATTTAGGATTTTGTTAGGTTTGATATGTTATTTTGTGATATTGACCGTCTACTATATGTCTCTGCAAGCAGTAAATATAGACAAAAATTGGGAAAACGATAATCTGAAATGACATGCCTACTCTACATGCTAATAAACGCAATTTAAAAGTTGCAGTAAATTTGGCTATCATAGATTTTCAGAGTCTAAGATGTGCTAAAGGATTTGCGGTTTCCCTGTTTCATTTAATATAAAATAGTAAAATTTACTCTAGTTGAAGTGTATGACCCTTCATTTTACCTCGAGCATTTTCGTCTCTTAGAAATTTTGCTGCATGACATATCAGCCACCTTTTTTGATGTTAGAGATTCGAACTTCCTCTTCATTTATTATAATGCAAAGAAAATGTGCCAAACATAGACCTTTTGACTTGCCACAAAAATGGGAAAAGGTAAAAATGGTGTCTCTCACTCTTGTTAAGAAGAATAGTATATTTAGGGCTCAGTTCTAAATTTCAAACGGCTGTATTTACTTCAGCATAGCTAGCTGCCTCACTTATGGGTGTTTAATAACCTTTCACTCTCTCAGGAAAATATTCAATGCATTTGCAGCAAGATACGCAGCCTTTTCCTTAAGGATCCCCCGTTACGAGGATACGGTGTAGATATTGTTCGATTGTTCCCACAATGGTCATGCAAGTTCTACTCAATCCTTAAATGTTTAGTAAGAAGATAACGCATGATGATGAGGACAAGAACATCAAATACATAGTTGTTGTTTGTTTGTCTATTTGAATTTTATCCTTTTCATATTTCATGTACTCATATTTTGTTAGTATATTTTTATATAGTTTGTAAAAAAACATAAGTTATTAATATTGAAGGGTGGGACTTTTCTCCAGGGGGTTAATTTTAAACTTTAACATTTATTTATAATTAATTTTATCACAATCCTTCTTGATGTATTCTATTATTAGTCTTAATATTGTTTATTGATGTATTAGGTTTTAATAAAAACAAGATTTATGTATATATATATATAAATATGTATTGATACCATAAAAGTCGGTCCACAATTCCGTTCAAATCGGTATAGATAAAATTAATCTAAAAAGAAGGTCTTGGGCAGAGTTTCAATACAAATACTTATGTTTGTATTTGTTTCTCCATATGAGAAGAAGATATTTTATTGTTATGTTAAGTATAGAAAGAAAAAAATTATTTCACGTTGACAAAAATACTCAGAGCACTTATAATATACATTTATGTATATAGAATATATTCATAAATGATTTTTAAATGACTTTCTCCTCAAAGCATTTTACATAAAGCCCCTTCGTATTTATGAAGATACATAGATATACATGCATACAACTTCAATTTCCCTTGTGAAATCTTTCTCTAATAACATATTCGCAATAAAATATCTTGTATGAACATTCATTTTACCGTATAGAATTCCTTGGAGAGGTTGAAGCAGAGGACACTAATGGATCATAACTACGAGAAACGCCACAGAATGTATCCTTGTTCCATCGGGGATCATATTGCCACCATTCCTCTTCTTCTTCCTTCCGTTTTTTGTAATATTTGGCACAAGGCATGACACAGTAGTAAATCAATATGAAAATGAGTACGATAATCAGAGCCAACATTGCAAGGAAGGCCTCTGTTCGTGGAACTTCTCCATTTGCCATAATGAAGAAGATGCTACACTCTGTAAATAAGAGAATTATACAGACTAGAGAATAAGAATCAGGTTCCACTTAGGTATTAAACGAATTGGTGCCCCCCACACACTGGAGTCGTCGAAAAAAAGGAGATGCCAGCCGGAAAGTTTGGATTATTTATGTCACGATTTGACAAAAAAGTAAAAAATATAAACATTTAAAAAAAAAAGGGACGTCATTTCAAATATACGAATGGGGATATTCATCGGAAAGTTTGATAAAAACACTCACCCCCAACACACAAAAAGAAGAATAATCCTAGCATCCGTGCAGGGTAATTAAGTACAAGGTGCAACACCATACTATCCTTTTTCGAAAAGGCATAAAAACTAAGGTTAAAAAAAAAAAAAAAAATGTTTCTTTATGATAGTTCAATTTTATTTTAATGTTCCTTTAATTGGTTAGATGGAGTTGTACTGATTAAGTATAAGTAAACATTATAGTATTTCAATTACTTCAACTAACTTAGGAATCTAGTGTGAAGTCCATTAACATAAAGTATATTTCTTTCTTTAGGAATCACATGGGTACGAACTTACGCACATTGAGCTCAACAGAATAATTTATCCCGTGGGCGTGTACACAATTAAATATAAAGTGTTTTTTTTATAGTTTTTAATGACGTCCCCAAGTGTCCTTACACTGGATAAAGATAACTTCAGTATTTTAATACCCGCTGATTTTTTCGTTTTTCTTTAAATAAGTTTTCATTAAGAGGTGTTAGAATTATTTATACAAAAAGAGTTAAATTTAATTTGCAATTTATATTATTTTATAGTTATGAATGATTCGTTGATGAGGTAACGAGTTATTCTCGATTGTGCAAGAGTCTTCAATATGTTGATTTTGAAATTGTATAAAGATAAGTTAATTAGATTACGTAAATATCTGAATAGATTTAGGATAAGTGAGGTATCGCTCAAAAATTGCTCACTATTACCATATTGTAAAAAAAAAATACTCTTTATGCCCTTTTTCGTTTGAAAATGGCGGATTTTTCTTAACTGGTATGAAATAAATAGAGAAAATTTGTGTTCTAGATAGATTACATAGCATCTTTTGATGATTTTTTCGAAGGAAACTCCACTTGCAAAAACCCTCATTCATTAGGCTCTCTTTTTGGAGGTAAAAATATGTATGTGATGAAAGTTATGATTACATGATCGGATATGTGAGGTAGCCAGATTCCGACAACAGCTAGTTAAAGGAAGAAGAAATTGGGCTACTAATTAACTGTTGAATAATCTCCCTTGAATCTTGCAACAAATCAAAACTACGTTTACACCAATTTGCAAAATCCTGATCTTCCATTTATGCAAAAAGGTTAGACGTATAATCATTGGCGGTCATGAAGATACCTCCATCTAACAAGATTTCTGATAATCACGTAAACTGCAAATTTACTCGAACGATTAATCTGTACGTTGAACGGTCTTTTAGTATGATTAAAAATAGCAATATCGATCGTATGTACAAATTAACAGGCGGAAATCTCTCTAAATAAATTATAATAAAAATAAAACAAAGTTCATTACTTTAAATTATCCTAATATAACTGTATTTTTATCTAAATGCAAATTGTTCCATTTTGATATTTTAGATGCTAATTTGTCAATATTTCAGCGCTCTTTTTTTTTTTTTGCTTAGTTTTGCCAAAAAAACTAGTATACTTATGAGATACATTCGATAATGAATATAAAACATATTTAAATTGGAGTTCATCTTCCCGCCTCTAAAAAATGTTTTACTTTAAACAATTGGTTAAATAATTGATTTCATTATAATTAATTTAAAAAAAATTACGGAACCTTACATTGATTATTTATTCAATATTTTGTAAGTGAAATGAAAAATATTTATAAGCTTTCATATATGATCCTTTATTTGCTGAATTTTTGTATGATTCGACTCACTGTGTAGGAACTCTATTCAAGATAACTTAATAAATATTTAATTTTTACAATGCTGGAATTTTTTTTATCAATGAGGGGACTTTAATTCCTATGTTTACAGATATTTATTTTAAAAACAGGACTCTAAATCGAAATTATACTCAAAAAATTGATTTAAAAAAATGCGATAATGGTCAAGCCTTACAACCGAAAATGTTGTTGCATTGTTTAATATTTACGATATTGTCTTCAATTTTTGAGGAAAGTTAGATTAATTGGAGTACAAAAAGAAAGAAAAAAAAAACCTTGTACCGGACCTGCTCGTAATCAGCTCTGATTCCAAGTAATTCTAATACATACAATCAATTTATTTGTATTGCCTACTACAACAACAACATGCCTGTTGTCGAAATAATATTATTATTTGAAGTTTCATTCAAGAAATTGAAAAACATTATGGACAAAGTAATGCATTTATCTATTATTCTTTTTTGTTGTAACTAAAAGTATTGTTTTTGCATAAAATAAACATCTTTTCCCTTATAAACATATAAATATATATATTTATTTATGTCTTGAAGCAAAACAACTTTGCATCAAAGATATTTCAAAGGCAATGTGCATGCCATATTATATCAGAATATTGCGAATGGCATCCCTTCAATAAATATAAAAGATGAAAAAAAAGTTGGTAACTGCAGAAAAATGTCAATAATACTTGATATTTTTATATATCATTAATTTTTTCTAGCTTTTAGTATTATGTTATATTTATAATATCTCCCAACCTTTCCATCTAAAAATATGTCAAAAATATCTTGGCAGATAGCTATTTTCTCAAAGTTATAAGAAGGATATTTTTTGAGGGGAGAGGACGACTTTTTGACAGATTGTCTTTTTTGAACCATATTTTTTTAATGATTTTTTACAATAAATATCAACAAGAATATAAATTATTGATTTCAAATTTTGACAAAAAACTGTCTTTTCGACCAATATTACAGCAAGACTTTAGTCTGGGGAGTGATTACCTACCCCCCTTCCCAGACCTGTATTCACAGGCCTGCCTTTTCTTACCAACTGTGAGGAAAATTGATTGAGGGTAAAAAATTATGATATTTGAGGATCGCACTCGTTTCGTAGATCCTACTCGAGGTTGAAAGAGTAACTCCGAGGATTTGCTGTGAAGTTATAAGTGTAATTCCATGTTGGATTCGGAGTAGAATTGAGGATGATTGACATCGGAGTCATTCCTGTCTATAACGGAATGGGGGTTTTGACATCGGAGTAATTCCTGTCTATAACGGAATGGGGGTTTGTGTTAATGTACTTCATCTCATAGCTTCTCGCAGCTAATTTAAATTAATTTAATTTGAAACGTCCGCAGGACTATTTTTATATATTGTTGCTTTTTTTTCGGGGGTGGGGGTCTTGGTTAAAAAACTAAAAATTCCATAATTCGGTTTGGCTACATCATATACAATTATTAAGTATAAAAAATGAGTTGAATAATTTTAAATGAAGAATTCAGAGTATAGTTTGTGTCAATTCAATTTATTAAAAGAAGCATCAGCAGTAGGTCCACCCTCTAATTATGGGGTTTTTGTTTTTTTTTCTAAAAAAAATTAATTTTATTGGAATAACTATGAAATTGGAAATTTTTTTCCAAAAAATTTATTATTTTAAATTTTTATTCAAAAAAAATTAATTTTCTTATGAATAGGTGTGGATTTTTGATTTTTTTCTCCAAAAAAAAATAATTTTTTGTGAATAGCTATGAATTTTGAAATTTTTTTCCAAAAAATTTAATTTTTTATAAATTACTATGGATTTATGAAATTTTTGTCATTAATTAATTTATTTTTGGATAATAGCATCCATCGTGTATAAATGGTCAAGGTGACTATATATTAAGGATAGGTAGCAAGGAAATTCTACTCCTGTGCTTTATTCATTATCAAGAGAGGCAGAAAAATGTAATGACGTCACTGTTGAGGTACAGAGCACTCTGTCCTATATAATTGTAAAGTAATCATTTTAAAATCCAGGTTTAATTCCTTTTAAGGGAATCCTAATTAAGTAAATAAATTAAGTTAAAATCGATTTCCAATACATATTTCGATTGTTATTCAACTTGACGGTATCCTTGCTTGATACTTTAACGAATAATACAATCAATTTCAGAACTAATTATTTAAAAAAACTAACATTAATTTGCAGTTAGTATATATTAACAATAATGAACTATCTGTTTGTAATCTTATATTAATTTGTTTAATGGGCTAATTTGCCATATTATTACGCAATATAAGAGTTGGGAATAAAAGAATAGCAATAAGTAAAAATTATACCATACATATTTGTTACATATATACATGACTAATAAATATTAATTTATAAATTGACCAATCTGTCCATGTTTTCTCAGATTAGCACTTGTGTTCTTCATTTTGAGCTTTTTATTAAGGTTATTTACTCTAATTCAAGTCCTTGTTTTCAAGAAGGATATGATGACTTCTTTGGGCCAGTTAGGATATAATTAAATTTGATGATTATGCAGCCTTTCAAATACGTTTGGGTTTTTGTCAATTGCGTCTTCATGAATACAATGAAAAGCTTTGAAATGTTTTGCCAAAAAATAAAAAAAAATTCAATCCTGCAATATAAGCCAGACCCTGATCTGAACAATCATTGGAAACTTGAGATGATTCTTTTGTATCTGATGTAATTACTTTTTTGGCTTCAGGAGCTTCTTGAAGTCCAGAATCTTCAAAAGTTTCCTATGATTCAATTGTATCCTCATTTTGGTCATTTTCTTTTATATTTGACAAAAAGAAGTGTCTAGTTATTGATTTCGTAACTATTTCGCCATCATCCTCATCATTTAACTCCTCTTCAAGAACTGGATTTCTTAAGACAAGTTCATGATTTTTTCCTATTAAAATTACTTTTAGTCTTCTGAGGGCTTCTGCTAGGGATGGATGAGTATTGTTTCCTGTGATGGCACAAATCCGTGAGACTAAATTCTCCAGAGAATCTTGATTTAGATGTGTGGTTTAAATGAATTTAATTCCATCATTACTTTGAAGTAATGATATTTTTGGACGAATGGAGAATTAAAATTCTCCATTCGAAATGGAAGCTGAAAAAATTTCCCCCTCACTTCCATGGACAAAACTAACCCCGCCATTTCGTTCAATGCATGCATCTTCTCTTCCAAATGTATACCATACCCACATGCTGTATGATTTAATAGCATTCATACAATGAAACCAATCATTAACTATTTGAATGATTCTAGATTGAAATTATTTCTTGTGCCCATAGATGAATAAAAATGCTTTGGACATTGTGTTAGATAAAAGTCGCAGTTCTAACTCGTTGTCTTGCATTTCCATTACATTGAAGATAGGATTTTTTAGTCACTTTGAAGGTTATCTTCAACTCACCATAATCTTGTTCAAGAATGTCATCTTTAGTCAAAGTTGCAGAATTACGATCAAAATCATTGAACTTATTAATATTAATTGTGTCATTTTTCTCGCAGTCTGAGATCCAAAGACACTGGAGTATCAAATTTTTCTGAGGAAATGCAAAATATTGGCCATTTCGTAGATTGGGAGAGCAGGCCATGGCACAAACACGCTTTGAACTTCGAAATGATGCTATTTTTTCTAAACATATCAAATTAGTGCACTTCACTTTAATGAAATTATCTGGACTGCTGCAAGAATGACGTCTCTACGTCAGCTATCACCAACCAGACTGCCTTAGAATATCCTTGTTGCCTCACATTTATCAATAGTCACCTTGATAAATTGTGTATTGCTTATAGTACTCCCTCATGTAAATCATATAAATATTTTTGATATAAGAAATAATAATGTAATGTATACAAATTGTAAAGAAATTCTAAAACCAAGCCCTCCAAAATATATTCTTGCGGACGTCCCTGTAAAAGGTACAACTTGTACAAAATTGTAACCTGTACACAACATATGTACATTTTTCAAAATGACATTTTATAAGACTTTATGAGTAAAGATCAAAAAGTAACCGATCCCATTGCTACATACAAATATGATTTTATATACAATTCGACATTGACATTGTTTTGTATCATAACCTACCCATTAGTTAATACCTATTTTCTATGAAGGAACAACAAAATACATATGTTTGCTACCCTCAATAATTACGCTTTATTTGCATGCATAAATGTAGTGTAACTTGGCAAATATGTAATATATGTTTTATTGTAATCCTTTGGCCTGAAAAAGGTCAAAGGATATTTACAATTGTATCAAAAGTTTATTGATGTGCATAATATGCATTAATGCAGATGTAATTAAAAGTCTTGAGAAATGAGCTACGTAATTTAAATATCCCAAGTCTCCTGCATAGTGAATGATACTGATGCTTACAAAATAGATAAATCTTGACTATCTAAGCCGCTCCTCATAAGACCTTTCTAAATAATTTTTTCGGTAATATTTATGAAATGACATTTTGTTACGGAGGGAATGTTTAATTTTATTTTAAGAATGGCCAATTCAGAAAAGACCAAGCCTGCTTTTGGCCTTTTTAATAAATTGTGTATATATTTAATTTAATAAAGTTATTTTTTTAGAAAGTAATATTTTGTTTTGGAATAAAATATATATTAGCTTTTTTTATTTTCCTTTTTTCAATAGAACATTTTTCAGACTCAAATATAAATGAAACTTGACTGTGCACGAAGTAGAGCGCAAATCTCCACCAGGTTCATTTTCTTATATTATATTTTGTTTTATATGAAGCATCTTTATTAAACCTACAGGGCCAGGATTCAAAAATTAGAATCCTCTTCTAGGCTGTCTAGCCTCGGTTCTAAAAATCTGACTTTCGAAAGAACAGACAAAAAGCTACAATATGATGTTTGATTTGTTTTTGTGTGATTAAAAATGTCCGATCAACAAACAAAATGGCAAGTCGATCTCTGATAAGAAGATCTTCACAGTGGACGCTGTTCTGAAATGATCGCTTCTTGGCGTAATCAAGAGCTCAAGTCAAGGGAACCTTCAGGACGAAACATTCAGCTCTGTCGGCAGCAAGATGTCTCTCAACGTCTTGAAGGCTAATAAAAGAAAGTTTCTTCATTGCAAACTACAAACTGCACAACTCTTTGGAAAGTGTAGAAACATAGACACAAGTGCCACAACATACAAATTACGATTCGAGTTGTTCCAAAGCTGGTAACGGAACACGAGAGCCACTTCAAGATTAATTTTTTTTCTTTATTTATTTTGGAATAAATTGCTTTGACTTGGAACGTATTGAGCTCGTTTGTTACTTTGTTACTATATACTATTTTATTTTTGGTGTACTATAATTTCAACGTCAAGTAAAGTAAAAAGTTTTTTTAAACATTTTATTACACCATCAGAGTCAACCAGAGTTGAATTTCATTTCTCCTTTTTAAATTTATGATTCATTATTCATGTAAGAAAAACAAATAAATGTGACGTCATATGATATCCGTTTTGTCAGCTGATACAATTGCTGAATCATTCTCGTAATTGGTCTGTTCTATTTAAGTATTATCTGCATTGAGTTTAGTTAAGAACTTCAAGAGAGAAGGTTAGGAGACGGAATTGAATCAGCTGTTGAGCGTTGATGACAGACTGAAAATTCCTTCGATGCCAAAAGAGTTATAAAATAATAATGATTTGTAAAGTATTTTTCTTAATGAAGATGAGTTGATAATTGGTTCATATCAAGAATCCACTATTTTGGACAAATAAAAAAACAACTGGCATTGATATGACCTCTATTGAACTTCTGCAAAAACATACATAGTAGTGAGGAAGAAGATAATTCTTGAGCATGAAATAGTGACCAGTACTAGAAAATACTTTCTATGACTCATACAATTCAAAACAAGAGAACGGCCGTGATGAAATGATCTCAGAAATATATTTGCTCATAGATACTATCCATATTTTCCGAAGCTCCTAAACAAGTTTGCAGATGAGTGCCGGGGAAATGTCCGGCTTTTGTTGGTGCAGACGAAAAGCAATAAAATCATTTTGAAAATAAAGAAAGATAAAAAAGATATTAAATAAGAATTTAATTCTTAATTTTCACTGACTTCCGAACATTAAGCCCTAAAATTGACATTGATCCGGCGACATATCTTTTTTTTTTTTTTTTTGAATTGGAATTAAATTTACATAATATAGAACAAACTTACGCTCTGAACAAATATACGCCTAGTTGAGTCAATCTGAGTTTATTCTTTAAACGTTTCTTCAGAGCCTTGATCGTAAATCATAACAAAGATACTTGGACTTAATACTAACAATAAAACACTATCTCTTCGAATGTCACTCCTAATGTCGTTTCGATTTTCATCAACTAACTTTCTTCACACTTACTTAATTTGTTTTTTTATGATTCTCTGTTGTACGTTATTCACTCACTTTCTTTTTAGTTACTTATTCAGCACAAATTGCTTTTTAGCTTGCCTGAACTTTCGGATACTTTTTCATTTATTCCCATATATTCACGTATCTATGTGCACTACAAAATATCTATAAGGTACTAACTAAAAAATAATGATAGTGATAAAAATGCGTCGTTTTTCTAAGAGTGTAAATTTGAGCCTTCACTTATTCAACAAGGAAGTTTTTTTTTGACGCAATGTAATCATACTTTGAAAGTTTGGAGCATGTAGCAGCCAGTAGTAGTAAGTAGTAGTTCATTACTTACATATATAGTATGAAAAATGAACGTTTGTGTCTATATAGTGTACTGTACTTACTTAAGTCGTTTATTTGTTTGTCGCAGGCCTAAAAAAGACTATAGTTACCTTTGTATAACATTAGAGTACATACATACATTAGAGAGGTTCAATTTTCAACTTTTTTCAAATTACGATTACGGGTAGTGAGGAAAAGTGGACATATAGTATGTAAATTACGGTGTTCATTCATTTGAGGAACAATCATTTCAGCTTGTATGATATCAGCAACATTTTCATAAAGTAAACCAAGGGGCTATATATAGTTGATTTTATCATTTAAGAATGTTGAATATTTCTTCATTCAATGAAGCTAACAGAGTGATAAAAGAGAACCCCAAAAATATGTTCCAAGTCCCTTGAAGCCTTTTCTTAAAAAGAATTAAATACATATAGTTTGGAAGAAAGTTATAAATGGCTCATGAATTAAAGGTTTCCTATGATTAAATATTACAACGAAAATGATCGGAGAATACAAATCCTTGTTTAACGATTCCACATTGTAAGTACCTATCAATTTAATGCGATTCGACTCAATAAGTTTTGTAAATTCATCCCACCTCAGAGGTTTGCAAAGTTGAGACGAAATCCCATAAGGGCCTACGTTGCTCCTAGCAAATTTATTATATTGGATTTTAAACACTACTCTGATGAGTGATTATGTTCAATAATACCATCATTCATGAAAATGGCGGTGAAAAAAAAATAACCTGAAAAAAATCCAGCTCAAATTAATGTTGCTGAGATAATGCTCTCTGAAATTAACGTTGCTCAAATGAATGAACACGGAAAATTACCTATACAAAATTGCATTGTCCTAGGAGTAAGGAATTTCGGTACCTGGTTTTAATTTCAGCATCCGGTCCGGACTTTTACCAGCTGTTTGTGGATCAATACGGTAGTTTTATGTGTCGGAAAACAAAAGCATGGCAGAATTCGATTCCAGCACACTGTTTCAATTAGCCGTCAGTTGTGAGCGTCATAGCTAACCCTTATTTTTTTTGTGCTTGCAAAAAAAAAAAAAGACATAAAGACGGAAAGGGTTAAAAAATATGAAAAATGGAATAAAATTAGGAGCCAAATGATATTAAACTACTCAAAACTATGACTACTATCACTACTACTTAGATCACCATCTTGGAAGTGAAAACGAGAGCCATGTTTAAAATGGCGCTTCCGAGAACCATTTTAAGTAATACTTACGGAAAAGGGCACGGTAGGTAGGACCTACAACCCTGCTGAATAAGCGTTCATACTTCTCTTTTAATTGTTTCGTCCAGTTTGCCGGTCAATAAGCAAGTGGCTGTCTCTCTCTATCTCTGTCTAACGATTTATCTATTTCTCATCTCCTTATTCATCTTCTTCTTAAAGTGCCGAGAGTTAAAAATTTTCTTATGTTATTCTCTGTTTTTGTTTCATAGAAAAGCACTTTATTAATATTTCCTATAGGTTAAAATATTGTCTGTCACTATTAATTTATGCAAAATAATGATTAATGCTGTATTGTAATATTGATTGACGAAATAAAGAACTTTTGTCTTCTTTCAAACTTTGAGAGGGATGTGCTACATAAAAATGAAATTTTGCAAAGATATTTTCTTATCATATGATAACTTTTTCAAACTAACCGTAATCAAAATTCATAAAAAGTTGACAAAACAAAACGCCCTAACCTACTTAGATATAATCAGAAAGGACAAAACAACTGCATCACGAAAGAAAGTCAACTTCCCCTTGTTTTTCAAGCTACATATAGTATACATATGTATTGACACGATCACCTGTATTTTAGAGAGGAAATCGGCTTCCATGTATTTTCATAAATATGTTCTTTGGAAACTCCTATCTATTAATACACAGAGTGGGGACAGAATGCTTGCAATAGTATTTTTAATTACGAGGTTTCATTACGCAACCAAACGGCAGCTTAAACAAAAATAAGCAAGTTTTCTTTTTATCCCATGTCTTGTAGTGTAAAAATGTCGGAAAAATATTGAGAAAAACCTGTTTATAACATTTTGATACCAAAATCGTGTCTTTAGCTTCAATATTCTGGAAGTTATGACAAATTTATTATAGGAATTTCGTTCCTATTTTTCTTACTCTCTATGTCATAACCTACATAAAAATCTGTGATTTAATAAAATTTGATATTTGAATCAAACAACATTACTTTCTTAAACATCATGAGAATTGAATGAAATCTTTATAAATTACAGAATACAATATTGTGCAAAAGATGTATCTTTTAAATACCTGCAATTGAGAAAAAATAATAAATTATAGGACAAAGTTGTACTTTCATATTGCGCAGTAATAAAAATTGAAGGTGCTAATGTCGGGTTAAGATTTTTGTACTTTGCATTAACAAATTGATTAAAAATTTCACATAATACTAGATGAATGTATGTTTTATCATCCATTATATCTTTTATTTTATCCATTATTTAAAAAACAATATTTTTTTGTAAAGAACTGTGGATTTTTGAAATTTTTCCCAAAAAAATTCAATTTTTGAGAATAGCTATGGATTTTTGAAATTTTTTTCAAAAAGTTTAATATTTGAATTATTTTTTTGAGAATATTTTTGGATTTTTGAATTTTTTGAGAATATTTTGAAATTTTTTTCTACAAAATTTAATTTTTCAAATCCCTTATCATATCCTCATCTCAACTTCCTGGACATTACAATTTGAGACATCTTAGAGAAGAATGTCTGCCGCACCTCATATCCAAATTTGGATTCGCTTCGATCTGCTATCATGACAATATACTACGTTATGTACACCACTTTCATCGTAAAGGGTTTCCAATCTGCTAACTGGCGTATCGAGGCTGTTATTCCATGTGAAGGTGGACATATTAAATAAAAGTATATAGCTAAATATATTATTTAAATATATCACAAATTTCGTTTTCTTTTGAGTTGTATATTCTTGATTCCATAAAGATTACGTATTTCGTCATAGCAACTTTTTAGGTCACTACTTTGTAGACTATGTACAAATAAAAATACATCGAATCTATGAGATGAACCACAAACCCGAGAAATCTAGTATATAATGGGCATGACAAAAAAGGAAATCGAAAAGCAACATGGTAACACTGACAATTTGAAAAATGTTTTAGAATAGAGATAGAATAATGCTCATGACGTTTCATTAGATCGGCTATAATCAGCTGTGACAAGGAAAATAGGAGAATAGGATATAAACAAGGACATTTGGAAAAAGACTGAACCATTGAGCGGATGGAACCGCTGAACTTGAACCAGGCACAACCTTGGCCAAATATAATAAGTACATAGACAGGAATTTCTCCAATGTCGGTCGTCAATTCTACTCCGAGTTCAACAGCTAGAACACAAAGGAAATAAACAAAAATCGAACTGAGTATCTTACACGTTTTTCAAGTCAATTTACTAACTAATTAATACGTATGTACTCCCAACTAAAGGACTACTATGAATTACAGCAAATTATTTAGTTTTTGTCTTTGAAGTAGTTTGATAGTGATCGGAATGAATAACAATATTTGCAAGCCAAAGAATAGGCTGAAAATAGCTTCTTGCATGAAGGCGATTCAGCTCAATTCAATTCTTCTTCTTCGAAATACATGTTAAATTTACAATTACAAGCCTTGATGTCAAATAAAAACGATGATGGAACAACATATTATTTCCTTATCAGATATTTCAAACTAATGGAGGGAGGGACCTCATTAAATCAAAGAACAAAAATGCAATAACTTTATTCATCTGTCGAATGATATGTCAATCACTCCTCCATGTTCAAACGTATTTTTAGTAATTTATGCATAGTTAATGATTGAATTTTAGGGCTGTTGTTTGTACACAAAATACTAGAGCAGTGGTTCTGAAACTGTAGTACGCAAACTACCCTTTATTCATGCAGGATCAGGTCTGTAACTACTCTTGTGTGAGTAAGGACTGGCATAACAATATTAAACATTTTTTTAATCAAACTTTTTCAAAAAGAATTCCAATTTGAAATGAACAAAATTCCCTTTTGTCAAAGCTGTCAAAACATTCCTTCAAAATTTTGTAAAAAAGCTCGAACATCTCCCAAAGAAAAATTAATAACGGCCTCGAACAGGAGACCTAGTGCCTTTTTGAGAAAAGGGAGTTTTTATATCTAAAACAAAGTCGACAGATATATGTCTTTAATAAATAAAAGAAAAACATTGAAAAAATATGTCTTTTTTTATTAGATTCGTTTAAAAATTGCCAAATTTTAAATGATGAATAAAAATAATCTTGATATTTTCTCAGATATTATGTAATAAAAAAAAGTTTGAGAACTACTGTACTGTAGTAGAGGGAAAAACAATTAATCTGATTATTTGAGATGATAGAAGCGTAACAATGACATATAAAATATTTTAAGTGTTTTTTTTTTTTTGCACGTCATGTAAATATAAATTGATAAATGAACAAAATACTGCATAATTTGTCTGGTTGGGCTCCCATTTCTTTTTTACCCAAAAACTAAATGAAATACATATTTATGTACTAGTGTTGAAATGTCGACGAGAAGGGGAAGCAAGATATATGATACTACTGAATTAAGACCCTTGTTATTATCAGCTGCCTGTTATATTATTTTATTTAGGGGTGTGAAGGAGAAAAAAGTAATTGCGGCATTAAAGAGGAGAACCTTCTTCATTTAAAATAGCATTAGTCCAGGAAAATATCATAATTATCGTATTATTCATTGACACCAAAGATCTGCAAGAATGCTTACTTCAGAAGGAGATGTTAACACCGCGACGACCTATTAAATAATGAACAACAAAGAAGAAGAAGCTCACTCAAAAACTGTTTATTACCTTCTAAACCTAATTTTTCCATAAGAAAAATGTCAATTCATGCAATAATGAATGGTCCGTGCTGCATAAAACATATCTTGCTCGTATATAAAATTAAAAAACCCGAAAATTAGCCTGGTTACCCAAACAATTTGAAGAATTTTTGGGATGAGAGTAGCTTAGCTATCATGACGTTGTATTAAATCAGCTGCAATCAGCCAGAAATAAACACGAATTCCACTCCCTATTTAGTAAAAACCAATAGGCTGGAATTACTTTTGATGTCAATGCTCAATTTTTTTCTGTGTCCAGCTATGGATGTCCACTTATATCTCCTGAGTGAACCCTCATTCATGAGCACACACTAGTAATTACTTTATACTTAGATGTTCTGTATTCAAGAATTAAATAATAATGATAACATTTCCAGACATAAAAAGGCCTGTTCAAATTGCAAACTAAAAAAAAGCCGCTTCTGCTTTCAAGGACGTATTTTTATATATCTCTACAAATGTCTTTAGTTTATCAGGTTGTCCATTGAAATTTGAACACTTATTAATCCAATAATTAATGAAGATTTAGTGATTTAAATTAATTCCTACTTCGATATATTAAAGCCTAGACAATTAGTTACAAAACAAAACAAATCTGAGCTCTCTAGTTTACGTTCAAGTCGAGAAATTGACACTTGAACATGATCAACGAATTTTCATTCGCGCACTTCAAGCCGTTGAGTGTCTCCAGGACCACCTTCAACGCCGTCAGCAAGTCTGAAACGTTGTAAAGGAAGAAGGCCTATGTCAAAAAAGGTCAGTCTGGACCTGGAAGGAGTTAAAGAAAACAGCACAGAGTAATCCCCTCAAATCCATGAGGGCCCATGCAAGATATCTCGGAGTTTCACTCAAGACTGCCCAGAAAGATATTAAAAAAGTTGGTGGAAAGAGCCTCGTGAGAGTGGAGAGGCCACTTTTGTACCAGCAATTAAACAATTACATCTCCATCCTTGCAAGACTTTTTTGAACTGTTTTTGTTACTTTTAGCCATCCTACAGCCCTGATGGAAACCCCCTCGACTTGACATTTTGGTCGTATGTCAAAAGAAGGTCTGCAGTGTCTTTCATCCAAACACTTAGGTCCTCAAAGCCACTGTCAGCCAGCACTACCAAGCCATGACAGAAGACTATACCCATCTCCTGGTGCCATGCCTCCTGCCGCCGCCTGGAAGCTATCTTTGGGGCCAAGGGTGGCTACGTTAATGTTTAAGAGAACTCAGACTCAGCTTGGAGCGGCCGCAGGCATATTGTCTGTATCAATTTGTTATTGACTTTGATTTTCATCTATATAGTTCTTTTAGAGATAACCTCGCTTTGAACCCCATATAAACTATCCCTGGATGATCTTTATCTTTCCTTTAATTTTCTCTTTATATGGAGGATACCTAACTAAGTGGACGACTCGGAGTATTGCGACCGCATTCCATATTTTTACCCTGTCTAAGATAATTTTATGGTGCTTATCTTAACACTACGTAGTACTATAAATAGATTCTAGGACTCTCTCTGCGTTCGTGTTGATGCCGATCGCTCCATCCTCTTTTTTTCCGGAAACTCAAACAAGAGTTGATCTACTGGATAACTTCAATATGGAAAACATCTCTTCAAGGGTTAAGAAAAAGATAAGACTACAGTCTCACTGGTGTTTACCACTAGATCCGAGGGCTCCGAAAATGATTTGAGGGTCTCAAACACTGCTCTGATAAACGAAGTTATCTCTTCTAAAGAACCTGCCCAATAGAAAAATAAGTCATCCGTGTAAAAGAGAGCCATAGTTTTCTTTTCATTTGTAGAGAAGGAACGTAGGGTTCAAACAGAGCTAAATCAGGGGAATATAGTGGCTAATCGATGGGATTGCTTGTTTGACATTGAATTCGCTCAGAATCGATACTGCGTTATCGTCGTGTAAAATCCAGGAGTTGTTCTTCCATAATTCTGGCCGTTTTTGACGGATTTTCTCATGCAAACGCCTAGTACGGCCAAATCTTCGACGATCTCACGGCCTCCTTGAACGCTTTGTACCAATCATATGCACAGGTTTTTCATAAAACTAATGCACAAAAAACTTTTCCTAACATTTTCAACGCGTCAGTACATGAAATTTCGTTTACAACACAAAATACAAGGCAAACTCTTTGTTCAACGATTTTGTTCATTGTAAAAATTGTCGAGCACAAGTGAGTTAAACTTACTTGTCCAGTTGTTGCAAGCAAATTGGTCTTCAGATCGCGCTCAAACTCGGCATCCTAATGAAAGACGGTGGGGCCCAGCTAAAAAAAATAAATGTTTTATATCCTTTCTGCAAGTGTAATTTAAATTAAGAATTCCCGGTACTTTTTTTGACAGAATGTATCTTGAAATAGCTGCTACTATGTTAATCACTTTCTGGGGAAATCCGAATCTTTTTAGCTGCGACAGCATATATTTATATAAAATGTATTTGAATGCCTTCTGAAAGTCCACCAGAATCAATGAAAAGTCTCTCCCACTTGCCTTATCAATATCAATAGCGTCTTGGATCGATCTTGGTTTGTCTCCTGCGGATTTTCCGTTCATGAAGCCTTTTAGTGATTCTGGTATAATGGGGAAAAACACCTGCACTTTTCTTTTGATGATTATTCTTGTTATATCTTTGTTCAAGATATTAAGACGCGTTATCGATCTATAATTTACTCTATTCAGTTGGTCTTTGTCCTTCATTATTATCAGAGTACCACTTAAAAAATTGGATATAGGATATACATAAACAAATCGAGCAAAAATATAATACACACAAGATATTACAAGAACATTGCAGTCACTTGGGTGGATAACACCCCAAGCAAGTAATAATAATATAATTATTTGAGGCAAATACTAACAAACTTTACCTATACTTAGAACAAAATCATTACCACCTATAAAACATTTGATTTCAAGTCATCAAATAAATATCTACAAACATTTACCCATTAGGCAAATGCTTTGTCCTAGACAAGTCTTGCATTTAAATCTGCATTTTATCATGTTATAATGACCAAAAACTCGTTTCCTAATTCAACTCTCTAAGCTTTTAATTGAACCTTGTAATGTTATCACTTAAAATCTACATAGATTGAGGTTTGGATTCAATGATACAATAATTTATGTGCCTATGCTCTACAATCCACATATTATGTGGGCAATTTAAAATTCTGTTACAACCAAATTGCTGTCCTCGCACAACGAATAACAAGGGTCTTAATTAGTGCAAATTGTTCTTTGTTTTATCTCAAATATATATACATATGTATGTCTAGATATTTTAATATATTTTATTTCATGATAATATGTATGTATATTTTTGCAAATTTTTGATATTTACTAGCTTGTTTAATACAAGCTATAATATTATGTATGTTGTAATTATTTCAATAGTAAGATTAGCTGATTTTTGAAGTTGAAAGGAGGTTATGTAATTGTATCCCTTTGATTGTTGGTTTGTTTGTCTCTTAATCAGCAGGATTAGAGAAAAAGTTACAGAAGGAATTTGGTAAAGATTATTTATCTTATCAGTTAGTAGAGACAGGACGGGTATTCGAGCCGGATTCAATGTACCCGGATACGGCATAAATAAACTCGTATTATCCAAAAAGACCCAAGATCTTAGACCCAACTGACTTCAAGCACTCAAACTTTTACAAATCATAAATAATATCCCAGGGTTTTCTGGTGCTTAAAAGCTAATACTAGAGCTTAATACTTCATCTTGGTTCTAAAATAAAGATATAATCTATACCGAACGTAGCATCTATATTTATATTGATTTCTACTCGGAGCAAAATCTAGATAAACAGTTGCATCACGCGGTTAGTGCACACAGCGCTAGGTACTTTTGCCCTTAAACTTTTTTGCCTCGAGACATTTTGCTTTACAGCCATTTTGCCTCCAGCATATACTATTGTCTTCACATATAAGTAAATGAGGTTTTTACGTCGTTATTTTTTATTTTTCGTTAAAATTAATGTTCCCTTTGAATTTTTAAATGATTACATGTTATATGTATTTGAGTAAAACGCAATAAATGTTTATTTTCTTTTGGAAAAAGGATAGAATTATTCTCCAAAATTTCAATGCATGCACCAACAAAATATTATTATGTAATGAATTCGAACCATAGACTAAATAAGTACAAATAGAAGAAGTGATAAACACTTCTCCGGTTGTAATTATTATTAAACATGATGACCATTCATACTAGAAAAGGTTCATGAATTGACAAACAAACATCATAGGAGGCAAGAACAGAATTCCATCCCTACTCCAACATTTAATTCGTTTGATCGTGGTACACATTACATTTTTTTGATTCACAAAGTCAAACAAAACATCTATTTTAAACAAAACTAAAACAATAACGACGTATAAACCACTTTTATATAAAATATTGACACTATTAATGGCTTTTAGGCAAAATGTTCTAATGTGAAATGGTTTAAGGCGAAATGGCCTGAAGCAAAGTAGTTTGAAGTACCGAGCACTAGTCTACAAGCGTTAATTCATTAACATAAAAAATATACACTGTATTTGGTTATCAACTGTCGATATTTCTTCGTCTTTTCCTATAATGAGTGTTCTTTACTTTGATTGGTTATTAAGCTGTTAACAATTATCAACTATTATTGAATAATAATTCCATAGTTGGAAGAATAGACTAACTACCAACTGATTTTCGTCCTTTTTCTGATTCTTTTTAAAGAGATGTTGCAAGGTACAATATAGGTAACAACGTGCCCAATGTCATTAAACAATAATTATCTTACATAGGTAGTAATAAGATTGGGTTATTCATTGTTTCAGTATCAGTAAATTAGTAAAAATGAAAATTTGACCCGGATACTATTTTATTATTAAAGTTGAATCTTCTGTGTAAAATTTTTTGAGAGAAGTTTCCATTTAATTTTGGCTTTGGGCCTGGATCCGAAAGTTGGGGTACCCGTAATTTACTCCAATACTCTCATATAAAGATTCAAACCGTCCCAGATCCGAGAAAATGAAAGTAAATAGAGGTGAAGTTCACTCATAACGTTAAAAAGCATAATTGACCATAAGTTTGGTAAAAACTGAGATTCATCACTTCCAATGAAATAATTTTAGACCACGGTCTCAATTAAGAGAAGGATGATTTGTCTTAGTAGCTAATGTTTTACCTAAAATCTATACCAAAAATTTTAAAAATATAATTGCTCAGCCTCACTAGGAATGGAGAATTTTTTTATACGCTGTCAATGTTTTTAATTATTAAACGTTTGCCACTGACCTTTCAAATAATCGCATTCATATCTGTTCTCAATCTTGACAAATCCTGTGAAAAGAAAATTGTACACTCTTTGAAGATAAATTTACAGTTCAATTCTTGATAACGGCAAAGCTGTTACAGTTTTCAAGTCCTTGTATCGACTGTGGTCGAATTTTTGATAATAATATCTCCATTTTTGTTGACTGCCCAGTTCTTTCAATAATTAAGCAGTTTATTCTGCTTAATTAAATATTTCTCGAGAACTATAAATAAGAGGCAATTAAAGATTTGGTATTTCCTCTCGAAGAACGGAAATTTCTCAAGAATAAAGGGCATTAAATGCGTCTCTGAGTAATTATAAGTGATTACTTATTACACTCATTACACAGAACAATACTGTATACCGGGTTGTTAATCTTAATGATATAAGATCTATACTTATAGCCGCTGCTTCAAGGTACACTACATTTTCTTTAAATATACCTACCTCCGATGGGACTACGTGGAATTATACATCCGATTTGATAAAATACTTCCCACAGATTTCCGTACGACATGAAAAGACTATTCAGTTAATTATTCGTCAATATAAAAAGCACATTAGTTGATGATGTTTAGAGATATTTTTATGCTATTCTGTATTACTTTATGTTATTTATTAAAATTTTGATTGTTTTTGTGTGTGATTTTTTTCAATGAGAATTTTCCTTAATATTAGTTATGAATAATGAGATTACATTTAAGGATATTAATTTTAAGCTATAATGTTTATTATTTTTTTTATATAAACGCGAATATTCTTGGAATAAAAACCTTGCTGGTGAGGAAAAATAAAAAAAGATTTTATGGGAAGGTACCCATTCTATATTTATGTATATGATGTGCACATGTTGGGGTTTTTATCTGTATAAACATACTCTACAGGTCACAATTTGTACGTATTATGAAATCTTATTTAATTTGAGCATCATTCATTTTAATTATCTACTATTAATCATTTCATTTTTATCCTTTAAAGATACACGTTTATTAGTGATGTCCAAATAATGCATAAAAAGAGAACTAATTACACATACTAAAAAAGTGTAACACAAATTCTTGTATATTAGGGAACGTCAAATATAATGCAGACTCCAGTACTCTCTGGATACTCATACTCAGTCTTCCCTTTACAAATAATATTTTATTGCCTAAAAATGGTGGGGAAAATGCAAATAAAGGTTGAAAAGGTAAATAAGCCCAAGTGTAAATTAATCTTATTTGCATAATTTGGGCATCACTAATCATAACCGATAGGTTTGGTAAAAGTCTCAATGCATCAGATTGGCCCATTGTTCTTATAATGAGAGGAAAAAACGTCAAAAAAGTGGAGACGATAATTACAAAGACTCTGAGGTTAATATGTGCATGCAGATCAAAAAGTGCTCCTCTTCCTGTAGGTCTGGATAAAACAATCAATCGGGAGATATATGGACGCAATAGACTTTTAAACTATATTATATTTCATATTTTTATTGTCTAAAGGTGTCTTCTCCCCATCTTTTATTCCTTTTTAAAAGATAGTAATAATATTAGTATGGGCTTTTAAATTTTATAATATACCACAGATTGCTTATGATTAATTAGTAATTTTTGTCAAAAATGACATTATTAATATATAACATTACATATAACTACTACTAGACTAATTCCCAATCTTTTCACTATTAATTAAATATCTTTTAGTACATATAAAATATTATAAACCACATTTTTCATTCATTAAACAAGTGATTCTTTTTCAAATAATGATTAACACCCTTCCCCAAAGGTTTATAGAAATTCAAGGTTAGACCATCATATAATAGGGCTTGATATAATTTTTAATTTGATGTATCGTACCGACTTCTGAGCAAGACAGGCAGATTTTGATAAAACACACAACCAATCATAGTCTATGACGTTGCTATTGCTGGAATTTTCAATAGGGTGTGAGATGTATACAACGTGATTCAATATATGTAATCCAAGAGATGATCCTAGAATACTGAATATAGGTATATATCATAAATATAATATATTCATCAATAAAGTGTCAACACTATTTAATTAATCATTGTTATTCAGTATAATTGTCATACATTTTATTATATATTTAATTTGTTAATAGCTGTTACTTTTTAAAAGTTGTTCCTTGGTATAAAAAAAACATGCTCGGTAACGTTTCAGTATCATATACAAAATATTTGCATAGTTCTAGAAGCATGAACACTCATATTGATATTCTTCTTTATAATGTGATTTTTAATGTGATTAAGAATTCAAATACTGATTTGGTATATCTTGTTTGTTGAGCAGATGTTACGAAAAGTCGAAGCTCTAAAAATAAATTTTTTGTTCAGAAAAATAGTTGGAATAATTTTATAATACAGAAAATAGGTATATCATTAATATCCTTAACTATAAAATGCACAGCATCATTGTTTATTTCGATGCAAATGCCAATTTAAAAAAATCGTTTTCGAGAATAATTGAACCTTTCAATAGATAATTTAACTAAAATTTTCAATATGTCTGGTCAATAATTGCCTATGGATCCCTCTTGTTGCCTATTTTACCTCTTTGTCTCTTAGAAATATATTTAGATATTGTATCCTTGTACCCCAATGAAGTTTCTTGCTCTGCGGCCGTATTTGTATTATTTTAGGAACACTATATCAATATATTTTCTTATCTAACCATTATTCATTTTCAATCGTTTTGAAAAAATAAATGAGCAACTCTATTATTCAACCTACAGGAGAAATAAATAGTAATCATTAAAATAAGTATTACTATTAGAAATAAAACAAAAGTTTTTTTAGCTATTAATTAATTATTTCAACTTATGCGACAAAATGTTTGAGTTCCCCTATTATGTATATCTGACATATAATCACCTATTGGCACCCCTGATTATATTCAACTGTTTTTTCCCTCCAAAAAGGAAGGCGGTTTTTTCTATTCTTAATTCATTCCAAATATATAACTAATAATTATTGTCTAGTACTTTATTATAGAGTAAGTAATACAGTCCATTAATTTATTTATCCTTGATTATTGAGATATGGCTGAATCCTCACATGGTCCTTCGGCCAACTTAGAATCTAAGTTGGATAGTGGTTGCTCAAAATATTCAGAGATTCATTTGATATTATACGATTTCGATATATTTTACGGAGGATTGATTGAAAAACGTGGAGCTTGAGGCTTGAAAGGATCATGAAAAAACCATACCGGTGGTATTTGAAGCTGAAATATACATCTATACGATTTAACCGTTCCATAATATTCGTTTAGAATCCAATAAAGGTAGGTTTATGAGAGTAATAGGAGTTTAAGAGTCAATCAAATACCAAATTTGACGTCTACCACTTTTGGTTAATTGCTGTGTTTTATAAATCCATAAAGATTTGCTTAAATCCTTGTCATTCAGCTACCCTTTCTACCTGCACATTGTTAGATATCATTGTATCAAACGGAGTGAAAATGAAGTCTATTTAGTTTCCAGCTGGTTTCTGCTGCTTACTTGGATATTTTTAAGACGAAGTCCTTCTATATGCCCTCAAGATCCCCAAGGGGCCACATTTGTATTCCAACAGAACAAGCACTTGCTCACACCGCTAGAAATATCCAGGATTGGCTCACGGCAAACATCCATTTCTGGGACAAAAACTTGTGCCCCCACAATCTTCTGATTTGAAGCTCCTAGACTACAGCGTATTGTGGGAAATAGAGAGAAAAGCCGGTACTACCTGACATTAAAATTTTGACTCATTGAAGGCCAGTGTCAATAAGCAATGGTCAGTTATGAAAGCCCAACACATTATCAACGTCTACAAGGGCTTTGAAGGGTGCCCTTGCGGCTAAAGGAGAATATATTCCATGACTATATCTATACTTATACATAGATCCCGTCGTTATCTTTATTGTATCACGCAGCCTTTACTCCAAAAAGAAACAGAGAAAAAAGGCCCAAAGTTAGCCAAATAAGTCAATCATACCATCGCTATTTATATTTTAAATACTCGCAGACTATCATTGTCATTTTAGCTCTCCACCATTTTTAAAATATATTACATATTATTAAAATCTACATAGTATTTTATTCAATACTGCTTAGTAATATTTAATTAAAAGAGTAGTTATAATTAGTTATTATATTATTTCTAGGAAGAAATAGCCAGAATTTCTTCATGAAAATAATAAAATGGCCAATATATATATTATATAAACGAGGAGGGATCAACAAGAAATTGTAGTCCTGTTCTTTTGGAAACGGAGCATATGTATAGAATAACTTTGTGTATTTACGAAAAAAATAAATTATGAAATAGCCATGACATATCAAGGGAGAAGAGGGAATCGACACCTGACAACAAAATACATAGTATATTTTTGTGTTAGCAAGATAACACCGTGAGATATACTATTTATTATAAATATGCACCAAAAAATGTTTAATTAACGTGTTATCAATAAATAGTTCCAAACTTTTCTTGTAGTATGCAACCAGCCGTAGGTTGAATGGGTTTTTTATTTTGCAGAGGGAGTAATTTTTTACCAAATAATATCCAGGATTTGAAGACAAAAATCATAAACTAGATATTAGGATATGGTAGTGTTATGTTAAAAGCACTTCATCCAAGACCCAAATAAATCAAAGACTTTAGTAAGTTGGAGAAAAATGTTTTCTTTTACAAATAGAGTTACTTTTGGCTTGATTTTGGAAACGAGACCAAGGTGAGACAAATATTTGGAGGAGTCGAAACCCAGACAAGATAGCCGTGCCACAGTAGGGTTTGGGGTGACACCCTCCTCCTGTGCATATTTCATTCATGTATTTTCTAACAAAAAAAGGTCCTTTCCTCCTGTTTAAAACAGATTATTTAAGACATAGCTTTTAATCCCACCCTTAAAGAAATATCCTAGCGATACCAACGGAGACTAAGATCTTCAACAATTGCTAACAAACCCAAGACCAATCTTTGTATAAGAGAGGAAGGGGTGGGGGGGATAACTCCGAAACGGATTTTTTAACCCTTATCTACAACACATATAATTAATGTAACCTTTCTTGCAAATTCTCGCGGCACAATAGTAAAAAAATTATAATTTTCTATAATAAATACAGGCATAAACACTTAAAGAAAGTGTTACTTTCAAATCCATTGGATTTAAAAGCAGAGTACTCGAATTGGTATCGATATTTGATTGATATCTTAATTCCCCATATCCCCCACCTCATTAAAAAGAGTGCTAATGTCAAAATATAAGTTATGTTCGAATTTCTTTAAAATACAGTTTGGTTCTAATATACATTTATATATATACTTGTGGGAGTACCCCCCGACATTGCTCTAAGATATAAACCATCGTCAAACAGACAAATAAACTTTGCATTAATAATTTATATATAATTGTAAAAAATATTACCTGGCGGTAGTTGTAAAAAAAAACTGAAATTTAAAGTGATCACCCTGACAATTTGAAAAATATTTGTTTGAAGAGCAGCTTAGGTGTTATTATATTTTATTAGATCAGCTGCATGCAGTCGTGAGAGGAAGAGAATAAAAAAATCTCCGATGTCGATCCCCAATTCTACTTTGAGTACAAAAAGGACTTACTTCTCCTTGGAGATACATATTTTTAAATATATCTTTTTTTAAATTATACATTGAATATTTTTCTATAATATAAGCCAAGATATTGTTCATCACTTTGTATTATGAATACGTTATATAGGTCAAAGACGAGAGTGTTGTTTTTAATCCTTTTTCAGCCTAAAAATTGAAATATATTGAGTTGGCAACAAGATACAGAATCAATCAAAACACTTTTACATCAGTTTTATTAATCTTATTTTTAATTTGGGATTGTTTAAGGTTAAAAATTACTCTGAACGATAATAATCCTGAATTACTATAATTCCAGATATCTCAGAATTGAGATGAGTGAAAGAAAAACTGAGATCCATTTTGGATAAATTCCTTTTTTGGATTGAATTCATTGGTACCAAATGAGTCTTCCCCTGTCTAATAATATATAAAATAAAAAAAGGAGTATGGGAAGTTAGACCTTATTTCTCAATGCCGATCCTAGAAAAAGTTCCGAATTCTCCGATTAATCGTCCCATCAATACAACATACAAACATAATAATAATAATTATCCATAAAATCGAAGTAAAAATGATTATTTTACAAATAATAACAATTTAGAGAGACAATAAATTAAATAAATCAAGTATTATTTCATAAATGGAAATATATCATTTCATTTTTGGTCATGGACTATTATTTTATTTTTTACAGAGTTATTGATATAATTACATACATACAATATACTTATCTATTTTATATTAATTAAATTACTATTAATTAATGCTATCTATATTATTAGCAACTATCATGTACCTTGAACAGATGCCCAAATTTTCAACAAATATATATTAATAATATGCATTCTTTTTGCTTGTCCCTTTGTCTCTACTTTTATCTATGGAGTCTGTTAACATAAAAAACAATTTTGAATAAAAATTAAGAGAAGGGGAAAATCTCTCTCCATTTTTTTTTTTTACTTCATAATTATGACTTTAGTCCCTAAGATTTATTGGAATATGGATATTGTGCTCTATATGAAATTAAAGCGTATATGGTACTTCTGTTAGCTTTTAGAAACCTATCTATCGTAAAGAAAAAAGTTGTCATTCCGTGTCAAAAATGTTTCATAAAGAATGGAAGCCACGTGTCTATTTATCATTAATTCATTAAAAAAAAAGGGAAGTCAAATTCTAATATCGTAAAATTCCTTAAATATTTGGATCGTGTTTTTGTTCGGAGAACAATTAAACGTCATAAAGAAATGGGGGATCGACCTATATTTGGACGAACAAAGTCCAAAAATACTTCCCAAGTGATAAAAGATTTCCGGGAGTTCATTAAAAGAAATTGTGTACGGTGTTAAAGAGAATTGGGGAAAAGATATGGTATTTCTCAGTCCAGGGTATCCAAAATGAATGAAATCCTGTGTATCGTTTCCAGAAGCATCATTTTGTAACTACAAATACAAAACGAAATGGAATGGAAAAAAAAATCTTCTTAATTGCACTAGTAAAGGCATGCTCCCAAATCTCATTCCGAGCGATGATAAAGATTTCACTTTCCAAAACACATTTAATGGCCGAAAGGACATTGCTTTATTAAAATATAATAAATATAAAAATTTATTAAATCTATGATTCTCATTTTATCTAATTATAAACCTGTTACAGATCTTAAGTTATAACCTTGTATACATACAATTAGATGCGAGCGAACCATAGGAGCCATTCTCCCCGTCACTTTTGAAGAATTTGATATAGTTTTAGCAATAAATATTTTTCATTTTGCCCCCAGAAAATAAAAAGTCTACATTTTCTTGATTTTTTTTTCTATATGTTGTTTAAAATAAAAAGTTATCCTTTCAAATTTTATCACTTCCAAAAGGTTTTTAACTCTAAAACTTTTCATAAAACTAACATTCTGCAAAATTTAATCTTAAACTTAGATTTGATGGATTTTGTAAGGGTTAAGAACTCTAACAGTTCTTTTTTATGGAGAAGGGAGTCTTCTAGGATTGATTAGTATTCTAATAATGTTTTCCCTAGGAAATCCATCTTACCATACTGATCTAGCCTCATATCATATAATTCTTGATCTTGATATACGTAGTGTAAAATCGTATAAAGGTTATGAGATACCGAAATGGATATTGGAAGAAAATGAACTTAAAGAGCTTCTTTTTTATAGACTCAAGAGTAATTTTTATTGTTCTTTCTGGTGTCCAAGAGCAGTTACTATTTTTAAGTTTTTCATAATTCAAACGAGTAAGAAACGAGTAAAAGGTGTAAGAAAAAGTCAGGGGAGTTTGAAGAAAACTTGGAAGGCAAGGATTATTCAAGTTCTATTTTTTCTACTAATATTATTTCTGATTACATCAAGAAATATTTCAAAGATTACAAGACGACCGGTTCAGACAGATTAGGAAGGAAATTAATACCAACATTAGCTAGCTTGGCGACCAATAATATTCATAAATGAACCGTATCGAATTCTTTCAGGTATTATTTCTAAACAAATTGAACCAAATCTGAATATGAACAAATTGAACCAATAGCTGCCCATCAAAAGGGTTTTCTTAAGCATAGAAGAATATGTGATGTTTTAAGATATATATAATGTGCAATTAAGTCCATGAATAGAAGGAAAAAATTTGGAGCTAAAGTGGCTGTTGATTTTAGGAAGCGTTCGATTCCATTCTTCACGGTCATATTCTCAAGGCGGTTAAGTGTTTTTTTACGAAAACGTTTCTACAATCCAATTAGAGCCCTCCTTCTCAACGGACCATCTAATACTAAGATGGAGAGGAAAGTGAGTGGTCTTATATACTTAGAATGTAGCTGACGGATAGGATGTTCCTTAGCTAATTTACTGTATGTCATGGCCATTCAAGAATTAGCTATCCTTGATACGTAAATATTGTAGATTGGGGATTGATTTAACTAGAGTGTTTTCATGTGACGTCATCATTGTTCATGTCTGCCATTTTGGGGGCATAAACGACCAAGTTTTATAAGAATAAATTTTATTTTTATACATATTTATATTAGGGAGAATGGTAAACTATTGGATATCCAAATGGGCACCCAAATAAAAGGATTTAAATCTTATTGTCTATCAAGAATCCACTCCTCTAAGGGCCAGTTTTACTATCTGTAATGCTCTTTTATATATTAAATGCAAATCTCTGTTTGTGTGTCCGGGAATCACGGCCAAACTAATGTATTGATTTTGCTTACATTCTTTATTTAGGTTTTTAAGGCTCAAGATATGGCTTTGGTAGTATTATTTGGCCTTCAAGGTCAAAGGCAATAAGCCTTTGTAAAAATAAATGTTTTTTCAAACAACCAACTATTTCATATAAAATAAAAAATGAAGACCGTAAAATTTTAAGAATTATTTTCCCTGCACACTTTTATTTAAAGGAGATTAAAAGATTTAGAGAAGAATACAAAAATGAGAGAATCAGACAAAGAATTTTCTACATTAAAATCAAAGATGAGCAAAGATAACATAAAAATTTATTCGTCACTAAACCTAAAAAAAGTCTGTAAACTTCAAAGGTAGATACCAACAATCAGCCAGATGAACTCTTAAAATTTTTACTTTCTTTATTTTTTGTTTTATATGAAGCAGAAGAGTTCATAATGGATTTTAATTTCATAATATCCCAGGCAAACAAACTCTAGTATGTATTAAAAATATGTTCCTTTATCCTGAATTAATATTTTTTTCGTATTGTAGACAACAAATTAAGGGTTACAATGGGAAATAAGGATAGTTTACTTTAATTATCTGAATGGGGTTTCATAATTTCAATGTGATGTAGATTTTTTATTTGCAAAAGCTTTAAAAATCATTATTCTCTATTATTCACACAAATGTGTAAAGAAGAAGTACTTTTAAACTACTTGATGTTTATGTCTTGAATTAAAGCAAAGTAATATGTACAGAAACTCTCTAAAAAAATGGCTAGATTTGTACATATATATATATTTTTCTCTATCAATTAGGATCAAGAATAGTAGGATAATTATAAATTAAAATAATATGACCTACCCGTATGCTAAAAGAAAGTAACACCAAATTAACATGATAACCCTCACAATTTGAAGAATGTTTTGGAGGAGAGCAGATCAGCTTTCATGACGTTTGATTAGATTAGCTGAAACAGCTATGGGAAAAAGGAAATAAACACTCAACCCACTCCTAATCTAGCAAGGACATAAGCAAGAACGACTCAATTGTCGATTCTGAATTATCCTCTGCGTTCATCAATGACTTACACTCATAACCCCTCAACAAATCCTCAATGTTACTTTTAATCTTTCACACACTATGGATTACATTGTAATAATTAGATTTTCTCACCTCAAGCATACACAGCTTTGGAACACTATTCGGGTTACGGCTACAAAAAGTAGTTGCTCGTCTAAGGCTATATAACGCCGTTTAAAGATTTTTCCCGTTTGTCGTCAAGGGTGTTTGCAGGATTATAATTGTATTTTTTTGATGGAGGTTTAATTTATCGAAAAATGTAAATTTTTTCCTACGGGCCTAAATTTGATCAAATGATATTTAAAAAAAAAAATCCTTTCAAAACTTATGTTCTCCTATTTTTCCATGAAAATATTTCTTATAAACCGATATTTCTTTTACCAAGACAAATATTCCTTGATTTGAGGGCCTAAAGTTCCTCCTGTTCCCCTACGGACGCCCTTGATCCTTCATTTCCCCCAGTTCAGGCAAGTTTGTGCCTTTATCAGTCTAGCGGTTCCGGTTCTTGAAAAGTGTGAAGTAGATTATGGGCCCAGGTCCGCTACTAAGCTTCTCAGGGATCCATAATATGATAACTATAATATTTCTAAAGCCAGGGTTCCCAAACATTAATATGCTAATGCTCCCAACACTAATAAATTTTTAGATGAGGCTCCCTTTATACGAAACATGTGTACAATGTATGTGTAGACTGAAAGCAATCCTCAATTATTCATCTTCCTGCACCCCCCCTAGCCTCCCCTCACGGCCCCACATTGAAAACCATTGTCTTAAGCAACTTTAGTTTTCAAGGCCCCTGCTGGAATTTGTGGCACTACCCACTCTGCGTATAAGGTAGTTGCGGACCTGTTTGTATCTAATATAATTCACTGGGCCTGCATTTTCTAGTGACATCCCTTGTTTTAAGTGACTGTTACTAAACTGAGCCTGTATAAAAAATAACCGAGACAGAAGACCGGACCCCAAGCCGATAAAGCTGAACCGAGACCGAAACTGTTAATATAAAAGAACCGACACCGGACCGATAGAACCGCTGAACCTGAACCAGGCACAACCTTGATTTCGGGCCTTTTAAAAATGAACGGCATTCATTTTTCCCTCAATTTTCATGTCCATAATTTTACAAAAACATGTACAGTATTTCTAGAAATTAGTTAATGGTCTTCATTCAATTGAAGAAGAAAATAAACCCAAAAACTTATAACATTAATTTATGTATAATGATTTGATAAATTTGCTCAATAGCTGCTTTATGGACTGTGAGAATTTTTTTTTTAATCAGGGGGTATTAATCAATTGATATTGATTACATTACCTTTTCCTCTCTCCATACAAGATTCATTGGGTTCCCTCCGTGGCAATTATACCATTTGTAGTAGCAATGTCATAAGCATATATATGTATACAATCAAATTTATCTTAATGATTATTTAAGGTAATGATGCATTTTCCTGTCAGTATTAATCTCATATAAGTCTAACTTATTCAGAGTGAGCATGAGAAAATTTGATGAAGGCGACTAAATTACTCTATTAAGTAAGGATTGTCTACATACTTCTTCTTAATGCCCATGTACATATTATAACTTATAATTGTACGTTTAAAAATGACCAAATGTAAATGTTTTTCTATTTTGACTCCTTTTGATATATGAAATTTATAGGGTAATGCCTATGTGTCTGATCATAGAGGTAACAAAATAATATGAACATATCCTATGTATGTAGTTTGCTCAATGAGAACAAATGTCTTTATTCTACTTTAAATACTATATTTATCAATACTTCAAGATATGTATCTACTTATAAATACAAACTTTTGTATTATATACTTCTAAATAGACACATTTCAGCAAAAAAGTTCACAAAGAACTCGTCAAATTTGAAACGACTTTATCATTTATCCTATTTTTATTTACAAAATTTGAAATTGTGCCAACGTAAATTAGTTCATATTTCAAATAAATGATTACATTTGAATTATATTTCCCAAATTAAAATAAATGGCAGAATGGAAAGATGTAAATAAATAATTAATGTCATTAGTGCAGGAAACAATGCTTAAGGTCTCAACATTAATTCCTGCAGGTTACATTCTAACTGAAATTTCAAGGCTTATTAGACTCTCCATCGGAAAAAATAAGTTGAAATGATATGTGAACTTTGAAAAGAAGGATGTCTCTTGTAAGAAATCTATTACTAAGGCAAACCTCCTTTAAAATACATAAAGGGAAACTGAAGCAAGTCAATACAAAATCATGCTAAAGACCTTGGAGTCTAGAATTAAGTTAATAAAACAGTTGCACAACTTAATTTAAAAATACTTGGTAATTATAGAGAGGCATATTCTTATGAACATCATGAAACAGACACATCTCAAACGTTGCTAAAGATTTTAAATAACCTTAAATCTGTAGCAGCTAGAAAAGTGATCATATTTTCAGATGAAAAACATGTAGATGTAGACCTATAAATAAGATAAATAATGCAGAGAGGATACTCACTACCACAGAAAAGCCCGGATGAGCCATGGATTGGGAGAAAAAATGTGATTGTGGTGATTGGTTCCCTGTGGCTACAAGCATTACATTGAAGTCCTACAACACAAATTGCTCCATTGGATGGCAAAAATATCCCTGAGTGTAATATAATCTTCCAGCAGGATAAAGGTCCTATAACCACGACCAAAATTACCCAATCATTCTTCTGCAAATAAATCATTATCTGGGGGACAACAAAGAGGCCACACTACAACCCATATGTGAACTCCCATGTCAATTCATTCTGACTGCATGTAAGAAGCCACATGGGAATGACCATGAATGCAGGTGTAAAAAAACCTGGGTTAGAATGAATCCGGAATACATACGGAAGACTTGCATCGCTTTCCAAAAGATGATTGCTGATGTTCAAAGTTAATGGTAGCAGAATTGAATAAATATAATAAATACAAGGATTCTTTTGAATAATTTGTTATACATATTTTTTTTTTTTTTGAAAATGAATATTATTAGAAATTTAAAGTTATCACCCGATATTTGGATCAGATTATATTTCCAGCGTATAATTAGAGTATGGATAACTATTGATCAATTGATATAATATAATAAAAAAACATCGTCATCTAAAGCTTCAAAGATCACATTAAGGGATTGAGCTTGTCGTAAGTTACTAGTGTTTCATGTTTAACAATTTTATTGGGAAATTCTTCATGTCTAAGGGAAGTGACAAAAAGAAAAATAGATTTGTTTTAAAAATCCTTACAAATATCTTATAATATGGATTCTAAAGGGTACATATGTTTTTTTTATATAAATGCTTGATATATTTAATGAGGTTCTTTATAATTGACTAATTTTTGAAAATGATGGTCAGAAACAACGTAATATTAGAAACAATTTACAATTTGGAAATAAACATCTCCTCGTCAACTTTATGTACAGGTTATACTACACTTCATAAAGGAAAAAAAAATTACACATTATCTTCAACAGGGATTTGTCTAGAAAACTTTTTCATACTAAAGAAATATTAAATAATAATTTTTTTAGCAATAATATTTCCAACTGAATTGAAAACTGGATTTATTTTTCAAGGACGATAAGTAAAACCAGGCTGACTCATCGTTATTTTTTCCTCTCTGTCGGTAAAATATTATATGATTATAATAACAAGCCAAAGAAGCATATGATTAAAAACCCACGTAAAATCAAAAAATTATACTAAGTAAAATTTGAATGTCAATAAAACGGAACTTATACTTGTTATTCACGGAACCTAGTTTTCCAAAGTGCAGCCTTCCTTAGCTATGGATCTATGTATTGCTGGAGTTCTGATTTCGACATACATAATGTCTAATTACGTTTTATCAAGACTATTTATGTAATATTTACTAGTGTATCAGATGTATATAGATTTACATTAAGACAAAAAGGATATAACCGATATAATATTGAGAAAAGGAGGCCCTTAAAAATTGCATTCCACATATATTGAAATATAATTTAAAATTACATTACATGAGTACATATTATGTGATGCTAGAATATTATTATCATCATCTTAAAGGAGAAACAGGTTGTGTCATGTCTTAAAGAGTTTAAAAATGCGTCTCAAAAAAATAAATAATAATATAAGATAGATTCATTGTGACAAGTCGATTGCAAAATTTTAAAATTGAGCGAAGGAATAAAATATATGACAATGTCAAGAAATATTTAATATAATAATATATCCTATGAAAAACATACAATTAATTACTTCCTCGTAAGAGTTGTACATATACATACAGCATCACACTATGCATAAATGATTGTTTCTCAGAGGGTCCAGGAGTTATTTGAATATTAGATTAATAAATATAAATACATAAATAAAATATTCTTTGCACTATCCCCAAGTTTAATCAAGTTAGGCGTGAGATATATGAATACAGTAATAAATAAATAATTGGGAGTACAATTTGGACCTGCTATCATTCAACACATCACTTCACAATCAACTCTCAATTTATGATAACTATTATGAAAATATCGATATTATATCATATTAATTCTTATAAAGAACCAACATTTTTCGTTAATGATGCTAAAAATGCAATTCCTGATAGATATTATATATGTGTTGTACAAAAATATTATTGGTGATTCATGGAGTGTTATCCAACATTATGTTTCATAACTGTGATTTTTTACAATCGTATATATATATATTTGCACACCATTTATGGTAATTTCACCTTAAATATATCAAAAAAACATGACATAATCTTTTCCATAATAGAAAAATATATGAATACGGAAACAGATTTTCACAAATTTTAAATTCATTTTGTGAAAGATGAACTACCTATGAATGAAATTAGACTCTCCAAAACTTTTGGAACACAAAATAATGGTAGTGCATATTAAATTGCGAAGTCTCATTGATACTTGCGCGATACGAAGAATGTGGAATTAACTACTAAAGGGCATTGAAGGAATTTCATTTTAATAACGAGAGAAGGAGGGAGAGAAATGACTGATGTGATGAGAGTTGGTACTTGACTGAACGGTCACTCTTTTATTAAAAATTGTTTAGGTTCCAGTGGAATAAGAGGAGAGGATCTTATTGAAGAATGACGTCACAGTGATGTCATAGATCCATTGTAAAAAAAAGAAAAGAAAATGGGAACAAGAGCGCCATCTTTTAGAAGAGAATAATTCACGTACTGCCAGGAAGAAGGAGAGGGAAATATTCACGTACTCTGACGGAATGAGTAATGTATGGAAAAGAGTGGGTTTTTCTCCTTTCTTCGGCATGTTTCAGTGCGCGGGGCGCTGTAGCTGCTCTAGCACTAGTAGTAGTAGTAGATTCGTGGTGTCAGATCTGAGTGTGTGTGTGTATATGTGTGTGTGTTTTAGATGAGTGCAAGTGATTATTATTATTATTGTGTTTTTTTTGTTGTTATTAGGACCATTTTTGGGATTCTGAAAAATGGTTTTATTTAAGGAGTGGATGCTTTAGAGTACGGATGACGATGAGTACTAGTTATTATCATTGTTCTCGCTATTAACGTCCTAAACTGTCACTGAAGCATACGTGAGGCAGAAGTATATAATCTCGACTACTATGCAGAGCCCTTCCTCTTCCTCCTCCTCCGCTACTCCGCTCTCATCCTATCCACAGTCGAGTCTGGACTATTCCAACGCAGCCGCCGCAGCCGCCATGCATCACCATCCTCAATCCGTCTTCGATCATCATCTCCATTACAGCAGTCTCCATCACCATCACTCACATCACCCTCAAGTCCATCATCCCCCGCCCCAGCATCACTACCATCACCCTCCACCCCCTCCGCCGCCTCCATCCGCACATCACCATCACCATCTCAAAAGAGATCACGAGGCACTTCACGTTGAAGGCTCCTCTGATGAAGATAACATTGGAGATGTGAAACCTCCTGGACTCTCATCCTGTTCTTCATCAGACACCTCCTCCCTCAGAGGGGGACGAGGCTCAGGACTTAAGTCAGGGGACTCGCTCTCGGGGGGCAAAAAGACCAAGGGGCGGGTCAAGATCAAAATGGAGTTTATTGATAATAAGTTGAGGAGATATACAACCTTCTCCAAAAGGAAAACTGGAATTATGAAAAAGGTAAGTCCATCATTCACATATCTAGTCCAATTTCCCAGTTACTCGTGTGAGCTGCTATAGCTATTCATTTCCACTCTATCCCTCCTTCAAAAGTCATCATTATTTTGTATGTATATATAGTAGTGTTGAGACAGTGTCCAATACCGGATCGGTATTAACTGATTTTTTGCCTACACTCTTTTGGATCGAAACAGCGGTGTAGACTGCCATATAAGCCGTAGACCAAAATTTAATCATTTTCATTCAGTGGACTGATTTTTTCAGTCACAATTTTCTTGCCGTTCTCGATTTTTGACTTGTATAAATATGCAACACATTAAGCTTCATATTGTTCCCATGTTCGTTCACAATTTGGAAACAGAACTCTGACATCATCAACAATTCATCAATAGAATTGTTATAAACCAAACTTTAAATAATGCCAATCCAGACAGAATTTTTCTTTGAGACCAGTCCACTAAAAATCATAACTCTCTCAGACCGAACTAAGATTTTTCAGACCCAATCCCAACCCTAGTATATATTATCTATTAGAAATAATAGGTATATAATACAATTTCAATAATATGTTAACCAGTTAATGTCTCTGCGGGTTTCTTCAAGATGATTTTAATCTTGTACTACCGCCTCGTGCCTCTATTTATTTAATAATAAAAAGATATTTTTTTCTCTGTGTATTCTTAGTATTACTTTTATTAAAGTACATATTTTGTACATGGATAGTAAAGTAGTAATACTCACTTAAAAACTTGTTTTTACCAATTATGATTTAAGGAATTCTATTTGTTTTATTGAGTCATAGTTTGTAGTAGCTCGTGGAATTTGTTTGATTATGCAATAGTATGCAAAATCAAATTACGGGAAGGGATTTATGTGTGTATAGGGAGTCAAAACACCCAATTTTTGACTGGGACTAGTGGTAAATTCACTTCATGATACAATCATGCGAAATAAGTAACAAATAACACCCACAGAATTGCAGTTTTTAATCAAATGAGTTTTCATATTCTTCGTATATGTGCTCACTTTATCCATAAGTACATAACTTGTACATATCGACTACCTTTTAAAAAAAAGTTATTGTTTCAAAAAATAATGGTTGCAGTGATTTATTAGAGGAGTCGTTTATGTAATTTTCATCTATTAAATATATATCCATGTGGACTCCAGAGTCCACCACAAGTATTAGCGTGTACATCGTTCTCATTTGTATGTGATCCTCCTCTATGGATGTTTGCGTAATCACTTTTATTTTGTTGATAACTCATGAGGTGACTTTATGTATCTAAGGGTTCAAATTCTTTGGTCCTTATTATGTATGTAACTATAAACATTGATTTATATATTATAATAATGAATGACTATTCATTCCGAGTCACATCTCAAAAAAAAAAATATATATATATATTAATACATTAGAGAGAAATATCCGTTTCCAAAAAACACACACAATTCGATTACGTAGTCAATATTCATTTTTAATAAAGAGGAGATAGAAAGACAGCCTGACTGGACCTCTCCTAGTATTCTGTCTACTATTTGTATAAATAGTTGTAAATAATTCTTTTTGTATTTATTTGTATTCTAATAATTTCACACAGACAAAGCAATTTTTCAAAACCAGTAGCACATATACTTCAGTTTGTTAGCATCCAACCAATGACAAAGACTTGAAAGCATTTTTTTACGTGTTTAAATACTTACATATACCTATTTAAAATCCATATAATAATAAGATAATTATTTGACATTTTTAAGGAACAATTAAATTAAAGGCCTACTCCTACAGGAAAAAATATATTTGTAATTTATAGTTTATTTATTGGGACACCCTATTATTTATATGGAAATAGAATTGAGGATTATTGCTCATGTTGGGCAGAGTCAAAAGTTATGGGAGTTTTATTCGTAGTAGAAAGATAACTCTCTCTCTCTCTCTCAAATAAATATTATTGAGTTAACGTGATCGAAGAAGTAGTTTTCTCATATATTTTCTGAGCCATGTGATAGACATTAAATTGACTTGATGTAAACCTCTTCGTAGATAAAAAGTGCCTGAATGGTTTTGACATATTTCACCACCCCATGTTCCTATTCTTTATCCAATGTTTCTTATGTATTATAGTAATATTAAATATCTATATATGTAATTTGTCAACATGAAAATAATTTTGAACGAAAATCAAGAAAAGGAGAAAATTTATTTTTTTACTTCATATATGCATGTAGTCCAATATTTCATAGACGCATTGTAGTCAATTATATGCTTATTATTCAAATTTCTGGAATAAGATCGGATACCTAACACTTTTTGCTTTAGTTTGAAATCTTTATTTGATTCAATTCACCTCGATATGGCCCCTTTCAAATATATACAGTCTGTTAATTTATCCTTTTTTTGCTGGCAACGGTCAATTTTTGTTATTTGAAGTGCAATTTTCGCCATATGATCCAAGGGGTGTTCATATGAATAATTTGTTAATTTTTAGTGTAATCGACGCTCCATTTTGTTAAAAATGATTATAGTTTGCTTTTGTGTTGACGGGCTTTCTATAAATTTATATATATTCATTTATTTATCGGCACCATGTTCGATAGTTTCTTTCACACATACAGAGAGATAAATATATATGAAAATAATACCTATATATATATGCTTATAGCCCTGAAAGGTAGTTAGTTCCTTCTTGTTTTTTATGAGTACTACACATAATGATATTATTTATGGATGAAAGTACATTCTAAAATAATTACAAATTTATCTACATACATACAATGGGCGGAGTTCCTATTTAAAAAAATAAAAATAATACAAGTTATAAATTCAGATTTTGACGCTGGGTTTGTATGTAAAAAAAGAAGTAATCATAAATACACAAATAACAAAAAAATAGAATAGAAACATTAAAGCCCTACATACATATACAACTTCATTAAGGATGATTTCACAAATAGGTACATTTATACTATGATATAATATAAATGAAACTGTAAGGAGTAGTGACCTTATGTAGGTAATAACATTAAAGATAATTGAATTTTCAAACTCTCGGATCTCCCTTGCAATGAATTTAAAAGTTTTTAACAATAAAAAAAATCAATTATTTATATATCTATATAACTTAACTAAGCAATTGCAATGTGATAGGGATTGTGACTTAATGTCTCTTTCTCGTACTGGCTAAAACTACTACGCTATGTATATAACTGATTGTATCGCTAGAAAAAGATTTGTTTCAAATCCTCTAGTGCATAGTATACCTACCTACTACAATAATTCCTACATGGAATTGCTTTTTATAGACATATATGGGTCACTCCAACATAAAATAGACTCCTGGAAAAGTTATTTATGAAAAAAAGAAGACAAGTCTATACTTTTGATCCTAGACTGGTCTGAGACGGTGGTAATTTTTGTAAGAGCAAATTCATTCGGTCTAGATCGGACCAAAGATGGACAAATCAGGGGCGTCTGCAGGATTATATATACATATATATTTTTTTCGGATGGGGCTTGTTTTTTGGAATTTTTTCGAAAAAATGTCACAAAATCTTATTTTTTCTCTACTGCATAAAAAATCTTTAAAAAAAAGGTTACCCCTATCTCGCCGTAGTAAATTTTTTTATCTTGAAGAAAAAAAAAATTATAGTAAAAAGCAAAAAATCCTTTTTTTCCGGGGGGACTACAGTCCATCCAGCCCGTCCCCTCGTGGACCCCCATGCAAATTGTCTAAATTCTCGTGAGTGTAAAAGAAAAGTATATGTTGGGAACTTTGATAGGCGACATATCTACTCAAAAAATCCCTAAAGAAAGTATAATTAGTGCTCTTTAAGTTTGAATTTTCAAAATAGGGCGAAATAATTAATGTAAACACTAATATCTTGCAGACTACCAACATATGCCTTTTCTTTAAATGTATGCTCCCGTGGATTTGCACAATTGTCACATTCCTAAGGTGCTATGACCCTTATTTAGAACAGAATATTTCGGGTTTCTAAAAAAAATCCCTTAAAAGTGAAACCTCAAAAATAAAAAAATGGTCTTGAATCGAGACTAGTATTTACTGAACACCTTTTTTACGTAAATTTTTTTGAAAAATAATTTGTTCACCAAACAGGGACGTTGCTAGTTGTCATCGTTTGGGTGGGGGCTTAGCCCCAAAAATTATCAACACGGCAACATAATTATTAATATAAATAGGTTTATTTTATATGTATATATTTTTTTTTTGGAAGGGGGCCTTAGTAACCAGCCCCCCTAAAAAAATAATAGCTTGTCACGCATCTGGCTCCATTCACATTGCTCTATCATAAAATATTTATTAGTTGTAGGATATCTCTATGTGTGTTGGGATTCGGTCTGGAAATCCTGGATGGATTTTTGTAAGACCGAACTAATTTGATCCAATTTCGGTCTGATTAGTAGGTCTTGTAGTAAAATTCAGTCTACAAAAAGAAAAATATCAGCCCTGATTGGTCCCATAAAAAAAAAAAATTATCATCATTTTTTAGAAGTAAATTTTGGTCCAAGATTTAAATCCATGGTGTCTGACTGCAGTTTGGAAACAAAATTAACCCAAGTACCAACCCCCTAAAAAATTTGTCCCGGACAAAGAGGAAGTTCAGATTAATTGGTAGCCTTCTTTTATAGTGCGTTACTTAAAAAGATATACTCCAGTTGAACAACTGATTTTTTTTTAATCACCCCAAGTTTTGTGTTTATTATAGACCAGAAACAACAATTTATATTTTAATTAATAAAAATGTTTATAGGAGCACAGATTAAAAAGTTATAAACAAATAAATAAAATTTTAAGACATACATTTCATCACTTTAATAATGCATGGAAAATGATTTTTCATCTTTTCTGTTGCATCTCCTTGTGTTGCTCTTCTAGTTCTTTATATATTTTCTTTGGGTCTCGAACCCATTTTCAAAACTAATATATATATATATATCATTTGCTCTAGCTGCTAAGAAAATCAATAGTCAAATACATTTTTGATTGGTTTTTGCAAAAATATGATACATAATTTTAAATGAATAATTAATTTCATTCATTAGTTTAAAAAAAAATCCCTTTCGCAGATTTAGAAATATACTTCACATGTCAGTTTTATGTTGTAGTAACTATTGAAGTAACCAGAAGGAACACATATGATTAGTGATTACTATATATTTATTACATATATTCAGTCTTTATAAACACATAGATAGTCGGAGAATATCTACTCAGTACCATCTTCTACAACCCTTTTTTTGAAATCTGTATACCTATAACATAATTTCCATATGCCAATGATGAAACCGGTTTTCTATTTGATTTTTGTATTTGAAGAACGAAAGAAAGAAAAAAAAGTTATAAAGTCCCCACCATATACGTCTCTGACTCTATTTGGCCATATTCCTTATAGGGCTATAAAAAAGAAAGAGTTTCTTTCTAACCTATCTTGCAATATAGGTATATATATATATATGTAAATGCACGCGTCTCTTAATCCCTCTCATAATTTATATATATACAAAAGTTCCTCTCTATATGTATATTACTTTTAATTTGAAAGAGCAATTAATTGTATTTGAATGTAGTAATAGTATCAGTTTTGTCCGTACGTCATTTATTTGATTAGTAGAGCGTTTTGTGAGGAGTATTAGTGTTGCGAAAGAAGGCGGGTGTATAAAGCAGTGCTTGTCGCTGCGTAGAGTCCTACTACTATAGGTAGATCCACACTTGGAAAATATAAGCACCCCCATTCGTTGTAATTATTTTATGGTTTCTTATTATACATATCTACTAGTTGGATGAATAACTTCTTACCTATTCTCTTTCCCCTCTCTTACTCATTCTTACCTCCTTCTATGTAGGTATATGTGCCCACTTTTTTTTTTGGGTGGTGGTGTTACCACCATGTTATTCCCTCATTATTAATTATAGCATTGAGGTGAAGGATTTCAACTAATAATAATCTACCTATCCACAGTGGTGCACACACTCACTTCTCTCATTTTGAATTCACTCTACAATGTGCCCCCCTGAATACAAAAACAAGGAATTTGAACAGAAATTAACAAAATAAAAAGAGAAATTACTTACTTGAATATTACACAGTGTATCAGAACGAAATCCGACTCTATTGATCTATCTACTTTAAATTAACATACAATGCTCATTTATAATAAACATTAATTCAAAGAATAAAAACTGAGCAGCAGATTCAATGATTGAGAATATATCAATGTTGCCTCTGTTGACCTCATTAACGGCTTGAGTTCGGCTCCTGAACCGGGAGCAATCCTTGGAAGCAAGAACTCTTATCTAAATTTTTACATTCCAGGACGGTTCAACAAAATCATAACAACAGCGCACCTACATTCTGCCTCTGAAAATATAATAGGCTTGACATCTTCTGTTGTTTATTCTATGTCCGTGTTTTGGCTAAAATTTCGTTATCATATGAGCCCAAAAAAATCCGGCAATCTGAAGCGCTGGATTTCGTTTTTACACCCTGTATATATTTTTACTTTTGAATGAATAAATATAATTAAACACCTTCAATAATATTCACTGACATATTATTTCGGTGTTTCATATTTAAATTTATGCAATGAGTGTAGAAACTTGGAAATGTTGGCTATAATCTAGATAAGTTACTTCCAATCGGAGCTCAACGTAGGTAATCAATAAATGTCTTTTATATATATATAAAAGATCATATATTAAAAAACTCCAAATATTTGGGTAAAATTAATTGCTCCTCTCCCTAAAAATACGAGTAGGGACTTTGCAGTTATGAAAAGGATAGAAGTCACTGGTCTAGTAAAAAAAATGTAGGAGTGCTCGTCAACCTTTCTATTATTATACCAGGGTGCATTAATGAGTTAACCGAACCCATAGGCCGCATCATTAAACAAAATGTTGGATCTTGTTTTTGTATAGATAATATTTTAAATATAAATTATAATCAATTAAATTACTTTGTGAGCCACATTTTGTCTGTAGACCTTGAGTTGAATACCACTCCTGACCTAAAGCCTTCATGTGATTATAGTGATATTTTATTTGGCTCTGATATGGCCGTTTCGCTATGTAGAATGTGTCATTAAATGTCTTTAATTATGACCAGATGACACTTGAGTCAAATTTGCGGTGCCTCTGAAGGATTAATTAATATACCTGTAAGATAATTAATTGGTAGAAAAATAACAAAGTATGTAATACTAACTCATTTTGAGAAAAATCATCCATCCCGGCTTGGTTTTGTTTTGACGGACCACATCTGTATATACATATTTAATTTAGAGTTGATTTTTCAAATCATGAACAGAGTGAACACGTTTGCTCAATTATTTTTTCCTTGTTAATTTGATATGGGCGGCATGAGTCTTTTCCCCCCCTCTTATTGTTGTGTTAAAGCAAATGGAAGGAGTTTTTCTTTTCCTTTTTCTATACGCCCTTTATGTATTTATTTTTGTTGTTGTAAATGGACACAATATGATTAATTAATTAATAATTATTAAATGTGTGACTAATTTATTTTTCTATTTCTATTTTTCAGGCTTATGAGCTTTCCACTCTGACCGGGACTCAAGTCATGTTACTTGTAGCCTCTGAAACTGGACATGTGTACACCTTTGCTACACGTAAGCTCCAGCCCATGATAACGTCAGACGCTGGAAAAGCTCTTATTCAAACCTGCCTGAATTCTCCTGATCCATCTCCATTGGGTGGTGCTCCAACAGGAGGTGATCAACGCATGTCTGCGACTGGATACGAGGAGACAGAACTCACCTACAACGTAGCCGCTGATGAGGAATCTCAAAAAGTAAGACAAATGATGTACAACAGCCATTACTCTCCTTCCTCCTCCTCGGGTCACAATCTATTTTCACCCCTGAGTCCTAATAATAATGGAGGCTCACACGGTGGGATGTATCCGGCCCCTAGCCCAAGTCCTTCCTCACATCCCAGCAGCTATCCTGGAGGAGGAGGAAGTAGCATGTCCATTAGTCCAGCTTTGAGTCACTCTCCAAATCATCATAGCCCTCCCTTTGGGGGACATCCCAGATGACTTGAGGCCCCGTCGTCATTTTCTGTCAAAGAGGAGACGGCGGACCTTGGAGGAGCAACGTCCTATCATCATCATCACTAATACTGTTGTTGCTGTTGTCTAGTGCCTTTTTTATATTACATTAATTAATTCATCATTATTTCTATGATTTATTATAATTATACAAAATATCGATTGGTATTGCATATAAGTAGATCGCTTAATATGTGTGTGATGATGATGTCATCTTTTGGGACATCCACTGTTGTTTGTCTCCCAAAAAACAAACAAAACGAATCGTTTGAAGGGGAGAGCTAAAAGTATAAACCAACAGGCGCAATCTTTTCCTTTTTAAGACTCTTCTACTTACTTCAGAATAATATCCTTGCTCGAAAAAGACAAAACAAGGACAATTTACGACTCAAAAACTTCTTCAAAATCCTCAAAAAGCAAGCAGCAGCCTCTCATCCCCATTTTGAAAAATTGTTTTTTAGAAACATTTAGTTATTAGAAATGATTCAATCCTATTACTTTGACATTGATGTGGACTTGTGTGTGTTGTGCTTGTGATTGTTGAATCCGTGATGAGAGGATTTTGTTTGTTTGTTAGTTCGCTCATTCTTTGCTATAATATATTCATATATTATACTCTATTATCATTATTTAATATAATTATCAATATTACAAATGATGTACATACATACTACATAACTCATAATCACCCATTTGGCTCATTTTCTAGTCATTGAATGAAAGAAAAGATTTCATACTCTTGTAAAAATGGATTGACGACAAGGGGTCATTAATATAAATATTTTGTTTGGGATACTAGTATACAACTTCTCTTCATGGTCTTAAGAAGAAAATAATGATATTACTTATGTTCATATATTCTGCTATGATTATACACTAATGATCTCAACAACAACAACGACAACGACAACTAAAATGACGCCATTCCATTTAATGGTTTTTCAAAAAAAAAAAAGCAGTTCTTGTCATATTATCATTAATTTTATTTCAATAAACAAGGCATGCTGGTCACCTATTAATAAATACAATTCATTGCCGCCGAATAGGTGAGAAGGCTGTATATTATGATGTCCGTCCAAGATCGATCTCTTCCTTTTTATTGTCTATGTAATTACTCTTTTTAACCCCGGTGGAAATTTCTTACATGCATTCTCTTCTGCAACTAATAGCCCCCTTCTCTTTTTCTTAACACTCCAACACATTAATAACCCTTCATATTGGTAGGTTGGTTGGTTGGTTCTTTTCCCCGAACTCAACGTCTCCTTTTACCTCTAACGTAATTCAATCATACGTATACATATTTATTATCAAGTATTTTTGAATACATATTATCTATCCATTCCGTCCCTCAATCCCTCCCTCCAATCCTCTCTTGTATAAACGAACTTATTAATAAGAAAAGATTCATACAGGAATATTCTTTTGTATAATGTGTTTGTGCCTTAGGCCTTTTCTCTCTCTCTCTCTCTCTCATTACAATCATTTAATTCTAATTGTTTTTTTTTGTTTGTTCACTTTTGTATATTTTTAGTTTTGTTTTACGGATTTGTGTGTGTACCTTGTAGTTATTTTTTGTTTTTTTTGTGAATAAATACACTATATCTATATAATATACATGACGAACCATCTTTTAATCGTATCGTGTGTAGTCATATTAATTGACTTTACATATAGTCTGAGGGAGCACCGCTATTCTTGTAATTGGAGATCAAATGAATATTTTGCATGTAATGATAAATATTTTGGATTCTTATCAGTTCTCTCTCGAATAGATTAGTTCAAAGCGTAAAAAAACATCTAGAGGAGGCACTACCTCCTTGGCTATGTTATTGTAAATTCATTTGAACGGCACCAAATTGCCTTGTTGTTTTTGTGGTGTGCCCACATGGATTAATTGTACCTCACGGTTAGTGTTGTATCAGTCCTTATTTATTCTTAGGACCGGCCTTGAAGCCCGTCGGTTCTTCGGACTGTCAGTAGTGTTGAGTCGGTCTTTATTTAGGAACAAGGACCACGGTCTATTCCCACTTGTCGGTCCTTAAAGGGGGGTAAAATCCATCCCTCGTGATGTCAGTGAGGTGTCTTACTTTTTTAATTATTCTGTTACATAATAGACTACTAAATGATATAACTAAGTAACAATATTACACGTTCGTATTATAATGAAAAAAATAATATTTTTTGCAAGAATTATGCAATAATCTTTATACATATTTCATATATGTATATTTTATTTGGTTTAATAAGCCATCAATATTTTTATGAAAATTTCCAAGGACCGATAGGTCCAGTTCTAAAGACTGGACTGGACCGAATAAAATAAGACCAACACAACAGTAACTATTAGTACTAGAAATGATTTAAAAAATAAAAAATAAAGTTGAGTGACGTCATCAAAGACCGAACTTTTCAAGATTTACTACTGATATTCAGGACTGAAGTGAACCGGACCAAGAAAAAATAAATAAATAAGGAGGACTGACACTACTCATGGTATTATGTCGTAAATACAAAACTATAGCATCTATTTTTTTGTCAGCTGTAGGTGTTTCTGCTTCTTTTCTCCTAAACAATGCTCTAAAAGTTAAGAGGCGAAATCAGAATGAGCTCCTTTTGAGTTGTGAACAATTCTCAACAATGATGGAATAATAATTGCATAGTCAGGGAAGCTCGTGTTTTTTTTTTTTTTCGGAGGGGGAACGTGGTTTTTAGAATTATTTTTACAAAAAAAAAATCCTAGAATTTTTGGAAAAAAATTTGAAAAATTAATTTTTTTTTGAAAAAAATTTCAAAATCCGCAGCTATTCACTAAAAATAAAAATGATTTTTTATTAAAAAATTTCCAAAATTTATAGTTATTCTCAAAAAATTAAAAAAATAATTTTTTCGGAAAAGAATTTAAAATATTAAATTTTTTGAAGAGGAATTTCAAAAATCCATAGCTATTCACAGAGAATTAAATTTTTGGGTAAAAAATTTGGAAAATTAAATTGAATTACAAATATTAAATAAAAAAATAAAAAAAACTTCATTTAAATATTAAATTTTCCAATAAAAAGCAAAAAACCTTCATTTGTTTTGGGAGGCACCTCCAGCCCACCCCTGATAGTTGGGAAGAATTGACTAACTACCAACATATTTTTTTGATTTCTTTCGAATGAAAGGTTGTGTGATGGAACACAGGTAAGGACGTAAACTACCTAGATGTATAATCTATGCTCCTTTGTTTGTCCCGGATACATCACTTGATTAATTCATCATATATGATGTTCCATAGTAGTCCTACTTAGATGGAGCCTTCTCATCTAATGAGACTCATCCATCATCCCTTATTTCATTGCCTACTTATTCATTGACATTTTAAAAGAATAATTGAGTCTCTTATATGTGCTACCCATTACACACAATATATTTGAGCGCTGCTCATAGTTTGTAGAAAAGTGTGGATGTGTACAACATACTCACCAGTGGTTTTTAATGGTATCATTATTTGATGGTTTGAAGTAGTGCCTTTGATTTTATGACTATTATTTAACTGTTACTACAACATTGATTTCCTTCGCGAAGGGATTATCGTCAAAATAATAATAATAATAATATGTAGTATGTTTTGAGTTGTCAGATTCTTATCTACATGTAAAAAAAAAAATCCATTCGTTTCATTTTGACCGCTTTGTACGTTCGTATTATCTGCCTCAAATATTCGGTTAGAAGAATGATGATATATTTACCGCTCAGGGCTGTAATCACTCGGGGCCTGATCCCCAATATTTTTTTTCATAGTAGTATTTATTTGCCTCGCTAAGACAAAAAGACAATAAAAGACAGGATGTGCGTAGTCACTCCGGTCAGGCCCCCGAATAACAAAACCATGATTAGGGCAAGGCTGCATGTGTTGAATTCGGGAATCTGTTCAAAATATAGTATATTTGTACTTTATGGTGTTGAGTTTTGATCTGAGACCGTTGTAGTTTATTTTTGTAATACCGTAGTATTTCTGTCTGCCTCGTAGCAAAATTCCGTTTACAAAAGCGATCTCACAGGAAAAAAAAATACTTTTTTAAAATAAAATTTCGGTGCACGCTTTCAGAAAAAATCAATTAAATTGGGGTCCTCAAAAAAAACCGGGTTTCTTTAGAAAAATTGGCTTACATGGTTGGAGTTAAAATAGTATCAAATCTCAACTTTTTGAAATACCTTCTCCATAACTAAACTTGGTACAAAACCTCCATTATGTGCGTAATACAATATATCTCATTAATACTTCTTATTCATATATTCAAAGTAAAATTTTGGTGCCATGCCCAGTCTCGACTCAGCTTAGTGCTCCTGAACTTGAGCAAAAATTCGTAAAAATAACTCAAATTCGAGACTATCCACTGCAACTTTTTATTGATTTAATTATTATAGTTTCAATACTCTTAATATGCTAATCTAAAATTTTGGTGTCTTGTTTAGAGGTAGGATAACCTTCGAAATCCTTGGAATATTAGGTAATAAAAAAAAGATTATGTTGATAATTAATCTGCAAGATGTTGCTGCTCGTATTCATAATCCTTCACATTTTGGAAATTCCAACGCATTATTATTATTTATTAGCGAGTAAGAAACAATTTCGAAAAAAATAATTTTTGAGTTTTCTCGTGAATAGCTATGGATTTAAAAAAAAAAAAAAATTTTTTTTTTGATTAAAATAGAAATCAATACCAAAACGAAGGCCTTTCTCTCTCCAAATATAATACTATAGACAAAGGCACTACTAACACATAATTCTTTTCAAAATTGACGGCTTGCAAAGATTTCGAAATTTTTCACATAATCTTTATTCATGGCCTTAATACTGGACTCAATTGTGTCCCTAAACTATAAAAATTGAACTGGAATCGAACTCTACCTTATGTGTGTTAACTACGTAGTAGTGAGATTCGGTCCAAGAATAAAAAATGGGATCTTAGACAAAAATTTAATCCTTTTCAAAACGGTGACATTCCTATCTTATGAGTTGTACAAATATGATTTATGCATGTCATTTAACTTCATATGACGTCATTTTGGGTCAATGGTCACAATTTAGAAACACAACTGACGTCAGTAACAATTCATCTAGAACGAATTTTTATTTGAGACGGGTCCAGTCCAGTCTTCTTATGAGGACCGAAGATAACGGTCACAGACCCAAACCCATTTATCTAGATTCCATTCACATACCCATATTTATATTTCTTGCATCATGTCCTGGATTTGAAGGCCAGTACCAGGATGATGAGTAGACAATTTGCACATTTCCCCCTCTCTATTTATGGATCGTCTATACATTCTCTTTAAAGAAGACGTAGCCATCCATGTAAGGATATATGAATCTATGTTTCACATCATATCTATGCGCTTTTCATTTTCTTATTATTATCATTTCAACTCCTTTTGGGCAATGATTTTTTGTTCTTTTATCTTTTTGGGAACTATTTTTTGCGTCATGTTGACTGCTGCTACAAATGTTTTCATTTCTACTTTTCTAGTAGTAGACGTGAGTAGGTACCTCATCTTCTTCGTATGCCATAATCCAAATTTGGACATTACCTATGTATGTTGACTACCTTTAGTCTATAATGTTATGTTTTTTGACTCTCACTCTTGGTTTCTCATTGTATTTGGTACTGCTGCTGCTGCTAGAGACGACTTCATACAAAAATGGGCGTAGGATTCCCTTTTTCCATATGTGTTCATACATTCTATGTACTTTTATATATGGAAGTAGAGAATCCCTCCATATTTTTTGGAGATATGCAAGGGTCTAGTGCAGTTGATATCTATATATGCTTGTTGCCTCCATTTCTGGAGAAAAATAACTCTTTTTTTCTTCTTTGTCAAAACGAATGCATAAATAAAGTATTCCCCATTAGATTCCTCCCTGGATTTCCCATACTGTCATTGTCCATGAAGGTTCTTCATAAATAATAATAGTACCTTATCCCCCGCTATAAGAAGACTATTCAATTGCACAACACCTATGCCTTTAAACACCCCCAATCCCCGTTCCTACTCCTCGAAATCTTCCAAAAACCCACCCAACTACTCCGCTCATTTACCATCTCCTCCTTCCTACTCATTGAAATCCCCTACGCCCCAAGATCAAGGCGTGGTTTAAGCAAAACTCTCCATATGCGGGAAATATCGGGGGAGATGTATTGCTACTAATAACTAACTGAGTAGCAAGAAGCAAAAGAAGAAGAAGTATTTGTAGTTGTAGTTGTTCTTCCAAGACTTGCGCGCGCTTCTTAAAGTCACATATAAGGGGGATCCTTTTTGCGCAGTGACGGCGATATATTCATGTTTTCTTCTAAGGCGCTCCGAACCGAATAAGAATTCCGTCGTCGGAACCTATTTTATATGTACTTTGTAATAACTATACATAATATAAAACTATGCATGAGGATGACTCATGTCTTGGCGGAGGAAAAAAAGAAAGAAAGACTCGTACAAGAAACAGAAAGGGAAGGATAATTAAAATTTGACGATTTTTAGTTTAATATATATTTATATTTTATTCATAGTAGTATTACTATTCGTATCATGTTTCCTTATTATTATCTATATATATATATATATGTATATTTGAAACAACCATAGAAGAAGTTATAAGATGATTTCCTCAAAATTAAATGCCCTATGTTGCTCTTTAATTTTTATTGAATATATTTTTTAATTAATCCATTCGGGGGTCCCATGATTACGGACGTCATTGAGAAGGAAAATACTCAATACACAAGGATTCATAGTCACATTTAAAAACCAAATTTGGCACTAGACTAGGGCGACTAGTGGTTCTCTTTTACTTTTATTTTCATTCGTTTTAAAAATAAAGTTCAGGAAATAACAAAATGATTTTATTTTTGGACTTAATAAATCTATTATTAACTTTTAGGTATTCTTCAATTTTATGCATGAACACAAAATCAAGCTCGAATATTTGTTTCCCAAAATGGAATGTGGATTACATTTGTATTCTTCAACGACGAATTATCCTCAATTTCTATGAACAAACTATTTGGCTGTGTCGCAAATTGCACTTTAATTATTCAAAATTGATAGTCACAATAAAATTATGAGAAATTGATAGATTTCATTTGAGAGAGCCATATCGGAGAAAATATAAGTTCCTTTAATCAAATAAAGGTTCTAAACCATAGCTAAAATTCTTGGGTATATTAATTTATCCCACAAATTTGAATACAAAGCCCATAATTGAGTTAAATATGTATTTTTAGATTGCTTTTATTTTGACACACCAAAGATGTCAAATTATAACCCCCCTCTCAAAAAAGAAAAAAAGAAGATCAACTTTAACTAGGCAGTAAATCAATGAAGGTTAATTATTTATAAGAAAAAGTCGAACAAATAAAGCTGAATTGCGTATTTCAATATTCCATTTTTTTTTCAAAATTATGTTGAAAAATAGAATTATATAAAATCTGTATTTATATAAATATGTATACATATTAATAATGTATCTTTTTATTTTTGTCTCCTTAGGTAAGAATTGGACTCTACATCCTATCATATACCTTATGTCTTTCTTCTTGGTTAAGTTGCTTGCTATAATGAGTAACCAGTCATCATTATAATTGATCTACGGATCCTTTGCAATGTTTTAATTAATTAATTAAAAAAGATAATAATGGCAAAGGGAGGTAAACGTTATAATAATAATTCTGATTGTTATTATTATTTTTTTTTTTTTTTTTTTTTTGGGACTCAATAATCATCTCCATAAATAGTAGGTAGATATTAAAAAAGACACATTGATAATAATCTACAAAAAAATTTATAAATGAAAAGATTATTTCCACTTAACTCTTTTACTTAAATATGGTCATTGAAAAGTATTTAGGTATACAGGGTGCATAGTTGAAATATGAACGCATAGTTGATAATTCCTTCCATCAGCTGAGAAGCTGTATGTATTGACAACTCCCTACTAAAAAAATAATACAATCAATCGAAAAATGGCTACACTAAGAGACAAAAGATTATAGATTGTGTCTCTACTTCGCATGGAACACACGCCTACAGAGATCCCAAACTTGACTAAAGCAAGCAGGCCAACGTATACAATCTGACTTTCATACTTGTCAGATGCCAATCCGCTACAATTTTCCTTCTGGCCGCTAGTCGAGGACAGCGTTGGACAAGGGCACCGAATCTCGAAGCTCTCAAGGCTTTTGTTGATGAACATTGAAACTCAATGAGCCCAAATTATCAGAGCTTGGTGCATCGAAGCCATTATTATCAAAGTTGATCGAGGCTACATTTTAGTTTATAAATGAGTTCAACACATTCGTCAACAAGTGCACAAAGTTGTGTTGATATTGTTTCCCTAGTTTTCGAAGTAAAACTCTTGGAATTCCAGATTCAAAGGCTTTAGTTTTCAATTGCACACCCTGTATGTATAAATGACTACATGAACTAGACTTCTTGCACTTCTACCTCTTTGATGATTGTTGGGCTTTCCAAAGAAAAAGAGTAATAATAATACCAACATAATAGTCAATTTGTGATCAACATATCCAATGCAATTTTACAACTACCTATCTATATATAGAATAAATGGATAATTAAGAACGAATCGGGAGTTGTTTAATGATCATTGTAAATACAGAATAGATCAATTATACATATTATTATTGACCTGCCGGTATGCGAAAAAAAGAAATCGAAAATCAACATGGTAGTCCTAACAATTTGAAGAATGTTTTGGAGGATATCAGCTTGGCTGTCATGATGTTTCATTAGATTAACTGCAAGGAGCTAGGAAGTAAACAAACATCACATATAGCAAAGAAATAGACGGGAATTACTTCAATGTTGATCCTCAATTCTACTCTGAGCTCAACAACAGCTGTAAGATAAAATAAACAAACATAAGCCTGACTCCGTATTTTACAAAGATGTAGCCATGAATTACTCCAATATCGATACTTAATGCTAATCTGAGTCCTAAAAGGACTTATACTTATGTATAACTCTCCTAGGGGGTCTCAGTCCTACTCTTCGTCTCTCTTTAGCCTTTGCACTTGTGATTACTCTATACTGAGACGTTATCTCCTCATGAATAATATATTAATTATACCAGCTTAAAAAAACAAAAAAAAAACTCCTAACGCACTCGTCTAATGACATAATTATTACAACTCTAACTATAGTATTAAAAAATATGACCTTAACCAAGCTTCTCCCCTTCCAAACATTATTCAAATTGTTAAGGTGATCACGTTCATTTTCAGTTTATTTTTGGAAAATAAAGAAATCTATGTTTGCCGGACTGGTGATTGGACAACGAGATTGCTAGGAGATAGCTCAAAGTTGTAATCTTAATAACAACCTCGAGTATCTTAGTCTTGTTGTTGCAACCAAGAAAAAAACATTCAGATTTAAATTTCATAAAACTTTTTTTCTTGATCTCGATCGTTCAAAGCCTTTTTCAAATTGTAGACCAAAAAAAACTGTCTAATTAATAAAATATCAATTATTTTCTTGGTCTTGATTATTAAAATTTGATCTTGTCTGTGCCCTTGATCCCTCAAAGTGATTTCTCATTTTCAAATTGTTATCAAAGTAAAAGTATTTTATGACAAAAGATCAATAATTTCTTTGTTCTCGATCCTGTTGTAAGAATATATATGTACTAAGAACATTCTAATATCTTGCAAAAAATATTCCTGTTTTTTATTTTTTACTCTTAAATATAGCAGGACAATTGTTAATTAAAAAGGTAGAAAATAGTTTAACTTTCTTTTAGGACCTTAAAGTGGGATTGGGCTGAACTGGACCACGGTTCTCGGTTCTAGATAATGATCAACACCACATTAGTCTTTATAAGATATATTAGTGTTGAGACTCGATGAACCAAGATCGATTTTTCCCTAGTTATAGAGTGGGGAACCAAAAAGTTGCAGTAGTATGACTTAATTACGAAAAACGCTATTTTTATAGAATTAAGAAAAGACACCTCAAAACCAATCCTTGGTATGTTTAAATACTATATTCATCTATATTTTCTTATCAATATGTCCTGCTTCATAAACAATAACATCTTCGACACACTGGGAAGATATTGGTAGCTCTTGATGATGATAGTAGTGTACATGGCGTACCACGCTGTCATTATGGCAGTTCAGAACCAATCTAAATTTTGATGAGAGGTGCGGAAGGGGGTTGAGATCATTACTGGGGAAGGACCACTTGGAAGTAGGCCATATTGTTTTTCTTGGCTGTATGGAAGGGTAAACAGCAATTTGCAATCTTAATTGACTTCTTGATACTGTAGGTAGTTTGGACAGAGATTCCAACCGTCCCTGCAGCCCTCTCGGCACTTACACTGGCGCAGAGGAAATATAAATAACGTAACCTTTTTGTTCTTCCTCCGACATTTTTACAATAAGATACATTGGATAAAAACTGAATTAAACATTTTGTTTCAGCTGTCGTTTGGTTGAGTAATGATACCTTGTAATTAAAAATAACGGTGATACAGTCGTAATTAAATGATTTTGCAAGATTTGGGTTCCCACTCTGTAGGTAATACGTAATTTGTCTAGTTCGATTCACGCTCCGAAATTTAATAGTTTTCAAATGATGTATTGATATCCAGACTTAAAACCAACACTAGTACATAGTACAAGTATATACTTATGTATGTGTACAAATTTGCTCATTCTAGAGTGATTTAAATTATATTTTTATCATCTCTGTTCATCAACTCCCTTCTCTTGTTGACAGAAGTAGTAGTCGTTGTTAGCCAAAAGCAGGAATGGTTGACCATCAAAGATTTTATACTATGTAATAAATAGTAACACTCACTTAAATATATTGATGATGTTTGCGATAATGTCTTGAAGGAGCATAAAACAACAAATATAGCCATTCATAGGTACTTATACATATGTATTGATGATGGGGTCTTCTCAGATTCTCTGACGATGTAGTTATCTGTCTAAATATGTAGCTATACATATGTTAGGAATCTCATGGGTCCTATGTCTTGACATGATGTTACCTCACTATCCCAAAAATTGACGCTGTATTTTGTTTTCAACTGCAGATATTTCTGGTCCTTTTTTCCTAATCAGTGTTCTGAAGATTGATGTGTTTAATTCGAGTACTCCCTTGTTCAGCTGTGAACAATTCTCAACGATTATTATCTAGGTATATGAATAAAGCAAAGTTTGTCTGTCTTTATACTTTTTGGAGAGTCATTTTTGAGTGTATCTTATAACTGCGTAGATACTACATCCAAGAAAGAATAGAGTTGAGACTCATTTCTAACAACGAGCGGGTGTTGAAAATAAAATAACTTTTTATAAAATTTTAAATAATGAATGTGGCTATAGACGGGGTTTAGCAACGAGTGTGTGTAGCTAAAGGTCAGCCAAGGAGCACTCTAGAGACTAAATTACTTCTTGGTTTATCACGTCATATAAAAAAAAATTCTAAGCTGTTATCTTGATTCTTTCATATTTGAGGAAGGATCATCCAAATATTGAGTGTGCTCGTGAAAAACGGAGCGTAACACTGGGGAGTTATCTTCTATATTATTGAAGCAACGTTTCTCTGCTCATCGACACCTAATAACTCCAAGCCATGCCGGATACTATCGCTATTTGAAAAGTAATTTCATAGTTTGGAAGAATTTGATAACTTGTGCATTTTTTCTGGTTTTTTTTCTAAGTAACGACGTGTTGGGTGTTCACGCCTGGGTATTATGGCAGTTCTGATTCAGTGCTTACAATACTGCACCTCCGTTAGACAGTGATATCCAGAAGCTTCTGGGGACCAAGTAACAAAGAAAAATTGCTTGATTAGGTGTCATCAATATGTGACAAAAACATTTTCTATGAAAATTCCTCCTCCACCTGAGGACAACTCACAGCTATGACAATGTCTTAAGAACTGATTTGCGTACATATAATCTACAAAAGAGCAGAAAAAACGTCATTTTCCTTGGAGTAGTACGTAATGCTCAAATTGACAAGTGGTAAAACTGTGTTAGTTCCACAAAATTTCCTATCATAAGTTTGAAAATCCTGAGCGTTGCTGAAAATACTTTTTTTTACAACTTATAAGACGATATGCCCATAGCTTATACGTGATTTCTTGTCGTAAGGCTGGGCCTGGACTAGTCTCGAAGAAAAAATTTGTCTGGATCGGTTTTATTTAAAATGCATCTATAGACTGATTCTATATATGAATTGCTGATAATGTCATGTTTGTTTCAAAATGGTAAACATTGACCTACAATAGTATGTAGTTCAATTTGTCGCATAAATCATATTTGTACACCTTATATATCAGGAGTGGGGAGAAAATCGATCCATAGATTTGGACCGAATTTTTTTTTCCACGATTTGCAAAAAGATCAATTTTTGGTCTACAGTCTGGACTGAAATATTGGTCCAAATGGATTTGGAAAAAAAAAAAATCACCAAACCGAAAAACGGTCTCGTACCAAATCTCAACACTAGCACTATTACCATTTTTGTGATTTGTTAACTAGGACCAATCCATGGTATCCCTTTTATGTACACCCAGTTATAACTTTCTTGTTACTTATAAACCTATAAATTTGTCAACAGAGTCTTTGAGCAATGTCTTCCTAAAAATGCCTATCGATGACAACTGTTTATTTATAAATAAATAAAGAAAAAAAAGTGTGTGGGAATCCTGCATTTGCTTGGTTAGTGGTGATTGTTGTGAGGATTTTTTGTTTTGAATATATATTGCTCTTGATCCAGGAGTCAGTTAGCCTTTCAATTGTTTTTTCAATTAAAGGAAGCCGGGGTCATCAATTTGACTTATCTCTCTCACTGCAATAACGAGAAGATTTCTACACCGCCTACACATGATTTGATTTGATTCTCTTTTCGTGTTCTTTTGATTTAAAACTAGCACAGAGATAGATAGTTTTTTATTACAGGCATACATATAAATCATTTTTAATATGTAGGGAATTCAAGCTGGTGTATTTTTGCTTCGAAGCTTAATCTATGATTCCCATATAAATGATGAATACCTACCTGATTTATAAGATTCATATGCCTTTTTTCAATGAAAAAAAAAAAATCTTTATAGTAAGTTAACTATTCCAAGCATTTATTATTATTTCTTTTTTGCAAAATGTCGTGCAAAGTAAAAAAAAATATATATTTTTAGTTTGCCTTTATCGCATTTGTTCAAAAGTAGGTGTCAATATAATTTTGGATTTTTACATAGTATATATTTAATACTTAATCTGCATTATGAATTATTATTTTTTCATGCAAAAAATTATCCATTTCTTGTGTGTGTTTCCGTCTTTTTTTTTTTTTTTGTCTACACCTTTTTCTTGTACATAGTAATATACAATTTTTTATTATTACTTTGTAAATAGGTACATATAAAAAATATCGTAAAAAACCCCCAACCTTGTACCTACTTCGCCTACTAACTTACGCTCAAAAACTTCCATTTTACAGAGATGTAGTTTTTAGATACGCATATCCAAATAAGTGGCGTGTCAAGAATAAATCAACTTTCTCAATGTTCAGTGTGGATTACATTTGTATTCTTCGACGAATATTTGCCAATTTCTATCAAACAAATAATTCTTATCCACCCTTTAGAAGCCCTGTAAATTGCACTTAAATTGACCAAAATTGATCGCCACAATTAAAGACTGATAAATTGATAGATTTTATGTGAATGGGCCGTATCAGGGCCGATGTGAGTCTCTTAAATGAAATAAAGTGTCTAAACGTTAGCTAAAGTTCTTGGGTATATTAACTCATACCACAAATCTAACAACGAAGCATCTACTTGACTCAAATATGTCAATGAAATTTTGAGCTAAAGTACAAACAATAAATTACTAAATAACCCTTTGCAGAACTTGCAAATTGCACTTAAAGTAGCCTAAATTTATCAATAAGTCACAAAAACGAAGAAAAAATTATTTCATTTTCTTTAAATAGGCCACATCGGGGTTAATATAAGTCTATTATATCAAATAAAGGTTCTAAACTATAGCTAAAATTCTTGGATATTTTAATTTATCCCAAAAAATTGAATAATAAGCCTCTAATTAACTTAAATATGTCCATAAAATATTGGACTTTGTGTACATATATGTATGAAGAAAGAAAATAAATTGAGATTTTCTACTTGTCTTGAGTTTTGTTCAAGAATGTTCTTATGTTGACGCACCATTATATTAACAGAATCGTCCATTTACTAATGAACATACGTGAATTAAATCATATTCTTCTTGACCTCTTCTACGAGTGACTTAACTCCTACTGATCTACGCTCATCAATGATTATTTTTTTATTTTTAAGTATTTATTGATTATTGCAGTTAAAATTCCTTTGATTATACTTTTGCACATGATATCTGATTAAATTGCTTAGTTATAACTGCATTTCTCATCATCATCACCTGTTTTTCATGTAACTGATTCATTACTTGAATTACTTTTAAATCAATCAGTGACACAACAGTCTGAAGAGATAGCACCATTTGTGGAATTACACGTCCAATATAAATTATTCCCCATATCGATTCTTAATTCTACTCTGATTGTAACTGGGACTTACACTTAAATCACCATGTGATAAACCTCATGATTACTCTCCGTCTTTTATGAGGACAAAGTCCAGTTGCTACTCTATAGTTTGTAGATGTTCTCTCTTCAAGAACTACCTAATTTTAATAACAGCTATCGCTGCAATTCCTAATTGTATTTGTCCAATATCATATTTTCGCCAACAACACTCTCTGTGCTTCACTTTGTCTTTCATAAATACAGGGAATCTGGTTACTTTATACTAACGTTTAGATGGCCTTTCTTTAAGAAGGATATAATTATGATTACAGCTAAGGATAAAAAAAACATTTTTTAGATCCTACATAAACTATATACAAATATAATGTTCACGTGGTTCTCAGACAAAATGATGAGTTTGAGGTCTTTGGTGCAGAGCTTTCATTTGATTTATAAGCCACTATTTGGCTCCAATATGGCAGTTCAAATGTTTATAATTTTTGGACTTTTTTTAAATTTTTATGTTGATTTAATTGGTCAAATTGAGTTTCATTTATTTAGTAGATGCAAACATTATGTTAGTACAATGCCTCCATCTGACCTAGGAATCCGTATTTACATTAAGGGATTTTGGGGAAAACTGGTTTAGAAAAATAAAGGAAAAGTAACACAATTGAAAAAAATGCTAAAATTCTTTTAAATTGATAAAATACCTATCACCTATAATATATATATTCAGACAAAAGAAAAATAATCAAACACGACAGAAGTTCGAATGGATTAAGTTCTATTCACTTAATTCTCCGTTATCAATTATAATATCATCAGCCATGATGGACTATTTATATTGGACAAGCCTCATGGATTAGTTATAGGTGTTTTATCAGTTTAAAAGAATTTTGCCATTTTTTCCAGACACCGCATTAATACATTGAGCTCAAGAAAATAATTTCTTCCAAGTGCGTTGTCCATTGAGCTAATTCATTCCATTGCGACCTTTAATGGATATTTGTTTTTTGATACAAATGGGAAAAAATTGATCATTTGAAATTGTGGGAAATTTACACTGTTTTTACAAAGGTTGCTTTTGTGTTGACTTGTATGTGATATACTTACTTAATATGACATGCTTCCCTACTCACTTTTATTTGGAAGAACGTACCCACATATGTAGACCCCACCTGAGAAAACAGCTCTTTACACACTCATTATCATTTTGAGTTTCTTCCAGTGAGATAATTAAAAATAAATACACGTCTAATTATATAGATTTGTTTCGCTTCTCTAAGCAGAGTTAAAAAAAAAAAAACTTATCAAGTAACCTTTTCATAAAGGGTAATAGTCCCTTAAGCCACATTTTATAAATCCTTTTTTGTTGTTGTATATGTAAATATATATTTACCATAGTACGTCCAATTGATTTATACTAACCATCCTTCAGATGGTTTTATTTTTGCACAAAGTACAATAATTTTGCCTCAGGCGTTACTTGTATTTTAATGAAGCATTAAAGTTTTACATTCATTCATTATGAAAATATGTTGGGTTTATTATTTTTTTGAAGTACGGCATGTTCCACTGGCCAGATAATTTTGTTTAATTCATAAGCTACGAGTAGTAAGACTCCATAGAGTGTTGCGTCAAATTTAAAAAATTAAATTGAATTACATTTTGTAAAAAATATCAAACTTGTTAAAAAAGGATTTATTTTTATTGATATCGAATTGAAATATCACAAATAATTATTTAATATTAATTTGAAATAAATAACATTAGTTTTACTTTGATTGACTTGACAGGTCGATTGTAGACTTTGTAGACACCCAGACAAATTTTTAATAAAATACAAACTATTTTCTATACAGAAGCCTAAGGTTCTATAGGTCCTTAATATGGAATTTAAAGTCAATACCGTCCTTGTTATTGGTCCTTGCAAAATTTCCATATTTTAAAAGGGTCTCTATATATAAGAACCTTCATCAGCTTATCAATTGAATTCATTCAGTAAAAACTGTAGTATCTTTAATCCAGTTTACAAAATTAAGGCTAATTAAACTATTTATCCTTCTTAAAAATTGATTCTTGAACTATGTTTTTATTATTATTAACAAGCGATTGCGATTGCCCAGAGTCATTTAGCGCCGACATTATACAAACTTTGCTTTTATAATGTAAAAGATAACTATCCAAGATATCCTCATTGTAGTGCTTCCTGGTCCATGAATACATTTACACTCAATACTTAGATATTATCTCCTCAAAAACAATAATGATAACAGATTGATCATTTTTTTTAATATGACGTGGTGAGCTTAAATTTAGAGAGTAAAGTACTCCCTGTCTGAGCTTTACCTACACACCCTCGTTGCTAAATCTCATCTAAAGTCACATTCAACATTTTATATATTGTATTTCTCTTTCATGATCTTTTTAATATAAGCCTTAGCTAAACATACTGGTTAAAATGAGTCCAGGAATCATATTTTATAGTATAGAGTTGTTTATATGAGTTGACCACAACGCTTGTGAGATTTCACTGAAACATATCTTTTTACTACATACACTCCTGTTTTTAATATGACGTGCATTCTTTAAAAATCACTGTATCGATCATATACATACATACACACTTTGCTTTATTAATAATTGATAAACACATTAAATTTAACTCAGGGGTCTCAAGGAACCGATTTTTAGCCTTAGTTAGTAGCCAAAAAGTGTATGATTTTTTCTGGATCAACATCGACTTTTTGAGTCCATGGTCCACCCGTGGTTTTGTCATCTATAGAAGACATTGATTTTTCAAATATATATATATTTGAAAAATGGACAAAAATAAGTCCCTGAAAAATAATATTGAAACTCAAATAATGTTTATCAACTTTTATTCAAGGCAGTTTTTGATTAAACAATTATGGACTCTGTTGTTTTGGGTGATTAATAATGACAAATTCCGAACAATGCTTCACATTTAAGGCCAAATCTTGCTCTGGATAGTGCATCAAATTAATTAATTAAGAGATTCAAAATAATGCATCTTATTTATTATATACCTATGTAGATTCCTACTTTTTTTTAATTCGTTCTGACAGAGCTAAATGTTGTATTATTGTGGGTTGTTTTAGAAACACTGACTCACAACTTTACCGCAGTGCTTTTTCACATTTCTTTTATATCCTGCGATAGATAAAGAATGCTCAACCAAATGTTTTATTCATTATTTATATAATATTTGACGGAGTCATTGGCGTTCCACCTCGGAGTACAAGGTCGCTTAGGAGCCCTGATTTGAACACCAAGGTTTTATGAAGTAAAGAAAGATAGAAATTTTAATTTTTTCTCCTTTTGTTTTTCAACAATTACAATGTTTGAACGTCAACTATGTAGAATAATATTTTTGATCTTATATCTACATTGTACATCGCATCAATACACATTTATACAACCAATATCTATCAAAATCTGTGTGGATGATATCACCCCAATCATTCTAAGTCAAGGTTTTAGACAATAGATTAGACAAACAATGCGTTTCTTATAAGAAAAAAGAAGTCATTTGCATACAAACAATTCCTTGGCCATAAGTGAATTCCACTTTCTTGATAATATTGAATATGAAAGAAATAAAATTATATGAACAAATTACTAGTGTTGGGTTTCGATCTGTTAATACTAGACCGGTCTGAAACCGTTATGATTTTTAGTGGACCTAAAAATTCAGTCCTTAAATAAGTTCGGTCTCGATCGGTCTTACAAAAAATTAGTCTGGATCAGTCTAATTGAAAATTCTGTTTAGACTGATTTTATAAATTAATAATCAGCTGTGTCTCAAAATTGTAAACATCGAACATCAATGACGCCATATGAACCATTAAGTGTGCCTACAAATCGTGAACGAATTTTCCTAATCTCAAGTTTATCAAGATTATCAAAAATTACAAGGTAGTAAGACAATGAAACTTAAAATTATACTCGCAAACTGACCACTCCAACATGTCAGCCCACTCTTTCTCTATGACAGCCTTTATGTCATCCACATTCATATGGAAGGTGCCACAGGTCTTCTTCCCAAGATTTCATGATCAAGAAGGTTGGATTCTGGTGAGGACGGAGACCAACTTGACCAAGGCAAGAAATTTGCCTTGTTGTATTCATACTAATTTTGAACTTTTTCGGCTGGAGGTGGATTCTTGCTGGAAAACATATCTGCCTTTGGGGTAGTTGGTCCACAACTAGAGAGCCTTTGCTTACCAAAAAGTCCAGGAGGTCTGCTCCTCTGTTCCAGTTTTTATCACCATTTCCAGAAATCCTCTCAAGGTTCTTGTTGTTGTCCTTCAGCATTTTAGTCTTAATAATGAGAACCATTTAGCAAGGACGATGCGAGAGATCTCTTCAGAACTCATTCCGCGTCAAGAAATGCTAACACACGATTTCTTTACCCCTGCATCTCAGTTGTCCTTCGTATGTTGAATAAATTTGCTCTACAATAATTGTTTGCTTATATTTCTCTACTAGTTGATAAGTGGGTAAAAAATAGGTGAATTATTAATTAAATCAATGAAATCTTTCCAAAGTTTCATTCACGATTCGCTCGAACACGTTTTTAATGTGCAATTAACAAAGCTGGAAAGCGAACAAATTGGCGCATAGATGATGACCAAAAAAATAAAATCACTTTAAATATGAAGACCGTAAATATCCGCTTCAAGTTTTGAAAACGATTACATTTTGGTCAACCGTCTGGACTGAAATGTGAGTCCAAATCCGTCTACAAAAAATCACTAAAGACTGTACTGAACAAAAAGTTCAGTCTTGGACCGGATCTCAACACAACAAATTACGTAGGGAGAGTTACATGGAGTAGGGAGCATTGGTACAGTACTCTATGGCTACGTATACACACTTAATTGAAGATAAATTAAAAATCAATTATAATCTAAGATGTAATTTTTCTTATAATTCTTTTTAACAAAAAAATATTAAGAAACTCCACCTAAGTTTTTCTTCTTCTTTATTTTCTAAATAATATTTAAATTTAACCCTTCAAGGTTTAATAGCTAACCCGTGGGATGATTATATATTTATAATAATAAAAAAAGTGAAAACCTCTTATTATTGAATTAAATAAACATTTTTTTTTGACAAAGAATCACAATGAATTATCAATTTTCCACGCTTCTTTATGGTGTAAAGAATATAACAAAAAAGAAAAGCTATGAGATGGGACTACGTACGCGTCGCACACAATGGATAATAATTTGTGTTGTCTATTCTCTACCTATATATATAATATGTAATCAATGAGCAAAGGGAATCTCTAATTGCGTCCCTCAAATGAGGTGATTTTAGGGGTTAAAGAGTCGGTTGGCCGCGTTCTACAAATGCTATATAGTTAAATTTGGCAAAACATGATGGTCAAGTTTGTCAAGATGCAGATATTGCTAAAATGCTGTGGATAATTATCCCCAGCATTTTACTCGTTACAGATCCGTAATGAGTTAGGGATTATAAGAGACAGATATTCGAGCAAATCGTCAGAGCAGATCCTCACAAAATCAAATCATAGACTCAAGGGTCGGTTCAGTGTCCTCTCTCCTATGCCACGCAAATATATGGACTTTTTATTATAAGATCAATTCAAAAAGTAGTTTTTCCCTGAAATATTCTGGTTGCTTCATCTCAAATTGACACCGATATAGAGTGTGTTTGAGGGGGTTCTTTTATTAAAAGTAACGCTCGGACTTCCAGCTTTCAATTGAGATATTTTCAAACTCTCTGGTGTTATTCTTCTTGAATCACTGAGCCTCTGAATAAAAAAACACACATTTTCAACTTTAAACAAAGATTTAAAATAGTTTTATAATTTTTCACAAAAAGATTTCAAATATATTGTCTATAACTATTTTCAATACCAAGTGCTTCAAAAATCCTTGAATATATTAAAATAGCAAAAAAAAAAAATTATGGTCTTTTTTTGAAGGGCATGAGGTTAAAAGACAAAAATTAGCCCATATTTAGAATCAGGAGATCAAATTCTACTAAGTTCATTACACGTCCTTCTTGTACCTTTTTACTCTTGGAGAGTATAATCTGCAATTGCAATGGGGCATGAACCTTGTTTTTTACTGTCAGTTTGTTTACTACCCAAGGATAGTGGTGTCATCTAGGACATATTATTATTTATTGATACAAGGTCGCCCAAATAAATTGCCTTATAACGAAGGAACTAGATTTTTTTATTATTTGAAAGCTACATCAATGACAGTCAATTATTCATAATGAGATCCGCTTTTCTTGATCAACTCGGCCACATGGCGCCAGAAGCTTTGGCAGGCTCGAGCAACCTCGTGCAGATCCAGCTTTGTCAATGTACTGGTTCTGGGTTTGTACATTTAATTTACATTCCCTGGATAGATATAGTAGCCCAAGGAAAAAATTACTCCTTCCAACAAGACAGTGCATCATCCCACAAGCCCAAAAAAGTGCAGAATATCTTAGCCTCAAAATGTGCCCCTTTCCGAGCCCAAATTTTTGGCGGACAAACAGCTCAGACCTGAACCCATGCGATTTTTTATCTCCAGGGTAGGGCAAGCATGAGGGTTGTATCAAGTATAATTCATCTGTGGAGGCCCTGAAGAAGTCCATTACCCCTACCATTGAAATAGTAGATCCGCACGAGTTTTCCCGGCCCTGACAAACCTTCCGGCGCCGTATGGCCGAGGTTATCAAGAAAAACGGGCACCATTACAAATCATGGAATCTTATTAAATGTAGTTCTCAAATAATAATAAAAAAATGATTCTACCAATCCTAGTTCCTTAGTTATAAGCCTTTAAAGATTTTCCCAATTTATCTTAACCACCCTGTAGTTTGCTTATATATTATTACAACAACATAGTACAACTGCGCCACCTAGCGGTGATTGATGTTTTTTTAGTTTGCCCATGTCCTATTATTTGATACATCACAAGTACTTTGAAGAATGATTATTATCTATTAAATTTGATATTTTGACAATGGGATTTTTATTTGCAAATTATGGGGATAGCATTCAAGGAATTCTATCTCGAACATAAAGGATCCGTTCAACCCATAAATCCATTAAGACATTGAAGGGGGGGGGGGTAATATAATTACCATTTGAAACAAGTGGATTCATTACTCATTCAAGATAATAATATTATTATTATTCACTGGTTATAAAATAATAAATAACAAATAAATTTGTTTTTATCAATGATAAATTAATTTTGAATTCAATATGGTCACACACACACACACACACAGAACAAAATAACAATTCTGTCACGATGTCCAATAATATAATAGTCTATTCATGATTATGTATATCTTATGCCCATTTTTAGGTAAAAAAATGTATTTATGTGAGAAAAAAAAAGAAGAAAAAAAGTTTTAAAAAATCCATCAAAAATTGAGTAACCTGCGAATGAGGGTTTTTAAGTGACCGGGAAATTATAGAAGCAAGATGCCGGGAAATTCTAAAATAAGATAGTTAATAAAAAATAAGGAGACATTTAATTATGTTCGGAAGAAAATATAGATCCTTGCCCCCTCCAAAAAAAGGAAATTAATGCGGAACATTTTTCGACCTTTTTTAAGAAGAATTTTTTTTTACTGTATTGATCAAATGACTTTTTTTTAAGACGAAAAGGTAGATCCTTTTTCAAATTATTTATGCATGTTCCAAATGACGTTATTCTACTGGACTCTATATAAATTTCCTTCGTGACGTATGCATTTTTTTCTTCCCTATGAAGAATGCGATTTTATTTATTTATGATGTTCCTTTATTCCAAAATGACATTTTACATATTTAAATTTAAAAGAAAAGTTAAACAATACTTTAATAAACTAAAAACAAATGAACTTGAAATATTAGAGTATAATGTTTAGTCTCCTTAAAAACTTTCCCAATCCATATTTCATGAACTCCCCAGGAAAGTATTATCGAGTAAACTCCATAACTTTTTATTCTATTTTTCTGTATCCATTTCTCTCGTGACGTACGCAATTTATTTGTCCCTTTGCCCAATATATATATATAAATAAACTTTTGAATCTTCCTCCTCCTCTCTGTTTTCCCCTGCCTAGCAACAGTTTTTATTCTTCATTCTACTATTAAAATTAGAAGGGAAGGGGAGATTGTATTAAAAAGTTGATTCGTCTGGGATTGCTGCAAATCTTATGAAAGGTTGTAGAACGCAAGATACTAATTCATTTGAAGGTGAAGTAGTTTGGTGTGGTGGTGACAAATACTTCCAGTTGTTCAAAGAGGTACAAGAGAAGATTTAATTGGTGCATGTACTAAGCTATTTTCAGTTCGGTGTAAATTTGTGACAAGGCGACTTAGGATTAGTTTAGTTTAGGGACATTGGATTGAACAGGGTTTAATTTACACAACATTAGCAAAAAAAGTTATTAATTATATATTGTAATTATAAAAAAAAAAGAAACATCCACCAAAAAAGATATATATATATATATTAATTATAAATTTGGTTTAGTAACATATTGAGAGGATTGTTACATTGCAATCTATTGATTGATTACTGTTACGGACTATTTAATTTACCGAATTTAAGTAATTATTATCTTGGCATTTTCACTTTTAAAGGGGTTCACGTGTTAATGCAAATTAGTTCGGTCATCTTCAAAGCAGGCGTAACTGTGGTAGTATCGCCGTAGACAATACTCGTTCAGGAGTAATCCTGACGAACTTAAACTTTTTTTATTAAACCCAGGAGGCCCCCACGCAAAAATTTTAACTAGGGTTTTTTTGTTCTTTTTGTTCAGGAATAAATTAGGTAATTTATAAATAGCATTATTTTTTTGAATTTTTAAATTATTTGACATACGAAAACAAACACGAGCAGTTCATTTTCAAATGCGTTCCTCTCATGCGCCCGTGGAACAGACAGGCTCATACTATTATAAATTACAATTTATTTCCCAAAATTAATTCAGCAATTCACAAATCTTTTGCTATTACATGTAGTGGGTGCCCATTGTCGATTCAATCACTCAATCCAACCAACTCCAGCTTCAACCACAACCTCCAATCTGTCCCTGAACCTAGCAACTGCTTTGATGAGGAACTTATTGTCTATGTTGACCACAGCCTCGAGAATGGGAGGCCTCCAGGAATCAAGAGTGCAAGTTTATTTGACTCTCTCAAAAGGACGCCCTATACTAAGTATGTCCATCACGTGCCCTGCTTAATTTCTATGTGCGGTCCACTACTCATTATCAATTCAAGTAATATTTTTTGAAAAAGTATTGCTCAGGAAAAAATAAGATTATGATTAAATGATAATTTTTAAAAAAATATTTCAAAAAATTAAAAGACAAAGTTGCCAAATTACCTTTTTTCAGCAGTTTACCTTTGAAAAATTAGATGTAGCCTAAATTTGAAAAAAAAAACATATATTTAATAGTTTTGTTTTATAAAGCCATTTTTCTTGAAATTTAATTTAATAGGTTCTGTGGCACATTAAAATGTTTAAAGTGGCAATGTGACCCATCATATTAAAAGCTTGGATATTCTCGCCCTACACAGTGTAGTCCAAGGGGTTCAGATCCGGGTAGATAAGAGGTTACATTTCCATTTCCCAAAACATAAAAGTCTTAAAAATCTTAGTTTTTCCGGAATAAATCCGTTTTGAATTGCCTAATTTTGACAAAGCATACCAATTTAAAATTATAGCATAACCTTAAGATCTGTTAACATCAATATGAGCTCACTAGCATAATAATCCGTGTAGTTATTTGCGTCCTTGGCTTTTAAGTTACTTTGTTTATTTATCAAAAAGAATAAATTATGAAATGACCATAGCGTATCAAGTCCTGATGACAAAGTACACTGGTTATTTTTGTGTTAGAGAAGTGAGTCCGTTCTAGAGCAGCTTAAAGACTCGAGACTTGACTTGACAGACTTGTAAATAACTCTGATAACTCGTAAATAACGCTTTTAAAGTTTCTACAACTCCGATTTAACTGATTTACCTACGTATTAGTAGTAGATTTTCACTTTTGATCGAGCTCTTACGAAATTTACTTCTATGTATACAATATATTGGTAGAAAAATGATGGACCCTTTCGAGAGATGTTTTTTTTTTTTTTGTCGGTGAACATTCCTTTATAATTGAAAGAAGATCCCTCCTCTTATATGATATGAAATGTATACAACCACTCAAATTCCAGCATGTTTCAAAATAGATACCAATTAACATAATTATCAATAAAATAGCTTAGCAAATACTTGAGTTGATTTCATAACAAAATAAATAAATAATGGCCTCCCAAGATGAAGGCGATGATGAGTTCCAGTGAGGGAGGATGTAAGTATTGATTCTTCCAGACATAGTTAGGCACGTTATTCAAGCATATAATTGGAAAAGGTAATAACCCCTATAATAGTAAATTTAGTATTTTTCTTGGAAAAGGTCATAAACGCTATAATAGTAAATTCCGCCTTTTTCATTTAAAAATATTATAAAATATATTAATTTCAAGCGGTAGTTACCCGTCACTATAATCGTGTCAGTTATTTTTGGTTCCGTCTAGTTCAGTCCATTCTTAGAACCGGTGCTATCAGTCCATTGGGCATATCCTTAAGATTGTCAGACTGTCAGTACTGTAACTGATTAAAAAAGGAAAAAAATACAGTTGATTGACCTCATCAATGACCTAACTTTATAATTTTTAGGACTGATGTGCAAGACTGAGTTGAAATAAGGACAAAATATGGACCGACACAACATTACCCGTCACTTTCCGAACTAATTAGGGGCGGACTAGCAGACACATTTGTTTTAATAATTTAGAAGACATCTCCCCCCAGAAATCCTCAGTATTACTCCTTATTTCTCATTAACACACTCACATGTAGTTACTCAATACTTGGAGGTTCTCTCATCAAGAATTAAAGACTAATAATACGAGACTAGCACGAACAAGCTATCTTTAAAAAATATATTTATATTTAGCTTGTTTATGTTAAAATTCTAAACTAAAAGGATCTTCTATAAACTATAATAGGTAAATTTCTATTGTATACAACATTTTTTGTTTTTTCTGTCCATTTGATGTAAATATAATCAAACCTGTACCCCTTTTTGACACTCTGAAAAATGCAACATATGATTGACCGTGTGTAAATACTGCTTTTGGCAAATATAAAGCAATTTTTTGAAATGTTTGACCCTGTGATTTATTTATTGTCATTGCCATTGTTAATTTGCTATTTTCCCTTTCAACCATAATGAAGATTGAAGGTATATAAAAAGATTAAATCGATAATTTCCTTATTCCCTTTTTTTAATTCGTATTTAGGATACTTCCTTCCTTTTTCCGTTAGTACAATCAATCGTTTATTGGATTTTTAATTTTTAGTCTGCATTTTCGAATCGACAACCCATACTTCAATCTTGTTACATGAAAAAAATCAACTTATATACGAAAAACCAAACTTGCCTTCCAGAGCCTAGGAATTGATTAAATATGAGTCATCAACCATATTTAAGAGACAATAAAAAATGAATATACAAGTTCATATAGACAAACTTCGCTTTATTAATATAGACTGGCTGTCGTACCAGGGGCGTCTATATAATTATATATGGGGGAAGGAGAGGGACTTGGTTTTTGGAGCTTTTTGGAGAAAAAAAATTGAAAAATCCACAGTTTTTCACAATTTTTTTTGCAAAGTCCACAAATATTCCCAAAAAAAAATTTCAAATTTAAAGTTATTTTGAAAAAATAATTCAAAAATTCTATTTTTTTGAGAAAATTTATAAAAATGCATAGCTCTTGTCAGAAAATAAATTTTTTTTTGAAATTTTAAAATTTTTCTGTAAATTTTTTTCGGTAAAAAGTAAAAAATCTGTAATTTGGTGGGGCTAAAGCCCTTCCAGCCACCTCCTGTGGACGCCCCTGAGTACCCGTTGTAATTAGGCGATGACAAGCTTCAGTGAGGGAGGATGTACATACATTGGCTTCTTCCACATACATGTTGGTACTTGAGCCGGTGTCCCCTGCTACCACTTGAGTCATTCATAAGTATATGCAAACATTGTACAAGTATCCTTTTCAAAAAGTCATTACTGAGGTATACTCACGTGTGTAAGTGTGTACATAGTATCATAGATAGGTGGTTTTTTTTAATGCCTACAAGTATTTACACTATACATTTCAAATATTTATGATGTTGTTGTATGGAAGTGTACATACATAATTGCTCATAAGCTCTAATAGAAGGTACATTTATTTACATATAAAAAATGGAGGGGGTCCAGATAAGTTGAGGAAATCTTTAAAGGCTTACATCGAACGAACTAGATGGGCTAGAACCGGAAGCATTGGGAGGTCCGGGTGTCCTCGTGCGGATCCAGCTTTTTACATATTTCAAACCTACATTTAATGAAATCCAATTATTCGTAATGAAATCCGCCTCTTCTGATAACCGCAGCCACGCGGTGTCGGAAGCTTTGGTAGGCCCAGTTACCTCGTGCAGATCCAGCTTTGCCATTCCATGGGTAATGGACTTCTTCTGGACCTCTACAGACGAATGCTACATGGTACAGGCCTCATGCTAGAACCTCCCTCAGAGATAGAAATCATGTGGATTCAGGTCAGGGTGGTTTGCAGGCCAAAAATCCGTGCTCCAAAAGTGAAGACATTTTGCGGCCAAGACATTCTGCACTTTATTGGCCTTTTGGGCCAGCGCACTGTTTTGTTGTAAGGTGTAATTTCTTCCTTGGGCTACTCCATCCATCCAGGGAATGTAAATTCAAAGTGCAAAACCAGAATTAGAACAATGGAAAAGCTTGATCCGTACGAGGTCGCCTGAGCCTGCCAAAGCTTCCTGCGTCGTGTGGCCGAATTGATCGCGAAAGGCAGATTTCATTATAAACAATTGAATGCCATTAAATGAAGCTTTCAAATAAATAAATAAATATTGCTTTACCCTTTCTAGTTTGTTCGTTATATGCCTTTAAATATTTTCCCAATTTATCTGGGCCACCCTATAGAACCTTTATTTGATTTAAGACACTTATATTAACCCCCAAATGGCTTTTCAAACTAAATTTTAACATTCTTTTACTGTGAATATAATTTTTGGCTACTTTCAGTGCAATTTCTGGGGAAGGATTGATAAGAATAATTTATTGATATAAATTGAGGAATATTCTTTGAAGAATACATAAATTAGGATCGCTAATTCAATTTTAAGAAAAATCATTCTAATTGTTTTTTTGGGTTGAAAAGCCCCACAGTTCTGAATCTTGATTCATATTATTCAAATCTGCATTTATTCTCTTCTGATTTGTGTTTGAAGTTGCATGCGACTCCAGCTCATATTACCAAAGTTTTTAATTAACTCTTAACGTAATAGCTCTTTTAAAATCCAATCTAACTTTAAACTTACAAGTTGGAACATTAATGTTTACTTAACAACGAATCTAAATAAATCTGCAGCTTCAATACGGAGGCATTAAATAATCGTTCTACATATTACAAAAATATTTTACTACTGAACATTTTGACGTATTGGATGATTGATTAGTTATCAAGTTAGCACCTTCTATTCTACCTATAAAAGAGAATCCAATTGACGATTTTACATGGCCAATTAACTATTTATACAACCACATCAAAATTGAGCAAATTAAGGCAATAGCGTTTGTATATGAGTGTGTCATACAGGGTCCGGAGGTTCTGCGTGAAATGAGAGAAGCATGAATTACTTAAAAATGGTGCTTTGCATTAGAAATGTGTATGGATAATATCTTCTAATATTAAAAAAAAGAGCAAAAATTCAATTAATAGCTATTCTATGAATAATACATTCTTATCCACTAGAGCCTGGATTCGCATCTTTAATGCTTTCCATGATTTACGGTTAATTTCTTTGAAAGAAATTCCCATTCTTGGGTAATGCTGGATTTGAAAGACTCAATATTTTTATGACGATTTTTCCACATATTTGATTCAAGATATCTCTAAACTAAGTATTCGGTGAGATTGAAATCTGGTCTCGAATGAGACCAAAAATCCATTTTTTACCTGTTCGAATGCAAGAATTTGGTTTCTAACTTTAGTTTTTTCGGCACCAAGAGATGACCACAGGTTCTCAAATCTCGTAGATATAGCAATCTCGATTCAAGTTGAGGCATTTTTCGTGGAAAATTAGTGGAATGTTTCGTATCATTAGACTCCGTATCCATGAACCTCCAAATTGTTATATCGATTTATCTTAGGGAAACAGCTGCTATAAAATTACTCTTAATAATATTTGGTTTAACACCTTTATTTATAAGCTTCACGCTCTTCTCTCTTAGTTCCTTCATTTTTACTGATATTAATTAATATGTATATGTGCAATGATTTAAATATTAAAAGAAAGGAATTCATTATCATTCAATCAAACAAAATTTTCCTGGGAATATTCGTCGGGGTTGTAATTTTGGCTTCCAAAAAGTAAATTATTTTACAGATAAGTGCCGGACCCTGGATGTATGAGCTAAGCAATCCATGAGTCAAGTTAGGTAAAGGTCAAACATATGAATAAACTCTTTTCTCAATTTTTTCTCCTTCATAAATACCCATTACAATTTAACCACTTCTAAAGATCTACCCACTTTATATTGCTTCCAAGGGAGATTTACTTTTTTTTAGCATGAATTTATTAGAAAACGATGTGATAGCTTTGGACTACAAAAAATTAAAAAAAATATATTATGATTTGAAATTATTTGTCGAGCATATTGACAAAATTTAATTTTTTTATATTGAGGTTAACACCTACTTATTCCATAACACATTCTTAGATATGATGCTTTGCATTCTGTTGGTCAGTCAGTTATTTGATACAGGGTTGTTGTTGGTTAATACTGGCTCTGAAATTGTTCATAAGATACATATGAAACATTTAAAGAGTGTATTTAATTTGAAACATTTAAAGAGTGTATTTAATTTGAAACATTTAAAGAGTGTATTTAATTTGCTCTCCCTTGACACAGGTCTTTAGCTAATTAAAACCAATAGCCACTTTCATACGTTCAGTTTTTTTGTTTGCTAAATGTAGTACCAAACATACTATGCAGCTGACATAAGCTGATCCCTTCTGACTTTTGGAACATCTTTTGTTTTTTGCTTTACTACGAATATAATATAAATGACAAAGTCCAGGGAGTTGCAATCTGGAGAAGAAGGTGCCCAATAATACTCAAAAATGAACTCAGATCACACTAAGACAATTTTGGCAGTATGGGTGGGTGTCCCATTCTTTATATACTTTAGTATGCAGGAAGCTCATTAGGGGCTCTTGTTTATCTTTACACCATTCAGGATGGCGATAAAGAGTTTTTTTTTTTTGCCATTGCATTCCATTAGAGTATTTTGGTATATGATTTTTGTATAGAGATAACATAGTTTAGGGATTAAAAAAGTTCAAAAAGTTGGTGCGTGTGCTCTTTTTTCTTTTTTGTTCATTCTTTAATGGATTGTCGTGGTATTAAGATCCACATTATCTTTGGTATAAATTGTTTTTAAAAATACATAATAAAATAAATATATTATAAGTTGCGATGTTATGCAAGTTACAACCAAAAAAGGAGATGAAGCATTGACGGTACTTGGAACAAATATAATACAATTATTGAATGTTACATGGATGATCGATATATAAATGGTGTAACTATTGACTATTTTAATATAAATATTCTGTAGCATATTATAAAGTTCCAATGCCTACAATTATATTATTTATAAATGCATAATAACTGTCATTTTAATAGATCAAAATGAAATGGTAGTATCAATGTACTCGTATGGTTGGCAATTGGAATAACCAATGTTGACATAAAATATTTCATTTTAAGACGAATAAATTACAATTTGTGCAATTGCCTTATACAAGTTGCAATTGTAGAAATATCGCTAGTTGTACATTATAAAAATAGATGTTTCAATATAGTTTTACAAAATTTTCCCCACATGAATGCTATTTTAAATGTAGAAGGCCCCCTTTATAGCAGATGTTCATTTTTTGTCTCCCTCCAATCATACAACAGACTGCTTGATTTAACAATGGTCTTATTCCAGTATTATTATGTGCCCCGCTCCCGCTTTTTCCTCGCACTCTACTAAATCTATATTACTAGACACAAAGACAGAAAATTCCTAATGTTTAATCCGGCCTGTTAAGAGCACAGGTTATGTGCCATTGCTACAAACTCACATAGAATTAGTCGTCATACAATACTTATACGTATCGCTCCCTCCTTTTCCTCGATCAAAGATCAAAGTATCGAAATGAAAGGCTTAAAAAATGATGGGACAGTCGTAGAAATATTTCATTACAAAGATAGAAAACCTTCCAAGTTGTACACGTCATGGAGTTATAGGTTCGACAAAAGCAATGGGGGTCATTTGCAAAGACTTTACATTAACTAATGACATGATTTAATAATATTTATTTTATAATCATTGACTACTACACATTATATATTTGTATGTACTACAAGTAATTGCAATTTACTAAAAATTGACAGTTATTGATGAACCCTCGTTTATTTAAGATGTCGCATCGTTATTTATTAATACTATATAATTAATATTAACATTTTTTAAATTGAGAGATAACAAAGAATTGGAGATAAAAGTTTTTTTTTTTTTTTTTTGACTGTCTGAGTGCAAAATTGTATTGGCAATCGTGGTTTTTTTTGGAATGCTCTTGTCAATAAAGAATTCATTCATTAGAAGCCCTTTTCTTAATTGCATTTCATTTTTTTTATAAATGCTCACTGCCAAAAAACATAATATAATTTGACTCTTTAGGAAATGTTTTTTTTTAAAGAAGCTTCTACAAAAACAAAAACCAGTAGTTTTTTGTATTCATTATTATCAGAACAGAAATATAACCCACTTCCTCTACTTAGACTCTAAGGTTAAATACATGTTGATCTGTCTTCTTATTTATCTTATGAGTTATCTTCTTGATTATTAAAGCAATGCATGTCTGTTTGTGCACGCTTAATAACTTGAGACAGTGTCAGGTTCTCCCATTAGTAATTACTGCTATTATGCAAAAATATAATGCGGCATTTTTTGGCATTTCCGTTGAGATAAAAAACAAATGAAGAGCGATGTAAAGAAGTTGACGCCGTCGGTATTGACCAAAACATTTATATTATTGTATGTAGTAATAAAATGGTATGTTAGCGACATAGAGGAAGCTTTAAGTATTTCTATGTTCAATCCTCACTTTATTTTACATTTGATTATAATTTTCTTTATGAAATTATTCATTTCTTATATGAATATAGAATGATTCCATACAAGATTTAGAGTGATCGATGTATAAATTGTGATGACAATCCGCTGTATTTTTTAACTGGACTGTTTTTTTGGAATTGGTTAGCTATAGAATGGATTTTCCTTTCCTTAGCAGTTGTAATTATTATTTAATTCCTGAGTAGTGAGCTTCCTTTCCTAAATAGATTTAATTATACTAAAAAAGTAACACTGAGGATTTGTTGCAGAGTTATCTCAGAGTAGAATTGAGGATCGAGATCGGAGAAATTTTTGCCGATGTCTTTGCTTATTTCCTTCTTCCCCTCCTTTCTCATCAAAGTAAGAACTAACTGATCTACTGAGACGCCATGACAGCTTAACTGCTCTCCTCCAAATATTATTCAAATTGTCAGGGTATCCATGTTAATTTTAGGTTTCTTTTTTTAGCATGCCCAAAATACACTCTATTTTCATCCCTAGATTTAAATAACAATTAGTTAAAATAAAAAGTTTTTAGTGTTTTTTCTCTTTAAGTGGACAATAAAATTAACATAGTTGGGATTCTCCGATTTAGATGGTTCCAATCGGTTTTTGATAATCTTCAGTTCCTGGGCAATGGAATTAGTGCTCATTTGCCGGTACAATGAGAAAATTTCCATTATTTCATCAACATTTTCAACGCCCATAGGAGGAAATCTTTGGAACCACCATTCTGTTGTTGCATTCGATACTGTATTGGGCCCATAAACAGTATATTTTTGGCCGTTTGCTCCACTTTTTCACCTTGGTCGTAGTGATACTGAAGAATGTAGCGATTTTTTTCTTTTTCACTTCCATTTTGGAACGCTGTAACCTACAACTGGCTTCACCAAATACAAAACTATAAGCGAATTTTTTAAAGGATATGCTTTAAATTGAAGCATATCCTTTAAGCTTTCTTTGATACAATTTATTAATCGTGATATATAGCTCATTAAAGACATCTAGCGAAAAACACTCAGAACTTTCTTACTTAACCTAATATATTGTCTATTGTTATGACTAACTAACTTTGGGCTTCAAAAAGTTTCCCTTGTTTTTTCTCAGGGTAAGCAGTTTCTGTATTTTATCACTATGGGAAATTTACCATAAGTGTAAACCTCCAAAAAATCCTGGGAAAATGGTATTTTTGAGAGGTAAACTTTTTAAAGTACATTCACATAAATATATAACGTATCTCAAATGGTATTTGAATTAACCAAACGACACTTATATATGTATATTGTATACATCTATGTAGAGGAAGAAGAATTAATACCCTTTTGATCGAGTGTTGGCGTTGATTATGGTAATCTAACAGGAATGAAAATAATACATATTTAATAGAAATGCCGAATCTACAGAGTGGTTTTTGGAAAAAGTGCAAGACGTCTTATCGTTAAAGATGTGACGGATCTATAATTTCTCGGACCCCGGACGGTTCGGATCTTTAGACATAATTATTCTGGTAAAGTTCGGGTACTAAGATCCAGATCCGAACCCAAAATTAAAAGGCTTCCCAAAGTTCGGACCTTAATAAATAAATTTTTTTTACACCACCTCAAAATATTTGACCATCTTCCGGATCAGGGATTGGGTAATTTTTTAGTATTCACCCAAAAATAACTTTTGGTAAAATTAATTTACCCCAAACCAGTGTAGGGGCGTTATTATATTTTGGGTGGGCTTGGCTTTATAAAAGAAACCCTGCCCTGTAGTGGCATGATGTTTATTTCATTTAACACTATGAAGTAAATAAATACACTCACATTAGCCCCGATATTTTATAAATTATCCCATGTGAGGTAATTTACATCTATTCCCCATCCTCTGTTCTAGATAGTCTATCTTTGAACCACTGAATTTTTCATAGTTGTGACGTAGTTAAAGTGCTTAATATTATCAATTTCTACTCCTTTATTCATTTGTCCGGATTGATGACTCATTCAGATCCATTCATATCAATATTGATAAATCTTTCATATGTAATGAACTGCAAAAGCTATTTATATTTAAAGTTAAGATGGATCTATAATTTTTCGGATTTGGGTCGGCTCGGATCTTTAGACCTGAACATATGAACTTTTGGATTCAGAACCAAAATTAGACATAGTTTGTTTCGAATTTTATGAGTATGCTACCCCAAGTTTGGACCTTAATATAACAGGATTCGGATTACGGTTCAATTTCTACTGACACCTGATGCAAAAGCAATGAATAATCCGACGTGTTTACTTTTAGAACATTATTATTAGACTGGTTGTTATATTAACATTCTCCAAAAAGAAAGAGAGAAAAAAAAAAAGACTTGGATCACAATTCTTCCAACTATGGAATTGTTATTCAATAATGCTTTATAATTGTTCAGAGCCTAATAAAAAATAATTCTAAATATTAAGAATACTGATTAGAAGGAACGAAGAAGAAATATTGACAGCCATATACGGTGGATATTTTTGTGCGAGTAAGGCAACGCCAAGAGTAATAACCACGGGCACCCGGTTACCTCATCAGCACAAAATTATAAATTTTATTTTGTTGTCAGCTGTTGATGTTTCTACTTCTTATTAAATTATAATTCTCAACAACTATTAAATAAAAGTTCCAACATTTGGAAGGTTTGTCTAATTATCAACTGATTTTGGACCCTTTTTTCTATACCTTTTCGGAAGTAAGCTTGTATATACAAATATGTTAATTATGTGTGTAATGAAACTGTTAATATAGATGTCGCTGCATGCACTAATCAAGATAAATAGAGATGATACGTCCTATTGACAATATCTTTTTTTTAGACTAGGACTAAGCAATGCTTTAAGATGCTTTTGAAGATCCGAAAAATCCCTTGGATATTTTTAAAAATCCGGAAGAAGTTCGAGAACCTGAAGCCAGTATAGATAATGGATCTTTTTAAATAATACAAGTTTACATAAAACCGTACACGGGTCCACAATCCGACCTATCCCTACTTGTAATGATCTTAATTTATGAGCCGAGTCGAAAGAGAAGGGTTAGCTTCTTCATACAATTCTTATTTCTCTCTCTTTCTCGTGACAATACGAACTAATAATATTGATTGTTTAATGTCAAAACTGTCTATTTATCTCGTATGATTTGGAAATAAATAAATGTACAAAAATAAAAAAATATTATACAGGTATGTACATATAAATATGTCTTTGATTCAAGATATATGTATATAAGTATTATTATTATACTATAATATGTCTTTACTATCAAGTCAAACTATCAAAGTGTCTACATATTTTCTTTCTTGGGTCAGAAAATGGAGAAGACAAAACTGGTGAATAATTAGATTGGAATGTACCAGAGTCGTCCAGACTTGTTTGTAATAATGGCCTATGTAATGAAGCAATTTCTCTTCAATCCTCTCAACCCTTCATTAAAAAAGAAGAGTTCCTCAATAAATCAGTAGAAAAATAAATGTATTGCACCTTGCAACCTTTCCTTTTACAAAAAGGGAAAAATCAAAAATCATTAAATTAAGTCTATTTTACATAAAGTTTGTTTTCAAATGGATAACACGATACAATGGCGTCCTACAAAGTTTCAATAAAGATAGCTCGTAGTAATTTTGTCCTGTCGTTCCTCCTGGAATATAAAACTCTGAATTCGAGCATCTCATGAGATGGATGATCAAGTTAAAAGTTTTTTCCTTTGAATTCATTTTATCTTCCTTCTTTTATTATTATCCTGGGAAAACACAAAAGTCCACATACTTCGGTATTAATGGATTAAGAACGATCATAGGCCTTAGCAATGGTTAAATTAAAGAAATATACAGATTTCATATTGAAATATATAGATAGATAGATTATGAACTATTCTGAATGTTATATGAGTATAGTATCTGTTCTAGAATATATCATGTAGTTATTAGATTTTTAAAGTCATCCAGATATTTATAATCTATGTAAAATCTTTGTCTAATTTATAGGAAAACATCAATGACGGTTGATCTAGAAACAAAAATTAAATTTGGTCTCTAATAATAAATGAAATGGGGGAAAAAATCGGTCCATAGAGTGAGACTGAAAAATTTAGGTCCAAAAAGTGAGGCCGAAAGATATCAGTTCACGCTCTGGACCCCAAAAAACAAACAAAAAAAAACCAATCACCCGAAAAAAACAATCGATGTTGTACCAAGTCTCTACGCTGGTATTTAGCCAATTATTCTTCCAAATTGATGGTAGTAGCAATCATTGGATAGTGAAGAATTGTTTACAACTCTTTAATAAGAACCATATTCGATTTCAACCAATCAATGTTGAAACGACTAATATGTTATTATAATAGAATAAATATCAATAGCTGACAGGGATATGCATTGTATATTTTCAATTCAGTGGTGAATACCATTCTGAGAGACGATGTGTACCTGCTATCAATATTACACTTACATTTAATAAGAAGTGAAGGTGATCTATTGACCGTATGTTGTTTATCAAAGAATTGTATTTATCTTAATTATTCTAGGGGGTCTCAACCTGAAGGGTTTCCTATTTTACATGGTGGAAATCTCATTGGATTCACTCCACGCTCACCTTATGCAATGTTCATCTCAGTTTGAGAAATCGTGTTTTAGTAAAAATGATTTATATTTTCGTAACGATTCTTAACTAGGGATACTAAGACCTTTTGGGATTTAAAAATTATTTTAAAATGGGTACAAAAATAGTCATTCCAGAAGCATATTTAATATATTTTTGGTATAAAAATTACAATGTTGGGAATACTAGATAATTAATATATATTGTTAGAGGTATTGGAATACATCAAATTACCTAAAAAAATATTCTAGCACCTAGACCTAGAATTCTTAGAAGTGTTGTTACATTGATTCAAATTTCTAGCTATCAAGGGTAAAGCTAACTAATAATAATTTTAGATCTGGAATTAAATTTTGATTTTTTTTAAAGAATTGGTACTTTTTAGGCTTAATAGTCGAGAGGTCTGCATTTAAGACCTTCGTGGTTCTGATCTGTACAACAACCTTTCATTTAGTGACCAGTTACGTGTTGGATTATAACATTGCACTTAATTTTTGATTTCTTTTATTTAAATAATCAATTTGTGACGATTTGTAGTTTACAAAATATATATTAATTTATTCAAAATGAATTGAAAACAATTTCAGTAAAAGAAAATCATTTTTTGTTCAAAATTAACCACAATTTTTTGTAATATCCCATTATATAAGTTTCATCAAAAATACTCCAAACAAACCTTTATTCATATATTTGAAAATAATTAAATCCTCCGCGAAAATAAAGTAATTTTTAATGAATAACTTTGTGTTAAAAATCGATTCGTGGACGGAGTGATAAGGTTTTTAACAAAATAAAGATTTTGGAATCAAATTAGACTTTATGTGCTAAAAACTTGGAATTTCACTTACTAAATATATTTTTATGTCTTTTTTTATATAAATTTAAAATATCAAATCAAAATTTGTAAGAAAAAATCAAAAAATATTGGAATCAAAAGAATAAAGTAAATATTAAATACTTACTAATTGGGGATTTTTGGAGTTATTCACATATAATTAGAATAACGGGCTTTTACGTATATTGTATATTGAGTACATACTAATGGTGTGTTCTAGACCATCTTACCCAATACAATACCAAGACTTGGTATAATCCAATCTAAGAAAATAAGTAATCTATTTTTTTGCATAGAAAATGAAAACATGGAACCAGTTTCTTTGAAATTTTTGTCTGTACAAAGCGGCCAAGACCTAATTTTTGTAATCTAGAACGAGACTTTAAAGATTGATAATAGAGATGTTAATTAAATACCGGCTTTTCCAAATGTATTTTATTTAATCCTTGGATATGGAAAGTCATATTTTGAAAAAAGATTATCACAATAATATGTTTCCTAAAATACTTAAAAAAAAAAAAAAAAAGAGGATATGAAATTATTTGATTATCGTTCTATAAAACTAGAACATTTAGGAAATTCATTTTTTTTACCTAGATACTTAGAAACACTTTTATCACGCCCAATTTTGTGATGTCATAAGTATATTTGATGATGATAGGCTCAACTTATTTATCTTCCTTTCCTCAGATTTGCCTGACGTGGTTGAAAAAGTGTTTTCATTTATCTTATTCGAGAGACTATGGTTTCTCATTTCCCTAGGATCCCATTTTAAAAATTAAGATCCACAAAAATTCCCGGATAATTAGGGTAAATAATAAATACTCCGAAATTTTATTTTATATTTCAATTTGTTACTATCTTTTTTTTTTTTTTTTTTTGAAAGCTAGTTGTGAAAAATCCTAAATAGATTCATTTTTCCTACGTTAGAAGGTGAACTTAGTATTAAATAAACATTAGTAGTCTTGTTATTCGACCTTACTTTTCTGACATATTTTTTTGTTGATGAATTTTATTTTAATTGGGGCCCTAATCATTCAAGAATTTATCTTAAGTGAATCCTCACTACTGCCTATGTCTGACTAAACAACATATCTGACTGTAATCATAATTTACAGGAGAATTAAAAACATTGGAAAAATGATTATAATTTATCCTTTATTTGTAATGAGTTGAAGGACAAATTGTTTTTGTTTCTATGTTGTAGGTGTCCAAGGGGGTGAGTTAATTTCCTATGAAGTAGTGTTGACTATGTAAATTTTTACATTTGTAATATTACATGGGAGATAAAAACTAGGGAGAGAATACTATTTTGATGCATTATTTCACCTTTCAAAAAATCATATCATTCAAGCTTTTTTTGAGAATATTTTTCAAAATTGTACAACTCCTCAAGAATATAGAATTTATGCCAAAAATGGGAATTTTTGCGGATACATTTTATTGCCAAAAATGGGTGGTGTTATGTCGGTCCTTATTTTGGTTTAGTCAAAGTCTAGTTCAGTCCTACGTATTAGTCCTAAAAACTGAATAACTTGGGCACGTCACTCAACTTTATTTCTTCCTTTCTAATCAGTTCTAGTATTGACAATCGCAGGGACCGACAATCTTAAGCACTGGTCCCAAGACTGGACAAAATACATAAGGACCCATGTAACACTAGATATAGGCAATAACATACAAGTAGCTTAACTATATAATGAAATGCCGAGTGGTCCATTAAAATCTAAACACTTTGAACTTTAAGCTTCAGCAAGATATAATTAACAATAGAACTTCAATAAAAATGAATACTAAATAGATGTGTGCCTGATCTCTCTTAATCATTAATGTAGCCGCCCTTAGTGATTAGAAGATTTTCATTTCTGGTGTCAAAAGTGGCCTCTCCATCCTCACAAGGGTCTTTCCACCCACTTTTTTGATAGCTCTCTGGGCAGTCCGGTATAAAATCCCGAAATATCTTGCATGGGCCCTCATGGACTTGAGGGGATTGACCTGGGTAGTTTTCTTTAACTCTTCCGGGCCCAGTTTGACCTTTTTGATAGATCCTTTCTTCCTTTCCCACGTTTCGTACTTACTGACAGCATAAAAAAGTTGGTCCCGGAGACGCCCAACGGTTTGGAGTGCGCGAATGGAAACCCGTTGATCCCCTTAATATGTTATTTTCTCGACTTGTACGTAAGCTATATTACTCAAGTTTGTTTTGCTATGTAAGTAATTGTTTATTCTTTAATATTTCAAAATATGAATTAATTTCAGTCACTCAACGTTCATTATTTGTTGAATTAGTAAGTGTTCAGATTTCAATGAACCACCCGGTAATGTAAATTCTTTATTTCTCTCGAAATAATTTCTTCATGGGATATTCTCGTTACTATAAAACTCTGAGAAATCTCCCAGCAAAATGGGGCCCCGTAAGAGACAACAGCCCCAGTCACAATATTTATATAAGAGTTATTTGTTTGTTATTTTTACAATGAGCTCACCGAGTGAAGTCTCGAGTCTTTAATCTGCGTTTGTCCAAGTCAAATTGAATAAAAACTAAAGGAATACTTTCAAATGCGATTCTGAGATCCAGAATGAGAAACCGACGTCAAAAATAGACCCATATTTTAATGAATTTATACCAAAAGTTTCAAAAATGAGTATTAAATGGTATGTTTAATACACAGAACTACACAGAAAAAAAAGAGTAAGATACCGATTGTCAAAGATCTACTTAATTAGAAGTATACAAATCTCTGCCAATTGATGCTAGCAAACGATAACAAGGTCATTGCTCACTAAAAAGTTCTATATTTTTGTCTTCGAAAAATAAAAATAATAATAATAAAACAGGAGTACGTAATCAAAAAAACTAATACATTCATAGAATTAAGGGAAAAAACAAAAGAAAAGAATAAAAAATGAATGATTTAGTTTTTTTAATTTCTGCCTCTTTTGGAGTATGCAATTAAAAGCTATTTTTCACTACTTCTAATTAACTAAATATAAGTATATATATACCTATATACATATTTGACAGAATATTTTAGATTTTAACTCTAGATAACGTGTTGAATAGTGTATGTTCTATGTAGTAGCTCTTGTTGAAATCTCTTTATTATTAATAAACATACATAGACTCGGATTTCCACCTCCCTTTTGGACTTAAGTAATTTTTTAAAGACCGAACCGGACGGAAATTCAAATCCTAGGCCCAAATTTCCTTGTATAAAAGAAAGGTCGTGCACATAAAAAGAAACGTCATATTTTTGGGGGCGGAATAAGGTCTAGTTTTACTAAAAAACCGGTTCAGACTGAAGTTTGACCTAATAGGTTAGAATTATAATGGTCTCAGATCGGTCTATTTACTATTATATAAAAAATGTCCCACATAAAAAAACGTCTTTTTTGAGATGGATCAAAACGGAGTTTTACTATCAAGCCGGTTCAGATCAAAATTTGACCAAGTTTGTTAAAGTTATAAATGTCTTAAGCCCGATCTATTTCCTACGTAACCCATATCAAAATAAGCGGGGTTTTTTTTTGGGGGCCGGATCAAGATTGAGTTTTACTACGAAACAGGTTTAAACCGAGGTTTGCCATAATTATTTAAAATTATAACGATCATGGACTGCTCTATTTCCAATTAAATATAACAAAGGTACCACATAAAATTCATTTTTTTGGGAGCGGCTCACGACCTAGATTTAGACCGAAGTATAGCCTAATTATTTAATATTATAGCCGTCTCAGACGGATCTATTTCCTATGATATAAAAAAGGTACCACATAAATAAATGTCATTTTTTGGGACCAAATTAATAGCGAGCTTTACTATGAAACCGGATCAGACCGAAGTTAGACCTAATTAGTTAAAATTATAACAGATTTGAAACCGGTAAATCATTTATAGACCAAAAACCAAGACTAATAAGTAACTTTAGTTTTGGGGTTCGGTATGAAAAATGTAGACTTGTCCATGACCGTTAGTGTAATAAAATTTGGTATTCGTAATTTTTTTTAAGGAAAGGTTTAAAAAATTGACTTCCTTTTTTTAGTAAAGAGAATGAAAAAATAACCGGGCTTTTTTGTTCCAGATCGCTCTTGAAAAAATTACTTAAGACCGGACGGAAAATAAACCGGCTTCGGACTGAGTCTCAACACTATTAGATGATAGATAGATTGGTAGATATTTTGAAGAAATATCTTTTAAAAGAATGAAATAAATAAATATATTATATGGAAATGATTATTTTAATAATGGTTCGAATTTGCCTTGTTTCATTAGGCATTATTTTGTTGTGCTTGTCTTTTGATTCATTTATCTCTTTCTTTGATTTTTTGTTATTATTATTTTTCATTTCTATTATCAATAACATGTGTATTTTTAAATCAAACACGTTTGTATTTTAACATAAACATCTCTATTTTTTTTTAAATAAAAAAAAGAGTAAATATATACCTCTATTTATACAAAATTGATTTGAGTGGAGGGAGATTCATATCTTTTACGACTACATATCTAGCTATATCAAATAATATGTAATAGGGTTTGAATCACTTTGAAAAGGAGATGAAATGAAAGAATGATAAAAGGAAATTGATTTAAAATATGTACATACAACTAGTGATTCCTATCATGATTAATTAAAATGAATATCCGTAAATAACACATTGAACTCAATAACCCTGCATCGCAAAAAAGTATCATATTTGATGCATGAGTTTCTATATTCAATATCTAATCATCTGAATTCTGAAGTATTTGGGATAATAGTCATTCGGGACTGCTATCGTTCAGTGTCATTTTTACCCATAAAAAATTCCCCAAATTGAAAGTAAGATTAATAAAACTTATCTTAAAGTGTATTTATTGATTCTGTATCTTGTTTTGAGCTGGATCTATTTCCATTTTAAGGCTGAAAAATGATACAAAACAACACTATTTTTTATAACCATATAACTTATTCATTATACTTAGTGATGAAGAATATCATAAATTATATTATAGAAAAATATTCAAGCTATAATTAAAAAAAAAATATATATATTGAAAATATATGCATCTCAAAGAGTTTTTGTTTCATTTTGTAGTGATTCCATATTTTATGGGGGTGTACTAGCAAAAGGTTAAGATTGTCATCCTATTTTTTTCCGATTTCCGTTCCAATTTTATGACGTCATGCATCGTAAGCAATCGAAGGAAGATACTTATTACTTGATCATTCGTCTAAAGAGATGTTCCAATTCGGATTCTGAATTCTGCGAGGGACAACGGGAAGAGATTTCATTCGAGGAAAACTACCAGACCTCATAAGGGATTAGTGTGGATTCCTTCCTTCGGAATGAGATACCAGGATCGAAACAATATAACAATATATTCAGAGTTAAAAAAAAGATACAGAATCAATAAAAAACACTTTTACATAAGTTTTATTAATCCTACTTTTAATTTGGGGATTGTTTGAAGGGTAAAAATGACTCTGGACGATAATAGTCCCGAATTACTATATAGTAATGATGTCCTCAAAGGCGTTGATGTCCTTGTCGTCGGGCTTTTTTGACTGAAAAGTTATATAAATTCTAAATTGTAAAAATAATTTTTTAGGAGAGACAAAAAGCATTTCATAAATGAGAGTTCAATTTTTTAGAAAACATGATTTTTTAAATTGTGATAACTATACAAATTTCACAAAAGTGGAGGTGAAGCAATGATCCTTATGTTTTCGGTGGTGCCTCAAATAGGAAGTAAATAAATAATTTGGTATTTTCTTGATTTTTGTTCAAGATTGTTTTTAATACTGACGCACCACGTTTGTGGGGATATATGCACAACCATAATAAATACAAGTAATAATTTGATAGGTCTCTTATATAATCATGGATCTCTTCAGCAATCCGTGAGCCTTGATTTTTGGTCTGACAAACCATTTAAAATGTTACTTCCACCGAGTCATGAAATCAGATTAATAATTTCTTGAAAAAAAAAGAAGCAAGAAGAGGGAGTAGGCAAGCTCATACATAGACAAACGGGAGATAATGTTCACTCAAACAATAGTCACATTTGTCTTGATCCTTGACATGTATAATCAAATTTTGTACTAATAATGACATCACAAAAACAAAGAAAACAAGAAATGGTTGTAAACGGACTTTAAAGCCCAGTTTGTTACTGATGTAATCAATGTCAAAAATTTGTTCATATTTTGTATTTGAGTATACCTATCCGTTTTCATTTGAAATCAATTTTATTTATTAAATATATTTTTATATATATGTTTAAACACCCACGTTAACCCTTTAAATATTTTCCCCCCTCTTTAAAGTGAGAGACAAAACCAAAAAAAAAAAAAAAAAAATGACAATCTCATAAAATGAGATATGTACATTGTACATACAAATTTAAGAATTGAAATATCATATCATAATGGGTTCCTAATCTCAAAGAGAGAAACGTAATATCAAGTTACTCTTAGGTAACTCTGCGTATTTTGGAGATGGACTCCCCTTAAACAACCAGAGATTAATGCCGATTCAATTATAAGCTTGTATACTAAAATATTATGTAGATATATGTATATAAAGTGTTAGATGAAAAAGACACATTTTATATCATGGAAATGATATACATAACCTATCCTCTACTACTTTGTAATTCGTTTCTTTTTATATATATAAAGGTAAGTTATGTTAAATGTTTGCAATTTGAATTGCCTCAGTCGTCCCCAGGGTTATATTTTGGGGAGAGGGTTTATTCTTGAAAACAGATAAAAAATTCAAATTTATTGGAAAAAAATAATCAAATATTAAATTTATAGGATTTTTTTTTTCAAAATCCATAACTATTGAAAAGAAATTAATTTTTTCGGAAAAAAACTCAAAAATCCATAGCTATTCATAGAATTTTTTTTTGAAGAATTAATTTTTTTCGAAATTTAGATATTTTTTTGTGTGGGGTGGGGGGCTACACACCTACAGACCACCCCCGGTGGGCGCCCCTACTCTACAAAAAAACAACAACACAGAAATGGAGAGTAAGTCCAGTACAAATGCCACTCTACCACGTTAGTTGCTGATTTATGCTTCCTTCCGACAATGTAACCTCGTTGTCTTTTTATCAGGACCAAAAAAATTGTGCACAATTGCCTATTTTTTGTAATTTAAATGCTAAAATAGACCAGGTTTTTTTTGGCTAAACTGGTTGGGCTCATTTCTCGATTCGTCAAAAAATTATGAAAACATGTTGAGAAGGACACTGAGCACACACTGACGATTATTTCCCGGGAGCCCTGTGACCCGGAACCTGTCAAAATTGTCCGACGTCGGTATATATATTTTGGCGTTATCACATACGGAATCCAAAATGGTTTAATAGATCAATCTGAAACTAACGTATAAAATGACGAAGCATATTATAATATTTTTTTAGTCCTTTGAAGCTATTAAAACCTTATTTTTGACCGAATAAAATATCCTTTTCCTTCTTTCTTTCTGCATGTTTCTCCCTCCCCTCTTATCTTCTCTCTCTGTCTCCTTTCTTCTACCTTCATTCCTTGTTTCTATTACCCTCTACTCATCCCTACAACGCCGGCCCCTTTGTTAGTATATATATAAAATAAAACTATTTATAAAAGTAATTATATAACAGTGCTAATAATTTTTGGGCTAAGCCCCCTCCCCCAAATGATGAAAGATAGCAACGCCTCATCTAGGAGACATGACAAACTTCATCAGATTGATCGAGTTTCTTCTCTCTTTTCCTTTGATTTTGACTGAGATGCCCAAAATTTTTTAAACATTTACTATGGAAATTTTTTACAATGATATCTCTAAACTTCTATGATTTATATACGTTTAAACATTTTGATGGTACATATTTAAGTTCCACCCTGTTTGTACAATGTACATACATAGATATGATAAATAATGGACTCATAGCCTCATGAAATTACAAGATCCCTCCCTATTCAATAGTGCACATAAATTTAAACAAAATATTGTCTGATTTGCACGAAATTACAATTGTTTTATGATTCCATTTCTACATATCTACCTAAGGTTTACAGTTGTGTAGGAGCTTGACCGGAGATTTATTTCGTTTTCATGACTAAGGATGCATTGATGTTACACATATTTTGTGCCATTATCAATTTGATTTACATACATATGTACATTCGTATGGCCCTTAGTTTGAAAAAGTCTACAAACCTCTTTCGATATTACTGTTTTTGAGGCAGAAAACATTGGTATTTGAGGGTATGGTTTTTGCAGTTATTATTTTGACTGCTATTTAAAAAAAAAAAAAAAATCTCTGCTCTGCAAATACATGGATTCTTTAAATAGAAGAATTTTTTTTTTTCAAATATACAATTCCATAAATAGTTAAAGGGTTTTTTATATTTTGCAGATTTTTCTTCGTGTTTTTTTTTATTTTTTATTTCACAAAGTCCTCGTACGAAAATGAATATATCAAACAGGGCTATGAATCGTACCTATTCCAACCGATAGAAACTTGTTTCTAAATAAATAAATATATATATATACACATACTAGGCTTGAATTAGAGCAAACTCATAGAGTTTTGTCGAATTCGAGTTTTTGAGAAATTCTAAATATGTGTCCCATCAACACAAAAGCTAACTATAATGATTTTTCTCAAAATTGAGTGTGGATTATATTTGTTTTCTTCGAAGAATTATCCTCCATTACTATCAACAAATACTTTTTATAAACTGTTTGGGTGTGTCGCAAATTGCATTTAATGTAGCCAAAATTGAGTGTCACAGTAAAACATTGATAAACTGACAGATTTGGTTTAAAAGGCTATATCCAGGTATATAAGCTTATTATATCCAATTAACGTTCGAAACTATAGCAAAAATTGTTAGGAACATTAACTTAGCCAACAAACTGGAATACAAAGACTATAACTGACTCAATTATGTCTATGAAACGTTTTCCTATAACATAGGATATTGGCTGAAAAGTCCCGGCCCTTAGAAAGAAAACACTTTTTTTTCTTTAATTATTATTATTGTTTCTGTTAAATCATTGTTATTTTTGTACTTATTATAATTTGCTTGTTCTGTATTTTTTCCTTTCAAAAGCAGTGTAAAGTTAAAACATGTAATTATTTTTGATCGATTGTTTTGAAAATAACAAAAGTAGGGTCACAATTAGCACAATAACTCAAAAACTAAAGTGCAGATTGACATGATATTTTTACTGCTGGCTTTTGAAGGTTAGTACTAACTAAAAATGAGGTGAATTAAAAAACTTCAGCGCCTTTTAGAGGTGAAGCCCAGGACTTTTCAGTCATTGTGTTATTTTAACGCACCAAATTCTTGTCCATTAACTCTTTTTTAATAATAAAAAAATGAGCCTTCTTTAGTTTGTATTGTCCTTTTGAGTGACACTATAAATTTAACAAATCCTTACTCGAATCTGTCGATTTATTTTGATAGAATTTTCCGAAAAATAGAGTGGGGGAATAATATTTCACTTTCGAACACAACACTAAATGATTAAATTAGTTGATTAAGATGCAACTTTTTGGTTAGTAGCAATGATCATTTCACTTCAGAAAGCATAAGCGACCGTTGGCTGAGCTATTCAGTTTCTTGTAATTCAATAAATGAATATCAAATGCCAGTAAATTATTTTTAGGAAGCAATGTAGCTGTGGATTTTGGTTTTTCGATCATTTCTCTTGTACGGAATCTAAAATATTTTTACTATTTTTACTCATGTGTTTGATTAATAGCATTATTTTGTGGGGGTCAACTCATACTAAATAGGGGACTGATGCAACAACTATTTTACTCTTTTGAAGAAGAAAATTCGTTAACAGATATTTTTTTTCTACAGTTAAGTCTCAAGTGATTAGTTCTGGATTTCAGGCTAGACTGCGGTGTGAAACTGCAGATCCAAAAAAATATACAATTCCTCTTCTAAAGAAGGGCACATATCAAGGGCACCCTTTGGATTATATATATATATATATTGGGGGGTGGGGGGATTTGATTTATGGAATTGAGAAAAAACCCTAAATATTAAATTTTTTAGAATAAAATTAAAAACAAATACATTATTTGGAAAATATATAATTTTTTCCAATTTTTTTTTCAAAATTCGCAGCTATTCTCAAAAAAAATTCAAATATATATATATTTTTTTTTCAAATATTTATTTATTGTTTGACTTTTTTTTTCAAATATTCAATTTTTTTGGAAAAAAATTTCTAAAATTTTGTATATAATTTTCAAAAATCCACAGCCGATTAAAAATTGATTAAATTTTTTGGAGAAAATTTCTAAAAGTCTATAGCTATTGATAGAATTTTTTTTTTTTTGTTAAAAAATTAAATTAATTTTCCAACAATAAATTTTTTGGAAAATCAAATTAATTTTGAAATATTTAATGTTTTGAAAAGTTAAATTAATTTTCAATTATTCAATTTTTTGAAAAATTAAATTAATTTTCAAATACTTAATTATTTTTTCAAAAATCAAATTTTCTTCTAAAAACAAAAATTCCTTATTTTGGAGGCTATAGTCCCTCCAGCCTACCTCATGCAGACCTTTTTTGTATAAAATACATTTTTTTTTTTTTTTTTTTTTTTGTGTAAATCGAAATTTATTACAAACCATTCCATACTGAATTAGTCCAACTTTAAAAAAATGATAAGGGTGTACAACAGGATTAAGAGCTCAAAGCCAAAACCATACACAATTAACTCAAATTAAATAGCGAAATATGCAAAACTCTTACGCTATTTGGAACTATATTTTTTGTTGGTATAAAAACCACCTAATAGAAGGAAAACCATATTATGTACTTGCAATGGCTATACCAATTAATTTGACTCCTCATTATTTTTGACAATCTCTGATATATGTACGTACAAGAACCATTTTATAAGGAGGCTACAGCGAATTAATTCAATGTGACATCTCTCCTCGTTAGAGGCCCTGACCTTGCTCCATCAAAATATTGTCAAAATGTTGTTCAAAAACAATAACAACAAAAAAGTTACCTACGAAATTCCTGATTTCTCCTTCGTCAAAAGATAAGACTCAAATTGACAAATCTACCCATAGTATGTACGTTTTTTTATAAGATCTAATTAATAGACTCAAGCCTTCAAGGCCACCTCAACAAATCATGCGGTTAATTTAATTACAAAAAACTGTCAAATCAATTGTACTTCAATGAATGATCAATACATAGTCGAACCATGTCGAGTACCATATAAATCACCTTGGAAAATAAATATATAAATAAATATCTGAGCGCAATTCTTCGACTCTAAATTTTTTTTTATGCAAATTAAAATGTATTTTAATGTATGTATTTAAGGTTCTTTCCGCGCTCAGTGATTCTGCTCCAATAATTTTTGAAGTGTGTTCGTTTTTTTCCTACCCATATTAATTTAGTAATTAATATACTATAATAATAATACTCATGTCTGAAGGACTCATATAAAACTAGTATTACCACTATAAAATATATTCTATTTCATGAGTTTAAGAATAGGTACAGACTATAGACATATGTACCGAATCTAACGAAATAATTGTAACACGTAGCCTTATTTCATTTAATGTAATTATATATTGGCTCATTCGTGTAATTTTCTGCTGAAAATCTTTCCATGAGTTTCCTCTATCTTAATCATCAATGCCGTCGACCTCGACCTTTTTTGAAGGCCATACAGCCATGATCATCTCCTTAGTCATTGCTGCCCATTAATCCTCGAGAGAGGGATTTAAGGAGGCGATACTTGGTAGGTGAACGCAACAAGCCTTAGAATCAACGTGCGGCCACACAGTAATTTCAAGGGATCGAAGTCGTGACTGTATGGGGGCCAGGGGATGAGAGATTCCCAAAGGAAGTTTTGCGCGAGATTGGCAGTATGAGAAGGTGCTCAATCCTCTTGGATAAATATAATCACCTCAGGTAAGTTCTCCTCGATCTAACGAAATGTTATTCAACATTGATCTTGGCTAATTAGTCGAAGTTGACCTTGGTCTTGCGACCAACTATAGGGTTTGATCCACTAGACCGTCGACATTGTAATTCGAACCTGTATGACAATTGCTAATAGTGTTAATCTTGCGTCGGTTAAAGTGATAACATTAAACGATTTTCTCTCTCAAGGTTCATTTTAATATCACAAACTTTGTTTTGCTGTAAATTAAGTTAAAGTTATCAACTAGCAGCATAAACTTTGGGCTTCAATGCATATTAAAAACTGCACTGCTTCTTCAGGAACCATAAATTCCCCCTCCTAAATTCCTAATACTTATTTACAAAGGCAGCTTGGATGTTCAACGGGTTTTCTGCAGATGAGAAAACTATTTACGCATCAATATATAGTATAATTGCGGACTATTTTCCTCCAGACAATTTTATGAAGACAATATTCCGAATGGAAATCTTTGTATTCCAATCGCTGGCGTAGTTTTCTCAATACGTGAAATAAAATAGTAGTGTACAATGGTGCTTGATCTTTAAAATGTGTTGGTTTAATCGCTATTATCCTCCAAAATACGTCATTGTTCATCGGTGGAAAGTGATTGGAACTAATCTAAAAACTCCATAATGTTTTTGCCTTGCAACCACAATTCAATTTATGAATAACTTCATTATAAATATTATCCATTCTAAATATAATAATCGATGTAAAAAATAATTGATTCGAAGTTTATTATTAACAAATTACGTAGATTCGAACATGATTTTAATCGTTCTATTTATAAACTAAATTAGCTTTAGCAAGAAGTTGATTAGTCAATTTGATGAGGCAACGTTGATACGATATTTTTCAAAAAAAAGAAAAATAAGTATATATATGGTCCGTCAATAAGAAAATCAGCTGGAAGGATTTTCCTTAAAATTAAGTCTGGCTTTGTACATGTATATTCTTCTTCGAATATTTGTCAATTTCCATGAACAACTTATGTATTCTTATTAATGCTTTGGAAGCGAGGGAAATTACATTTAAAGTAACTAAATTTTCTCGTCACATTATAAGAATGAGATATTCATTCGTCTCTTAAATTAAATAAAAAGTTTAAACTATAGATAATATTCTAGTGGGTATCTTCATTAATCCCAAAAATTTGTATAAAAACCACATAATTGACTCAGATATGTCTATGAAAATGAAGTAGAACAAATATAAAATATATTTTACTTGATTTTTGTTCAAGATTGTTTTTATGTTCACTCAACACATACTATGTAGAATTGACAGTAATTCATGCTGTTGATATTCTATGATGGATTTGGAATGAATGATATTTAATTTGTAGAAAACATTCCACAAATGATTTCTACAAGTGGTTTTTGTTTTTTACATTAAAATACAACAATTTTTCTCCTTTTAAAAATTGCGCTTTTAATATCCATTAAATCTAATGATAATTGATATTGATACACCGATTTTGAAGCAACTAGCTGTTGTCGCCGTAATGAGAGTATATTTGTAGAACTAAAAGTAATATATATATATAGAAAAAATGATTATCGTCGTTATGTGTGCATTCAATGGTACATGGATCCAAATATATATTTATATAAAATCTCATTAAATTTTCCAAATCAGGATTGATGAACAACAAAGTTTATTTATTTTGCTTTTTATATTTATTTATTTTTGCAATAAATATGCCATTTTTAATTGTGTTTAGTTACTATGTTCATAATATTGTCTACCAATATAAATGTCATGAGTATAGAATAAACGATAGCTAGCTACAAATATCTACATATATATGAACCGTTTTGTACCTCTATGTAAGATTCAATGTTTCCACAAATCTAAGGTTTTTTTATATTAATATGAAAGTTGAACCACCCTGGAACAACAATGGTGGATATCCGACCGTGTGCAAGCACGAAAAATAAAAATAAAATATATCCCCCCTCTCTCTGGGTTCTTTTCTTCTCCGTCGTTAAAAAGTTAGTTATTTTTTTCTTCTTTTTAAAAAGATAGAAAAAATTACCTCACCGTCCGAAGACGTTTTCTTCCATAACTTCCATTTGGAACAATTTTATCAAAAACGGATTGCACTTCAAGATGGAACGGAGTGTAGCGAATCTTTCTTATGCTATAAGCAAATATCCTAGAGTGCCTCCTAATGGGGGTTTTGGCCGTGTTTGACCCAGGTGTGGGTAAGGAAGTTATCACACATAGTTTTTCCTATTCGAGATTTTTTTTTTTTTTTTTTTTTTTTTTTTTTTGACAAAAGGGATCTTTTCTCTTTTTTTTATCTTCCTCTTTTTCTCTTTCTTTTGAACATGGGACGTCCCGCTGTCCATCGTTTATAACAATATTATTATTTAATATTAATAATAATAATAATTCAATGAGAGTTGCTTTCCTTAATTTCTTGTGATGACGATGATTAATGAAAGAGGCACTGAATATATGAGAGCTTTGTAACAAAGCGAAAATTGCTTCAAAGAAGATAAATACTATAATTAATTATGGGAATATATACAATTGTGCATTTAATCATATTCCACTTCAAAAGTATGCGATTTTATATATAATTTGTCATTTCACTCTTCTGCATAAATTTTATTGCATTCCCCGTTTTGGTGGATCAATGCGCTAAGAAGGAGAAGGGATTGATTTTATATTTGCTTATTTCTTTATAAGATACATACCGAGTGGTCCATTAAAATCTGAACACTTTGATTTTTACACTTGAATAAGATATAATTTATTAATAAACAATATAATTTAATCATTACTCTAACCTCCCTTAGGGGAAAGGATGGCTTCAATTAGGCGGCAGAAGGCCTGGGATCTGCTGTGGATGTAGTCTTTTGCCATGGTGTCCCATTAATGCCTGACAATGGCCTTGAGGGCTTTGGTGTTTGGATGGCTAACGCTGCAGGCCTTCCTCTGAATATGCACCCAAAAGGTGTAGTTGAGGGGGCTGCTGGGCATTACTAGCAGTAGGCTAGAAAGAGAGGATTTCATATTAAACAAAATATTTTGAAAGTATTGTGACCTTTAATACAAAACAGTCAACATCAGTCAAAATAGAGGTATGCATTACGAATAATGATTCAATAAAAAGTCTTCTAAAAGTGTTCATATAGTTTTATCATGAAATGATTATTTCTTGTAGAAAATGACGAATAAAATATCAATGTAGCGCATATAGCGCGTACTTTTGTTCTGTATGCACCTATAACATTATAATAAAAGCTTTTTCAAAGTGAAACATTGCATATTCATAAAAAAAAAAAAAAAATCATATTATTCGTAAAATGGATACTAGAGTACTTTTTCCAGTACAATCTATATTGTATGTGTAGAGTGAAGTTCCAATAACTATTGTGAACTTTCTCTAACGAGAATATTTTAAACAACCACTGCCTTTATTTTCATGTGGAAACGTAGTTGTGTGTGTGTGAATGATATGCCTTTTAAGGTCAGGAGGGGGGATGCTTCTTTCCTTTTAAGATGTGAGGCTGTTTGTCTGTGTATTTCAAGATGATATAGGGATCAAAACCGACTCAAAAATATGTTTGGAAAAAGTTTCCTTGCATTTCTATCGTATCTTATATGATAAGGGGTTTCAGTTCACTGACATCATAGATTACAATGTAAGAGGAAGCGACGCCATGTTGGAGGCATAATATGTACAGGGCATTGCAGATAAATTGGTTTTTTTTTCAAATTGGTATATCTCAGCTCCCACTTTGAATTTTCCGCTCAAAGTTGCTTTGCTGTGACTGGATAAATGGTTTATTTCACATCAGTCATTGTTTATAGAGAAGGCCAAGACCATAAGAGCTGATTGCTGTCCAAAGCTTTTGAACTACTTGAAGCACAAGGAGGCTTCAAAAATCATTGGGCATGTTGATGAAAAAAAAGTGTTTGGTGGACGCATAAATTAATCGACAATATGCAAGTGATTGGAACGAACTCCCCCAGTCTTGAAGTCCAAAAGTAGGGCCGTAGTCCTTGTTTTTTTTTTTAGCAGTGTCTAGAATGGTTCCATCATACGACTACATTTAATCACGGCTGGACTTAAGATCAACACAGCTGAGTAGGCAGGACCGGAAGTATCCGGATACTTCCGGAAGGACTTCTTGTTACACTGGATGGATGATAAATTTGCCCTAAAAAATGTGGCAGTTCTGCAGGACTATTCTTTGTGTCATGTCTCCAAGGCAACTCAGTAATTCCTATCAGAGAGCTTCCTGTTTTTCGTAAAGGCTAAAGTCTGGTTCAGTATTTATCAAGATTTAAACATTCTCTGTTACTATTTGACGAACATCCTTTCAAGAACAGCTCAACAAACGCACCTACAGCAGTGTTAGTTCCCTAAAGGCTAACATCACCAATAACTACATGATGATCCCAGCTGATAATGTAAACATGGCTTCAGTAGGATTTGGCAAAGGATCATAGAGGTTATGGAGGAGATCACATCTAATGAATCAAAACACATAAGCACGGCCAATAACTTCACAAATTTTCATTATATTGGATCAATAATCGTCCATGCTATCAATATTATAATTATTAATATTATTAATTATTATAAATTGGGAATTTATTCAGGGCAAAGCCCGATATATAGTTAAATAAAATAAAAATGGACGAATTACCTCAAAAAAATTTAAAGAAACTTCATTTAGTGGTTCTAAATATGAACGATGTCTTTATGTAGATGTATGTAAATAAGTTGATTCTTTGTGCCTCCTCAAAGATGTCTGACTTCTAGAATGATGACGTCACTTGTAATTATTTTCTACTTTATGTATGTATATAGATTGTGCAATCATGGCTGCACGGCGTATGTATTCAGAGAACATCTCAAACATTTTGTATTTTTTCTTATACAGTTTTGTGGACACACTTTCACAAATATAGAACTCAGGGTTGCCAAGATATTGAGATCTAGACGTGTTCCAGATTTAAAAGCCTCGCCCTGTAGGTATGCTTATAGCACACTTTTCCATGAAACATAATGGAATTGAGTCCCCTTTAACTACATATTCTTGTTATTGTTGTTCGTGCCCTTTCTTCAAAGAGATTTCTATCAAGTAATTTTTAATTAATTAATACCTTCTCCCCCCTATTAATACCTATTCCTACGTACAATATATATGTATATACCCAACTCAAAAGGAATGTGAAGAACACGTGGTTAGAGGTGTCAATTATTTTTTCATTATTTTTATTATTATTAAAAAAAAGTGGTCATGGATCATCATATCACTTTTAACTCTAACTAGATAGTAGTATTGGTGTCTACATAACATAATAACACATACAGGGTGGGTACTTTAAATCTGGAACTTTTCAGACCTCAATACCGGGTGATGCATTGAAATCTGAACACTTACTAATTAAATAATTTGTGAAGGTTGAGTGATTGAAATTGATTCGTATTTCTATATATATAAGCATAAGCAATTAATTACAAAAAAAAAAACTCTAGCTAACGTAAAAGTCAAGAAAAATGACACTTGAACATGATGGACAAATAATTTTCATTTGTTAACTCCAAGCAGTTGGGCGTTTCCAAGACCAGATTCTACACCGTCGGGAAGTCTGAAACGTTGGAGAAGCAGAAGGGCTCTGTCAAAAAGCCTAAACTTGACCTGGAGGAGTTAAGGAAAACAACCCAGGCCAATTCCCTCAAGTTTATGCTGACCAGTGCAAGAGATCTCGGCGTTTCACATCAGACTCTCCAGAGAGCTATCAAAAAGGGAGTGGTAAGATCCTTGTGAGGGTGGAGAGACCACTTTTGACACCAGTAATGAAAGAAAACCATTTTCTCCGTTGCAAGACTCTTTTGAATGATTCTTTTGAGTTCCTTTGAACTTTTTTTGACACTTATAGCCGCCCTATATCCCTGATAACAACCCCCTTTACTACATTATTTGGTGCATGTCGAGGGAAAGCCACTGTCAGCTAGCACTGTGACGTCATGAAGAGGAATACATCTGCAGCGGGTGCCAGGCTTTCTACCACGACCTGGAAGTCATTATTGCTGCTTAGGATGGCTACATTATTGACAGAGAGAGTTCAGACGTACATCTCTTTATAGTATTAATTTTTTTGTTAATTAATAAATTATATCTTATTGAAGTTTACAATTGAAAGTGTTCAGATTTTAATGGACCACTTGGTATCTTGGCAACCCTGCCATCTATATTTATGTAAGTTGGCCCACAAAACTGATTCAGAGATAATACATAATATTTAAAAATATGAACGCCATGCAGGCATTATTGTGTGCCTCCATACCGGGTGCATACCCGAGGACGCTAATAACTTCCTAAATAATTATTCTAGAGAGCTAAATTGATGTTCACAGATCCGGTGTTATGGTAAAATTTTAAATTGGTTTGTTTAATTTGTCCAAAAAAGGTAATTGGAACCGAATATATTCGGAAAAACACACTTTTTTAAGACCTTTATGTGTCAAAGTAAATATGGCTTCCTAGCTCGCCGGATCTGAACCCCTTGGTAGGGTATGTAGGAGAGAGAGTTCAATAAACATGCACATAACACTACTCACTCCTTGCGGGTTTCCATTATCGAGGTATGGCCAACATGGACATGGAGCTCCTCATCAATCCCTGCCTCAGGCTTAGGGCATAGTTAGGAGCTGGAGGTGGTTGGTTAAAGTGATTGAACCCCGTCATGTTAAAGCAAAATAATTGTGAATGCCCGAATTAATTTAGTGAAAATAATTGTAATATACATTACTCTTACTTTTTCGGATTTAAAATCTCCACCCTGTATGTAAAGTCCACCCCGCGCACGCCAATGCTTAATTACATTAATGAGCATTCTTTCTTTCATATCTTCTTTGATACTATTCTTAGCTAATTATGAATTTTTCTCTCTTGATTATGGAGCTGATATTATTTTTATAGGTATAAAAAGTGGAAAAAATCAATCTATAACGATCCTCTGTGTCTTATTATTCAACAACATATCGCACCCATCTTTATTACTCTATTTTTATTTTTTTTGTAGGTTAACGAGGAACGAACAAAATTATGGTTTTTATTTTTGAAAAAAATAAAAAATCTTTTTCGTTCATACATAAGTAGATTTCACTGAGCCTTATAATTAAGAAGAGCACGTGTTTGTAGAAAAAAAGAGATTTAATGACTTTGGTGTTGTTTGATTAGCAGTTATTTTTGTTTCTTTGTCTGTTTTTTTTGGACTCTGATGGACTTTTTTTTTATTAATGAATCATGCACGGAACACTTCTTATTTTTATCTCTCTATGATTTTTCTCTTTATTTCCTTCTTGCCTTGTTGTTGCAGGTATATTTTCTAAAGGCAAAAACAACTTACAAAATATGCATTTAAAAAAAAAAAATGAATTCATTAGGCTTTACAATTTATATGCCTATATTTGGTGATTTGATTTTTTTTTTTTTAACTTACTTTATTTATTTATTTAGAAAATGGTACAAACATTTAGTCGTTCTTTGAAGGGAATTAAGTTCCATAATAGAACGATATCTTAGTATGTTGTATAGTCATTCATATATATTTATATTTTGTTCAAGGAAATAGTTGTATGCTTAGCAAATCATATTTGGCGCCAAGTGGAACAGTAATGCCTTTATTTACGTGCAAAGCTCCTATGAGAAAAGGGTTTGCATTCCAAAATGTGTCATAAGCAAAGTCAAACCATATAAAATGTCTTGTTCCACAAAAATTTGCATTCTTGCATCATTGTCTAAAATCTGTTTCATGGAAGGTTTGTATTTAAAACCTGAAGATTGCTTCTTAAAAATAAATTCAACTAACATTGAATGGCTACGCCCAATGTTGAGTTGGGACCTAGAACTTGCAACAGTATTTAATTACAATCGTATTCCCTTTAAGTATAATAACAATGTTTCATTACTCAACCAAACGACAGCTTAAACCAAAATAAATAAGTTTTATTTTTATTTCTATGTCTCTAAGTGTATAAATGTCGGAGAACCAGCAAAAAAAGGAACGGGTGTGCGATCTTCCTCTGCCCGGTGTCAGTCCCTAGAACACTGCAGAGGCTATTGGAATCTCCATCCGGACTGCCTACTACATCAATAAGTCCATTGTAGTCCCATAGGGCCAAATCTTCTGCAGGATCGATATAGCTGACTTCTGGCCTCCAGCCCTTAACTCAAACCCCAGGATTTAATAGTTTAAAGCATCTTAGGGAACAATGTCTGCTGCACCTATTATCTAAATTTGGATTCGCTCCGAACTGCCATCATGACAGCCATGGAATCGGTCTTCATCGTCAAGAGCTGTCAATCTGTTTGTCGGCGTGTCAAAACTGTTAGTGCTTGTGAAAGAGGATTTTATTGAAAAAAAATATATAGCTAAATTTATTATTCAAACAATTCACAAATGGGTTTAAAGTAGTCTTTTCTTGATTTGATAAAAATCATGTTTTTCGTAATTTGTTCGTGCTACTTCAAGTTTTGGGTTGCCACTCTGAATATCCGATATATAACTCAGATTATGAACTAAAATAATTTGTCTCGTCATATAAGTTGCTATAAATAATAAAGTGCAGCTTGTTTCAGTGGCGGAGAAGCTAATATTCACTGGAGAGGCTATGTGTAATCTTTACGCCCGAAAACTATAGATCCTACTCTCTTGATAACTTCAGTTATACGGCACCATAAGCTTAGGCTGTCCTGGGGGACCTCGTGGGGATCAGGCTTTGCCATTGTACTGGTTCTGCTTTTTTACTTTTAATTTACGTTCCCTGAATGGATGAAATAGCCCAAGGAAGAAATCAAACCTTCCAACAAGACAGTTAACCGGACCACAAGACAAAAAAAGTGCAGGATGTCGTGTCGCCCTGGCATGCCATAGTTTTCGGCGCAGTGTGACCCAGGTTGTCAAGAGAGGTGGATCTAATTCTAAATAATTGAATGTTACTAAATGTAGCTTCCAAAAACCAAAAAAATATTGTTCTACCCCATCTTGTTCGTTCGTTAAAAGTCCTTAAAGATTTTCCCAATTTACCTGGACCACCCTCTAGAATTGAAGATCAACAAGGGAGTAATTTCTGCCCATGTCCTTGCTTGATACGAAGGTGGACTTGAGTGTATTTCTACAAAACATTCTTCAAATTCTTTAAAAACGATCGGGATTCGAACCCCCGTACGCAGATTTCATAAGCATATCTCCTATCTATGGTATGTCGCTAAATTTTAAATTTCATCGTTTTCAAACAGTGTACTCAACTTCTCTCCTACTCAGATAATGAGTTGTCCGTGTATAAAACATATTAAACTTCATATAACTGCATTATACCAATGATTACAATTTATCAGCAATTTATATACAAAATCACTCCAGTCCGAATTTGAAATAAGATCGATCACTGATAACTTGCTGTGCGTTATATCTAAGCCAAACTTTTCTATGAATCCAAATCAGACATAATTTCTTTAAAGGACGGAATAGTTTTGTTGCAACAAAATTTAGTATTTGGTTATTAGCAATATATTCAAAAAAAAAAAAAAAAGAATATTTTAGTTTTTAGAAGCTGTTTACTACGGGTTTTTTTCTTTTTGAAGACTTAATTTTTTCATTTAAAATTATTTATAGTTTAATAGCTAAGTGTCGTTTCAAGGTTATTCATACTTTTTTTGTTGTTTTAGGTAGAAAATCCTTATTTTCTCTAAAGTTTTATTTCTTCATTTTAAAGCACATATCATCAACGAAAAAAAAAGTATTTTCTCATCTTAAATCCTATTTTTTTTTTTTTTACAAACAAAAAACTTTTTAAAAGAAATTAATTTTATGAGCGTAATAATTTAACGCTCTTTCAATACATAAGTATATTTATACAAACAATTACAAAAACATTCAAAGACATTCCTGCAATATTTTAATTGATATTTATTTTTTATATATTATCAAATATATTATTCCAGATATGGTTAAATTGCACTATTAAAAATTATATTAAATTAAATAATAATAAACATTCAGGAATTTGCAACAATTGATTTTTTATATTTTTATGTATTTGTCCAAAACGTTTGACCTCTTTTTTTCAATTTTGTGTCTTAGAGGTCAGTTTTTTCTTCAATAGGCCAAGACAGCATACATACTTACATTGCAGACAATATGAGGACTCGAGCCACAGGGGCTTGGACTTGAGTCGTTTTTTGTTTAAAATATGTAACTTGACTTGAATTAAACTTGATTTTTTTGGGCACTTGAATTGGACTTGAGATTTTAATACTCGTACATGAATTGGGATTCCAGATGTTGATCAAACAATTACTAATGTTTTGTTTTAATTCTCATAAAGATCATTTCTTAAAAAAAAGCAAAAAAAAAAACTATGCCTTTTTTAAAAAAGGTCACCAAAATATCTTCTTGAAAACAATAACAACAACTTGTGACTAGCAAATGGTGACGACCTGGTTAGTGTTGGATTGTTTCTAGGACAGAATTCCTTTTCAGTCTCCCCCGGTCAGTCTTTTTTTATTGGTCCAATGGCTTTTATCATTACACAATCTTTACTATTTGATACATTTTCTTCACTCATAGCTAGAATTGAATATATATAATTGTTGTGCATTATCTCTAAGTCATTGTCCCCGGCCCCCTCTCAATCTTCTTTAGTATCTTAAGCAGTTTTATATATATGTGTACTTATTTATACTTGACAGGCTAGTTACTGCCGGGCAGTATGACGTTTTTAATAAAGTGTTACACATACCAAGTCTCCTCCACGCCTTTCATTGTTTTTAATGTCACAACAAAAATAGTAAATTTTTGGACGAGACAGTAGAATTCTCGACCTCGTTAATTACCAGTATTGTGCGTGCGACGGAACTTTCAGATGCTGCTCAGCCATATGTTATCAACTTTTTAGAATAAGTGCCGTTATATGAGAAATATGGATACATTGTCTTTCGCCCAACGTCCATCTAAATCGCAGGAGACATACAACCGCATTTTCCTAGTTTTTAATGGACTAATTGATGCTCCGGAACCGGAATTCTTAATGATTGATTTTGAGAAGGCCCTTTTGAATTCATCAGGCTAAAATTGTCCATGAAAAAAAAAGAATTCAAAGGAGTTCAAGTTTTAAACCCGAAAAAAGAAGTGCGAAAATAAATTTATGGTATAATATATACATGAGGGCGAAAATTTCTACTCCTAATCTTCCAGTCGCTGGTTTTTTTTAAAAGAAGGATCAAACAATAGGACTGGCTCTATATTTGCTTTACATAATGTAGCCAGAGACTGGCTTGGTGGTATAATTTTTTGATAAATGAAAAATTGTCAAATTAAAAAAAAAAAAATACTAAATTTGGCAATTCTTTAAAACAAAAAACAAAAAAAAAATATGTCGTTTATAAAAAAAAAAAGAAAATAGAAAAGGTTGACAAACATTTGCCATTTTATTTAATGTTCACAAAACTATTTTTATGTTTTACTTATTGTTTTATTGGATTTGCAATTTTTTTGGCTGGTTTTTGTGACATGATCTAATTGTTTGTTTACCATAATTATTTTTACTTGTTCGGCATTGATGTTTGACTCATTAATTAGGATAACAAAAAAACTTTATAAAATGAAGATACAAATCTTAACTCTTTATAGATTTAAAGACGTAAAAAACATGATTGGAACAAGTTTTTATTTTATTATTAAATAAGAAAAACAAATAAATTAGTTATTATTAAATGCATTTGTATTAATCATCAATCAATAATATTACCATTCCTATTTTAAGGAATTATTACCTTCTTTACCTCTATTTGATTTGACAAAATATTTCACAATTTTTATTTTTGTTTCAATCATACTATTTTGGATAGTTATATTTAATTGTTCAATGATGTAGTAGTCGACAGCTGGTTCTGCAGATGTATAAATATTAAGAAATGGTAAAAAATCGGACCAAGGGTTACTACTCACTCTGATATCCGTAATGAACTCAAAGGCTTGACCATTGAGAAAGAAATATATAGGGAAGACTAAGGGATTATGATTGACACTTCGATTAAAAGTATTCAGTCTGCAGCAATGAACATCAGTTCCATGCCAAAGGTTAGATTCAAAGATACAGTTATCAAGTGCGTCCACAGGATTATAAATATATATATATATTTGCTTGGTTATTAAATAAAAAATTTGGGGTTTTTTATAAAAAATATTTTTTTAGAGAAAAATTACAATTATTGGAAAAAAATTTGAATACAAAAATTAAATTTCAAGTATTAAATTAAAAAAAAAAAATCAAATATCAATTTTTTTTTTTTTTTGGTTGGGGGTTCTCATATACAAGCTGGTCGAGAGTTGGCGACGGAACACAAGAGGTACTTTATGTTTAGTTTTTTTAATTATTTCTTTTTGGATAAATTGGGAGGAAAATTTGACTCACTCTTTATTATTATAACTCAGGTTGTAAATGTGTATTATAATTTGAACATCAGCTAAAAGAAAAAAGTCGATTGGCTAACTTTTTATTGCAGCATTAGTCAATCAGAGTGGAGTATCATTTCTCTGGTTGGAGCTCCCTATTATTAATTTAAGAAAAACAAACATTTCATATTATACCCATATTTTCATCTGATATCTTTGCTCAATTATCTATGTGTTTATTTCTGCTGGACTTCACTATTGTGAAAAGTTTGTCTACTACAAATGATTCCTTATTACTTAAAAAAAAAAAATATATATATATATATATATTGAGTCGAATATAGATGCGATTTTGAATGTACTCCATTATTTTTTACTCATTTTTGATTAAAAACTGCGTAAAGACTTGGGCACTCAAATTATTCAACTGCCTAACATCTGAGACCCCTTTCTTCATCCTGTTGAAAACTCAATATGAAGACAAGGCAGAAAGGGGGTTGTTCACACTCAATTCACTTTTTGGTAGATTACATATATAGAAAAAAGGATCTTTTTTTTTATTTATTACAAAGTTCAATAATTTATATGCAACTTTTGCCATAAATCTCATAATTAAAATTATTAATTAATATTACATTGTATAAATCCAAATATTTAAACATGTAACTGTTTTAAACTGACAACAAATTTAATAAAAAATAAATTACTTTTCTCTTCCGTTTTTATTGGTGTCTCAAATTAGTCACAGGTCAGGATTGAGTCTACTCATCACCATCAAAGAGTTAGTAAGTTCTTAACTTATTTTATGGTATACATACTAATGTTTCTCTTCTGAGATTTCTCGGGGTTATACACCTACAAGAAATCTCTCATTTACTTATTTCAAAGTATAAACTTAATTTAATTAATTATGATATATGAGGGCCTTTCCCCCATATATTTTTTATTAGTAGTAATTATCGACATTTATTGATGAGTCATCCATAGTCACTCCAATCAGCCCCCCTAAAAAATCACGGTACCCACAGTCAGGTTGTGTATTTCACAATTTTGCAACCCCAGCTCCTCGGATCAGGTTATTGAACTAAAAAACAAACAACCTGCATATTAGTAATGATAATTATAAAAATGGAGATAACGAAGACCTATTTATTTATTGGTAAGACTAATAAAAAAAAATGATAATTCAAAATATGTATTATCTCGAAGACGTCATTACCTCATTACCTTTGCTTTATTTATATAGAAAAGTTTTTGTAACTTATCAAGAACAAAATTTCAGAAATCTCATTACATATAGATTTTGTAACGAGGGCTTACATACATGGCGCCTCGTTTTTTTTAAACACACATATCCATTTAATTTGTAAGCGTTGGATTTTATGTTTGACATATTTCTATATTTTGACAAAAACCAACTATAATAAACAAAAACGCAACTATAAACAACGTTGCAAAATATTCAAATATTGTTTTTTTTTTTTCTTTTTCTACACACAAAATACAACCGTAGGTTGTTTTTCAATTTGTAATTACGTACAACTATTCAGCGTCTATGTATGTTATATAGTATGTACAATAAAAGTATTGGAATATCAATGTATAATATGTCGATATTTCAATAAGTAATGATATACGAAGAACAAATGGTGCAATCGTTATCAGAAGAAATGCTACACAAATGTGTGAACGAGAGAAATTAAAACATTTTGGTTCATACAACTTACACATGCATATATATATGTGTTCATTAATTATTGACTTTTTCATTAGGCACACTCCTATAAAATATGGCTTACCAATTCATTCCATGCATACCCACACTTTTTTTTAAATGAAATGTTCCTTTAATTGTCCTGATGGAGTTTTGAATCTTCAGCAGTTATGGCTTGTAAACAAAAAGAAACCTAAAATTTGAAAAACGTTTTGCAGGAGAGAAGCTTAGGTGTCATACCATATTATTATATTAGCTACAAGCTATGGATTGAAATAAAGGCATTTACGCTTCGTATCACCCAAGGTAACCGGAAGAATGAATTATCTTTTCCTGAGCTATTTTCATTATTCTTTAATTCCTGAGAAGTGAACGTCCTTTTCTACTGCATTCAATTATACTCAAAACATAATTGATTATTAGTATGTGCTCATAAAAGACAGAGAGTAAACTTGAAGATTTGTTGCAGAGTTCTGATTGTAAGTGCCCTTTTTTATTTCCTTCTCCCCCTCCGATCTTGTTATAGCTGATTCTAGCTGTTATAATCATATTTCATGACAGCTAAACTGCTCTCCCCCTCAACATTGTCCAAAAGGTTATGTTTACCATGTTGATTTTGTTTGTTTTTTATTTTCCTGCCTCAAAATATGCACAATTTTCATCAGCCAGATGTTGATATTCTATAATTATACTCCGAGTCCAACAAATATTTACGTTTATTAGAAATTTTTAACAAATTGTCATTGTTACATCTGTCTTTCATGAGTTGATACTTAATACCTAGAGGTGCTCTCGTCAAGAATGAAATAATAACGATTATAACTTTTTTTTTAAAAGTTCAGGTTTTCACCAATAACAAAAATGGTATGAAAAAAAAATGCAATGGATTTACAGTCCTATACATATACATGTTATTAATATTGGCCAAATTCAGGTGAGCGTGAATAATAAAGTCATAAAAAATATGGTCACTTTGAAAGACGAACTATCTTACGAATCAAATTCAAGGGAGTGGCTTTGGAATCATAGTACCCAGTGGGATTTTGTCTCCCACTTTCGTAACATTATTTCTTTATATTTAGTCTCTTCCCGAAAATGTTAGCTTTATAAATTATCTTGTCAAAATTGTTAAAAAAGAACCCCCCCCCTCTAGTAATTGGTAGTAATACTACTTATAACATTGTAAAATCTCACTGGCTGTACTTCCATAGTCCTGCACAGTGTCACACTAAGTTACTTTCTAGCTGCTGGGAGAGAAGGGAACATGTTGTTGTACATATTGCCTTACTCTTAGTTATAAGTTATCAATGATATTCGATCCAAAAATATCAGTTACTTGATTGGAGAAATCCGATCTACATCAATATTATATTTTACAAGATATTCGATTAATGCTTTAAATTGCTTCTTATTACCAAATACCTAGTGTGGATATAATATTCGGCCAATATTGTTCCCAGCATATTTTTGTAAGTGAAAATAAGAATTAAAATTCCGTGTATGAAGTTAAATTAGGCTAGACCGCCGAGTAATTCCTAGTTTAAACCATAATATGATCTTTATACGATATACTCTTATAAAAGAATGATTTTTTTTTCAAAAACAAATAATTTATAAGTAACATTTTTTTAATTATTTACATAATATTGACTTTATAATTTTCATTTTCTAGGTAAGTGCTATTCGATGGTCAAAAACTAAGGCCTTTCGAACCCATTAGTAGGCAAATATTCATAAACATTGGTGGATTATAATGATTATATGTAAATGAATAATTTTACGATGGAAGCCAATAAAATATTCATTCATTTGATAAGTGTTTTTTGCTATACAATTCAATCATAACGCCATGTTTACTAAAGCCGATAATCCTTGGTTGCTTCATTTACATACAATAATGATTTACTTTATACCTTTTGCGCTTTCCAGATGATATAATCTCCCAGGAAATTTTTTGACTATAAAAAGTTACATATAATATGACAATACTTTAGATTCAAGTTTAATTTCGTTTCTTGGAGTTAAGTCCAAATTAATTACTTTTTAGTACATTTCTCCCTTACTCAATCTATTTGTTTTTATTTACTGGGACCTATAGTGCTATAAGAACTTCATATATATCTAATACCTTAAGTATGTGATCTTTAGATAAAAAAATTGTACAAAAACTGTATCAAAACATTGGATTAAATCGGATAATTTGAGGAAATGGCTCAGCTGCCGAACATGCTAAATTTAATTTCAGAAATAAAAAAATTGTATTAAATCCAATTTTTTGTCATCAATTAAGTAAGGATGTAATTAAATCAAAATTTCAATTGACGATCTGCTTTGCTACATTGGTGAAGAAAATTTAACAGTGCCGAAAGGAACTTACTGGTGTTTAGATATTTTTAATAGGATCTCAGAGATAAATTTGAAAAAAAATAAATATATTGACTAATGAATAATTTATCAGTTTCATCTAGTATTGTGTCGTCCTTGCAAATTTGGTGCAATCCAATAAAGTCTTAAGACCGGTCATTAGGACTATCAGTCCTTATCAGTCGGTTATTGGAATTTTGCCTAAATATATTGATGGTTTTATAACCAAATAAGATATATATGAGATATTTATTAAGAGCATTTATTACACATATTTTGCAAAAAAATATTCATGTTCTCAAATAATTCAATGTAATATGAGCATGTTGCATTTTTACTTTGTTATTTAATTTATTCTATTATATAACAGAATAATTTACAAAAAAGAAAAACACTATCAATGAGGTCATAAGAAATCAATTTGACCTTTCTTCAGTATCGACCAGTCGGACTGTACTTTATGGGAACAGTCTGGAATGAATTGAGGTTCTTGGCCCTAAATAAGAATCGACACAACACTTTTTTTACCCTAAAAACTCGATATCATTTCCAAAAATCCATATTGGTCCGGTCATATTTTTGGATCTAGACAACAATATACAAGAATCTGGATAATTAGTTCCATGGATGTACTAGACAGTTACAATCCGGAAGGCTCGAAACACAAGGTGTTTATTAGTGTTGAGACTCAGTCCAGTACTGATTTTTTTCCCAGTTGAGTCTTAAGTGATTTTTCTAGACCGATTTGGTCCAATTTTTCGGTTAAGACCGCGGACTGATTTTTTTTCGGTATTACATTATAGCCCGATTTTTTTGTTCTCACTTTATGAACGGATTTTTTTTCGGTCTCATATGTAAGGATGGACCCAATTTCATTTTTTTTTTCATCAACCGTCATGGATTTTTTCAAAAATATCTCAAAAGTCCACGATGTGTTCTAGAAGAAATACTGTATATTTATGATATAAATTTAATCATTTGTTTATACAACTAAATCAGTTGAGTAATACGTCATAAGTCGTACAATTAATAAGAATCCGTCCCTTGGACATTAGTTTTTTTTTTTGGAGCTGAACTAAGAGGGGAATCTTGCTAAGGCCTAAGATCATTCTTAATTCATTAAGACCGGAAGAAATGGACTTCTATGTTCTCCAAAAGTTAGTTTGGTCCAACAAAAAATTTAACAATCTTATACCGGTCTAGAATTTCTAGACCGAAACCAAACACTAGTGTTTATGTAGTCAATTATTTATATTTAGATAAATGATCTTAAAAACGGGGAAATCTGTAGCAAAAAACTGAACATAATGGGTTATTGTGTTCCATAGTTATATTGCAAAATGCTGTTGCAAAGATTTTGCGATTTTCATATACTGGGGGAAACCGTGTATTCATCACTCTAAATAAGGATCCAAAATTGCTATCTTCAAAATTTAATTTTTGAATTAAAAAAAAATATATATATTTTTGAATTTTTAAAAAAACAAATTTTCTGTTAATATTTGAATTTTTTTTCCAAAAAATTAGATATTTAAAATTTTGTTTTAAAAAAAATAAATTTCTTTTATATATTTTTTTTAGAAAAATTAATTTTTCAATTTTTTTCCAAAATATCTTACTTTTTGGAACCAAGACCTTCCCCTTCCTAAAAAAATATACACCAACGGACAACTCTGATTATGGATCCTACAGTTTATTAATGTATTCAAGCAAGTCCCATCTATTTCCGTCACATAAATTAGACATTCGCTTCGCTTAACTCAAGAGTTTTTTAATTTTTGTAAGAACCGTAAATTGTACAACTTATGATGTGAAATCATCATGATTTATGAGTCAGTACCCATATTTTCATACTTATATTTTACAAGGATACATGAGCACCTAGGACACAAATACTTTGGATAAAAAAGTAATGAGATAAAAAAATTGTAGATGAATAATATTTTAAAGCTTAAGATTAGATTTGATTTCTCTTTATGTATATTTTGAGTCCCATTTTTATTTTGTGCCATTTTTATGGCAAACTTTTGAAGCCAAAGTTGGTAATTCAAGAATTTTCTACACTTTTTATTCAATATGTCCCCATCCACTCTGAATGATGGCTTCAATACGAGGATGAGGAGAAGCACAGCTATCCTTGTTAAAGTTGTAAAAGTATCTCGGACAAGTTGTTCCATTCTTCCGTGATCACGGCTTTCAGGTCATCGACATTCAGGTGATAAGTTTTGTTGGCCTTGTCCTCCAAGATGCACCAAACAGAGATGTACAGGGGGCTTACGTCAAGTCAACACGAAGGCCAGAAGGCAGTCATGTTCTCCCTGCAGAAATGCCGCATCTTCTTGGACGTGTGTACCGGAGCGCCGTCTCGGGTAAACGCATAGTTGTCTTTAGGGAACGTGCTCTTTAACTATGGAAATACAAGGTGCCAAGTACAAATTTGTCCGAACTTTACCACTGAGGGTAGACGGCCTCGAAGAAGATTCTAATTTTTGAATCCTCTCTCTGTAAGTGAAAAAAAAAATGAGAAAAATGTTTTTTTTTTATTGAACATTTGTATGTGCTCATAAAAGATGGATAAGAACCGTGAGGACTTGTTTGGGAGCTATAATTGTAGGTCCTTGTTGACCTCAGAGTAGAATTGAGGATCGACATGAGAGGAATGGGGGCATGAACATTGTTTACATATATTTCGTTTGTAAACAATACGACAGTGAGTGGCGTTGTCTTGTGGTCGAATTCAACAATTCCACGAATGAGAATATTATTTAATTAAAAAAAAATATATGTATGGTACTCACATAGAGGGCACTATTAAAATTATTTGAGCATGTGCCATTTTTTAAACAACAAACTTTAGACTGTCACACCCCCTTGCGGAAAATATATGTTTTTAGTTTGCTTTTGAAAATGTCCTTGTTTCTTTACTTTTCTCCCTCTTCCTTTGTAACGGTAAGCTGATGCTGATCTCCTGTCCAAAATATTGTTTTTTAAACTGTCAGAGTTGCCATTTTGATTCTAGTTTTTTATTATCATCCCAAAATGCTAGTTATTAGCATCACTGCTGATAGAAAGTAAATAATAATATATAGTTGATTCGTCGTAGAGCACTCAGTTATATTGTATATGTTTTTTAAATAGGTATTTGATCCTCACGTATGTACGTTATTGTACTTAGAAATGAGACATGACTCATGGATTATCAGTTCCCATTGTACATTCATATGTACTCCTATGCAGTAGACATGCTTTTGTACCCGGCCATGCGTGATTACTTACTCATCTCTACCATCCAAATTTTGAGAGGTTAAGAGGCATTTTTTTGCAGTTGTTCTATGAACAATATTGTAGAACACATAATTAGCTGACAATTGCTAAGAACTACTCGATTTACAATGTCTCCATTCGATTGTAAAAAAAAAGAAAGATTCTTAACATCTCAAAATTTGCATGATAGCGATGAGTAAAGAATAACGGTTGTCCCGGTAGTTTTATCAGTGAAGTAAGGTCTGACTGTATGCATTGCATGTTTACATAGCCTTTATTGCTTTTTCTCCTTCTCTTTTTGATTTAAAAAGGCCACAAAGAAGAACAACTAATTTAATTAAAATATAGTTTTTTTCTGCACAATATAGTTATGTTAAAAATAATTCAACATCTTTGTATGAATTGTGCATGCTGAACACAGAGAAACGGATTCAAAGAAATTATTATTATTTATTAGTTGTGTGAGTATGAATGTATATTCATTTCCAAATGGGTGGAGTACCTGATAAAACTAACTAACCTACAAAAAAAAAAAAAAAAAAAAAAATCAAACATAAAAGAGCCGCTTATTAATTGTTGGAAGTAGTTTTTTTCTTCTTTTTCTTCCCTAAAGAATGAACACTTTCGATAAGCAGACAAATAATTTCTTAAAGTGTGCCACGTTTGCAAATCAAGCGTATGCTTACCTATTGGATCTTTTTATATATATACATAGAACTTCAAATGGTTATTGATGGGTTCTACTCCAGGGATTCTGTTTTATTATTGATATGGAGTAATAATATCATGTATTTGAAATATAAAAATCATGCTAAGCAATTAAAAAAATATGACGATAATACTTTGCAAAAAATAACAACAATCCCGAATCACACCCATTTTTATGAGGAAAAACATTCTTCTCTTCATGAAGACTAACTAATTCTACATATTTAGAAATTGAATTAGAATTTGATGATGATTTGAGCTTTTAAGTAAATACTTATTATCATCTATTTCGTGCAGTATTTTTTTTTGTCTATGCCAGTGGTTCTCCAACTTTTTATTTTGTGTAATACAAGTACCCCCCCAAGTAGGATAATTACTTACAATTTGTCAATTTTTGACCTAATTTAAAATAAAATTTTAGATGACCAAAAACTTGTCGTTCCTCCAAGTTGTTTTTATAATAATTGGTAATCTGGAGAATGGATTTTCTTTTCCTGCGCTGTTGTCATTATTAATTAACTCCTGAGAAATGAACTTCCTTTCCTACTACTAAATTCAATTATATTAAAAACCGTATTGAATATTTGTGTTTGCTCATAAAAGATGCAAAGTCCTTTGGGATTTGTTGCAGTGTTATCGAGTTATAATTGTTTGTCCTTCTTGGACCCAGAGTATAATTGAGGATCAACATCAAAGTAATTCTTGTTCGTTTTTTTCTCTCCCTCCTCCCTTGTAAAAACTGTTTTTAGTTGATTTAATGAAGCAACGTGACAGCTAAGCCGCTCTCCTCTAAAAACATTCTCCAAATTGATAGGATCATAATATTGATTTTGGTTTTATTTTTTTCAACATGCCCAAAATACACACGATTTTCATCACTAGCAATTATATAGATATTACTTTATATTTAGATATTCTGTCTTGAAGAATGATACACAAAAAAAGAATGATAACAGCTTTGGCAAATGAAAAATCATATGCAGATTATCACCAAGAAAAAGTTGCACCCACTTTCTAGGATATTTTTTTTCATCTATAAGAATTAGTGTTATGTTGGTCCTTTTTTAGGACCGAGTCAGTACGTTTTAGTTCAGTCCCAGTTTGGGGTCCTTAAAAAATAAAAACTCTATTTCCCGTGGCGTCATTGAATTTCCTTATTATCCTTATGATTTAATATTGTTTAGTTGTATTAAATAAATGGTCTAACATCGATTGAAGAAATTAGGAATGACAGAAAGTAATTAAGTTGATAATCACAAATGGGTATTTAATGTTCATCTCATTCCATTTTTTTCGTGACTTTTTTTTTGCACAAAAACCTACAGAATTGATGACCAAAAAAACATTAAAAAAATGACATGCCTTTGCACAAGTCCTATTCATCAAAATGACTTATCTTCTTCTTAGTTTGTTGTTTTACAATATATTGCTGTAAAGTAGACCATCTTTTGACTTGAAAAGGTTATTTTTTCTCTTTAGCTAGTGATTCTGTCAATTCATATTATTTTATTTGCATGAGAGTATGTTATGTACTCGTATTGGGACTCGGTCTAAATTAATTTTTTATAGACAGATTTGAACCAATAGTTGGGTCGAAACCAAAATTTAATTGTTTGCCAATCTCGGGCTGATTTCAGAGCATGCAAAAAATATAGGCTTGGACAACTGCAAAACATTTTGCAGTTGGAACCTGAGTAGTGTTTTTTATTTTTCCAAACTGTTTTCCATATTATTTAATTATTGAGGGAGAACTTGTAGGTTTTAAAGTTCAGGAATACTGGAGAAGCATAGATGAAAATGATACTATCTACCGGCATGTAAAAAAGATACCAAAAATGAACATGATAACCCTAACAGTTTGAAGAATGTTTGAGAGGAGAACAGCTTAGCTATCATGACGTTTTATTAAATTAGATGTGAGCAGGTATTAGATGAAAGAAATACACACAAATCCCACGCCTTACCTAGTAATAATATACGCGGGAATTACTCCAAAGTCAATCCAATCCTCATTCTACTCCGAGTCAAACAAGGACTTACAATTATAAGACATCTTTGTTACCCTCCGTGATTCATGAGCAAATGCCTTCAAAGTTACATTTTATCGTGACTCGTAATTTCATTCCCTCTTTGAAGAGGGGTATTTAGTGACGTCATACGGTCAAAACTAGTTGGTAGTTTTTGTAGGCCTGGGAAGTTGGTACTCGAGATCACTGATGACCATTTATGGACGAGGGATGAATATCAATCCTAATCATGTACTTCCTAGATACGGAGTGATTTTTCTGTTTATTTACTTCATTTCACTGATAATTTAGTAAAGCTGGACAACTTAGTTAAGAATAACAAAAATGACCACAGTTTCAGACCGGTCAAGGATTTTCATTCTGAAACTCCACACTAATATGTACCTATGTACATATACAGCCTGAAAGCAATAGCCCAATACTACACATATTATGTATATAATTATCCATCTCTTTTTATTGAGGCATATAATAGTCATGTTCTCACCTCTTTACACATGTTTGAAGTGTTTTAAGTATGTATGTGAGGGGGGAGCCGAGTATATATATATATATATGACCTAGGTGTAGGTATGTTGTAGCATCAACTTCCCAAGTCATATCTTTTGTATTTTGCCGCAAAAGTTGGTTATATGTATTATATATAGTATACTTTTTATAGTTCTGCGTGGGATTTTCTAACTTTGAACATATCTAATGAATCTGATTGTTATTAATATTAGTATTGAATATAATTATATTAAGTATTTAGAGGGTGCGTAATTGAAAACTAGGGATTTTGAATATGGAGTTTTAACTTTAAGTTTAATTTCGGAAACTAGGGAGCTACATTAACCTAACATTGTACAGATTTTGCCACATGTGTTGAACCCATTTCTCATCTTCTATGAGGCCTCCATTGACTTTGATAATGGCATTGATACGCAATTGGAAGCTCTGACAGGACGTTGTAATAATTTAATTTGGGCTCATGGAGTTCCAATACTCATTAACAGAAGCCTTGAGTGCTTCAAGATTCGGTGTCTTTGTTTTGCAGGTCCTGACCTATAAATGCGACTAGAAGGATAAGTCAAACGGGTTGACATCAGGGAAGTATTGTTGCCACATTGCTTTTGGCCGGAATGGAATGTTGGTCTCCAAAAAGGTCTTAGTAATTTTGGTTGTGGTGTCCGGTCCACCATCTTGTTGAAGTACCACATTCCCGTTCAGATCTAGCCTAGGGAATCAACTTAGTCCTCAATATGTCTATGTAGTCGATAGTCTGTGCCCTTTTTTTGAACCAGATGTGTGGCATCGGCAGTTCATTGGATGCAACAAATCCCAAGCTCATCACAATGCTGGTTGCTTAGTAGTAATCAAGGTGGGGGCTTTCCCTTCGATGTCAATACTATCATTAATGGCCTTCTCATATTGTAGATAGTCTACTTGATTACGTTAATCAATTTTTGGATCTCTGATGATGTCTGTTCCGCGCAAAGTAGATCAGCAATCAATATTCGTTTGTCTCTTTTTGAGGCTATTTTTGGATGCGAGTATCATTACATATAGTTTGTCAGCTGATGGGAAGGACTTTCCAATCCTCTCCCTTGTTTTTCTTATTCCAGGGGCATCCGCAGGATTATATTTTGGGGAGGGCTTAGTTGAGAAAAATTAAAAAATTTGGATTTTTTTTTTAAAAATCTACAGCTGTTCATAAATATTTCAAAATTAAATTCCATAAATATATTTTCTGTTCAAAAAATTTCTATAATAATTTTTTTGTAGAATTTTTTTCAAAAATCCATTACTATTCAAAATAAAAATTTTGGAAAAAAAATCGAAAAATTAAATTAAATTTCAAATATGAAATTTTCTAGTAAAAATCAAAATTCTTAATATAGGGGGGGGGTCTACATACCCTCTAGCCCAACCCCCTAGATATGCACCTGTCTCTTATAAGTGTCCGAATTTCAACTACGCACCCAGTAGATAAATAGAAAGAAAGAGAAACCGCGTTTCATCTGCAATACCTACGTCAGAATATGTACATTGGTTCGTATATGAACAAAAGAATGATGTTTAGACAAAGGGTCTTTGAATGGACTAAATTGGATATATGTATGGTAAATGAAAATTAATGGTTTGATCGACTTTCCGAATAATTTTCTTTCATAATATTAATATATTATCTTCCTTTTTCCTTCCTTCATTTATATGTATTTAATTTAAAAAGAATTACCCAACAGGTGTGAGGAGATCCCTTTTCCACTTTTCATGCGGAGCGCTGCTCTTTAGAAGAACCCCCTCAGTATAATCATAATATGTATGTACAATACTTCCAAGACCAACGAACTTTAAAGAAGAAATAGGAGGGGGGCTCTGCCTACTTATCTTCCTATGAAAGTTCTAACATTCACATCACCACCCTCTTCCAACTGATGTATTTTCTTTTACTCATGATGATCCTCATGAATAAATAATCCACATGCTGTTTGTATGTGCAATATGAAATATTCAGTAGTATGTACTAACATGAATTATGAGGAAAAATGCCTCTGGAGTAAGTGCTGTAATGCTTATAAATCAAAGTTTGCTTCTTAGAAACAATGTGGCTTTTAGAGAAGGGGCACTTTTTGAAAGAAAATTAAGAAAATGAAAAATATCCCAATTTATTATTTTACTTCAAAAACATCCCAATATTAATAGGTTTGAGTCAATTATAAGGTTTTTTTTCTGGTTTTTAGAATGAATTAAGATACCCCATAGTTTTAACTATAGTCCATAACCTTTATTTATTTTAAAAGATTTATTAGGGCCCCTATATGGCCTTTTTCAAATAAAATCCATCATTTTCATATTCTTTTATTGTGACGATCAATTTTGGGTACTTTAAATCCAATTTGCTGGTCCTGAATAGAGTTTCTTTAGTATCTAAAAAAAAATCAATCATATAAACACACATCCTAATATTTCAAAGAATATTTTAATCGATTATAGGTTTTTGCTGTTATATTTGTGTTATGAGTTAAGATACCCAATGATTTAAGCTCAACTTTTAAGCCTTTTTTTGATTTAGAAGACAATTGCTCCTCCATCTATCCTATATACATCAATGTTATTTCCTTCTCTAGAAACTAACGAGTATCGAACTTACGCACATTTCGTTCAAGAGAATAAATGCTCCGAATGTGTTATCCATTGAGCTACGATGTTCCGAATCAATGCTTCCTTCTTAAAAATAAATGCAATCTCCATTGAGAGCAATTTATGGGCTGAGTAAAGATACTCAAGAAATTGAAGAATAGTTTATAAACTTTATTCGAATTGGAGCTTAATTTGACTCAAATATGACCCCTTCAAATAAAATCTTCAACTTCTGATTCGTTCATTGTGACGATGAATTTTGGTTATTTTAATAAGAACAATCTGTTTATTAAAATAAAAAAGACGCTAATTCACCGAAGAATACAACAAATGAAAGAATAATCATACAGTTTGAGAAAAATAATTCTCAAATTTGCATTAGTGTTGAAGAGCCACATGTTGCACATTTTTTTCCTTGAAACATTAGCTATATGGATGAGAAAAATACTGGAATCTAGCGTGAATTTCTCACAAAATGTATCTGTTTCAAATAAAAAAAAAAAAATATCACTCAGAAAGCCAAATTACTAGAATTCTGATTTAATATGGGTTTCAGTCCGGGTCAAGTTTGAATTCATTAAAAAATAGTTTGAGTAATTTTTTAATGGAATTGGAGCGTGATAATCTAGGCTTAATTTGGATTCAGAAAAGTTGGGATCGAATACAACTGAACAAAATGTTGTATCAACTTAAAAATAATCTCATACAAAAATCAAGACAATGAGAAAATCCCAATCTATTTTTGTACTTTATTTATACCTAGGTAAATAAAGGCGAATATTTCATACATATATTTAATTCAATCATAGGCTGTGTATTCAAATTTTTGGGATGAGTTGAGATATCCAAGAAATTTAGCAATAGTTGATAACCTTTATTGGATTAAAGGAACTTATATTTACCCCGATATGGTTCTTTCAAATAAAATTGATCCATTTTTGATTAATTTATTGTGATGATCAATTATGGCTACTTTAATAAAAGTAATTTGTTTATAAATATGGATTATAATTCCTCTTAGAATAAAAATTTAATCCACACTCAATTTCGAGAAGAATAATTTTAGCTTGTCTTTGAATTGACCTCTCCATATTTATGTCCATTTTTCGGTATGAGTATGTAATTTATTTTGATATATTATATTTAATTTTAATAATGACTTTATCTCATCTGACTGTTGTGTCCATGATTTATTTTAAAGGAATTCAAGTGAGGAATCAGTTACATTAAGAACATGTGATGATGATGAGAAAAATGCACTTAAAACTAAGTCATTTAATGCGATATTAAATGCAAAAAGATATGCGAAGGAATTTTAACTGGAAAAATTAATAAATACATACAAAATAGTCATTGATGAGTGTAGTTCGGTAATAGTGAAGTCATTGGTTGGCCTTTTCAAGAAGTAGGATTTATATTATTTACAAAATGTACATAATGTGTAAATATATTATCCGTTTACATAAAAACAGTCTTGAACACAACTCAACCAAAAGAGTTAATTTATTGTTGACTTCATATATACATACAGTCCAATATTTTATAGGGATATATGAGTCAATTATAGCCTTTGTATTCAAATTTGTGGGTTGAGATAAGATATTTAAGTATTTTATTTATAATTTAGAACCTAGATCTGATTTATGATACGTATATTCACCCTGATATGGCCCTTCAAATAATATCCATCAATTTATTATTCACTAACTGAGTAAAATCATTTCGGCTTGCCTTTGTACTTACGGGTTACACATTTTTAAATGTAGAAATAAAGATCTTGCTTCCTTAGAAATTATAAAATATGTATTTTTTGAATATTTCTTCGATGGGTCCCGGATTTTCTGAAATTGGCTCTTTTCTCGCATCAATGTCCTCTGAGATTGGAGTTGATTTTTTTTTCAAAATGTTATGTATACACAATTGACTTGGATCTTGCTTCTCAAAAAATAATGAATAAACAACAAATGGGTTGGTCTTTATAGATAAGTGACTTAAGCAAGGAAACGCAACTGGATAAAAACAAATGGGGGAGGGGTATCTTTAAAAAAGTTATATTATGTTGACATAAAAAAAAATAGCGTCCAATGCCCCCCTCTTAAAACCACCCACACTGAGTGTTCAACTAGTTGAGAACCCCTGTCCTATTACAGCTTCGTTTGTTAAGTGTTACAAACTGTTCTATTTTTCAAAGTCGTGTGTTTTTTTTTCATCCTCTCTGGGACGTCTGGGGACTTTTTTGATTAATTTATTAATGATATGTCCCGCTTTTGAGGAACAAATAGAAAAATAAAATAAAATTAACATCTCCAACCAGACTGTCTAGAGTTTTAAGAAGTCCATTAAAGCCGAACTTTTACTTCTGAAGCAGCAGTATGACTGACTTCTGGCCTATCTCTATGTGGTCCTACTCTTCTATTTTGCAGTTTGGAGTACGAAGAATATCTGCAGCACTTATAATCTTAATTTGACTAGGGACACAGCCTTCATTGCCATTGTCAAACTGTTTGTCGGTGTGTCAAGGCTGTTATTGCTCTTAAAGGAAGACATATTCAATGAAGGATATCGCTAGTTTTAGTATTTAAATCCCAAGTTGCCTTTGAGTTATCTTTTCTTTATTCGACAAAACCCCGGTTTTCTTAAATTAAGTTTTGGGTCTCCACTCTGTATTTGCATTTTTTTATCTATTATTATTTTACTGCAGCTAAAGAAAAGAAACTGATTGCTTAACTTTTTATTACACCATACGAGTCAATCAGAATTAATCATAATATCTCCAGTTGAAACGTTAGATCATTAATGATGAAAAATAATCTAGTATGACGTCATATTATACCCACTTTGTCAGCTGATACATTTGCTTAACCCTTCAGGCATCTTGTCGCCTTTATATATTTCTTTGTCTTGGGTCTCACCCGATTCTTTATTTTGGTTGCAACAGGAAACCTTGTAATTAAAAATAATGGGGATAAAATTGTCATTAAATGCTATTCCATGCTTTGGGCCTTCACGCTATATTTTATTTGGTAAAAAAAGACCCCTATAATTCCGGCACCACTGCTCTAAACACTTGACGACACTTGCTTATTTGTGAAGTACAATATACGTTCTATTTATACCCTATATATTCTGATATAGATGAATAATAACCCTTTACTTTTGTGTACCATGTGTTGTGTAAGTATGTAGGCATCTCTACAGAGTCATGAATAATAATAGTCATAATCATAAAAAGTGTTTTTTCGTATTGAGAAGAGTTATTATAAAATAGATAATTCACCCTCACGCCCAAAAATATACTTTCTTTCTTTCTTTCTTTTTCCTTCCTTCCATGGTGTACATACATAATTATGAAGTCATATTCATGTTTTGAAGAAGCGGCAAGGGAAGTAACAATATACTGTTCCTATTTTCTTTTCTCTCTTCCTAAGTAGAAAAAAACATCTGGTGGAAACTTGAAAGTCATACTACACATATACATACATAAAATCGTTGCTGAATACATACCTACTTTGTGCCCTACATTCCAATCATTCATTGAGGCTATGCACTTGTAAATTTCTAACTTACCATGTATCCTTGCGAAGGAACAAAGTTGTTCAATGCAGTATTTATAATGTAGTGTTGAGATTTTTTTCCAGATTCAATTATTTTTTCCTTTTATTTTTTGGTTACTTTTTAATTGATTTTTTATAAAGTCATTAGAGCAATATTTTGGTCTACACACCGATCTCCGACCATAGACCGAAATTAAAGCGTGGACCAATTACTTTTCGGATTTTTCTCCCATTCGCCTGATTTATGAGTTGTACAAATTTGATTTTTTTAACATGCCAACGAGTTTCATCAGTAATACTACATATATATAGAGAATGTACAAGCTATCTGTTCCGCGAAAATGAGTTTTTTTTTCAAACGCCATTTTCTCTCCAACCAGTAATCGCATTAAAAAAATAAAACTAAATACTGAAAGCTCGATAAATTCTAATTTATTGTATTCAATCAAATCACATGTAGCCTCAATTGCAGTCACTATACGAGGCTGAAAGTGTGAAAAGGTATTCACTTGGTCCCTTGGCAAATGCTATTTGTTCTTTATCCGACTGATTAGTTTGTCTGTGGTGTTGCAGGAGGTTTGTTTGGTTTTTGTTCGATCGCACCCCTACAAAAAAAAATACATCGGATTAAGATAAGCGTATTTGGAGGCAAAAAGTTTGTCAAAATTGTCTTGCAACCACTTGATACTTTTTTTCGAGGTGAGGCAGGAAGCCGAGTCCTGCTGCCACATTTACGTCCTCCCATTGGTAACCATTTATATCTAGGGTTTCATTTTTGTCCTAGTAGGAGTAAGTGTGGACCATGATGCCTTCAGGGAACACATGACGAGGTATGACATGGACTTTTACCTCAGTCTGCATTGCCGTTGGCTCAAAATCACCTATCTGGTGTAAGTTTGAACAAACTATCTAATAAAAAAATCAGCTGCCCAAGTTCCTTGGTTTGGTCAAGAGAGCGCAACTAAGTTGTCAACCCTGTGGATATCAATCCTTGCTTTAGTCACTCATTAAAAAAAAAAAAAAAAAACATCCGTGGCAATAATGATACAAGATATTGATACAATACACTCTGTGATTTATATTTCAAGGTGTTACAAGATAAATCCCAATGAGTGGCATCTTTGGTCTTAAAGGATTTATTATATACAGATTTGGATCAATATTTTATTCTACAACGCAAACTCAGATCGTAGAAATAAATTGAATCATTTTCAAGACGTAGACCGATTTTGTTTTTGTCTCAATGTAGGGACTGACTTCCTTTCCATTCCTGATCTAGGAGTTGTACAAATATGATTTGTGCAATAGAGTTAATATCATACGACGTTCAACTATAGAATCGCTCTAGACCAAATTATAAATGATACTGATATTTTTTGTTAGACCGAATCAGACTGAATTTTTAGCTGTACCGATCCAGACATCTTTGAAGAACTAAATTGGTTTAGTCCACTAAGAATAATATCGGTCTTAGATAGGCCTAGGACTTTAGACGAATGACAAAAATGTCACCGATTAGCAATACAGCCAATAGAAATAAAAATATCAGGATTAATTCTTCCAATAAAAAAAATTAATTAAAAAAAAAGAAAAATATCAAGGGGTGGCCAATTTTTTAAAGTCTGGACTCAAGCAGTGCCACATGATGTTTCTTGTGGTAGTCAAGCCAGGAAGTAGTTTCTTGTGAATATATACTTTGAACAGATTTTTTAAGTCTTGAAGACTTCGTATTGTAAGGCAATGCAGATAAAGACATACTTCCCCAATGAGGAAGACTTCATTAAAATAAACTGGATCTATTGATCGAAGAGTTCATTCTTTAATGTATTTCTTTTATGTAGGTATGAAAAAATATTTTTGCAAAAGAAGCAAATTAATTATCACAGTTGATTGGATGGTGAGGAGCGTAAAATTAAAACACTTTTATTTTTCTAATTTATTTTTAAAAAACCACTCATGAAATGGATTGTTTTTCTATAAAACCCTTTTATACTTTTTTTTTGTATAAAAAAAGGAAGTTTTCTTTCTTCAAATAAGATAATAACCAGTAACATTTGGTTGACCCATACAATTCAACTCTAAGCCAGCTGCTTAATGAGATCCTAATGCATGCACATTGCATTATTTATGTATATATATTAAAATTATTGGAACAGAACAAGATACCTTCTTTTTTTAGATCCTTTTGTGACTACGTTCATAATGGAATATTTTCCCAGATCTTTAAGTGTCGACCACATTTTCTTTCTTGAATTTGAAGCTCTATAAAAAGGATGTGGAATAGAATCAAAAGCATATCAACTTTCTCCAAGGGACATTTATATATATGTAGCTAATAGTTGGGTTATTTATTTATGGCGAGGAAATTTTTATAATTTTGCGGCATTAGTTCGCTAACACAAAAATTTACAGTGTATTTTGTTTTACCGCTGTCAATGTTTCAATTTTTTTCTCCTAGTTATCGTTATGAAGTAGATGGGTTGAATTATAATCAGTGCTTTTTAATCTGTGATCAATTAACCTCAACTATCAAATCTTAATTCTGTAGTTGGGAATAATTTATCTAATTACCAACTAATTTCTGACCCGACAGCCTGTGCCTTGCGCACATTTAAGGCCTTCATGATGTCCGAGGTAGCTTTTAAATTGCCTATGGTTCTCTTCTTGCCTTCATCGTGATATATGAATGATTTTTGTTTACAATATGTACATCAATCAAAGGCTTAGAATCTAAGCTATTCAAAAATATTTGAAACTTTAAGATTTAATCAGCAAGATCTATTCATAACTGTATTTTTAGAAGGTCTCTTTACTTTTTCTACACCTGGTATCTCACGGTGTTACCTATCTTACAATAAAATGTATACCTTTTTGATGTCAGCTATCGATTTTCCTGTATATTTTCCCTAATTCATTCTTGAACGTCGGTTGGTTGAATTCCAAAACAGCTCTTTTTAAGCTGTGAATAATTTTCAACAATTTTTTAACAATAATTTCATAATTAGGAAGAATTGGTTAACTAACATCGGATTTTGGGCTTTTTTATGTTGTTTTTTTTTGGAGGAAACATCGCGTGATGCAATAAAGGTTGTTCATTTATACCCATGTGACCTTACAAAAACAGAAACGTACCTTGATTTTTATTGTCAGCTATCGATGTTTCTGCTTCTTTCTCCCTTATTTGTTACTGAACGGTGGGAAATAATTACTGCTCAACAAAAAAGTGCTGAAACAAAGATCACGTAATCAGGCTTTGTACAAGGTAGTGGTCGTACTCACACTTTTTTTTGTCTCCGAGGGGTGTCTAGGATACTTGAATATTACTGCATAACTAACTATATAACTAAATTCTTCGAAGGGAAGAAAGAGTTGCATAAGACAAAGAAAAAATGATACAGTGACGTCATTTGCGATATCATAAAAAGCGAGATCTTGCGTGCGAAAAAAGACCAATCCACGACCATATATCTCCTGAAGCTAAATGGCGCGTTTGTTACTTTGTTTTAAAACTTTAGGAAGAATTGGCTATTCACCAAGTGATTTGGGGCTTTTGTCTGTTTCTTTTCTATTGAAAGGTTGCGATATACAAAAAATATGGCAAGTGATAAATACAAATTTACCTATTGACCTATGGCCCACAAATAAGATACATGATATATATAATGAATACCCAACTATTATGAGCAAGGGTGCAGTTTAAAAAGTTTTTATGTATGCGTAGGATCGGAAAGTTTTGACGTTTTTATTTTTTATACAAGATAATTTTCATCTTTTAGATAGCTTACAAATTTGATGAGGTTTTTCTCTCTTAACCAAACCTTGGATCCAACTCCATTGTGTGGATCCAAAACTTGAAGTAACATGACTAAATTCTGAAAAACGTGATTTTTATCGAATCAAGGAAATGCAACTGGAAACTAACTTGGGAATTGGCCAACAGATTGGTACCTCTTGATGATGAAGGGCATGTCAATGGCATACAACGCTGTTATGATGAGAGTTCGAGGCAAATCTAAATTTGTATGACAGGTGTCGTAGACATTCTTCTTCAAGACGCTTCAAAGTCCAAGGGATTTACGTCAGAGCTGGAGACAGGGCCAGAAACTAGCCATATTTTTGCTCCAAAAGTTTTGGTTCTTCTTGGCTGTATGGGATTGTAATGGACCTGTTGTAGGCAGTCCAGATGGAAAGGCCAATGTCTTTGCAGTCTTATCAGCACTGTCACCTATGTGGAGGAGATTGCGCACACTTTGCTTTTTTTTGTTGCTGCTCCGACATTCTTTCAGTGGGGGAGACATGTGATCAAAACAAAAACTAGTTTATTTTTGGTTTCAGCTAGTGTTTGGTTACGTGATGAAACCTAATAATATAAAATAACAGGGATGAAATTTTAATTAAATGTTACTGTACGTTTTGAGTCCCCACTCTGAAAATCAATCAGAGAAATCCGATGGAATAACCATGATATACATAAAGACAATTTTCTAAATCTTTCTCTCAATACCTCTGGAATATTTTACTCTGTTTTTTTCTTTTCATCCAATGAATTAATGACATTTTGTGACTCTGTATCTCATCACAGATCATATTATGTTGTTATTTTTCAAAAATCAAGATGTATCAGCTTTTTTTTCTTTTGGGTGGGTGACTTGCTTTTTTTTTTTCCAAGTTTGTTAGACATAGGAGTATGTCTCAATATGATAAAAAATATTAATAGTAGTAACAAGAGTTCAAACACAATGACCATCGCTAAACAAACACATTAACCGAAGGAGGAGAGAGGAGAAAAAAAATCTAATCGAATGCTTATATTAAAATAATAATAAAAACAGAACAGAATTTATGATTTTTTTAAACGATGATGCCCACTTATGTTGGGTATGACTATACCCAAGAACAAGAAAAACACATTATTGAAATACGGATCTAGATCACGCAATACTTTTTCTTTTCATTTTTTAACACCTTATGGAGCCCGAGTGATGATATCACACGGAATCTCCGAGTCGTTTGCTCTATATACATACCTACATGGATTTTCGATAATGAAATTCTCACTTTTCACTCCGTATGGTGATGATTAAAATAATAATAACGAAAAGAAGAAAATCAAATATTGTTAAAAATTGATTTACTTTGACCATTTATGTATGTACATAAGATACCATTCTTATACCTAACGATTCAAGTGTATTTGAAATTCAATTCCTTTTCTTGCACTCTACTGCTATAAAATCAAAGCATGTACTTACCTAGTTACATGGCATAAAACTCTCATAAAAGTCAAGCCAGAAAATGATTTTTGAACATGAGAAAAACGAATTTTTAATTCGATTTTTGATTCCTTTGTATCTATCATATACATACAAAACTTTGTTATATCAATATTTGAAGAAGTGTTTAACTATGAAAATGTTAAACTAAGGTCAATATTATTATATGTATATTCTATTGTGGGTTGTAACTTTACTGCGAACATTTTAGCCTCTAGGAAGTTTTGCCACAGGGCATATTAAAGGTCCAAACTAAACCTTAAGTCTAAGCTGTTTGATCTCACCTATAGATCTGAAAAATGGAAAATTGAATGAAAATAAAGAAGGAATAGTTTTTTAAGGGCAAACGAGAGACAGCCCCGTTATTATGAGTCTATTTTGAAAGAAGTAACTGATTAGTGGTACTTTATTCATAGTCTTGATCTTAGTTGATGCTTGAAGAAATGTAATAAACTCCATGAATAAAGAGAAATGAATGTTTCAACAGTCAAAGTAAAGCTAAAGTTCGAAATTATAATACATAAAAAGGAGGTGCATATGCCGTGTGTAAGGATACCATTTTTGTCATGAAAAAGCGAAGTTTAGCAATTGAAAAAGGAAAATCGTTTTTTGCGCGTGCTTTTTCTTCTTTTATGTTTATTATTTAATTGATCGTGGTGGTGTTAACTTCTCCTTCTAAAGCAAACATTCTCGCCTTTCTTTAGTGTAAATTGCTTTCAAAATGTATAATAAAATAAAAATATATGAATGTAAATATAATTGTAATATATTCCCTGCACGAATGCTATTTTAAACGTAGAAGGTTTTCCTCTTTTTAGCAGTTATTCATTTTCTCCCAGCCGAAATCAATAACAGGCAACTGATATTAACAAGGGTCTTAATTAAGTATTACTATAATTATGATTATTACCTTCTCCAAGAGGGGAAAAACCAGGGAGAAAATGTTCACACAAAAATACTTGTATCCATATTCGATATCACCATGCCTTTCAACCTTTCATCAAAAAGAGAAAGGAAAAATATCACTATTCTCTCAAACTAAAGGACTTTTACTTACATTACGGATATGTTCACTTTTTAACAAAAAAAAAAATATTCGAATTTATCCAATTCACGTTCAGGATCTTTTAAGCCTTAGGAGTCTTAATTGCACACTGTTTCTTCAATGCTTGAAAAAGAGTGGTGACTTATAGTTAGCCAATTAATTATGCCACATCATTTTCTACACCTGTAGAAAAAGTATTTTTAAATGGTTGTGGTTATATCATTCTCATTTCTTAATATGATAATTAAGATCAATCCCGTCCCTCATCCAGGTCCTTCAAAAACTTCCCAAATTTTAAAACTGAACATTAAGTAAATCTTATATTTTTACGTATTCGGACAGCCAATCGACTATTATAGTAGGCTTAGTTAATTTTTTTATTACTTGTACAAACATTGATTGCTTATTATTGTAAATTTCAAGAAAATAATTTCTTCCGAGTGCGTTGTCCGTTGAGGAGAGTTGTTTTATTGACTTTTAGAAACCTTGCTTCGAAATCAAATACATTTAATCAGCCGAAAACGGACTTACCTAGTTCAAAACACTCGTAATCCGAGATTTGACTGTATTATATTGCTTTTCTTTTATGTAAAATGTTAAATAATAGTCTGCATAATGCTATTCTGTCCAAATGAGTATTTTTATCATCTCATAGTACTCAAAACGGTTATAAACTTTATTTATGAGGTTTTTGATTTATATAAGTATTTTTTTGGGGGGTGTGGGGGAAATTATTATTCAAAATTCACTTCCAATGTTTTTTAAATTCATATAAAGTTACTGTTGTTCGATGTTCAACATTTTAAACGTACATTTTATCATCAATAATTTGCCTTGAGGGTGGTATAGATCGAACTTAAAATTAGACCAATCCTGACCCATTTTTTGTTAGGCAAATCCCATTTGGATATAAATCTGTTTGAAATAATAATTGATGCAACACCTTTAACTTGATAAGACGTTATTGTTGGTCAATGTTCACAATCTTGAAACAAAATTTATGTTAAAATCAATTCATCTAATCGATTTTCTTTAAGACCGGTCGAGACCGAACTTTTGTAAGGAACCTAATTATTTCGCTCACTAAAAATCATAACGTTCTCGGACCGGTCAAGGATTTGAGACGGAAACTAAACATTAATAGGTATATCTATTAGTGTTGAGACTTGATCTACCACCGAATTTTTTTTTAGGTTCGGTCTTGACTGATTTGTTCTAAACCTCAATACTATACGATATTTTCTAGAACAAATACTTTATACCTATAATTATAAATTTATTCATTCGATTATACAGTTAAATCAGTTGAGTAATACGTAATAAATCGTATAAGTAATAGGAATCCCTTTACTCCCACATTAGTTTGTTTCAAGATTTTATAATTAAGTGGACTTATATGTTCTCCAAGACTTAAAACCAAAGGAAGATAGATGCAATCGAAAGAAGATTCTTCTAACCTGATCATCCATCTCAAGAGATGCTCAAATTCAGAACCCCGTATTCCATGAGAGACGATAGGATTAAAATTCATCTGACCTATCTCGGTTTAAACTTGTATGACGTCATTCTACTTCAAAATACATATGATAAACAATTTATCTGTGAAATCGGTCTAGACCGATTTTTCCTTTGGACACATCTAAATAGAATTTTTTCTTTGGATCCATCTAAACCGAATTTTTCTATGAGACCGGTCCAGTTTTATAAAATAAATATAACAGTCTCAGGCCGGTCTATAATTTCCAAACCAAAACCCAACACTAATATCTATCTACTTTTTGCAGTGATTTTAATTATATACATAAACCATAAAGGTGTATTGGCTTGAAATTTATCAGACATATCTGATCACGCCTCATCACCTCGAATTTGAGGTAGACCATAACTATTTTTTTTTTTGTGTATACCTACCTAAATATTCTTTGGCCATTAATTCATTTTTGACATAATTTATTATACAAAGGAATAAAACCAATTTTTATATATTATATAAATAAATTGATGGTTTATAGCTTTTCTTATAATACTATAATTTGACTCATATTCAACTGTATAAATCAAGTTACAGATGTTGTTAATTGCAAGGAAAGGGACTTTTTATATATTTGTGGTAACAAATGTGGATTTTTGTTTCAATAGGGTTATAAATTTTCTTTTGGGGGAATTCTACCTACCCAGTTACGCTCCATCCTAAAGCATCGGCTTTGCTACGACTCAATTAATATGAGCATTACACAAAGCAATTATAATTTCATATCCCAATATTTAAAAATAGAAAATAAGCTTGAAATCATTCTTTCCAACTGTTGCATTATTCTCTAAAGATAATTTTTACTAAGGTTATTAAATTACTTCATAATTGAAGGACACACAATTTTATAATCTAAAAGTTGATATTTTTAATGCACAAAATGAACAAATTTCCAAGAAAATAATTATGAAAATTAATTACTTGGTTTTAAGAAAAAAAAAAACAAACTTAATATCTGCATTGAATACAACTTGATGCCCATTATAAACTGTGATATTTGAATTAAATCAAAGTAATATGTACTGAAAATGCCTAGATTTGTATAATTTGAGAAATATATACTATTTTAATAGTTAATTTTTATCAACAATATGAAAATAAGATTATATAACGATGTAATATCATATTTTAATACATTTTATGTTTAGATTTATAATAAAACTAGCCATTTGACGGATACAATTTTGATGGACAGTAATGTTGAGGTCCTTTTATTTGTTGGTCCAAATTAGACATCCTGGAGTTCACTATTTTCCTTAATATGAAAGAAAAAAGCGTTTTTATTTTGAATTGAGAAAAATTAAATGATTAACGGAAAAAGTATATGGACGGTGTTCACATAGCCGTTTCTTCACTTTTTATATTTGCTACCAAAATACATCTTTTTTGTCCAAATTTAGTTAAGTACAAGAATAATTTTTGCTTACTAAGGGACACTGAGTGTATTATAAATTACTTTTGACCTTATTATTATAAAGTGACGTCATCCGGTACCCTTCAAAATCGACATCAGGCAAGGAACAAAGCTCTTTTTGTTTTATTTAAATAGGGGATAAAATTGATAATTGCCGTTATTTCGTTTAAAAAAGGATTTGTAACAGTGTGAACGGATCCAAGCCTAGGTGAAGGAAAAATAGAATTTAAATTTTCATGTTAAGGAAGTAACGCATTAGAGCAAGAGTGGTTGACAAATATTTACATTGGAGTACTTAATGTTTTGACGAATGTTTTTGAAATTTAAAAGATGATTTAATTAATAGGGAACTTATCACAAAAATGGTTCATAAATCATCAAAAACCAGAATGGGCTTTTTGGTAGAGAAATATCACTTCTTTTTTGTGTTCTTTAAGTATTGTATGCCACAAAGAGATGATTTTAGCTCTCTATCTCAATTTGCTCAAAAGTGATACTGGATTATGGGGGTTGGACCTTTTTTATGACTTTGAACTTGATTTTTTTTGCAAATACCTTTATTGAACCTATAATGAGGACAATCAGAGCTCTATACCTCAATATTTTCCAAAGTTATTTTCAATTATGTATGATTTTTTTAAATATTACTTTAATTAGTCAAATGGAGTGTTACTGATTAAGTATTAGAAAACATTATACTGGTTGCGGCGAAAAAATCTTTACACTTCGATTTTGCTGTATAAATTAAGGTTTCTTTTAATGCAGTAAAATTGTTCCAGTCAAATACTAAAAATAAATAAAGAATGACGCCAAGAAAATACCCTCTGAACGTGACCAACGTGGCAAGAAACCAACGGAGATTGCATTGTTATCATGGGTCCAGACCAATTACCTGGACATGAACGTGTTGTTCTGGCAGGATAGTGTACCTGCACACAACTACAAAAAGACCCAGAAGTGGTTGGAGGACAACTTGCCTTTCCGGCCAAAGAAAATGTGGCCCCCTACTCATCAAATGCCAATTCATTGGACTTCACTTTTTGGGTACATGTTGAGTCCAAGGCCTGAACCGCCCGTCACCTAAATATCAACACCTTAAGGATACTGTGAACCAGCACTGGGATGCCATATCTGAGGAAAATGGGTGCAAGGCCTTCCATGGCCCCCTGAAAACCATCATTGCTGCCAACAGGGGCTACATTGATAATTAAGGTAGCCAAGACATCATATTAGCCATTTTATTGGCATCCCCTATTACAACTGGTTGCTAAAATACATCTTGATAAAGTTCTACACTGAAAGTTGAAAGATTTTTTCGCAGTACACGGTAGTATTACAATTACCCAACCTGATTAAGGAATTTCCCATATGCATTAAGTATATTTTCTTCCCTAGGAACGTCCGAATGCGAAGCTACGCACATTGAGTTCAAGAGAATATTTTTTCCCGAGTGCATTGTTCATTGAGCTACCTATTTTTTTGTTTTATGGTAAAGGCTTTGTGCTACTTTTACATTTAACATATTAAAATTGTATGGCCTCTTACTCTGACCATATATAATTAAGTTAGATCAAAATCGATCTCTAACTTTTTCGATCAATCTGGTGACCTACAAACAGACAAATAAACAAAAAAAAAAACAGAAGCAAAAACATAACTTCCATTCAACATCATTGGAGAGGTGAAAATAAAGAATGAGAGCAGATTGAATTTTTTTAAAAAAAGGAAAAGAGACCTCACTTTGGTTTACCTATACATAATATACAAACATATTAAATATTCAGGTTGAATATTGCATGAATACAAATTAATGACTACATTTTGTTTATTTAAATAAGTCGTACGCAAATTTGTTTTTTCTACAATGTTATATACAATATATAAGTATTATTCAGTTCTTCTTCTTCCATGGCAAATCTCCTCCACACCGTATATGGAAGATGGACCTGGCCTGGGTCGAGTAGATAGAACAAATTAGCCAATTTATGTTGAGTTTAATAATAATAATGATAATAACTGTGGAATAGGGAAATTGAGTTCTATATATTGTACGTATTATATAGCTATACCAGTATGTGTCTACAATATCTACATACAAAGAATCTCTGTGTGTTTTTCCCTCTGTTTATCTAAATGCGGCTCGTTAAGATGGACCAAGCGTGGGGGATCTCGTAAATATCCGAGAATATATGGACCTATACTACAAATGTATGTATATATATATATATATACTCAGTAAGAAGAAATAAACCGCTTTTATTCCAATGACTCATGGAAACAAATCTTTTCTCTCGCACATTTATGTTCCTACATAGCCTTTAAATCTATATTACACCCAGTAATAACGGATACAAATGAGAAGTCGTCAAGGGAGGATTGCACCCACCCTCTCCACTTTTCAAAAGGTATTAACAATCATCAATGTGTGAACTCATTTTTCTAAAACTAGCCCAAATCGACACATTGTAGAAACGACCTGGTGTCTGCAAGTTTGAGCCACTGGCTACTTTTGAACTTTTTTGTTTTTGAGTAGAGTAATATATCAAATAATTGGATTACTTCGTTCTGGGTGGATGTAAGGGAGAGTTTAGGAACTAGTATGAAAAAGGTGAAATATAAACAGTTTTAAAATGACAAACCGTACTATATCAAAATCCGGACTAAACGAAGTATTAAACTGATAACTATTACCTCTTTCTCATCTGAATTAATGACGTAAATTTTGGCCTACTGTTACACAATAGAAACTATATACAGATTGCGACCTTTATTTAACAACCAAATACATTTTTTTTATCAAATTTGATTTTCTCGTTAACTCATCATCTGACTTTAATAAATGAGAGCTGAATGAAATTTTTTATAATTAGTATTCAATATTATTTCCTTTGGGATAAATACAGCCTCGATTAGACCTCGGACACGGGAGTAATTCTTGATGACAGTCCCCTGTGACAAATTCCAGATTCTATCGGATCCTGGACATCAGCTCGGATTTTGTGTAGCATGAAGATCTGTTTGTGTGTCGCTCAACTGCGGCCCACACCAAGAAGTCGATGAGTTTGAGTCCAACTAAGTAAAAAAAAAAGTATGATATCAGGTGGCATGGAACAAAGTCTTGTTTACCTCCAGAATCTTATGGTTCCTTTTTGATTCTCCAGAAAATGGAACTGTCTAGGTTAAAGAAGTTTGCAATCTCGTGTGGTGCGGATTGCAACAAGGACACGCTGTCTTTTCCCCGATTGAGAAATCAATGCTTCTTTGATTGATTCCTTTTTTTTTTAAACTGACGCCAAAAACATTTGACCAGCGGCGAAAACAACATAACAACGTCTTAAATGCGCTGGTGCTCAAACTTTGTTGTTAAACAACGGCTGCACGCTGTAGTCATGAGATACTGTCCGATAACTTATACGTGACATCATCAACAAAATCGGTCTAAATCAAAAAAAAAAAAAAAGAAGATATCACTAGCTAGACCGAATTAGTTTGCTTCAGCACATATTATAACAATCCCATACCGGCCTAGTATTTCCAACGGAAACACAAGTCTAATGGAAACTTTTTTTTTTCCGTCATCTATGTATTTAATTCCTTTTCTACGCCTTTCCCTCATACTTATGAATTGGTTCTGGTTCTCCTGATTACAACTCTTGTACCTCATCGACACGTGTCAAGGGTGTCTTTTTAACGATGCTACATAGGTAGATAAATACCTTACCTATATATTCATGTATAATGCCTAATACAAAGATCGAATTACAAGTCTGTTTGAGATATATCTTAATATTTTTTTATGAATTCTTTCATCACGTATTTCATGTGTTATTATTATTATTATTAAAGGTTCTATGTATTATGTAGTTCTGTTCAGAAAATATGTTATTATATTACATTAACGAATCTTAATATAATAAATTGATATGTTCCTCGTTTCAAGCAACCGGCACCTTCTTACATAGGTAGGTATAGAATATAATCAATATCATCATCCCACACAAACAAGATCATCATCATCTAGAACCGACTACTACCTCCTCTTTATTTATCATTGAAAAGTATTAATTAGTGTGTGTGTGTGTGTGTTTGTGATATAGCTGCCTATGTATAACGCGATATGTACACGCGTGGATTAATGGCTTTGAATTTCAAAAACATCAATTACACATTCTTAATCGATTCATGTATGTACATACTGTAACAATGTTTTAATGAGACAGTTTATTTTGATTTAAGTTGATTCGTCAGTACTATAATATCTCTTTATGATAAAGCAAAGCATATATGTATGTATGTCTGAAAGACAGTCACAGGGAGATTTAGTGCTCTCATAAACATATTTTGATCTAAGAAATAATAATGTAGACGTATTATTAAGATATTACAGGCGTGTGTATATATCGCCGAACGTGTATACTGGGTTCACTGTATATTTTGTTTCCTGATGTATATCATATTTGTACATATTTTTGATCAACGAAATAACATACAATGTAGTCGTATGTATGAAATATTGTAGATTTGCTCATGTAGCATTGAATTTCTGGGTTTTTTTTGTTATTCCTCTCTATTCTCAAAATTGTTAAGACTGTGTTGATAAGTATAATCCACACAAAACAACTATAGGTAGGCCCAAATAGATAGGTTCTTCGATTTGGCTGCCTAAACCCTATTATTGGATTAACCCAAAACAAAATGATTAGCTGCTCTTATATCAATACTCTACACTGTAAAGCAGCTAACTCAGAATTTAAGCTCAGAAAATCTCAAATAACCTTAATAACAGAACCATATGCCAGTAACGGCTAAGCAAAAGCCTCACTCTATGTGGGTATACTATCCATTGCAAACAAGGGTCGAAACCAGGAGTGTGCATTCCAACGGTTAATCATTTACATGAATGATTTGTTCCAGAATTCTATCTTAACAGAACTTCATCGCTCTCATATGAAAGATACCAAGCCATGCAAGAAAAGGATGAACATCTTCGTATTCTTAAATTTATGAAATGTACAAAAAATTAAACAAATTATTAATAATAACCATAAAACTAAGTAGGACTTTTAATCCATTTCGTCTGTAGTAGTACATATACCCCTTTGTGTGGTCGTGTTCTTTGCCGTATGTATGTATAGCTTTGTAATGTATGGATATTTTTACTATTTTATAATGTATGTGTGTACTATGGTAAACAGCAATAAACTCTAATGAACTAAACGTCTGCGATATTTAATTCATTTTAAACAGTGCTCCCTGTATATTAAACTCCCTTTTTGCTTACTTTATACTGCATTGGTATCTGGGAGCTTTAAATACAGCACGCTCTGCATTCTAAACGACTGCGAGATCTACATTGTTATGTATTCGATCAAAAATACCCTTATTGTTTTCAAAGATTCATACAGATAAACTTTACTTAATTAATATAATTTAACCCATATTCTAAATCATTATCATAGTACCATTGCTATGACTGCAAATCAGAAATAAAAGTTCCCTGAACTAGTCCCGTAACCAGGTCTATATCTAAGGAGATGCGCTTTTAATTCTAGGAGGGGTCGTGACAAGAACTTTTCTTTTTTTCTTGACTAGCTTGAGATGACATTTTTTTTTCCTAAAATTTATTAATGACCTTAAAAACAAAAAAGTCCAATATTTAAAAGACTACTTTTAAATTTGGAAACGAAAATTTAGTTAAAATTTGTGTTATTATTACACATCTCAGAAGTCACAGGTCTTAGGGGCACATTTAAAGTAAAAGGTTGTTATCCACACTAATTTTGAAAGTGATAACAATTCGCCAGTTTTAATGGAATACAATTTTAATTACAGGTGGATAATTAGTGGAGCAACAGGTTAAATAGAGCTATGCTTATGTCCTATGAGCCCTTCCCTATTACTTGCATAGTTTTTTGTTGAGTCTTTAGGTCAATTTTTGGCGGAGTATCGTGCAAAAAGGCCAAGTAAAAACCGCACGAAGTCACCCGGCCAGCCAAAGCTTCTGATGTTGTGCGGCCAAAGTTATCAAGAAAGGCGGATCTTATTATAAATAGTCGAATTTCACCAATGTAGCTTTCAAATAATAAAAAATAAATACAATTCTACCCCATCTAGTATTTTTGTTAAAAGCCTGTGAAGATTTTCTTGATTTACCTGTAGCAACTTATATAATATTAAAATCTAAAACATGTTCGGTGGCAAAATCTCCAAGAGGCAAAAATGTATGAGACAAAATTGCCGTGTCGGCAAAAATGTTCGCCGTGAAATTATCTAGAACCCAATTAACTACCATTCTAAAGCTTGCCATATTTTAGCTATCTATATGTTAGTGTTGAGCATGGAAATGTTTTCTGAGGATTATTTACAGATTTAAAAATACGTGTCTTTCTAACAATTTACAAATGGCTGCATGTAAACTCTATACAAAAAACGAAAGGGGAAACAAAATAGGCTCTTAGGCCTTCAAAAACTTCCAGAGACTCTTAACGACGTTACTATAATGAAGTAATCATATTCTATCATCAAAAAAACATGTCGGAGTGGAAACTCTTTTTATTCTCCTGCCTGAAAGAGAATCCTACTTACACGCATACAAAAAAAAAAAACAATTTCTCACAATCTTTCTTCAGATCAGATAGCCTCTTTTCATCAAATTTATGACCCATTGTCAAAATATATATATTTACGAAAATTATTTAGCCATTGAAGTCTTGTATATCTCTTCTTTTAATGTCCCCAAGAATGAAACACACACACGCAAGCAAACAATTTTGTTTTATTATGACGACTTTGGTATGAATCTGGTATAAGAAATATCTTAAGGTACATTTTATGTAAAGTTAAATACATACAGGGTGCGGAAACAAAATTTTCTGGTTGATTTAATCGCAATTTAATGTTTTTTTCTGTAGGATGTTGCGTGCTTCTCTAAATCATGTAATTGCATCATGAATAAGATTTATTTTGATGCAGTTTTTCTTTTGAATTGACCACCAAATGAATTATTAGGAGACAAAAAAACGACATTTATCCGACTTGCTTGATACAACATGTAGCCCAAAACGACATCCCTGTCATCATTGAGATCAATGTGAGGACTGTTCAAAATATCCAGCATACACATAACGTTAATAAAGGGACGCCCAAATCTCCAGGAAGTGGAATTATGCACCCGAAACTTTGCTGATATCTGTAACATAAACATGTGGATTCTCACATTCCCCTATTATATTTGATTGGTGCCTCTATGACCTGAAGTCCTCTATCTTCAAGGTCTGGGGTAAATACAAAATTGTCAAAGCCTGTACAATCTTTAGGCACCATATATGTAGAGCAGGGATGTAAAACCCTTAGCCTGCAGGCCGAATTGGGGGCTGTTGAATGTGTAAGTGGGGCTCACTACTCATTCTCACTTCAATTACTATTTTTTTGCAAAACTGTCACAATATCATCAAAATGCATAAAATATGCTTAAAATGTACAAACATTGAAAAATATTTCCCAAACCAAGAAAATTTTGAAAAATTATCAATCTGGGAATAAAATTTTAGTACCCTGAGTCCATGGGACCGGTCCTTGCAATTTTTCCTCAAAATAGGGATGGCTTATTGATTTACATTAAATACATGAGATCTGTATTAGAAACATTGCACACATCTTGCAAAAAAATATTAATGCTTTCTTTATTATGCAATATAAAACGAACATAATATATTATTAGATAGTTATATGTAAATTCTATCATATAACAAAATATTTAGAGAATGGAAAAAACCTCTCAATAACTTTTCAAGGAATAGATTTTTCCTGTTTTAAGGACCAACAATTGGAACTAGACTGCCGTCATAAATAACGACCAACACAACACTACTTCTTAAAGAGGCCGTATCGAATAGGATGTACCCTCTTTGATTTACCAACCATTTTTTGACAATATATATTTTTCAAATCATTGAATAAAATATTGAGTTTTTGAACGAAAAAGATTTGTTTTTCCTCACGAGAAAAATCTACTTTCGCACCCTCTACAAATATGATGACAAAGGATTTTGGTCCAGGAAATAAAAAGTAATAAAGTTGGACATGAATATCTACAACTAGCAAAATAAAAAGAGAGGATTTTATTCAAAAATCCTCTGTGTCTCTTCTTTCAGTTTCTTCAATTCAGTAGTTGTGTATTCTTTATTTATATAATTCATATCATTATTTTATAGTCATCTGAGTAGATGGAACGAATAAGTATACCTACATTTAAATGTGTGTACAAGAATGACCACACGTGAGAAAAGAAGGGCCTTTGTGTCTAGAACATATACATACATAACTACCTAGGGAATATGTCGTTAGGTTTGATATTCTTTGTTGGTCTGCTTCTATGGTATATTATGTAGTATCTACTTTATAATATTATAGTTGTATGGTGGCTGTATATTTAATAAATAAATTAATTTATTAGGGAAATTGTTTATGGCGTATATTATATGTATAATGTATTTTGAGGCACAAGGGAGTTGCCATTTTGAACTTTTCTCTCTTTCGGTTTTATATAGGTATATAACTCACTCTGCTGTTTCCCCATTTATATATCCATATAATATAATATGTAAAAGATAATGATTTGATTATAAAATATATGTCATATCGAGATATAAGACAAATGAGTCTACAGAAAATGTCGAACAAATAAATCAATGGATCAATGGTTGCAGTATGATCATTCCTGCACCTTATATTTTCTCTTTTTTTCTCGTCATAACTCATTTCCGCGTGAATTTTTGGTCTCTATCTCAGTTGTCTTAAGAAAGTTGTTTCATAAGAATTGTTTGTTTTTTCGAATAATTATTTAATAAGTCAATGACAACTTTCATTGAGCTTCATTCCTGTTTCGCTGGGACATACTCAGTCCCGGTCTATGTATTTTTACAAACGAAAACCATGAATTACCATTAAAAATAGAGGAGAATAAACTTAATCCCTCTATTATAAAATGAAAACAGAGAGAATAGGTGCTGCTCCGTATTTGGACTTTAATTGCTCTTAAGATGTCTGCTGTGTTTGTATATATATGAAGAAGTCTCTAAAAATAAAAACAAAAATTATAATAGTAAAGGAGATAGATGGATGATGAGACGATTTTCTTCAACCAAGAAAAAGAAAGAAATTGACCTGTGCCAAGAATTAAAGCCTTTTATTAATCTATTTTCATGTTTTTATTTTTTTAAATGCATGCACCTATCTATAACGATGAAGACTTTAATTCCGAAGGAAGAAAATTTCAGAGTTAATACCATTAAGCCATGAAGAAGATACCCTTGGGGAAGAATCTTACGTCGTTTCTATGACTACTATTTATCTTCCTATGTAAAGGCCAAAGAGGTGTTGACACGTAATATGTAAACTCCTTTGAACTTTGTCGTTTTTATTTTTTACAGAGAAATGTTTTTATTTTTGTATTGAGCAGTCCTCATATCCCTATTGAGTATCTACGTTGGTTAAGAGACACCAATAGGAAATATGAGGGTTATAATTTATACTCACAAAAAAAAAAAATGGTATTTTTAAAAATTATGGTGAGTCCCTGTTGTAATAACTAGTCATGGGACGATTAATTGGAGTCTGTAATTGAGTACATTAGATAAAATTTGATTCCTTTCTCGCATCTTATTAGTGATATTATTTATTACTCGTATTTTGACTTTTTAAGTTATGAAAAAATAATTGTGGCATATTTCCGTCAATATACAAGTAACTTATCAACATATATTTATGAAACTAAGTTTCTCTGTATGAATGCTTGAAGGAAAATAATCAATATTTGATTTAAGAGATGCCAATGCAGTAATGTTAATGAAATCTAGCAGTTTTTTTGTCCGCAGCTCGTGTGTACATTGTTTTTGTTGTATAAAATACTAAAATTATAATGAATGTAATGAGGCTTAGCAACGAGCGTGTGGAGTTAAATCACTGCCTAGTGAGCGCTCTAGAGACTAAAATGCTCCCTGGCTCCTCTCATCATATTACTTTACTATTATTATTTTTTCATTCTTGAGGGCAAAACTCGTCATATGAATTTATATCAGTATTGAGTAGCTACGTGTGAGTTTGCTCATGTAAAACGCCGATTAAAGTTGATGATTTTTGGGGAGTTATCTTCCATATTATTATACAGGGGAATCAGCAGGGATTGGTCCACTTAAGCCCTTCCCCCCCCCCACCCAAAAAATAATTAAAGTTGTAACCAAAAATTTAATTTTTGGCGAATAAATATAAATTTTTAATTTTTTTATCTAAAATATTTTGGGGAAAAAACTTATTTCTTAGTATAGCTGTAGATTTTTGAAATTTATCTTCAAAAAATTCAATTTTTTGTGAAAAGCTGCAGATTTTCGTATTTGAAAAAAAATGCCTTCTAATGCCTACTTTTATTATATATCAAACCTTAAAATGCATTAAAATATCTTGATAAGTAATCATACAATCTTATTTTAATTATGGCAATCAAAAAAAAAATCTTTTTCTATAATTATCCTACTTTTATCGTCCCTAATCGATGAAGAAAAGGAAGATCAATTGGACAAATTTTTCAGTACATATTTTATAATTGTACTATGGAGGTTATCATTTTATATGTACAGATGACATAAGAAATAAATGAAGGAAGAAGGGTCTAGTTAAAAAAATATAGCATTAATAAACATTTTTGTTTATAATTATCCCTTTTGTATAAACCTGTCTAATAATCATACATATACTACATGGCAAAAATAACTAAATAAAGTTTGTCAACGTACAAAACTGGGTAGGGGCATACAATCATTAAATAAGAACCGGAGCATGAGCGAATAAGGATAAAATGCGATAAGTAATAATTCACCATTAAAAGTAACATTAGTCCCGATAGTAAGGCTATATCTTTTTTAAAGCATTGAAAGACTTTACATACAATCCACTTGTAGAGAGTCCAAATATTTTCCTGACATCAAGGAGTAATATCAAATAACATTGTCATCATGTTTCTTACAAATGTGTCCAATATCTTGCAATATCTGAGATAATAACACCATATTACTTTGATTTTATTAAAATATCACTGATTATCATAGACATAAAGTAGTAGTCTATGTAAGTGTGAAGACATATTTTATTCATACAGCCATTAGATGAAATTTCATCAATATTCATATTATTATGTAAACTTGTTCATTTTAGGTTTTAAAAGTATCAACTATGAGCCCTTAAAATGGTGTTGTCCTTAAATCTAATGCAATTTATGAAGTGGTGGAATGTGAAACAATTATGAGACATTGATCTATATTGGAAACCTTAACGGATCCCGACACAGAAAATAATTCACACTATTTTTTTCGTTCCAAAAGTAAAAACTATATTTTTCCTCTAATAAAAGTTATATTTAACTAATCATTCTCTTAAAAAAAAAATATAGGTATATTGATAAGAAGAAAAAAAGTAAAAGATTAGCATCTATGTATCTCTTCTCCCCCTATTCTTCTTCCACATCCCCCCTCTATCTCCCCCCCCATCGCTCTTCCTTCCTTTCATCTTTCACAAAACCATATTAGCACATGGGTATAAATCCACCCAAAAAACAAGGAATCCCAAAGTTTAGAATCTTGATTTTAAGTGTTTCAAGTAGAGCAAACGAGCCTGAATCCCCTGTACCCATTTTTAAGACTCTGAGCCTCTGAGTCAAGAGAGAAATCAAGTGAAAAAACTCTCCATCTGTTTGGTTGGTTGTAGCTTCTTCTTCTTCTTGGTTTTCACTTACAGTATTATTATTACTACATGGTATATATAATATATACACATTGAGAGATATACAACATACTTTTTTATTCTTCCAAAGATTTCCCCCCCCCCCTCTGACTCAATAATGATAGTAAAAACAACAAAATGTAATGGTAAGGAAAGAAGCAGTGATTCAAGAAGGTAAAGGAAAATCATTAATATTTCATGAGGAGGGTGATTTTCTGCTTTTAACTTCTTCTTTTTTTTTTGTAACTTGAGGTTAGAATTGGGGCCATTGTACTTTTATATGCCTATAAGGATTGGGTTTTGGTTTAGTAATCCTAGACCCGTCTGAGAGCGTTATGATGATTAGTGGATGTTTTGGTCATTTCAAGAAATTTGGTCTAAATCAATCTTTAAAAAAAACTGCCCTGGATTGCTACTATTTAAAAAAAATTAAAATATTTTATGGGACCACATAACTTATTATATTAAATTTCATGAAAAAATCTTTCAAATTTAGGCCAAATATAAAAAAAAGTCTATATCTAATTTTTCAAGGACAAAATGCTTCAAAGAAGCTGAATGGGGGGTTTAATTTATTTTTTTCTCCGCTGCATGACTTGATGGGATAAATTTTTTCCTTTAGGAAAGAAATCTTTACAAAAAATCTATGTTTCTTCATTAATTATATTTTTCTCAGATGGATAATTAGATAAAATCATTTATTTTTGGTGATATTGTGACGATTTTGCTAAAAATTAATACTTGTAGTGAGAATGAGTAGTGGCCGCATTTACACATTAAGAGGACCACAGGTTAGACATCCCTTGACTAGGGGTTCTCATTTTAAAAGAAATTGTTCTTCAACAAGATTTAGGGAAACCAATTTTTACATTTTGGTAGCCCAGAAAATTTAATAGTAAATACTGTTAAATTTAAGTAATTAATTCATATTTGAAGCTAGTCTCATCCATACGTTCTAAGGAAGATCCTAAATTAATTTATGTTTCCTTCATGAGAGGGTGAAGTTATAATGGGATATTTCTTTGTTATAAGTGTGTCGTGATGGGGCATCATTTTCTTGTCAATGGGCATCATTTGTACTGTAGGTTTTATCGTTAAAACTTTATTACAAGTCATTCTTAAAAATGTAATCTACTGCACAATGGATTACCGCAAAAATGAACCCTATGTTATATTATAAAATAATTAAATGCGAGATTTTCCATTAGTTCCTCGTTTTTTTAAAACTTTGAGAAATCCCGGACCAATGGGATCACGAACTCCCGTTACAAAAACCTACCTAATATGAATGTTCAAATTTGGAATGAGACAGAGTTCTCTGGCATTCTGCCAAGAATCTGTTGAGTAAAAAGGTTAGAGAAATTATGTGTTATATTTTGGTCCGGAGTCCAAAACTGTAGCAACAGATTTGATAGGACAAAGGGATATTACCCCCATACCATTTTGAAAAATACAAGAACAATGAAAAGTTGCGGGATTATGGTGTCATTGACATGTGACGTTATATTATAAAACTGGTCCTTCTATTATTGAATAATATCAGACATCCCTGGTTTACATAGATTTTGCCCATAGTTTCCAGAGGAAGAATAAAACAGACTAATCAGGATTGGTATTTTCAAAGCATTGCATTCCAATCTTTGCGTGCACGACCTCCAAACTACTTTGAATACTCGCAATACCGTATATGAAGGGAGTAAGATAGGGGAGAAAAGAGATAAAAAATGCACTCTGATGATGGATCTCGATTCCATATCAGACTCACCATATTTATAAAATAAGAGGAAATGCAAGAGAGTTCGACTGACTCCTAAATATGGAGCTAATCTCCCTATTTGGAATAAATGGGTGAACATTACCTTATTTACGATATGTTTATGAGTTGAAATTTTGATTCATTCTACATAAGGAGGGGACTTTATTTTTTCTAAAATACCATTGATGACGTCATGAAGGCTAGCAAAAAAAAAAGAAGAACTAAAACGTTATTCAGTTATTTTTTTTGGTCATGATTGCCATTGTCCATATTTGAAAGGAATAAAAATGGCAAAACAAAGGCACTCACATTGAATCCCAGATGATCCTATCAGGATTATCCAGCATGCATTTCTAATTAAATATATGTAGAGGAGGATTGGCAGCATGCCTTTCAGCAGCCGCTTAAGTCAAGCACCATTTCTTCAAGTAATTAGATAAAATATTGTCCATAATATGATTCTTTGTTACCAACCTAAGAAATCATATAATTTGTTGCCTATTTGTAGTAGTAATATTGTGCTAAGATAATGTGTTATAATATAAAATTTATATTGTTGTACATTTTGGCGCATTTCTTAGTTACTTTTTATGAGGATATTAAAGCTAGTAGCTAAAACACTATGTGTTATGGCTACATTTACCTTAGGGTGGTTCTTAAAAATCAATGTTTTACATTTATTTGATTCATCCTTCATAATAAATTTCACTGTTCAAAATATTTTTGACTACCAGACTAAATATATTTCATGCCAATATCATTATTAAAAGATCAATTATATTATTTAATATTTATAGTTTTAAAAAGTACTTTATCTACAACACAAACCATTATTTGCTGTACTTTTTTCTTGAATGTAATATATATTATTATATTTAATTTAATTCAACATGTTTGACAGGGTTGGTTTTTGACATGAATATTGAGAAAAAAGGATATTTGATTTAGGAAAAAGAACCAAAGTTGAAAGTTCGTGCTCTTCGATGTGCCCATTCTAGAGTTTATTTTACGTTTCATTTGTGCTGTTAAAAATAAAATCGTACACAAATCTTGAAAAATTAATAATTTTAGTACGAATTTAAAAGCCAATGGTCACCTCTAAATGTGGCTTAAATGCGACAACTTTTGACAATGGAATATATTTCAACTATTTCAACGGATTGAAAGAAATAAGGTATTAACGGATTTATAAGTACACAAAAATAAGAATCACCCTAATGCACATTTATATACATATTGTAATGTAAAGCTTGTAGTCTTAAGTACATATATTATGAGAGTAGAAATTTGTGATAATAGCAGCCAATGATAAGTACTTCTTTTTCTTGCTATTTTACAAATTAAGGGTTGCGTATGTTTTTATTTGTTTGTTTGTACAAAGTAAATGTCAACGGAACGAATGGTTATTTCTTTTTGTTTCTTTCGTACCGTTCCGTTTCTTTGTTTTGTTAGTAGAAGGTATATACTGGAAGGCAGTAGAAATGACCATGGATCGCCCAATCCCCGTTCTTACTCTTAAATATATATTGACTTTGTTTGTTTATACCTTCCAAATCCCCTATTTATTTTTAATAAGAACTAATTAAGTTGATCGTTTTTATATTTCAAGTGTATATATATTGTATATCCATGTCTCTCTTCATTTCTACACACACACACACATAATTGAACAGGAATGACGACCATTCGACGAAAAATCATTAAAAACTCCATCCAATAAAAAATGATGAAAATTTGCAATAACCAGCTTCTTCAACGCCCGCTCAATGTACCATTAGTCCATGGTTGTAATAATAAAAAAATGAAATAAAATATGTTGTTTTTTTTTTTGCAAAGGAATTGAAGTCTGCATCCAGTTTCATACATGTACATATTTTTTGTATACACTGATGGTTGATCATCACATCAAGATCATTGACATACCAGGCATAGTAGATATAAAATAATGTATGGTTAACCATCAAAGAAAAAGAAAAAAAACATAGCCAAAAATCATATATTTTGGCCATTAAAATTAACTAATAATCCCGATATATTACATATGTAGTAGGTCTTAGTGAATATCTGCTTTTTAAAAATTCACTTTTATTATGTTCGTATATGCAAAAAGTGAACTATTTATGGGCAGATGCCCCATTTGAGGACCACCTTGTGTTCAAAAGATACATAATTATTCATATTGTATCTCAATATGCTAATAAATTTTTTTAAATATTACTCAATATTAATGAGTCGAATGCTCTTTCAAAATAATTTATATGAAATATTAATGAAAATAATTTACCTTGAAAATAAAATAAAATAATAACACAATTATCTGTCTGAAAATAGATCTTACCTATATATATATATAAAACAAAAAAAAACAAGGAATGTTTTTTTTTTTTTAAATACAACGATAAACATGTACATAAATTGTGTTTGACTTGAATTTCTCAATTAGTGTGAATACTCTCTACATATATATATATATAAAATCCGCAAAATCATTCTCCTAATAAATGCTGGTTTTTTAACTGAAAAATCTCCCCAACCAACAACCATGATTTAACAAGCAGATAACCGTTCCTAATTACGGACATGTACAAAGACGAGGTTGCATTGACTTTTGGGTCTTAATTTTTGTATAATACATATGTGATGGGATTAGTACATTGTACATATTTATCCCCAAGGCTCGTGGATCACCACATTTAATCAAACATGGGTTGAAGTATTTGCTTAAGGGATTAACACAGATTTATGGTTGATTGTGAAAAGACCCATAAATACATAGCACACTATTGTAAAATATTTTTTTAATATCAATATATGTATGTATATATTCGTTAATGGTTGACGGTTCAGGTAACTGAAAATATATCTAATAATAATATGGAGAAATATCAAAATGTGTTTTTTCTTTTATCATATATATGAAACATAAAGAATCAATATGATGGTACCCAAAGACTAACATTCTTTATTGGCCCACAGAATTTTATATTTTGCAAAAAATAAATTAAAAAAAGGCGTATCTCTAACCCTTTTCATTACACGTTGCCTCCAAGAGTTGTTTTCAGTATCAATTTGCTTAACAAATTTAATCATGTACTATTTTTTTAGTAGAAAACTTTGGAATTTCAATAGGAATTAAATAAAATTATTAAATTATAACAAACTGATTTAAAATTTAGATAAATATTAGTGCTGGGTTTCCCTTGACCGTTACAATTTTAGTTGGATCCAACAAATTTGGCTTTTTAAAGAAATTTGAGCTGCATTATTTATATGTAAATTTTTTGTATACTTCCACCTCATAAAAAAGTATTTCTATTTTATGGAAGAATAATGACTTCATGTATGGTTTCGAACTCATCGGCAGAATGCCGTTACATTAATTGTGTTTCCTATGTGAACGATTCGAATAAATGTTATAAAACAAAACAAAATAATAAAAACGGTTTATTATTTTTAAACCGACTAAATTTCGGTTTACAGTCTGAGACCGAGGTATCGCACAAAATACCGAACAAAATCAAAAAATCACTTAAAACCGAGAGGCACGTAACTACAGTGAAGGAAGGGAAGGGGTTGATATCACCTTGACTAAGATTTGACAGTTTTATTTCGTCAAAAATGAACGCACGTGTAGGTACAAAAAACTTGCAGTAGCATATAATATAAATAGGACATATTGATCACAAGATATTGCTAAATATAGTATTTAAATATATCCCCAATTGGTTTTGAGTTGTATTTTCTTGATTTCATCAAAATCATGTTTTTCGTAATTGAGTCATGTAATAGAAGGTTTTGGGTGGTGCCCACTCTTTTTGTTGTCAAAATTTGATTTCATACCTAGTCTAAAAATAACGGTCGTTAAAAATATTCCCTCCAAATTAATCATAGTTTTGCCCCCATTCTCCCCCCAAAAAACATCCTAGTTACGACCCTGAAGATCGAACCATAAAGTAATCGATCTTTGACTGAGTCTCAACACTAACGAATATACTCTTTTTAACATTTGTTTACATTCACAAAAACTCTCCATCCTTTCAGAAAAGTCAAATATTTATGTATCTACGTACAATTTTAGAGGTCCTCCTAAGAATGCCTTATTCATTATTCAAATCTGGGAAAGAGCTAATTTAGAGGTCGATATGACTCTACTATATTATAAAAAGTCACATGACAACTTGTCACTTTTTGAGTAATGTTCCTTCGCATTTCATGCTAAATATGTACGAACATTGGTTCTGAGTAAAAAAATTTCTTTTCTTTTTAATATTGTATATACAAAAATATATACATATATATTATCAAATTGATATTTTGAATACCTTTTAAAGCCAATTTTATTATTTTTGCATTTTCCTCAATGGGCATTAAATTCAAATAGCTACACATGTACGATTGTATTTGATTTAAAGAAATCTCCCAAATCAATACGTCTCCAAAGTTGTTATTTTTTTGTCCTTGTCTTTTTTCGCATCCTTTCAAAAAAATGCTCCAAGCTATAATTAATTTGACTTTATAATTCAAATGCAATATTGAAGAAAAAATTAGAATCTCTCTCTTGCCGCAAAATGCATTTGCGAAAAAGTTTATTCCTTTCCATTTAATTCTTAATTCAAGTATCGTATTTTCTGGACTATAGGGTGGGAATTTAAAATCCGGAACAATTTTTAGACCAGATGTCCAACCCTGAAATGTATATTTATGAAAGTGTACTCATTAGATTGAGCTCAAGAAACTGTATAAGCAAAGTTATAAAAACTTGAAATGTTCTCACATTACGAAAGCCGTGCGGTCATTATTGTGTGCCTCCATGCCAGAGAGGGCACAATGACGCAAATAACACCATACATAATTATTTTAAAGTGCTTAAATTAAGGTTCACAGATCTGGTGTCATTCTAGAATTATAAATGGGTTAGATTTGTCCAGATTGAGTAATTGGAACTGGATTTATTCCGGAAAAAACTAACATTTTTAAGACCTTTACACTTTGGGTAAAATAAATGTGGCCTTTTAGCTTGGTGAATCTGATCCTGCAGGGATTTGGCTCGAGGGGCAGTAGCCCTCCAAAATGAAGATCTTTTTCTCTGTACCAGAATTTTTTTTTGTCTGGACGAAAATATTTAATTTAATGAGAAAATAAATGAAGGTAAAAAAAATATTTTACGGATTAAAAAAACAAAAAAGACAAGAAGGTAATTCAATCAAATTGTATAGTGGAGAAAAATTTTGTTAGTAAAAAAACAAGTACCCCCCCCTTTCCCCCCCCCCCAAATTATAATCCTACGGGCGCCCTTACCTGGGACTACTATATGTGGGACATCTTGGAGAAAGGGTGCAATACACGTGCATATGCCACTATTGATTCCTGGTAAGCTTCCATTATAGAGACAGTGGACATCATGGACAAGAAGTTCACCATCAAGGCCTTTGCCAGGTTCAGGGGCAAGTTGAAGGCTGTAGTTTAAGCTGAAAATGGCTGGTTTGAGTCATTGACACTCCTAAATGTGAGAGAAAAATATTTTGGAATTGCTTCATAAATTTTAGGAGATTAATTGTAACATACATATTATCCTTTAATTTTCCAGATTTAAAATCCTAAGCGTGTACTTGATTTTGAAAAAAAACACACTTTGTATATTATTTATTTAATGCGACTTTTAGCCAAGAAAATACATTACATCAAATTGGTTTAGCTTTTTAATATAGAGTTGAGGATATATCACCTAGAGTGGATGAGTTGTTGTTGTTGTTGTTGGAGAGACTTGCTTCAATTACATGTTGTGGATTTATGTCTTTTTTTCCCTTTTGGGTTCTCTAACTTTATATATATGGCGTGGGAAAATAGCTCCATAAATTAATCTTATGTTTACATTACCAAATATTATGGTAAAACTATGCTTTGATTGTTGAATGTAGACTATGAATCCAATGTTATGACGAAATACATATATACTCATTGATGATGACTTCCATTTATGATTCACACCAAAAAAAGTGAAAATGAGGAGTAGTAATAATTGTATTAAGTAGACTAGAAGCTGAAGTATTCATGCTGGCTTTTATGGAATGTGGAGGGTGCTGTTTTAATGCCTATTCGACTTAAAAATGGAATACTCAAATCGAAAGGGAAATGATTTAAATTGCCTTTTTTTTTTCTTTAAATGGGATCTAAAACTTGATAAAAGTGTACATGCATACACCATGTTGTATGATTACTTAGAGTTGTATAAAATATGATCTGCCGGTCAGCCTAACAGTCAATTTAAATAAATTCTTCAAGTAAAAATAAAAGGAATTGCAAATTAACTTGGTCATCCTCACAATTTGAAGAATGATCGGGACTTTGTTAACTTTATTGTATCTTTCAAAAAGAAACAGAAAAGACCGTAATCAGTTGATATTTGGCGAAATAAGTCAATCATATCAACTACTATTTATCTTTTAAATACTCCCTGTCATATTATCCCCATATTTTTAAAATAAAGTGCATTAATGTTACGAGTATGTACCTCATAATATTAAAATTCTACATTGTATTTTATTCGATACTGTAGTATAATATTTCTATGTAATATTTTATTTAAAGTGTAACAATACATTTGTATTTATATACATATGATAGCCAAAATTTATTCATAGAAATAATAAGATGGCCAAAACATATGGTTCTATATCTATATGTGACGAAGGATCAATAATTAATTATAATCCTGTCCTTTCGGAAACGGACCCTAAGTATACAACAGTTTATTAATTCGTTTATTTATCAAAAAAGAATAAATTATAATTATGAAATAGCCATGACGTATTAAGTGAGACAAGGGAATCCACAATTAAAAAAAAATACGGAACAAAATTTCCAAAATGAAATTTTGGAAATTAATTTATTTTGAAAAAAAATTAAAAATCCACAACTGTTCTCAAAAATTTGAAATTTTTAGGTATTTAGAAAAAATTTCAAAAATTGGAAGCTGTTCAGAGAAAAAAAATCAAAAATTGGATTATAAATATACAGTTTTTTGGTAAAAAAAAATTCAAAATCCATAGCTATTCACAGAAGATTAAATATTTTTTGAAAGAAAAAAATAATTTTTTTTTTTGGGAAATTCGGCGGGAAGGGATACAGCCCCTCCAGTCCACCTCCTGCAGACGTGCCTGCATTTTGTATTTTGATGTTAACAAGGTAACGCTGTGTTGGGAGAACAGCAGCTTCGTCATAACGTTTTATCTTATTAGTTGCAAGGAACTATGACAACAAGGAAATAAAAACAAATCCCACTTTGGATACATTACTAAAATGTCCATACTCAATTCTTCCATGAGCCAAGAGGGACTTACACTTATAAATCTTCAAGAAATACACAGTATCCTCATTATTAATGTCTATTTTTCAAGAGGAGAAAAATATAAGTGATTACTTTGGACTAAGATTTTTTCTTTTTAAGATTAAAAGAATGATGTTAATAGTTTTGAAAATCAAAAACATTTTTCTGATTTCCAACTAGGAAAAATCTTCTCCCATTAAAATTATATTTTGTACAGCTCTATGTCAGTGTGACGCATTTTAGCACTAAATATTAGCAATCATGATGTCATCAGGAATAAGAAAATTCTGTAGACAACTGATATCGTAATTTGTATGGAAGTACCAATGTCAATATTGATCCGAATAGTCCTCCATATAATCGTAAAAAGGTATTTCTTACAAGACATTTATAATGTCTTTTTTGTCAGCTGTTGATTGATCTGTCTTCTACTCTTGCAATTTATCATGTAGTGCATTGAACAAAAATGGTTTAATCATTAATCAACTGTTGGCGGAATGACGTTATTGGGCAACAAAACAAAAATATTTATTTCCCATTTTTTGCAATGTTCGTCAAGTTTGGAGTTTGGTGCAAAATGGTGAAATTTTTTTGCATCTGAGTTCTTTCAAAACTTTGGAATCCAACCCAACAAACGTGAATTTTGAAAAAATAAAAAAATAATCGTGCTTTGGGCAAATGGCAGCGTTGTTTAGCAGGTTGAAAATAATTTGCCGCTGAATGCAGTCTCATTTTAAGTCTGTCCCCCAGATTTAATTTTCTCAACTTTTTTTTACAAAAATTTAATTTTCTCTGAATAGCTATGGATTTATATAATTTTTCTCCAAACAATGTAATATTTGAAATTTTGTTTCAAAATATTTTATTTAAAAAATTATATTCAAAAAATTTAATGTTTCTTATTATTTTACCAAAAACTTTAATTATTTGTGAATTGCTGTTGATTTTTGAATTTTTTTTCGAAAGAGTTCAGCATTTGAAATTTAATTTTTGAATTTTTTTTCGAAAGAGTTTAGCATTTGAAATTTAACTTTTGAATTTTTTTTTCAAAAAGTTTAATATTAGCCATTGCTCGGAGGAATTGCGTTGCAATAAAATAAATAAGTATTTTAGCCTGAAATTAGAACTCCTATCCAAGATCTACACCTAAAAACAGTGAAACATTCCAACAATCAAAAAGTCATAAAAAACAATCACACACTAAATAATATAACACATTAATTTCAATCCATTGGTCTCCCTCGATGAAAACCTTTATAGCTCCAGACAATTGTTTTTAAAGTAGTTCTATATCTTGTTGAACCTGACAATTTATATTTGACAAAATCAATAGTATTGTCGCAGAGATCACTACCCATCCTTGGCATTTTCAATGCAAAATCACCATATCTTGCTGCGGAGGACATAACTCTTCCTTTTAGGTTTTCTCTAAGAATTGGTTCTCCACATGTCAATTCATTGGCAATAAGGGATTTGTCACTCAAAAGAGAGAAATGTATTGCCCGATTTTCTGCACTTTTTGTCTTTTGTTGATCTCCATTCAAGATCGGGTTAATTGGAAATATCAATTCAAATTTTTATTTATAATTTTGATAAAACTTTGTGGATTTTTGAAATTTGAAAAAAAAAGGATGTAATATTTTAAATTATTTTCAAAAAAAATTAATTTTTTGTGAATGACTGTGGATTTTGCAATTTTTTCCCCAAAAAGTTCTTATTTTAATTTTTTGTTCCAAAAATGTTTAATTTTTGTATTTTTTTCAAAAAATATAATCTTGTGGGCGCCCTTCGGCGGGACAATAAGTCCTATGGTTCTGGTGCCACTGGCATTTGATGTAAGCACGGGATCACACAGTCTGTTAGAAGTAAATATAATCTCGATAAATTAGTGAGACAACATTTGCCTTGACTTTTTTACACCCTGCTTGAGGAGTGAATCTCTGTTTGTACCTATGTAAAATTTTTTGAGCACATACCAATACACCTATTTAAATATAGATACATAGTAGATTACGAAGAAGAAAATAAGCAAAAAACAAATTGAAATGTGGGCGCTGAATCAATAATAATAATTATTATAGGTATTGAAGCTGTTTCTACTTGCAGATTTGTAATTTACTTGTAGGATCATGTGTTTTTTTTTTCTTCTTCGTGATTTGTATATTTATGTACATAGCTGATGTTCATGTTGTGAAAAAGGTACATTTGTCTAAGAGATCTCCTATTGAGAAGAGATGGAGTGTATTTGTTTCTCTTAGAGCAAACACAAAATACAATGATGTGTTCAAAGTATCTTCCCCTCAATCAATTATATGTTTCTACAACAAAAAATAATACAAATATAATTTATGAGTATATTATGTAGACAAACTATTAGGATGATTATATATTTATCAGTGTTGGGTAAGAAACAATTTAAAAAATTTAAAAAAAAGAACACTCATAAGTATTGAAGATTTGCATAAGTATGGATTTACTTCCATTATTTATTTCATACACAAAGGCTAGAAAAATATTACTTTATTGAATTATACATTATTAGTGTGCATAGTCGTTTATTAAATTCATATATTTCAAAGCTACTTAAATTTTAGTTATCGAAACATTACAGTCTACCTTGTATACACAGGGGTGGACAGAAGTACCGAAACATATTTCTAATTGCTCTTTTTTTTAAATCATGCTAAGCTCTAACTGAACTTAAAAGTACTGTCTATACACAACAACTTTTGTTATTATTCTCTTCATCTGTTCAGTTTCACCGTGAGGACAAGCATAAAGTCATTACAGAATTGTTAGTGGATGGCAACGATAATAAGGCTATCTGAAAAGGCATAAAATATGCCAAGAACATTGTCTATGACGTCTGCAGGCGACTGAAGGTAGGTTAGGCTTTTTTCCATTCCTTGTGAGGTTCACACAAAGCCAAAAAGTGAACTGACCACTTCCTGGCTGGGCTCAAGAGGTCCATCAAAGCAAATCCTGGCATCTCAATGGCTGCTCATGCTCGGAGAATGTCTATCAATTGGGGGACAGTTTGCCTGAACCATCAAGGAGGACCTTGGCTTGAAGTTCTACATCAGTGGAAGGCGTTACCTTTTAGCACAAAGATGAAGGACATTAGGTTGCAAAGCGGCAAAAAACTCCAGAATGTCAACTTTTTGGACTAAGGTCTCAAGTTAACCTCCTCAGTGAACTTGGACCTTCTTTAGAATGTTGTGATGCTATGGCTGGAAGCCAAATACCCTCCAGATACAAGGTTCATATGGATTCAAGACTCAGTGCCTAGTCATGCTCCCAAAACTGTCATGCATTATCTCGACAGCCAGTTCCACCTCGTTTTCAATACTGATGAGTGACCTTCCAGTATTCCTGACATTAACTTGTGTGATTTCTAGTTGTAGTCAGAGCTGAGAATGAAGGTGAACGAATATCCCATACCTCTTGGAGATCCCTGAAGAGGAACACGTCCCACTTCAACAAAGAAAAGAAAGATATCAATAGGTCTGCTCAGCCTTTATGCTACGTTTACAGTTGGTAATCAATGCCGAGAGTGATCATATTGAATTATATACCAGCTAATTGTTAATTTATATGTAATGTGTTCCAAATTACCTCTTGAATTGCCATTTTCTATTATTTAAACTTACTTAAAAATATTGTCCAGATACTTCATGGGAACCACAAAAAGAGGGTTAGGTATTTATACGTCTGTCATTTGTAAATATAAATCCTTGGATTAAAATGAATTCGGCCGGGATCCTTATCAATCCCCTTTTTGTCCAGAAAGGTTTTGTATGAAGTGAACTTTTTTTTTTTGTTAATAATAATTTTTTTTTACTTAGTTATAAAAATGAATTATAATATATTCCTAAAGTTTAATGTGTATTTAGTAAGAAAAATTACTTATGAAAAGGAGAAAATTCAGCTAATATGTTATTTTTTATATCATGATAGCGTGTGTACATATAATAATGTGAATGGTTTATATGTTAAATATACAGCAGTAGCCGCTTTATATAATTCTTAATTAGAAAATATGTAATTAATTGCGCCTTCAAATACCCTTGATAGGCCAAAAGTTAAAAAATAAAGACAGAAGTACAGGAAAATTAACGACAAATTCTCGAAAGAGATATAATTAAGAAGAAAATGTATTTATTTTGATATTTTAAATATTGTGACCAAATGACGAGCTTCAATTTCCAATCTTACCAAAATGAAAAGTGTAAGAACTCTTAATGTACCGATCAAATTAATACATATTTCAAAATCTCCGCCATGTTAGAAATGAGAGGTTGCGTATTAGTTAAGTTTCGTTCATGTTCCGGTAATATTTTCGATTGTAATTTTTTTTTCTCTCCAAATGTTTATTGTGTCGCTTTGTAAAAATTTAATTTGATAGACACTCAATAATTATTTGTACCTGTCGAATATTAAGGAATATCGATTGTGTCACAACAATATTTGATTAATATATATATATATATTAAGCAAAATAATCCTCGTAGTAATGATCCACCTCCGCATGGCTTCAATATATTGCAATTAAAAGACATTTATTAGTTTCGACAGATTTTATTTTCTCATTCTTTTTTTAATATTTAAACTCCATTTGATTAAAAGTTTTTATTATTCATCCCACGAATTTGTGGCTATTTTTTGTTTGAAGATTATATATTAGACATTAAACTGTTAGCCAAAAAAGAATAATTTTATACTTATTTTTTTCTTAATTGTTTTATAAAAATCAGTGCTAATAAAATGAAGATTCCTTCAATGAAAGACTTTTTCATTATTTGAATATTGTGATGTGAAACGCTCTCCTATCTTACCATAAAAAGAATCTCATTGATTCATTTCAAGAGTGATTATATAGAACATATTATATACATATTTATTCAAATAGGGACTATGTGGGTTCACAAAGTGACGAAGGGAAAAAATTAATTATAAATACTACCTATAAATTTTAACCTTATTTTATATCAAAAATCTAATGGATTTTAAATATTGTGACCAAAAGCTGAGCCTTAATTTCCAATTGTATTTATTTGTTCAAGAGAATATCTATATAAAATTGGAATGAACGTTGATATGAAGGAATTAGAAATATTATTTTAGTATTTAGTCAATTTGCATTTCATTCAACAAAAGTGCCTCTTTTTTATATCTCGTGCCCATTGAACAAAAGTGTAGCAAGTTCAATAATATTGAGTTTTCAAATTTAACTTTATCAAGCTATACATATTTTATTAGATACATGAGTTTTGGAATCCTCAATTTGAGCAGCTTGATTTTTTTTTGTCTGAAAAACTTCATGTACACAATTGTAAATACAGGGGGGGAGGGGTATTTTAAAACTGGAATAAGTTTAGACCGCAATATCTTGGCAACTCTTAGATCTATGTTTATGAATGTGTTCGTTAATCAGATTTAACTAATAAATTTATTTAAGATGAAGTACAAAATCCTTTAGATATGATCTGAATACGGACGCTTTGTGGCTATTATTGTGTGCCTCCTTACGAGGCCCTTGCCCACGGAGATTATTAAGTTTACGAAGCTGCCCCAATTAATTGTTTCCAATAATCTAAGGCTTTCAAGGAGTCTGATGGGTCGGAAACATCTGCAAGAAAGACTCAAAATCTTTCTGATAGGAACAACACGCACTTAAGACTTCCTAAAGCAAAAAGACTAAGGAAAAGTTGTTGCCTAGCAACCCGAATCTAAATCCCTTGTATTACTAAGTGAATCTTGGGGGAGATAGTCCAATAAATATACACACAACATTGTTGACTCTTTGCAAACTTCCACAGTTGTCAACATGGACAAGGAATTCCTCATAAAGGACTGTGCCAGGCTTAGAACCAGACTGTTGGCTGTAGTTGAACTTGGAAGTGGTTGGTTTGATTGATTGACTTTACTATGGACAATTAATTACATATAAGAGAAAAATATTTGTGGATTGCTGAATGTATTTTGGGAAAATATTGTAATATACATATCCTTAAATTTTCCAGATTTAAAACCTCCACCCTCAATGGATTATTCAACAGAAAAGAATGCAAATTTCTTACTCATGATATTCCAGTTTTGTAAACGTATCTTCTTATAGGAAAGTACTAAAACCAGATGCATTCGGAAAAAACCCCGAATTTTGTTGTTTGAGTATTTTCGGGTTTCTAAACAAAAATAAAAATAAATAAAATCTGTATTATAAATATAAATATTAGGAAAAAAATATTCACAGTTATTCAAAAATAATTTCTAAAATTAAATTTCAAATTTTCTTGTAAAAAACAAACATTCCTTTATTCAGGGAAGGGCTACAGCCCCTCGAGCCCACCCCCTGCAGATGTCCCTAGTTATGGATAGCTTTTGATCAAACTTGGTACAAAGATTATATATGTTCCGGATATATACCGGATCGTGTTAAATCGATGTACCACTACCATAGATTAATTTTTCGATGTATAATGATTGTAATTAGTACATTTACGATGTTTTACGCGATAGCTGACTTTTTAAGCTTTCAAATGAACTATTGCAATCATTTCTGTAAACAAAAATGGAAGCAAAATAAATCAGATTAGTGCTTTTATATGCATTTATCACAACACACCTGAAATTGTCAAGATTGTTGGGATCGAGAGCCACACTTCAATCTCAAATTTTGAATTCCAAAAATCCACACCTGATTAAAAAAATTAAATTTTTCTGAAAAAAATTTGAAAAATTAAATTTCAAATATTATTTTTTCAATATATATATATATAATATAAAACTTTTAGGGAAAAAAATACAAAAATCAACAGCTGTTCACAAAGAATTAAATTTTTTGGAAAAAAATTTCAAAATATAATTTTTTATATTGAAATTTGAATTATTTAATTTTATTGGAGAAAAACTTCAAGATACCATATTTATTCACAGAAAATTAATTTATTTTGGAAAAAAATTAAATAAATTAAATTATATGGAATTTTTTTATTAAATTTTATAGTAAAAAGCAAAGAATTCCTCATTTTTTCCGGGGGGAGGGGGTACATCTCCTACAGCCCACCCCTGCGGAAAAAACCCTCACAAAATGCTCTAAAAATAGAAAGTGGATAGAAAATCATCCACGGAAAAACTTATGTATACTACATTTATTTATATCTTTTCCCTCCTACCTTTCAGAAAGTGTGAAAATCAAACGTCTTATCTCATATTATCATCATTATTTGTATTGAGGACAAACTCCTTGAATGTACAATGTAAGTATGTACATACGCCATAAAGAAAACTTTTTATATTTATAGCTGCAGGATCTTCTTCTCCTCCCTTCTTTTTGAGTTGAGTTGAATCTCTCTTGAGGCACTACATTCATACATTCTTTTTCTGTCTCTTAAAAACCTGTAAATAAATAGTTCTACACGGATAGATTAGAAAGAGGATGCCAGTTTAGTATGAAGTTCTTTTATGATGATGTTCATTTAACACTTGACAAAGATAGAAGCTGTAAATTCTAAGCACTTTTGCCATGTAAAGAAGAAACATGACACTATGGTAACACTGAGAAATCGAAGAATGTTAGGGAGAAGATAATTATTTAATGAGCTTTTGTTAGACTAGCTAAAACAGCTATGAGGGGACAATGAAATAAAAACAAATCCCATTCCGTATCTAGCAACGACATACCGGGTAATAATTAATGAAGGTTGAGTGATTGAAATTAATTTCTATTTTCATAAAGAATTATTTAGAAAACAACACAAACCTGTGCTCTCTAGCTTACATACAAGTCGAAAAAATGACACTTTAACGTAATCGATGAATTTCCATTCGCCCACTCCAAGCAGATGGACGTCTCCAGAACTCCCGTCTGGATCTAGTCCATATTACATTAAGTACATTTTTTGTTCTAGAAATGACCTAGTATCGAAGCTACGGACATTGCGTTCAAGAGATTCACTTCTTCTAATCACGTTGTACATTGGGATACGTCGTTCCATCAGTTCATTGATTATTTTTTAAATATTTATTTTATATATAATTTCATTAAAAAAGCGCAATTAAAAAAAAAGCAAACTAAGCCTATTTAGATAGGAATTTATAGCTTAAGTCCCGCTTAAGATATCAGTGCACTCCTGTTCATTACACTATTTTGTTAGTCCTCTCACACGAAGCACTCGTTTTCGGAATTAGTACGATTTCCAATTTGTTTTTTGGGAGAATCTTTTTTAACAAAATATATGTTCCTTAAATTTGTAATGAGCAAAAAAGCTCACGCATCAGGCTGTGCTCGTATCTTTAAAAAACTCGTAAATTAAATCAAGTTTTCACTCAGAATCTAAAAAAAAACTCCTATGTTGGAGGAGTCTTATCTCAAGGTATTCCTCTACTTCGATATTACTCCTCTAGGACTAAATATTAATGAAAAAATATTGCTCAGATTGCTCAAAACAAAAATTTAGTAGGGGTAGAAAATGCTTTTAGTTTACAAATCTAAATGATCATTCACGTTATAGTTAATACGATCTGTTAAAGTGCGTCATATTATGTACTATGCCAAGTCAAGCTGACTAATAATGTAAATACGTGGCCTTAATGGATTGTGTACATAAAGAGGGCTCAGAGGTTCAGAAAGGATGTTAATATTAATATTAATAATAACATGTTTAATGTATTTATCAGTCATTTTTGAGACATCTACTCTTTAATGGACAGCATTAAGGGGAGAAAGAGGAGGGGGGAGGTTACAAAAGGGGAAAGGAAAAAAAATTGATGTAATGGAAAATGTTATTGTTTTGTTTTTTTTACACATGAAAGGCCAAGTCTTCAAGCTGACATAAACCAAAGGAATTATGATGTCTGAAAGAAACTTCTATTCAGTACAGATTGTGGATACTCAATGCTTATCTTTTAACTAAATCATCATCTTTTTTACTCAATCCGGGTGGTCTTTTGAAATCTGAACACTTACTAATTCAATAATAATTAAGGTTGAGTGATTGAAATTAATTCTTATTTCGATATATGAAGGCATACACAATTAGTTACAAAACGAATCAAATCTGAACCCCTAGCTTACGTACAAGTCAAGAATATGACAATTGAACGTGATCAATGAATTTCCGTTCGCACACTCCGAGCAATTGGGCGTTTTCCATACCACCGTCTATGCCGTCAGCAAGTCCAAAACGATGGTGAGGAAGTAGGGCTCTGTCTAAAAGTATAAACTGGACCTAGAGGAGTTAAAGAAAATAGCCCAGGCCAATGTCCTCAAGTCCATGAGGGCCCATGCAAGAGATTTCGAGATTTCACACCAAACTGTCTAGAGGGCTATCAAAAAAGTGGGTTCAAAGAGCCTTGTGAGAACCCCATTTCCTCCGTTACAACAATCTTTTGACGTTTTTTTTTAACTCTTTTCGGTCACTTTCATTGAATGTCGAGGTGAAGACCTGCAGTGTCCGTCATCCAAACACCTAGGCCCTCAAAGCCACTGTCAGCCAGCACTGACACACCATGACAGAGGACTACATCCGTAGCGGATACCAGGCCTGTCCGCCGTCACCTAGAAATCATCATTACCGCTGAGGGTTGCTACATTAACACTTAAGAGAGTTCAGACACACATCTATTTATAGTATTAATTTGTTGAAATGCTATTGTTATTTAATCAATTATATCTTGTCGAAGTTTAAAATTCCAAGTGTTATGATTTTAATGGACTACTTGGTATCACAACAAATAGCTTTACATTTTCAACTCTTCACGATGGTGTCTTTATTGTATATCTCAACTTTTCCCCCAAAAATCTAAAGAAATACAAAGCTCAAAATCGGTTGGTAGTTCTTCAAAATTATTTCCAACTTTTGGTCATGTATAATTGATTTGATTAAATATATTCACAAGGTCACAAGAGCTACATTATTCAAGTTCAACCAATCAAAGTTTTAAACACTATTACGGTAGGAGTAATGATAAATCGAGATATGACAAAAGAGTACAGTATAAATTTTGAGCCAGTACAGTGGGAAAATGTTATATACTCCAATTTTGCAGGATTTTATTCTTTTCTTGCTTAAAACATGACCTTAATCTCTTATGAGTATAAACATAAATTAAATTTTAGTCTACCCTCTGAAAACACCGAAATTCAGTCGTTTTCAAATAGTGGACCAATTTTTTCACTCCTATTATAAATAATTTTTTTTGCGTCTTAATCTATTGACCCTATCCGAATTGATGAGTTGTACGTATATGATCTATTAACCACTTTACAGTCAATTAAATATATCGATGTTCGTAATATTAGCTTTCCTAGGTCTTACTGAAATAACAATTTCGTGTGAAATGAAAAACTTTAGTCCATATAATTTCTGTAAGAATTCAGAAGAAAACCCAAGTTATTTGTAGTGATAAAAATCACATTGTAAATATTATTTTTGCATGATTTGGAGGACCACCAAATGAACAGAAGGGTGTCTATGGGTCATTTGTCCCAAACTTAAAAAAACATTAACAAATAACAATGAAAATTGATTTTATACTTATGGTATAATTAATATGTGATGTCATTTTTTATACATTTGACTACTTATGAATTGCTTTCAGCCAATGCAATTTATAATTCCTATATTGATAACAACTGTCAAAATTATGGACAACTTTAAACTTTCACGTCATCAATGACTGACATAAAAAGATAATAATATGTAGATACTAGTGTTGAAACTCGTTTATTTAAAAAAAAAAAAAAAGTTGATTCTTTTTAGACCGATATACTTGGTCGAGACCACGATCTTAGACCAAAATTTATTTTCTCCCTACTCCTGACTTTTGAGTTGTTCAAATATGATTTATTTAACAGATTTAACTTCATATGACGTCATTGTAGGTCGATGTTTAAAATTCCGTTCGTCTAGACCGATTTTTAAAAGATCTTAATCCAGGGCTTCTTTTTTTGGTAAAAACCATCGAGACAGATTTTTTCTTTGGGACCGATCTACACCGAATTTGTATTTGAGATTTGTTCTGACCAAACTTCTCTTAAGGACCCAATTATATAGATGTATTAAAATCATAACAGTCGCACACCGGTCCAGGATTTTCAGAGCGAAACCAAACACTAATGCCGATCTAATGACCATCATATTATGAGACATATTGCATCTTTTTTCTAGAGTAGACTTTTGTTTTAAACTCTAAATATATTTACATATTGACAAAAACAGAAATGTGGCATTGTAATATACTTGATGCCATATGTGTAATAATGGCTCTCCTGACAAATTCAGCTTCTAATATTAGAGTCAGCGACTTCAATAATTGAATGAATATATTTTAAATGTACATACACAAATCAATTTATACATATTTATGTACAATATACATAAATTTATCAAGTAAATGGAGCACAAGCGGTCCGAATGGATGTAATTCAATCAATTGTTATTACTTCACATATTAATAAAATCTAAATTGGATTTTCCCCCTCTTTAAGTTTGATGGAAAATAAATTCCGCATAATACAAGGATTATTGAATTTTATTTCTTTCTCTCCCCATACAATTTTATTTTATTTTTTTAAAAAGGACCCCTGAAATTAGATCTCTTCGTATGAATCTGAATGTGTTTCCATCCATATTGAACCCCTGGTTATTTTTTTTATATATTGTGCAATCATAAGTTGATGGGGGAAATCTTGCAAGATATTGAGGGGTGGATTAATATTAACATTATATTATAACATACGAATACTTATTATTATTTGAGATGGATATTATTTCATATTTTTTAACAAAATTTTATTCACTAAACATAAATGAATAAATAGTATTTCGGAACCTCATTTATAATTATTCCCGCAACCTACCTTCCAAAATTTATTTAACTTTTTTTTTTTAAAGAAAAAAGCAATGTCGACAATCTTTTCTCATTCATGGATATCATAACAACTTTTAATGGTAATAAAGGACTATTAACTAATTTATATAAACCTCTCTAAAAAAGAAGACATTAGATTACTTACTTTAACTAGACTACATTAATAAGTTGTTCAAATAGAAAAAAATATATTATGACCATTGATTCATAAGTAAGATTATGAGCTGCCTAATCAGGCGACTCTATACTCAGGGGCGTCCGAAGGGGTGGGACGGATGGGCTGTAATTTTTGCTCTTTACTAGAACATTTGATATTTGAAATTGAAAAAAAAAAAAATGAATTTTTGTGTGAATAGTTGTGGATTTTTAAAAAATTTCCGAAAAATTTAATATTTGAAAACTTTTTTCTAATTTTTTTATATTTTATGAATAGCTATAGACTTTTGATTTTTTTTTTTTAAATTTAAGGTTTGAAGTTTAATTTTTTAAATCGTTATTTTTTCTGAATACTCATTACTTCCAAATATTCATTACTCACCCTAACACTTTTTCTCGCTAAAAACCTTGTCAGACAATAAAATCATATTTTAAAAGAATTATTGAAACTTGTAATTTAAAAATTGTTTTGTGTAATTTATTTTCCAAAATTAACTTAAAAATTAGTTTAAATTATTTGAATCATAGTCCTACCTAAGCAAAAGTTTATATGGTCTACACATCAAATATTTTACTATAGTCTGGTTGTAACTTGTATCCAATATGTTGTAGTGGTACTAATGCTTATTTACATGAATATGATAATATGTAGAAACATAAAAGTTTTTAGACGACTAATATTTAGTTTTTAGATATTCATCCTTAAAGAGCGAAAATTGATTTTAAAAACAATATATATCGAATACGAATATATATTAAATTTTAACCAGTAACTTCAAGTTTTAACTACCATTTAAACAAAGAAGATATTGACAGTTGCTACGATAATACTCTAGTACTGAAATGCTGCAAGTTCAAAGTGAATGGGATTTGAGAGTTAAGCATAAATCTCAAGGGATATGCCAAATGAATTAGTAGATAATAGATTGAAAATCAAATTTGACTATTCAAGTTTATGTTTAAAAGTTGTCTCTCGCAAACATTTATAAATCTTTATGAATTATCCTTCATCTATGTTAATGCGACAAGTTTGCCGTCTGTCTATTGGTCTAAGGATGACTTTTGAGGGTGTGCTTAATTTACTGCCGAATTCCAAGCAATATTGATAACTCTTGCTAGTCTAAAAAAAAAAAAATCAAACAAAAATTACTTTTCAAACAAAATGGGATTAAAAGTAAACATTGCATAAAAACCAAACAAGTTTCTACAATGTTTTGCCTGTAGGAAAACATAAATTCTAAATCTCACAGAGACAGAAAGTCAGTATTGGAATATTTACATGTTATAATAGGCTCGAAATAGAAAAACAGAGAATCCTAAGTTTTGACCAGTTCCAAGGTATTGACGGGTTCCGAGTTTGTGTCAAATTTTGCAAAGGCGAGCTTTCTTAGATCCTTTTAAAAAAACTTATTCCCCTAAAATAACAATGTCTGCATCGACTGGATGTGTTTAGAACACATTTGTTCACTTTTAGTTTATCTTCAATTTGTTTCTTCTCAGTTTTCGAGCATTTATTATTATAAATTATTGTAGTACAATACATATATATATATATAATAAGGCTCAAGTAGGAAATTCACATGACCCTTTTTTTATAATTTAGAAAAGTAATAAATAGTTAAATGCCAATAATACATAATAATTGGAATTGCAAATGAAACATTATTTTCCCCATGCCGATTTCGATTCCAGAAAAAACACGGGATTCTACGATTCCAATTAATCGTCCCCTCACTTGTAAAAATGTAAAATATTACAAATTTATTCCTTTGATACCTCCATACTTGACGCATAATCATTTATGACTGAAATGGAGTGTCATACTATCAAAAAATGTTTGTAGTATTCACTCACGCCTTTACAACCATTTACCGCATGATCCGATGTGACTCATAATAAAAATGATTTACTTAGTTAAAAAAGGGGCGGGAAAATATCAAATTACTTTTTCCCCAACCATATATTATTTCATATTTTAAATTTAAATTCAAAATTGTAATTCAGGCGCAAAAAAAAAATATATATTAAAAAGGAAAGTCAAACCATCTACTCTCACATCCCCTTCCAGATAATAGAATCATTTTTAGTTTCTATTTAAAAAAATATATAGTTTTTGGATAATCTTCTTTTATAAAAGACATGTTTTTCAGATTTTCTTTTTTTGTATAAAAACACTCCCTTCTACTCAAACCTCCAGGAGGAGTTTCCTTACCACGGTTTCAAAACCACTCATCCACAGAACATTAATTTTCTCTTCACTATGTAGTTTGCAGTATATATCTACATAGGTATTTATAGCTTTAAAACAAAGTTGCAAAACGAAAACTACGGGATCAATATTTGGACAAGGCAGTGGTCGTGGCGATATATCACTAACTACGCAACCTCCATGGTAAATTCTCCAGATAGAAGAAATAGTTGCAATTGACATACGGAGAAATTATAAAGTGATGTCATCTGTGTTGTAGTAAAAAGCGGCATATTTCGTGGAAAAATATATATCTATGGCCATGCAGCTTCTCAAGTTGTTAAGTATATTTTGTTACTTTGTTTTAAAGCTTTAATGGTATGTTACATTAGAATATAATAGATTTAAACAAGGAAATACAGTTCTTCAATCATGTGAATGTCTGTGCTTGACACATGCCTCAAACGTCACCATCTGTTACAAGAATAAGGGAAAGAATCGAAATAAGTTACAGTTATTTGAAATACAGTCTACTACTTTTTTTTCATTAATTAAAAAGATATATATATATATGTATGTATGTATGCTTTATGTTGAATAAGCTGTTCTCCATCTATGTGTTTAGATATCTAACATGATAACGTATGTGGGTACATAATATCTCTCTCTATATATAATACGTAGATATATATATATATATTTTTATAAGGACTTTTTTTTTTCCAAATTTCGATCACGGCTAGTACGGAAATGTGTTCATCCGATTAAAAAATAACTTATACAAAATATCATTGTTTTACGATATCATCTTTAGGGATGGACATTTATTAGAGTGTAAGAAGAAGCGGGAAGAAAACAATGTTTTATTGCTTATGAGAGGAAAACGTTTATATTTAGGGATGGGCATTTTGTAGAGTGCAAGGGGAGGGTGGGAACTAATCAATTTATTACTGCTAATGAGAGTATAACTTTTACCTTTTAAAATTGCATTAGTTAAGGTAAATAATTGTAAAAATATATTAAAATAAGTGTTAGTGCCCGGCATTCGCCTGGAGTTATTATGCCCGGACAAAAATACTCACTTTACATTAATGATATAGAAGATATAACTTTAAAAAAAGGCCGGAATTCTGTATTTAGTCCATTAAGTTTGAAATATAGTAGGTTTTGTTATTTTGGATAGCATGATTTTGATACACATTTCGCTAATCTACCAAAACTATTCTGAAAGTTTCTTTTGAAAGTTATTCTTTGAAGAAAATAAGTTGAATGACTTAAACGCGTATTTTATTTTATTTATTAAATTGGAATAAAAGAAATATTAAAATATACGTTTCAAAATTCCCTTACCTTCTTATCTCTTTTTTGCACCATAGAAACAAACTTTTCAAATATTTTATAGATCAGCAAAATATCTAACAAAATGAGTTTATGCAAAATAACATTTCCTTTTTTCAAAAATATCTCTTGATTGATTCCATGAAGATTGACACTGAGATGTACTACCTAAAGAGGACATCGTATAACACTGAAACTTTCTAAAAATATTTTTCTTATCACATGACCTGTGGTGTCTCTGGCCCACCTATGAGTTTCTGAAGTCCCACCACCCCCATCCCATTATTTTAAAATTATATGTTACAAATATATATATAAGTTTGTTTTGGGTTTTATCACTCATGGAATCCAAAACGATCAAATAGATCAGTCAGAAATTTAGCAAGTGGACGTATAAAATAACCAAGCATATTTCAATGATACTTCCCCCCCCTCCCCCTTCGTGGTCATTAAGATCCTTTCCCCTCTTCTCTCATTCTATATATATATCCTTCTCTCTGCCTCTTCTCGTCTCCCTCCATTTTTTTCTATATCCTTCTCTCTGTTTCCATTTTTCTACCTTCATTATTGGTTTCTATTTAATCCTATTAAGCAGTTGCCACTTGGGCACCCTTTCCTTGTATATATATGAAATAAAACAATTTGTATAAATAATTATATAACAGTGTTGATAAATTTTCGGGCAAAGGCTCCCAAATGATGAAAACTAGCAACGCTCCTCCACATGACAACAATCGAAGTCAGAAATCAGATGATAGAAAAACCACCCTATTGAACAGTATCATCCATAACTCATAGAACAGCAGCTTCAACTTAATATTTCTTTTAGAGGGGTATATATTTTTTAATTCTTTTGGTTGTCAAACAAAAAAATTTCTTAGTTGTGGTCTTGAGCTTCTAACGACGACATGATAAACTCAAAACACTCCATCATTTAGCTTCATTTGGAAGGGAATCACTGTCGGGTCACTAACAAGGCCCTGAAAGGTCTCAATGGGTCCAAGTCATCGGTCCACTACACGATCAAGTGGTACAAGGATACTGAAAGTGTCGATAAAAACCCCACAAGTGGTCGCCCGAGGTGGTCTATGAGGAAACCCAGGTTAATCAATTGTGATCCATGATTAAAATCGTACAAAAGGGTGCCGTGTCTCGAGAAACCTTACATTGGTTGGTCAGGGATGACCTGAGGATGAAATCGTACGTCCACTTAAGTTGCAGTTTCTTAGCAAGGTCATAATGGCCGAGAGGCTGATCCGGGCATTGGTGTTTCTGAAATTCTTCAATTTACCTACGTATGTTTCAATCATTTGCACTGACGAGAAGATCTTGACCATTGAGCTACCTTAAAATACCCTAAACGATCGTGTGCCTCCTCGGAGCATCGAAAACATTTCGTTGAACGAGCGCAGGGGGTCAGTAATGGTCTGGGAAGGCGTCACCTCCTGCAGGATGAAAACGCCCTAGATCTTCGTACCTGAAGGTGTGAAGGTCATTCAACTTGTCTATTTGGACATGTTACAGTTGAAAGTACTTCCCTGTTACTGCATCCAGTAGGATGGAGTACCTCCACATACTGCAAAGTCTGTGCAATAGTGGTGTCAAACCAATTTCGAGCACTTTTGGAGCAAGGACGTGTGCCCCCTTTCCCCCCAGTTCTCAAAGTAATGGACTTCTGCATATAATCCAATCTGGAAAGGGAGGTGAGTGACAATTCCTACCGTTGCATTGACGATTTGAAGGCCACCATAGTGTTTGGTCGCACAACTTGGAGGATGAACTCATCCGTACAGTGTGTAAAACAGTTTTGAAGCGTCTGAGAGCTGTAGTTGCCACAAATGGTGGCCATGTGAAATTAAATGGAACTCATTTTCAAGGAAATTTTACGCTCGAAAAAGATGTTTGGAGAAATAGATATTTGTGTACTTTTTTGGCTGTTGACGTTGTCCTAAGACTTATGGGTCACCCTGTATATGTTGTATATACATTTTTTTTAAAGTACGAGTGAAGAAAATAAAAGTTTATAAAAATAAGATAAAAAGTAGATATATGGATGTAGGAGAAAGAGGATCCAAACAATTTTTCCTCTGCTTGCCTTTTGTTTGTCATTGGGGACTCAGCCAAAAAGCAATACAACAAGGCAGTATATAATACTTATTTAGGTATTATATACATGTATGTATATGGAGAAAACGCGAGAAAAATAAGTCATTTTAAATTCAAAAGTTTTTTATCTTTGACTGCAATAAAGTAATTCGTATTACAGGGGTATTTTGTATGTACCTTAGAACCTTGAAAAAAAAATTCAGATATATTATTTTTTCAGTTCCTTTTATTTGAGTAATTGATCTTTTGTGATGAGATCCGTTTAATTATAGAGAGCTAAAGGAACTTTCTTCCTCCTTTCTACCTAATTGTGTGAAGAAAGTAACATACATATATGGTTTATACAGGGTGTGGCGAAAAAATCTTTACATTTTCAATCTATAACTTTATCACGATGTATTTCAGCAACCAGTTGTAAAAAGGTATGTCAATAAAATAAAAATAACTTATATGATGTCGGGGCTACCTTAATCATCGATTGAGTCCCCTTGCTAGCAATGATGGCTTCGAGGCGGCCACAGAAGTTCTTACACCAATTGCTGATGTAGTCCTCAGACATGCCATCCCAGTCTTGGTTGACGATGTCCTTGAGGTTGTTGATATTTGGGTAATGGCATTGGACTTAACATGCACCAAAAAAGTGAAGTCCTTTCGGATTTTTGGATTCTTGCCAGCGTCCATGAGTGCGCGCACCAAAAATTCGTTGGTCACGTTCAGATGGCATTTTCTCAGCTTCTAAGACACTAAGGAAGATCTAGTTTGTTTTTGTTTATTTGAACAATTTTACCGCATTAACAGAAACCTTAATTTATCTAGCAAAAACGAAGTGTAAATATTTTTTAGGAACACCTAGTAATATTTAAGTGCTTTTAATTGCTATTAGTGTTGTGAGGTTTTTTTTTTTGCTACAGCTTAATATTTCTTTTGCCCTTTTTTAAACCCCCCAAAAAAAAAAAAAAAAATATTAAAAAAAAATCATTTTTTAATTAATTACTAGCACAAACATCTTAAAGATACCCTATGAAAAGTTTATAATTAAATAATAGGTAAATTTCTATTGTAAAAATTTCTTGTATACAATATTTTTTATTGTTTCGGTGCATTTGATGTTAATATAAGCCAACCTGCACCACCTTTTGACACTCTTGAAAATGTAACAAATAATTGACCATGTGTTAATACTGATTTTGATACATATAAAGCATTTTTTTCAATAGTTTGACTCTATGATGTATTTATGGTCATTGCCATAGCTAACTTGCCATGTTCCTTCTTCAACCAAAAAAATGGAGCTACACACTTGGATTAACTTGCTTATCCTTTCCTTAATTCCCTTTTTTATTCGTATTTAAATACGTTCTTCCTTTTTCTGTTTATGCAATAATTCATTTTTTGGATTTTGAATTATTTGGGTGCATTTTCGAATTGAAAAACCATACTTAAAAAAACAAAACACATTAAGACACGAGGAATTTTGTCAAAAAATCAACTTATTCGCAAAATATCAAAATTGCCCTCCAGAGACGAGGAATCTGACCTGATGAGAATTAAACATTAGTTTACGCACGTAACTCAAAATTCTAAACAACTTTTATGTGGAATGTTGAAAGTCCGTATCTGTCTATGTCTTTGAAATAAATGCGTTTTCTTCAATGTTTTTCTGATCAGCTAACAATACGTGATATTTGGGTTTTTTCACCCTTTTTTTTTGTTGTTTTTTTTTTTCCCACGAGAAGTTTACTTTTCCTCTCATTAGATATGCGAAGCTAGACAATGTGCCAGTAGTCCTATGGAACTAGAAAAAGGAATTTGCATAATTCGAAAGAGGAGTCGTCGTTGTCGGGGTGTGATGCATGAATTGGTGAATTAAATCTATCCAGTAATAGGATGCATAGGATTATGTCTTCTACTTCCGGAATAGCTGATGGAAGAAATTCACAGCTCAATTTCAAATAGCCACAGGAATTTTGTTTTTCAGCACTCCATGTAAAGATTGTGGTAAATTATTCCACACTATTCGACACACTTTTTCGGAATGTCCACAAATACATACTCTGAAATCATTTATTAGTTTTAACCTGAGAGGTCCGGAGGACAATAATAATGTTAATATAAGTACGGCGATAATTCATTTTAGTCTTGTTTTTTGTACATTGCATCTTGGTGTCATCGAAAAAGCTCTTTTATGTTAAGAGCTTTCTATATCTAGGAGAAGATTTGTTTATGGGTAATCTCTCTTGCAATGAATCCCTGAAGTAGAAAAGAACGGCATTGAGTGTAGTTTCATTGACAATTTCAATTTTTGTTCTGGAGAGGGAACAGTCATACTTTCTTTCACATTCCAACTCATTAGCTTCTTTAAATATTTAGACAACTCAGTGATGGGTACTTTGGTGTAGTTTAAAAAAGGTTTCAAGCAGAGAGTTTTTTCTGCTTCGAGGAGTCGTCTAGTAGAGATGTAATAATTAGCACATACGATATTGGTCCGATCTCTTCTCTATATTCCCCAATTGAAATTTTGCTGTCAGAACGAAGTTAAAGTCCCAAACATCGACCAAATGAAGAGGCAGTGCCAGAATTTCTTTGTATGTATGGCGCAAAGAGCAGGATTTGTGATATGTCTATGAGAAAGTGTATTTTCTTTTATTCGTTTCCGAGGCTATCTCTAAGATTTTTTTTTTAGGAATAATCATCTCCCTTTATAACATTTCCTGAAGGAGCTCGGAGTTTTTTTAGGAGCGCTCAATTCTTTCACAATTAGACAGTTCCACCATTATCTTATTAAGCGGGAAAAATGGTTACTCTTCCAGAAATGAGGGAAACCCCTCCCACCCAGGGATTGTCTCTTCTGGAACACCAAATTAGCTAGTTGCACTGACGTCTTCTCTAAAGCTGTTGGCGTCATAAATTTTTCCGTTGATAGCCACGCAATTTTTGTTCAATTTGTTCTTTTGATGTCATAAATGTTCAAATTGGGACCTTCCCATATTTTGATGACGGAACAGAGATCAAATGAATATTCCAGATATAATCTAATGATTATATATGGATTTGTACATATGAGTTGGGTCAAAGATTCTGAAAGGCTTATTGCGACGCTGATTGGATGAGAAAAACATATTTCGGAAGCACATTTCTTTTTGATATAACCGATGGGAGGATTATAAAACCTGCACGCCACCACATAAACAACAATTTTCTTCAAGATCTCGGATCAGTGTATAGATGATTCCTTTTAATTTTATTACTATTCAAATTGGTGCTGTCCGGAATGTAGCAAATGTCATAAAAGGAACTACTCCGGAAAACTCGACTCTTTGAGTCCAATGGTTTTTTAGCCTTTTGGATTCTGGCCTTTCGGCTGTTTTCTTTACCTTTTTGGAATGGGGTTTAATTATTTTTATGCGCCATGTCGAAAAAATCTGTCGAGTTTACTCTCAAATACATATTTGTCTGATTGATGAGCCTTAGATGTTCTATTTTTATGCTTTTTAAACCACTGCTACTCACAATGAAGCTTACCTAGTTGTACATATAATGATAATTGACATTTTTCCCCTTGATATTTTGACCTAAAATCATACCATCAACATCATAGTTATTTTTTCACAATCCATCACCAATCTTAAATTTAAGGTAAATGTCATTTTCTCAATATTGTGTAGTTTTACCCTAACGATTTAGCGGTTTGATTAAAAAAAGAAGATACATTATACGAACTCTTTTTATGTTAAAAAAATATTCTTCACTCCTTCTCTGTTTACAATTAAAGAAAGTAACTTTAATTAAAGAATATTAGTATTTTTTTAAAGATAATTTACTTATTATTGTAAGTAAAAGTTTTAAATTCAGGTTGCAAACATAAAAAGTAATATTTTCTACAACTCTAGTTATAACTCTCAAAAAAAAGTAAATTATTTCCTCATTTATATTGCTCAAACTACTGATTAGACTTTCATTTTCAATTAATGGACCTGAATTCTACTCTGCGTCCAATTTTTAGTAGAGAGCATCTGAGTTGTCATGCAATTTTATTACATAAGCTACGAGCAAACTATGAAAAGTAGGAAATATAAATAGATAATTACTCCGATCTCGATCCTCAATTATAATCTGAGTCCAACAAGGAGTAATTTACACAGAATATTAGTTTGTTAAGAAAATAATAAAAAAAGTCTTTTAATCGGAAATGTTCAAGTTAGCGAAACATTTAGTCTTGAAAACTGAATATAAAGATTCTGTAGCTTTTGATAATTGCAACTTATTTAGAGTACACATTAGATTGAAGCTCTTGAATAGGGTATTCCCTAATAAGAGTATTTATATTTATTTCGTGTTATTTAGGAGTTACACAAATTTGGACAAATGAGTCCGTTCAACCCAAATGTAAGTTATTGAAGGATATTTCCCTTACACTTCTTTTTATGTTCTTCAGTGTTCTTAGTTTTTGATTTAGAAATAGTTATTTTATTTCCTTTCTTGAGTGTTGAAGGCCTGGTTAGTAGCATCGAGGGGTATTTAGGTTTTACATTATTTATTTTAGTGTTAAGGGTTGGGCTTCTACATAAACGTTTATAATGATTTGATTAATTTTAAAAATAAATTTTTAATAACATTTTAAAATAAAATAAAACCCCCCTTCAAATGCCAACTTTACAAAAATATAACACGCGTTATGGTCATATTTTATGTAACTCTAATAATCGAAAATATTCATTCGTATCTTATTTTCCCCCTCGAAAGGAGGAAATAGTTGAGATGGTATTCGTATGCGTATGTGTTTTGTTACATAGAGTGTGAAAGGAAATAAAAGATCTCTTGAGATTATTCTTCTTATTCCCAGCTCTTACTTTAAGAGCTGCTTTTATTTCTAATTTTCGAACAAAACAAAACAATAAATAAAGTAATGGTACTAATAACTTTTATTATTATTATTTTCCGTTAAGAAAAGAAAGATTCATTTGTTTCTTGTGTGCGAGGCTTCATGTCTGTATGTACGTACATACGACAGAAAACTATGAAAGTTTTTATATCCCTTTTCGGATTCAAGTAGGTCATTGAAGCTAAAAGTTAAACTTACTCTACACAAGTCATTCAGACCTCTAAAGTTTATGAGGTGGTGTTTAAAGAGATATTGAGTCTTCTTCGTCCTCCATTATTATCATTTATTAATACTTTCATGGTCTATTAAAACCACCCTTGACTAACTATTCTCCTAAAATGAATTTGCTTAGGTTCAATACTCAGTCGCGTCTATAGAATAAAATATACATGTACAGGGTCTTCCATAATTTCAATTCCTTAAAAATTGTATTTGTTATGCAAGTATTGAATCACGAAACCTTGCATATAAAAAATTGACCAAAAATACTCTACAAAGAAACATATTTTGCTATGCTAGGCAAAATCAAATGTGCTCTTGTGAAAAAAAGATCAATCTGAGTATCACTTATTTAAATCCAAAATGAGCCCTACCATGTCTCTCTATGACCAAAAGGATTTGGTGAATTTGGTCATTTCCTGAATGACGCTTGTGCCCCCCCAAGAGTAAACATGAAAACATTCTAGGCCAACCGTGTAGTCATCAAGGTTATACATGAGGCAGGAAAAAGTGACCTCCAGATCGCTAAGTCTATCAGGTACCACGTGAAGAGCAATCAGAAGGTTATCAGGGCCCTCAAGACCAATGGTGGTATTACTGACTGCAGGGTGAGCTGACTCTTAAGCAAGGAGGCACGCCAACATTCAGGCTCTCAAGGAGTACCTTGGAGACATCCAAGCTCAAGAAGGTGTGTTTTGAAGGCAGAAAGAGGATGACAAAGATGTTGACTGAAAATAATAAATGGTTCATTTAGTTCTTAGAAAAAAAATGCTTACATTTCTGTCGATTTTCGAAAAGAAACCATTTTTGAAAAGGATTGACTCTGCTCTTTCAATGCTGTCAATTTAGGTTTCATAATATAGCTGAAAGCCTTTAAACGGAATCAAAATTATGGCCGATCCTGTATATAGTAGGCTAAGTAAAAAAACTCTGAGCGTTTTTCGTTAGATGTCTTTAGTAAGCTATATCTCGCAATTAATACATTGCGTCAAAAAAAGCTTAAAATATGTTTAAAGGTCAAGGGTTATCTGAAGAAAAGTTCATCTAGAGTTTTTTTTGTTGTTTAAGCCAGTACTATGACTTACATGGAAAGGCTGAGCAGGTGGCCAAATTTTTTGTGCTGTTTATGGACCCAATGCAGTATCAAATGCAACAGCAAATCCGTGTCTCCAATGCTTCTGTTCTGGTAATATAGATGTCGAAAATTGTAATAAAATAATGAAAATCGTCAAGTTGAATTGGTATTTTATTCCATTGCTGGGAACTGAAAATTCGTCAGAAAGTCGTTTAGAACCATCTTAGTCGGTGGATTTCTAACTTTGTTAATTTTATTGTCGAAATAAAGCAAAAAAACGCTCTGAACCTTTTACTTCACTTATCATATATATATATATATGATAAGTTTGTTCCCAAAATTTCCCGTTCATTCCCTTCCTATATTTGAAGGACAAAAAAGTCGTCCCATAAAATAATCTTTCTGAAATGACATCATCATAAAGCTATATTCTATAATTTTAATAAGCATAACTTTGACCTTGATTAGGCCTTAATTAAGAATAATGGGGCAACTTTTGTGAGTATTAAATATACTTAAAGTTTTACTTGCCTAATCCAAGTGGTAAATTTAGATAGTTTAAACTATTATTATTGAAAATACTTCCTTGTGGAGGGCCCTTAAAATTTTGGGACTTTTTTGAAGAAACGGTAATAGGGACAAGACGGAACGTGGGACGGGGCAGTTTTTAAACCTCCTATTAAGCCATTAACTTTCATTTATATTCAAAATTTGATGAGCCCAATAAGAATTTCAAATGATGTTGGGATTGCACCAGTTTTTAAAAAACGATACACATTATAAAAAAAGTTGAAGTTGCTCTATGATGAACTCATTTATCAAAAACAACCAACAACTTTTCTTAGGATATATTTAGTCAATGTAAGTTCATTGAAAATATTGTTGTTATATTTAAATTCTTATATATTTATTTCATAGCGTATTTTTTTATATAATTAACACCAAAGATAGACAATATCCAACCCCAAAATGACCTAAAAAAGAAGAAGGAGCACACGGATCAACCGTTTCTCTTTTCTAATCTTTCCAGAGGATTTTTTTTTACTCAACACGACCCATAATATATATTCTCAATTCTCATGTTTTTTATTTTGATCAACATCATCAATTGTGCATGGAGAGTTTTTAGAGACCGCAGTTTCAGTTAATTGAATTCTGGAACCCAATCACACCCGAAAAAAAAAAGTTTTATAATAAGTGATTATGAAGCTTATTTTTGATGGATTATTTATTATTAAATGAAACTTAAATTAAGAAGTAATTAAATCCGGCAATTTCCCTTTGGTATAAATCACTAGAAATGCCAGATAAACGATATCCATTGAGATAAACCCTAGTATGTATTAAATTTCCTCTTTAAATATATAATTTGAAACCCTTGTGGATATTTTAATTTATCATAAATGACAATATATAGAGCTATTCCATGTGGAATTATATTAATGACATAAATACAAGTGATAAAATTTGAGTAATTTGTCAATAGGGCTTTATTGTAGTTAACTAACACATCGCTCAAAAAGATGACATCTCAAAGATTTTATATTCTTTCTTGTATAGTTTTGTTAGTTGTATTTGATGTGCACACTTTCATAAACATAGACCTCAAGGTTACCAAGATATTGAGGTTTAAACTTGTTATGGATTTAAAATTCCCTCCCTGTATATTGCAATATTGTTGACAGATCCACATAATTTCCCGTTAATACTAACCTTCAAACAGTACGTGTAATAAAAAAGATTACATTCTGACCGTTAGTTTAGAGATGACGGTCGTTTTAGTGACCCAGGTTTTTGTAATTTTCAAGACAATGGATAGTTGTATGAATTTTGTGTGTTGATTGCATATTTATATATATTGTTAAAGTCAAACAGCATAAGCAACGTGGGTAGTTTGCACTTGAAAAATTATAGATTGGTATATTGAAATTAAACATGGTTGTTCAAGCACCAATGATACTGAACACTCTATTTGCCCAAAATCAGCAGCTGTTTCGGCTGCATAGAAAATTTCCAGAATAACTAACCTTTTAAAACACCATTAAAAGCTTTTTGACATGTACTGTTTGAAAGTTCGTACTAACTGGAAATTATGTGGGTGTATCAAAAAATGTTGCCATATATGTGCCTGACGGGGGGCTTCTGTTAATAGTTATTACAACATCAAAATTATTATTAGATCATAAATAAAATACAAATAAAATATGAAACATATTAAAAAGTGAGTAAACTCTTTTTTGCAACTTTACAAATATTTGTTGAAAATATGTATGATAGTGAGCAAATATCAAATGTTTTTTTGTTCCCTATAATAAGGAGCAAGGCTCTTTTTTTTTCTTCTTTTTTTTTAGCCCTGTGACGTTTATTAAAGTTATAAATTAACAATGTGACATTTAATGGGGGAAATGAAGCTTCTTCCTACTTTTGTTCAATATAGAGTGTATATATATGGAAAATGACTTCGATTGTGTAAAAACCTCCCAAGATTTTTTTATTAAATACCTACTGTGCAATTGTTTTGTATAATGCTTACATGTATGTAATGGGTAGTCCATTGAAATCTAAACACTTACTAGTTCAATAATTAGGAAGGTTGAGTGATATATTAAAACATGAATAATTAGTGACTAAAAAAAAACCTAGCTTACATTCAAGTTGAGAAACACTTGAACATGATCGACGAATTTCCATTCGCGCACTCTGAACAGTTGGGCATCTCGAATAACACTGTCTACGCCGTCAGCATGCCCGATACGTTCGAGAGAAGAACGGCTCTGTCAAAAGGCTAAAATTGATCCGGAGAAGTTTAAGAAAACAAAGCAGGAGGTCAATTGCCTTAGGTACATGAGGGCAAATTCAAGAAACCTTGGGTTTTCACATCAGACTCTCCAGAGAGCTATAAAAAAAGTGTGTAGAAAGAGCATTGTGGGATGGAGAGGCCACATTTGATACCAGCAATGAAAGGAACCCATCTCCTCCAATGCAAATCTCTTTTGAACTCATTTTTGTCACTTTTAGCTCCCCTAACAGTCCTCATGCAAACCCCTCAACTGGACCTTTTGGGTGCATGTCGAGGGGAAGGCTTACAGTGGTCGTCATTAAAACACCGAGACCCTCAAAGCCATTGTCAGCCACCACTGAAACGCTATGACAGAGGAATACATCTGCAGCGGGTGCCAGGCCTTCCGCCGCCCCTAGACGCCATCATTGTCGCTAAGAAGAGCTACATTAATAATTAAGAGAGCTTAGTATTATAATTTTTTTTGGAAATTCTACTGTGAGTAAATAAATAATATCAAGTTGAAGTTTAAGAGTCAAAGTGTTTCGATTTTGATGGAGCAATCGGTAGTGGAGGTGAACCTCTACTACCGATCACATCCTATCCCACTTGAGGAGAACAAATATTATGTTCTATGTAAAATCAATTATACAAATTCCATATAGGAGGGCTTCTCAAATTGTTCTACAAGTTTTTCTTGGGTTTTTAAAAAAATCATTATTCTATGAGTAAAAAAAGAGTGAAAAATATTGAGAAACACTATAGAATAACACAGGCAGCCCCAGAATCAAAATGAGTACTTCATCAAAAGATACATAATGAAACGTGTACGTGGCTCACAAAGTTATTTGATTGATCTACTTACACCTAGGTTGTAGAAAAAGTAATTTCATATATTCTGTCTTTTTAAAAAAAAATTGGTATATCTTGTTCTTTATTCATCACATCGGACCATACGAGAAAGCGTTGTAAGGGTATGAGTGCCTACTACAAAATGATTGTTCGATAGTATTTCACTTGGCCAATTCAGTTGGAAATTTTCGTGCGTAGATTAGGAAGGTCTCAAAGGAAGAAATTGGCCATATTTTATATTTTTACTATCTGAAAGGGAAAATTTTTACAAGTGGAAGGCTTTATAAAATTACATCCTGAACAATTTTTATTTTATTCCAAAACTGTTATCATTATTTTAGGAGATAGAGTAATAACTAAACACTATTGCATAAAAGATGAAGAGTCACACTGAGGCTTTGTTGTGGATTTACAAGTTTAAGTTCTTGTTGAACTTGGATTAAAATTAAGGATTCATAATAGAGTAATAATATCCTATATCATTCCTACATATGGAGTGGGAATTGTGATTATTTTTTCCATTTTATATCCACTTGCAGCTAATTTAAGTAAATGTAATGACAGGTCATATTTTCTATAACTCTATACATATTATCCCGTCATTTAGTAATGATTAAATATTGACCACTCTTTGTTTAATTAAAGACTGATTTCTGAGAGGGAATAATGTTCGTTTTCATGTATTTGCAATTTTGAATATATTTTTGTTAGAAATAAAGAGTGCTCATTAATGATTCAATTATAGGTAAAACGAGAACAACATTCTACTCTAAACTGACTACAGGGTGGTCCAAATAAATTGGAAAAATCTTTTAGGCTTAAACTGAACTAACTGCATGGGATAAAACCATATTTTTTTTAATAATTTGAAAGCTACATTTAAAATAATTCAATTATTATTTATAATGAAATTTACCTTTCTTGATAATCTCAGCCACACAACGTCGGAAGCTTTGGTAGGCCGGGTAACATCCGGAGAATCCAGCTTTGCATTTACATTGAAATTACATTTGATATGGTATGTAAGAAAGAGGAGATAACTTAATTTTTTCTCCAAATATATTTTTATTTATAATTTGTCAATAAAAAATACGAATTAATATTTTTATCCAGTAAAAAATTGTTTAATAATTTATGAATATCTTGGTATATGTCCTGTAATATGAATGTTGACATTTCCTTTATTTAAATCAAAAATATACTTTCAATATAATAATTGAATATTGTGGTTGAAAGTCAAAATAATAATTGATCGATATTCGGAGTATTTTTTAATAATTAATTTCTTTTGATTTCGTAATGACTAAATCAATACATACTTATGTATGTCAAATAATAATCCTGAGTTAAGTTGACTCTTTTTCTTCTTAACACTTTACCTATATTTGTTCATATTAATTTATAATTTGCATGCTCCCTTTTCAATTTTCACTGTATAAATTTTATTTTTGAAAATTGTTATTTTTGTAGACTTTTTTAATAAAATACTCGAATATTTTATTTAGAAATTCATTCGTACATTAATTAAATTTTTTCTAATAAATATTTTTTGTCCAACCAATGAACTTAAGACTTATATTTTTTTAAATTAAGGAAACCTTTTATAAGTTTTTTTTAATCAATATGTCAATATTTGATACGCAATAGATAAAAAAAAAACGAAGTGACAATTAAAAACTCACAGATAAACGTTTAAGGAACAAAAACCCATTATCTTTTCTTGTCAGCTGTTGATTCCTTCATCTCACTTGATACGTCATGGCTAATTCATAATTTTTGATTTTCGAGAAATAAACAAGGTAATAAAATACTTATACTTAGATGCTCACAAAAATTTCAAAAATTAAATTTGAAATATTAATTTTTTTTCAAAAAATTCAAAAATCCACCGCTGTTCACAAAAGATTTCAACAATTATATTTTTGAGAAAAATTTCAAAGATCCATTAATATTCACAGAAAATTAAATTTTATGATAAAAAATTTCAAAAATTAAATTTCAATTTTTTTAAGCAAATTCAAAATCCAAAGCCTTTCATATAAATTTAAAAATTCAAATATAAAATTTTTCGGAAAAAAGTTTTAAAAATTAAATGTTTTGAAAAATAAATTTGATTATAATTTTTTTTTTTTTTAAATAAAAATAATAATATAAGTTATATTTTTGAGGACAAAATATATTAAAAAATAATTTTAAATATATTTATTTCTTTTTAAATTAACATAGGTTATATTTTTGTAAAAAAAAATTAATTAGTTACATTTTGCGAAAAAAATTTCAAAAATTGATAGCTATTTAATAAGTAAATTTTTTGAAAAAAAAATTCAAATATTAAATTTTCTACTAAAAAGCAAAAATTTCATAATTAATTAATTTTTTTTTTTGGGCCCACCAACCCACTCCCATTGGACTCGTCATTCTAATATTTTATTGGAGCAGTACTCTTTAGCCTCTTTTCTCTGTCTATTGAATTGTTCCTATGCTGTATGTATGAATGTCTATAGTTATTTATAAAAAGTTTCTATTGCTTTATATTTTCTGCAATGTTTCCCAATTATATATTTTTCAAAGAAATAAAAAGTTTTTTTTTGTTTAAACTTTAATTCTTGGAGTTTTTATTTGTCCTGCAATAAAAAAGAAGATTTTTTTTTTTAAATCAAGTTTTTTTATATTTATATAAAATAAAATAAACATAAAGTTTTAATTATTTTGTGCATTTATTTTATTCATAATGCATCAACACAAAATCAATTTGAAACAAAAAATTAAGAAATATGAGAAATTTCCAATTAATTTTCTACTCTATGAGCAAGAACGTTTTTCAACATTTAATTCCTATATTTTTGATGGGACATTATGGGTATTGTATTAAAATTTCTTGAATAGATTGATATTTCCAAAATTTTTTATCTTTTGAATATTTGAAAAAATATTTAAGGTATAGATTAGGGGCTTCTGTTTTACCCAGTTCACTATCCGTGTATTAAAAAGAATGTTTACTTACGGAAGGGTAAATAGCAAATTTGCCTTCAAATATTAAAAAAAAGTTTTATTGAAGATTCTATATATATTTTTTAAAACAAATAATAGTATGTATATATACGTTAGAACGACGGATCCCTTTAATTTTTCAAAACAATGCTCACTAACAAAATTCTGATGTTTGAGTCTGTTCTTTTCATTATAAAAATACAAGGATTAACATGCTGCTAAAAATTTAAAAAAAATACAAATTCCTATATGTGGGAGTAAATGTTTGAACAAGTAAAAATTGGTCGGTGCAAAAATAATTATACTGTTACAAAGTCTTTAAGGGTTTTTAAAACGATGATGGAAATAAAACATTGTCAAGGTGTAGTATTCACATACATCATTTTTGAAAGGTTAGGGCGTTGAGCATTGTAAGGATCCTCCGTCTATCGCATGGTGAAGGTCGAACGGCTTGGTATTAGTTATGCCATGGAAAATGCCAATCCAAGTATCATTTTCAAGAATATATTCACCGTCCTTTATTTTTACAAACAAGTCCCAGGCAGATCCTAAAGAGTGATTTTTTTATTTCCATAAAGAGATAGACCCTCTGTTTGATTTATTCTACGAATATGTAAATATTACTCCAATCCCTAAGATGGCGGATAATTAATAATTAATATGAAATTTGATGCGAGACGAAGTCCCATGGATTGGCTCATTTAATATCCTCACTGTATAAAAATGGATGGAAGATTGATTGGCTCATCTCCAAAGTACAAAGCATAATATACGCAGTGAAGCACAAGAACCATGATCTCCTTTCGTGGGTTCATTATTACTTTTCTCTGGCAATTATAATCCTCAACTCCCTCTACATCGACGGGAAATACTAATACATAATATAGAATGCTTACGAATAATTATTTGTCAGAAATAGGTGAAGATCATCTCGTCATGATAAGATTTACTTATTAGATCTCTGGATTTGCCGTTTTTTATTTTTCTTCTTGTGTGGTTAACCTATTTTTAGTTAAACATGCAAGTGTGGTTAAAAAAATCGGAAAATAAAACAAGTCTTTGAGTTTCTCAGAAAAATATATGCAAATATTGTTCAGGGGGTATGTCAACTGTTGATGTCTGAGTTCTATTAAGAATACCCGATAGTACTGCTAAATTTTTATAATAGCTATTAATATTATTATGAAACTACTTATTCAGTTATGCAAATAAATTAATTCATGGTATTAACTGACTTGGATGGATCTTTATCCACCCATCCTTCCCTTTCTTAGGAGGTCATTTTTATTCCTTTTGAATATCTAATCCACACGACTTCTGTTCATCTCTTCGACTTTATGTTCAAGGAATCTCCCCTTTTTGTGCCTCGCTCGGTGGATCTCATCTCCTTTAATGGAAGTATCGTTCATTGTGCATATCTCACTTCACATCAATATGTGGGGCCTCGTCAATCCATTGTTTCTATACTCAAGTATACATAAATTCCTCCTGATATTCTAAGGAATCGTCGGATACTTCTACATGTAAAGAATTTTCAGGTGGAGAGCAATTACTCCAATGTCGATCTTCCATTTTATTTTGAGTTCAACAAGGACTTAAATTGGCCTGTTCTGAAATGATTGTGACATATTCGTTTGAAGGGAAAGGAGAATAGTTAGCTACAAAATTCCACCAGCATGGATTTGCTCATGAATTTTATTGTGAAAAAACATTTCATAGTTATTCAAAACTAAATAGCTAATGCCTACATGCCACATTTGCACATGTTTCTCCATTCGTCACTGAACATGGAGATTCACAGTTACCGCTCGTACTTTTTGATAATCTACAAAACTTGGCAAAACAATTTCGTAAGATCCACACCGACATCACTATCGTTTACCCTGATGACTGGCCTAGTCGTGCAACTATCTTTCTGTGGGCTGGTGAGGTCTAAGATGGCACTTTTAAGATCTAAAGATGTGTTTCTTCAGGATGTCCCCAGTAGATAAGAACACCCAACAGCATTGCCCAAGTCAAGGACCTGGTAAAGAACAAACCCCGATTGAGTGTTCCAGAGGTCTCAGTAGAACTTTCCCTACCACCCACAGATGTTTTTAGAATCCTTTCTGATGACCTCCGCTTCAAAACCCCCATTCTTTCTCTCAGGCCAACAAGGATGAGCAAGTGAAATACTGTTGGATCCTGATTAAGCTCGTCCAGGACCACAGGAAGCATTTTTTAGAGTCCCATCTGTTTCTACAGGACCAATTTCTCTTCCGTATGCTGCTGAATCACCTCCTCTGGGATTACGATTTTGATTCTTTCAGAGGGTGATGAAGTTAGTGAACAAAGAGGAGATCTTCAGGCAGTTGTGGGAGTTGGAGAACCATTGCCAGGACGTTATCCAAGCTGGAAGAGACTATGTGACACGGTTGAGTACTTTTTTAAAACTTTTGAACGTATTTTTTTGTTTTACTGTAGCAGTCTCAATCATTTCAGAACACCCTAATACTTGTACCTCCAGAGTAAATCCTCATTGTTACTCTCCGTCTTTCATCAGCTATGCACTAGTTATTACTGAATACTTAGATGTTCATTCTTCAAAAATTAAATTATAATGAAAAATCCTGTTCAGGAGGACAACTAGAAAAAACCGCTCCTGCTTTTGTAGGACATGTTTTTACACCTCTTGCCATAGTCTATAGCATGGGTATTAATCAAGAATATGGTTTGTTTCTTATCAAAAATATAAATATTTTCTTAAAATGAGGATATACATCAATTGAATTATTTAACTTTTAAAAAATCCATGTCTTTTAAAAACGATCGTACAAAAAATTTGAATTATATTAAATAAACGTAATCCAAAATTATATAAATATGTTTTGTATAAATGTAAAAAGGATTCTTCACAAAATTTGGCGTAACATTGAGTAACAAATTGTTCTATTAAAAAAAAAAAGTTTACATGGAGTAGATCATTATTTTTTCTCAGATGTTACATACTTTAAAAATATTAAAAATCTTTTGTTTGCAAAATTCAATTTCTCAATCAATTTTTTAAATTTTTTTAGCATATTGCCCGTCAACAGAAAGCAAGGAGGAATTTTTGTCCCTCAAAATTGAGTGTGATTACAATTGCATTCTTTGACGAATTATCGTCAATTTTCTTACAACTAATTATTTTTTAAAACTTCTGGAGTTGGCATACATTACACTTAAAGTAGCTAAAATTGATCGTCAGAATATGAAAATGAGAAATAATTTACTTTGTTTGAAAGAACATCTTATGGCAAGCTAAGTCTCTTAAATCAAATAGGGTGAATCAACTATAGTTAAAATTCTTATGTAGCTTAAAGTTTCTCACAAATTTAAATAGAAGGGCTGTCACATATCCTTATAAAATATTGAGCAGTACATTCATATGAAGTGATGAAATAATTTGAAAAGATTGACACACCATATATGTCATTTTTTATAGTTATAATCAATCATGATTTTATTCTGTTATTTCAATATTAGTTAGGTAATCTTAGGGCGTCTTCAATTTATTAAATTACATGTCAAATATTAAATAAAAAAAAGATTCAAAAATCCACAGCTATTCAAAAAATATTTCAAAAATCTACAACTGTTCACGCAAAATTAATTTTTTGGAAAAAAAATTCCAAAATTAAATTTTCTAGTAAAAAGGAAAAACTCCTGGGGGGGGGAGGCTACAACATCCCCTATGGAACACCCCCTGTGGACACCCTTGGCAATTTAGATTCATTTTTGGAAAGAACAAAATCCTTGGTTGCTTTTGTGTTGACGAGCCGAACACATACGTTTAAATGAACTCATGAGCCCCTTTTTCCTTTTGTTTAAAATAAAGTTTTTTAAATTAGTTAGTAAATGTTTGTATACCTCAATAAATCCTTCTGTTCTATAAAGACTTAGAAATTCAAATCACGTTTTTTACTCAATATTTATTTTTCTTTTGGAAGTGCATTAATCAAATATGCTTCTATTATTTTTTTGTTAGAATAAAGCAAGGCCAATTTATGGTTGTATGTGTGTATGGTTTTTCTCCGTAGATTAAAAGTTTGTATAATATCTACTAATCTAAAAATGTTTTTCAAGCATATATTTTATTCTTAAAAGTTTATTGACACGTTTTTTCATTAAAATAAACAGTATTAAATAAAACATCCCCCATATAACTTTTTAACTTCATAAATAATAAAGTTCTAATATTTTATGGATATATTTTGATTAATTATTAGCTTTTTATGCAAATTTTTGGGATGGCTTTTACTCTTTGAGATGTTGACATAATGTATTTAAAATGAATATTACCTTTCAAATAATTTTTTTTTATGAAGTATGTAAATATTATGTACACATAAGCAAGGTCACGAAGCCATAGTTTTTGTAATTATTTAAAAAAAAGATTCTACGTCCTCAGTGGATGGCTGAATTATTTTGGTTACCACCTCGTTGTCGCCCGGCTAAGACAGAAGCCAATAGTTTCTTCTCTGATCCCTCTCTAATTGCAACTATATCAGACAAAACAGATATTACATTGTTGCCCAACATGTTTTGAAACTTTGGTATGATCATTTTTGATACAAGGAGTCTGATGAAGGAGGTGCATCGTTCAAGTATGTATTTACTATTATTTTTTAAAAGTAAATTTAGAATGTTCCGTAAATCTTTTTTAAGCTTTTAAATAATATTGAAGGCTAATCTACTAATTTGTATTGTATAAAATAGGTAGGATCACTTTTAATATTAGCAGTATCCAAAGGAACATGATATAATACCATTGTTCTTCTGTTAATGAGCCGCTAGGCCATTCCTTGACTTAAAAAATATTTCTGACATAGGTAGACTCATCAATTCATTACAATACTTGAATGTCACCGATTATTTTCTTTATAGTCAAATTTCTGATGTGAGTTGAAATATTAACTATACTTTTGTTTATTATTTTGATTATTGTTGAGAGTCGGTCCAAAATTGCAAACATAGATCGAAGTTGAAATCGTGGATACGAAAAAAACAATTTTTCTATGTATTTTTCTTGTGTGATCGGATCAAGACCGAATTTAAATTAAAAAAATATTATAAAAGGATACTTTGTAACCTTAAAGCGTAATTTGTGGTGAACCCAACAGATATGTTGAAGAAAACAAATGTGGCTCGTTACTACAAAATTAAGCATAAATAACTTATCTCAAAATGGAGTGTATATTTAAATTACTGTCAATTTCTATCAATATGGGTCATTTCGGGGCCAATATTCGTATCTTAAATAAAATTAAATGTTATAAACAGTTTTTAAAATTATTGGGTTTCAAAAGAAATCCAAAAACCAAACCTCCCCCCCCCCCCGAAAAAAAAAAAACCTAAAATATTATCTTTTGGACGCCCTGATTGCAAATTGGTATTTTTGATTATTATTTAAAATAATAAAGAATTTGAATTTTTATTAGTACCACGGGATTTTTTAAAAATCGTGTTATCATTAAGACTTACCTATCACAACTGTTACCTTGGATAAATAGCTTTTCTATTTAAAGAAGAGTTTGAGTTACTATGCACATACCACTACTTTTCAATGATGCTTTAAAAAACTTATGAAAAATGCATTTTTTCTTTCTTTTTACATTGAAAATATAATGCTATGTCCCATGAGGTTTATTTATGAACATGCATATACATATGAAGGAGGAAAAAAAAAGTAATAAATAAATAAAATAGACAAATCATTTTGTTTTTTGCTTTCTGTATAAACAACTTATTGAAAAAATATATAAATATATTGTCTAATCAATTTTGTGGCCATTATTTATCCACAAAATCATATAAACATATTATTAAGTTAATAATAACATATGTTGTTTAAATATACTTAATATACATATATAAAGAAGACTGGGGGAAAGTTGCAACACTTTTTGCTTTCGGCGCAATCTCCTAGCTGGTTAGACATAGACTTAAGACAATTACCTATATACCTCTTTTATTGTTTCAATATATTTAGGTAAAGGTTGTATTAGTCAATAGTTTTTCCACAAATTATACTTGAATACCACCAGAAAAAGGTTTCAACTGTTTCTATTATTCAAAAACGGTTGCAACAGATATAACAAATCATGTTCGTGTTAGGAAATAATATTTTTTGATGAACAATAAACTAAATTTTTATGTTATTGAATTATTGAAACAAATTGAGCTATAGCTAATGCATCAAATTAGTTTACTAACTTACAAGTAAGTAACTGATTTGAAATGAAGTATGGATTCTTTTTTATACGGAGTGGTCCATTAAAATATAAACACTTTGAATTTTGAACTTCAACAAGATATAATTTATGAATTAAATAAGAAATTTCAACAATATTAATACTATTTGTAGATGTGTGTCTCAGCTTTCTTCATCATTAATGTAGCTACCCGTAGTGGCAATTATGATTTCCAAGGGAAGGCGGAAAGCTTGGCACCTGTTGCATGTTAAAAAAAGAAACCGAATCTCAACCTGGTAACCCTGACAATTCGAAGAATGTTTTAGAGGAGAGAAAGAATACTGCTCATGCCGTTTCATTAGACCGACTACAATCAGGTGTGACGAGAGAGGAAGGAGAAAATGATGTCAACAAGGACGTTTTCTAGAATTAATCAGATGTCGATCTCAAATTATACTCTTGAGTCCAACAAGGGCTTACAATTGTAACTCTGTAAGAAATTTGTTTAGGAAAGGATGCTCACTTCTTAGGACCTAAATAATGGTGACAACTGCTAAGAAAAATAAAATATATTATCAATTACAAATTAACGGGCGTGCTAAAAAACACACCGGATTTACATCATTATTTTGTACTCAAGAATGATTGAGTAATAATCAGAGTTCGAGAAAATAATTTAAAATGTTCATTCAGACAAGTGTTTATATTTTATTCAAATCTTGACCTATACTCACATGAACTATGATATACATAAGACAATAATATACAAGCACACGCCTGCAATATTTCACAAATACGACTACGTTGTCATTTCTTAGATCAAAATATGTTTATGATATACAGCAGTGAGCATTATTTACAGTACATCCTGTAACTTGTCATATATTCACACATTCAGACAGACAGTAACGTAATCTTTACTTTATTAATATAGATACTTTTATGACTTTTTTGAAGTTATAGACAAAGGAACTGTTGCAACTCTCAACGGTCTCTTGACAATTACATTATTTGTATCTTATTTGGAACATTGCGACAATAACAACACTGATATCGTCGTTTGCAGCTTTATTAATATTAAACAGCATGTATAATAAATGGCCTCTGATATTAAGTTAACAATGTTGTATATATAAATGTTATTATAATATTTTGCAGTTTCTTTCATATGTATATTTTTGTATAGTATATGTTTAATTATCTCATCTCCTTAGCTCGTTGATGAAGAACATCCAACATCCGGGACAGAGGATGAAGAAGAAATGATGGAGGATGAGGAAGAAGAAGAACCTGTTGTTGTATTACCTCCACCCCTCAAAAAACGTCCTCCTCGATCTGTTACAACAGAGTCATCCGCCAAACGGAAGATTCCTCTCAGAAAGGAAGAAAAAGGAACCAAGGGAAGAAAAAAAGGTATGAAAAAATCATCTACTTATAGTTAAATGAATGAAATTTTACAGTGAAAGATGTTCCATTTGCTTGCACTTAATTTATATAAAAGTGTTGAGCACACATGTGTACATTTGTGCATTTTTCTAATTTGCTTTCTCCATTGTACGGTAGTTGTGCCTAAGAATAATAATAATTTAAAAGAAATGCAGAAAAGTTATCATTAAGTTATTTTTTTTGAGGGCTGAATAAATAGATAATTATTATATTACAAACTGTCGAATTGAATTGTGTTCACTCAATCTTTTATCGTCCCCTTAAAAAACCCTTGGACAATCTTATAAACATTTGAAAACATTCTGTAATTTTTTGTCTGGGTGTTTATATTAATAAAAAAACACTCGACTTATGTGAGTTGGTTTTAGGGAGTCTTCAAGTTTTTGCACTTTTTGAAGTATTCTACAGCTTCATAAGGAGGTAACTCCGCTTCAAGTCAACTGATATCAAAATTTAAGAAAAATGAGGAGTTTACAATTATGGCAAATATGACTTTTTCATATATAAGCCTAAATTTAGGGGATTTCATTCAGATTATATTCTAATTTTTGTATACTTGTAGGCAGGGGATGTGCTGGAGGGGCTGTAGATCCCCCTTCCCCCCTAAATGGAAGATTTTCCCCTTTTTATTAGAAAATTTAATATTTGAATTTTTTTACTGAATTTAAAATTTAATTAAACTTGAATTTTTTCCCCCAAAATTTAGTTTTCTATGAATAGCTATGAATTTTTGAAATTTTTCTCCAAAAATTTAATATTTGAATTTTTTTTTTCCAAAAGTTTTATATTTAAAAGTAATTTTTGATTTTTTTTTGTAATTAGCAATGGATCTTAGAAATTGTTGTCCCAAAAATTTAATATTTAAGTTTAATTTGTGCAATTTGTTTCCAAAAAGATTTTCTTTCTGTAAACTCAATTTTTGCCATTATTTTAATTAACATAATGTTTTAAGAACAGCTATGAATTTTGAAAATTTTCCCTAAAAATTGATTTTTTTGTAAACAGCCATGAATTTTTGAAATTTTTTCAATAAAATTAATATTAGAAAATAAATTTTTCTAATTTTTTCCAAATACTTTAATTTTGCGATAAAAAAAATTAAAAATTTAGTCCCTCCTATAATAAAATCCTCCAAACGCCCCAAATATGGTTTGACTCGTATTAAAGCTCTAACAAAAAATAAAAATGGCAAAATGGAATTTGCGCTTGGCTCTGGCATTATTCTTAATATTTTGTTATAATGTTTTTTTGGAGTTTTTTGTACAAATACTATTTTTTAATCACATTGAAAAGAAAGCTCTATTTTAAACTGTAAGGAACTTCTACATAGCTATAACTTCACGCATAGTGTTTAATAATTGAAATAAACATCCTGAACAGAAATTATGAAAGCTGGTGAGGATGTCATGATACACTTCACATTCACATTTTTTTCTTGTATTACAAAGGGATACATTTTTAATTTTGGTTTTCTTTTCTGTAAGAATATTATTGATTTGAGTCTTTTTTTTGCCATTCTCCCTACCCCTGGATTAAGAGTTCACAGAGGTCTTCCTTCTTGAACTCCGAGTAGATGGGAAGAAATGTTGTGATGCAGTACAATTGCCCTGTCCCGGTCTAATACCGATATATATTTATTTATTTTAATCCGGTACTGAGAAGAAGCTATATTTTATCAAAAAATTAATCCAGGTACATTTGAAATCACCGAATCTCTTTATATTGAAAGGAAACATTCTTGAAATTTAAAGATTATATTATACATAGTTCTTACAAATATATTTTTGATGGTAACGTTACAAATTTATAAAATATAAGAGGGAACACCGTACTGAGTCCCTACATAGTTAACTTCCGGGAAGTTGGCCTTCAGCCATGGCATGATGGTGTACTAAAGAGCTTTGGAGGAGGACTCCTGGCTAATTTTCTCCCCGTCCGTCAAGGAGAACGGATGCATCTTCTTGCCATAAGATGCCGCGATGTCAAGGACTATTGTTTGTACCGTATGTTTAGTCCAGTACACCCTTTTGATATTTTCTTCTGTTTCCTTAAGCCAGCGGTCTAAAACCAGGTTCCTGGAGCACTTCACAATGTCCATCATCATCACCACCTCAACTAACGTATTTAGGAGAGCTGAGATGAGCTACTTTTTGCTCACTCACATGACGAAATCTGTATGATTTTTTGGTTATGCACAAAGAACGGTTGAACCAGGATGTTAAAACTAATCACGAAACATTCCTATTAATGAGAAAATTAACATTAAAAAAACAGTTTTGCTACTAACCCTGTCGGTATTTCCATGTGGCTACTGATTATCCCTAATAAGTCATGTAAAATAGAGAAAGTCAGTTTTCAAAAGTTGATTATTATTTTAAAAGCGTATAGTAATGGTACATATTTTCCTTTTTCGATTATTATTTATAATATTATGTGGTTACTACTATGCATAAATCCTTTTAGTATAAGCCTCTTTGCAGATTTAATCATTTAGGCATGTTCTAAGGTTCTACATGACTAGTAAGCATCGGAGATAAAAAGATACATTCCGCTTCAATTAACGTAAATTTAACATCTCAATACATCGTATAAATATATTATATAAAGTCTTAGTAATGCACATATTGCCAACAAAAACAGAGAGATAATTAGGAGCTTATATTTATATTGGAAGGCACGGAACTAAATGCATAAACATTGTCTCATTATTTTATAAAATAAGGAACAATTTTGCCTGGGTAACCGTTCAATTATTTGTAATATAATTATCTCGTTTTTAAATGAAAAATACATTTGAATCTCGAGATAAACTTAAATAATTTTATATTTAAACTTAGGGCCCACAATTCATCATAACAAAGCGTGCTAATTGGTACCACTGTATCAAGAAGTAGTGTAAAATTTAAAAAAAAAATTGTTTTTGATCCTTTGGCTTGGAAATAACTGAAGTAGCCTGACATTTTTTGACATCATTTTTTTTGAAGATTGGTACTAACTGAAAATGAGATATGGAATTTACTTTTTTTAAATTAATTTACTATAATTTTTGATAACGTAATTGATTTTCTTTGTTTTAATTTATAAATTATTATTGATTGGGACTAGGTAAGAAAATACATAAATATATCAATCGTAACTATACTTATAATTATTTATTAATAATTTTATATAAATACTGAAAAGAAGATATGTTCTTTATATGCTTGGATATGACCAGAGCTCCTACTTTTGGGTTGTTGGTTCTTGCTCAAATTAAATAAATTCAGATTATGATGAAGGCCTCTCAAATTTTGAACTGATTGCAAATTGGAGATATTATGTGAATTTATTTCATAAAAAATATAACAAATTGTATTTTGGAGGGGAGTATTGGTTGAATCTCACGCCAAATGCGTTAGACTTGACATCCCTGATGTTGGAAACTACTGGCGCAAGGGATCATTCATGTCATTATTTATTATAACTCTTGGATGTTGCTAGTTTTAAAGAGCCAGATCAAACACCTAGTTTTAATTTATCTTTACGTGAGATTTGTGCATTCAAAAGATTTTCATCTATATTTGAATATTATTATATTTTTATCCTTGAAATACTGTAATGTTCTTGATCCATCGTTGTTAACTCTGATTTTCCGTTCATATTCTACTTTCACGGCAGGATGTGACTCTGAATTGTAAAAATATTCCAAAAACATAATTTTTTATACGGCTCTAAAGACCAAACCTGGGTCTGTGGAAGGTTTTAAAGCTCATTATAGTGTTTTACAACTTACAATAAAATTAAAAATGTCATGTCTGGAATTTTGTCATTCCGGTCCATTGTTACAGGTAACTTCTGATATGTTAAAATTAATGTTAAATCAAAGAAAAAAATCGTTTTATTCGGATTACCTAAATGTAATTCAATTTAAAAATTTAATTTTTGATTTTTTTTTGTGAAAAGCTAATTTTTCAATAAAAAGACTCTAAAAAATTTTAATTTTTGGATTATTTTAATAAAACAATCCAAAAACTAAGCTTTGCCCAAAATATAATCCTGCGGACGCCCCTGTAAATTATCGAAAATGGATAACATTCAAAAATTATTGGGTTAACATGTGTTTAGAGTTAAATATTCATGCATTTTAGCATCAGAAATAACGGAGTTTACCTGTTTCACGATTGTTTCAATTCTTTCTATCTCAATAACCCTAATATAATCATGTCTAAGAAATTATAATTAAATTATTTATTAGTTGAATAATAATAAAAATTGTAATGTGATATGATATTCCTGGTATCATTCTTAATTAGTAATAGATGCATCTTGAATTCAAATTTTATATATATTAATTTTTTTTCTTGGGGTATGTTTTTCATTCTCAAAAAATTGCAAAAAATAGTAACAATTTTTATATTTTACCTATTTTTAATTCCTAAGATAAAGGGTCAACATACCATTTTAGACTAAGGGCTACCACTTTTGAATGTTTTTCAAATACTTGGCCAAACGTTATTATTTACCCATTTTAACACACAAAGTATCGAAATCCATAGCAAGATCCTGGGTGAATTAGGAAACCAAATTCTTAATTATTAATTAAAACCCAAAGAACATGTTTTAGTGAATGAATCCACCCTCAGAGTTGAAGATGAGCTCCCATTGGTGTCGGTAGTTGCTGCAGACCCTCGAGATGGACTTGGCGCTCATTTACTTCCGGCCCTGGTTGACGGAGGTCCTTAGGGAAATTTACTTTTGTGGCATAGGCCTTGGAATCTACGTGCACCTAGATGGAATAGTCTAGGGGGATGAGGTCTGGGATAAGCGGTGGTTAGAAGTCCCTTTTCAAAAATGAATGGTGGTCTGGAGGCACTTTTGGCTGTGAGGGCAGGTGCTCTATTTTGTTAGAATACCCAGAGATAATTGCAAACGATCGATTTGATCCATTAAAGAGCTTTGGTCTCCAGAATTTTGACGTACTCATCAGTCTTCAGCCTTTATCATAAAGGGTACCACACGGGACTCTTGGCTTTCCTGTTAAATACAAGCAAGTCCAATATCATCACTGAGGCAGGGTGTTTGGGGGCGGAGATATATCGATGCTCGTCTACTACAGCCCCAAATGTCACTACTCGATTTACTCTGCCTGTGGAAGAGAAGGTCAACAATGAAGGTATTTTAATTAGAAAGATCCCCGTTAGTCCACAGGTTCCTTTTGGGGATCTTTTTTTGCACGCTCCACATGGATTTTTCTCTGCTGTTTTGTCAACAAAGGCCATGGAATACGCCATAAAGACTTTCCTCCGTCCTTTTTTAGAGTCACTGACGGGGACTTGTTCATCTGACTAGCCATGTCAGTAATGGAGTAATTTCGCTTTTTCTTGAAGGCCGACTCAGGCGATTGAAGACCTCAGTCTGCTCCCTCATGTCCTTTTGGGGACAATCGTGTTGGGAGAATCGCTGGTATCTTAATCCTCTTCTCGCATGTGTGCTAACGATGTTTTATTTAGAAATCGACAGTTTATAATGTATTCTACTATATTGCTCATCGAAGACTGTAAAAAAATGACTCTTAACCTCTCAAAATTTGTAAAATAGATGAGCAAATAATAACTGTGGGCCTGGCATGTCCTTTTTTGGCGGAGGAATGTATTTTGACTTTTTCAAATAAGAGCCACCCTCATATGCGTGTATGTACATATATTTTTGGTATTTCTTTTTGCAAGATCGCCTGATTGATTCATATTGTGCCTATGTAGGGTTATGCATTCCAATATCCGACCCTAACCTTGTACCGCCTTTCATTTCCCCTTTCCTTTTTTAAAGAAGACAAAAAACATACATGGTTATATGAAAGGTAAACAAGAAATCTCATTTATTGCTTTCTTATATATAAATAATATATAGATATATTTTTTTGTCTTGTTCTCCTATAAATAAGGACAAGACAAAAATATAAGGACAATGAGATTATAGCCATATGTATAGAGGTAAACATAAATATTTGATATCTACTGTTGTATTTTTTTGCTTTTTGTATTTGTCTTCTTTTTTTTACAGCTAATAATTGGCGATTAACTTTTTTTACGATATATTTGACCTGTCAACAGAAAAACAGGCTGGATTCCCCCCTGAATATTGATCAGATAGGTAGAATAATCAATTAAGTGCTGCTCTTGAGATTGTATTAACCATTTTATTTTATTTGTTGAGTAAAGGCCTCAGTTTTTATGTGGGAGTAATACGTTTAACCAAAATTGAAAATAAAATGTTGAACATTGAAATAGATTGGCTTTGACGGAAAAAACTGCGACTTTTATTTCCTTAAATTATAAATTTAGAGCATCCTTACCTATAACAACCCCATTTCCACATATAAGGATCTTTAAAAAATCATACCATTAATTCTTTTTGAGTAAAATTTAATTGATAAATGAATATCTTTTATTCCCAATTTCTTCAATTTTATTTCAGCTTTTTTTTCCTGTTGACCTGTCAAGTATGAACTATTAGATCACTTGTATAGAGGGTGGGGATTTTAAATCCATAACGTTAGCATTAATCTACGTATTTTACAATTTATTTCCAAAAAATAATTTAGCAATTCACAAACTATTTGTTCTAAATGACGGGTTCTAATATAGTAAAGTTACTCAGTCAAACTTACTATCTCCAGCTTCGACCACACTCTCCACCTTGATCCTGAGCCTGGCGCAGGCCTTGATGAGGAACTCCTTCTTTATGTTGGCCACTATCATGAGAAAGGACGGTTGTAGGAGTCAACAATGTTATGTGCACGTTTATTGGACTTTCTCTCCAAAAGGGCCCGAACATAGCAGTCCAAAGGCTTCCGATCCGGGTAGCTACGAAGCAACATTTCCTTTTTCTGTAGTAAATCTGCAGTGAGATTTTTTCCCCCCCCCTATCAGAACGATTCTAAGTATACCTTGCAGGTACTCCCGATCCATCAAACTCCTATAAAGTATTGGCAATATCGTAAATAATTGATTTGTACAGCTTCGTAAACTCACTAATCTCCTTGGGCGTGTGCCCCGTATGGAGATATACAGTAATGCCTGGACAGTCTTCGTATTCAGAGTATATCTCAAGGTTTTTGTATTTTTTCTTATGCAGTTTTGTCAGTTGAATCTGATGAATTAATAGATGTCAGGGTTGCCAAGTTAACTTTTAGTGAGTTTTAACTTGTTTTTATATTTTAAATCCCAGCCTTGCGTACCTTTTACTAATAGCAACAGTGTGGGTTGTCAACAATCAACAAATAGTGAGAAATTACTTCTAGGGCTTTGGTAATTCTTTTTGGAAAACCTTCATATCTGCAGCTTATGAGCTAATTTGTCTTAATAAAAAAATACATATACAAACTACTATTAAACAATATAAACCCAAGGTTGTGCAGCTATTCGCGGGTATGCAAACAAACTACCCATAAAAAATAAAAATCCCAATGGTGTTTGTATTTCCGAGTATGTTAACAACCTATTAATAATTATACAATATTTCTCCATTATTTATTTTTTTAGGTTATACGAGTATATAAATTTATGACCCATCATTGCCTTTTATTCAAATTTCTGTAAAAATAATGAAATTGAGTTATTAGACATAGTTTAGAAACAGCATGTGCTGTGCAATGATTTTTACCCATGGGGCAACATGAATAAAAAAAATATTTATTTTTCTTCTTGGATTCAGAGTAGAATTGAGATCGACATCGAAGTAGTTCTTGCCAATGTTTATTTCCTTCTCCTCTCCTCCCTCGTCAAAGCTGCCTATATCTAAGCTAATGTAACGCCATGACAGAACAACATTCTTCAAACTGTTAGGGTAACTATGTTGATTTTTGCATTTTTTTTAAACATGCGCTTACAATTTTCATCGCTATATATGAACAGTCATGAGCGTAAGTATTGACATCTCACATTTTTACTAAGATACTCTATTACTAATAATTCTAAGAAATGTTTATTGATATTAATGGTCTAAACGTTATCTACTTTTATTTCAAAGGGTATATAGTATTGACACTCCTTTGATTAATAATAGTCAATTGCCATAACCTTTATTTATTATAACTTATACTAATATTTTATTATAATTATTAATTAAGATCAAACAAGCAGTAGAATAGATACTTCCTGCATGAACCCGTTTTTTTAACTCATTTCAAAGATTTTCAATAGGATTGAGGTGTCTATTGAACGAAAGTCAGTCCAAGACCTTTACCTTACTCCCTTGAAGCCACAAAGATACAAATTTGCTGGAATTCGTTGGGTCATTCTCCTTTTGGAATAACATCTTAGATCCAAGGCCTAAACTTTTTACGGAGGATTTCAAATTTTCGTCTAAAATTTTCCCATAATCCTTTTTTTTTTTCATTTTTTCCATTCACTCTGACAAGTCTTCCAGTACGTTTGGAAGAAAAGCAGCCCAAGACATGCTTTTCTCTAGTTATCGAGTTACGAAGAGGGAAGACCTCTCTAGATTTACTCCAAACGAACTGGGTAGAGCTGTGATCAAAAAGCTCAATTTTTGTTTCATCTGAACACAATACTGTTGACCAGAACGTCATAACCTTCTCAAAGTGTTCTTTGTCAAATCTTGATCTAAGGTGTTGAGGTTTGAGTAATGGTGTCTTTCTTGGACGTCTCCTATGATAGCCTTTTTTGTGAAGCATTCTAGATATCGTTTTTCGTGAAGTATTCTAGATATCGTTTTTCGTGAAGCATTGTAGATATGGTTTTTTTGAAAAAATTATATCATTCCTCTCCTAATCATCTAAAATCACCTCAGTATTTGTTTAAAGGTTAATTTTGACTTCCCTGAACACTTTTTTTTTAACGTGAGGAGATAGTTTTGATGACCGACCAGTTATTTTACAATTATAAACTTCTTCATATTTCTTGATTATATTGCCAACAGTTGATTTAGGAACATCCATTTTCTTGGAAATCGATTTGTATTCATTGCCTTGTTTAAAAAATTAAACAATTTAATCTCTGACTTTAATACAATGTTCTTTGGTTATTCCCATACAATACTGAGGTAGTTCATCTCACCTACAAATATTCTCAAGGGAGGATTTAAAGTAATCACATTAAAGAAGCTCACGACTCTTCTGATCTTCTTGGTTGAGTTAAAGTATATTAAGAGTGATATTCTTGACTCAGATAAAAAAAAACCCAGCAAGTTTCAAGAAGTAACCATGAAAATTGCCGAAACTTTTGAGGGTGCCAATATTTATGCTCATACGAGTATCTAAATAAGCATATAAATCTTGACGAAAAGCTGTCTAAAAAATTCAATATTTTTTAATAAGCATTTATAATAAGCAGTAATTATATCGTCCCAATGTATAATTTGATATTTTAAAATATCGTATTGGCACACCAAAATATATATGATGTGCCAATACATATGCGCATGACTTGGGATTATCACAGGAATTTCAAACAAGGTCAAATCACGAAGCTGGATGTGGCATGACTGTGTCTGCAACTACTTTTAAAACAAAATTGAATAATTGTTAATATTTTTAGGTTATGGGGTCATTCTTATCCTTTGTTATGAATAATTACATAAAAAAATATTTGTAAATTTGCCGCCATCAGTTTCCTTTATTTTTAATTTTTATTTATCAATTGGTATTTTCTAAGAATAATTCGATATTCTTTGATATCGAAAAAATAACTAGATACTTGTTGTCTCGAGACTAGTATAAATACTTTGAGTTTTTGGGGTTTGAGTTTAAACTATGTCGAGTTTTTCAAAAGATACTTTGGACGAGTTCGATTAATAATCGAGTCCAACTCTAGTTTAGACTAATATTCCATTTTTGATATTTATTTTACTAATTGAATGTATCGTCTCCTTTTTGAGGTATTTTCCTTCTTTTTTTTTTTGAATTTGTTCGTGCCATTATTCTTGTGAACGTTTTATTTTTAAAACACATAACACAAAAACACGAAGTCCTGAACATGCTCACAATATATATATTTTCACTTTTAAAAGTTACTAATATGTCTTGACGTAATCAACAACTGTAAAATGGCGTATACACAATAAATTGAGAGTTTGACAAATTATGTATGTACAATGTACATAAGAGCCCTTTGTTACCTCGAAAATAAGTGTAAAGTATGTGACATGTTAATTCCAACCAGGATAAATTCCATTGTGCAACAGGGAATAGCGATTTTTTACTCATCTCACAAGGTATAGTTGTATATTAATTTCATTCGTATATATAAGGGAGGCTCTTATTTTGCTATTAAAAAAATGAATGTTTTATTTTCATTCTATCACACAACCTCATAATCGGTGCTAATAGTCAAAATATATTCCTGTACCAAAATTTGTACTATTTGAGCGACATTCAAAGGGGATTTGTGGCTCTTAAATTTTGACTACAATTGTAAATCTATCAACTTTCACTTACGTTTATATTTTAAAACACATATTTACTGAAAGTAAATATAAATTTATCCATTACTGAAGAGAAAAAAGCGAAAAAAAATAATGGTTCGTTTTGAGATAAACTTTGTTGTAATATGATGAACATTAATTAATCTATTTGATGTTCAAAAGAATTGAATATTGAGCTACTATCGAAAAAAGTTATTGGTTTTTGATTAATATTTTATTTATGCATACAGACAATGTTAGGTTTGTAACTTTATGCTATTAGAAAAAATTGTAGTTATCGAAACTTTAAATATAGGGCCAAACATTCAGAAGCAATTAAAATATTACTTAAAGTCAAAAATATTTTGTGCAGTGAAGTTTTATAATGAAGGGAAGAAAATGGAAAGGTGAGACAATTAATATAAAACCTTGATATTTATTGGCTACCCTTGTACAGGTAAGCCCACTTTTTCAGATGCAAGAGTATCTTTTAAGCACTCAAGAAAAAATATTTTTTTGATTGTTTAAGTACCCAAAGTATTTCATTATGATACAAAGGAGAATATATTTTTATTTATCAGTTGAAAGAAGGAACTTTAATGATCCTTTTCAAATTCAGCAACATAACTTTTAATTCAAATTTCTGATTGTCTTTACAAATAGATAATGTTGTTAAAAAAAGTCATTTTCAAATGGATATAGAGGTCAAAAAAGGCAGTTGAAGACTGAAACTTTAGAAGTATTATTTTTCATTAAAATACTACAGAAGATCAAATTAACATGTCTCAATAATAATTGAACACCTTATTATACACGCTAAAATCAAATTTTAGCAGAATTTGACCTTTTTTTTGTGACGTTTGATTTTTTGTATGACCTTCAAACTGTATTTTATAAACTTAAATTGTTATATGGCTATGTCTTTAATGATCACGCTATTCGCGAGATTCTTCTTATTACTTAAATATTGATTGATAAAATACCCATTCATGGTTGAAAAAGTACATTTCTGGGTAGGGGGGGGGGATTTTTGGCTGGAATATTTTTTTTTTCTAGAGGGCCTAAAAGATGCTCTTGCATCGGGGAAAAATGGACTAACTTTAATTTGCTCATTTTCTTGAATTAACACCCCCTCCTCCCCCTCAAATATAAGTTTAATGCAAAGAATGTCAAGTTAAATATTTTGTCAGTGGTAAGGATGAGTGGATATACTTATCACTCTTTACCAGTTTATTCAGTCTATGGAAGTGATATTGAGATCTCAAATCTTGACCTTTTGTGATGAATCCTTAGATCAAGTTACAAAATTTAGATTTGACAGGATCATTATCCATTCAGGCTATTTCTGGAAACTATCACATTAAGGTATTGATGTATACAACGGCATTGCTCTTGTTAAACTTAAATAAACGTTTAACTTTAAAAAAAAACATCTAATATTCGGTCCATTTGCCTTCCTCCTCTTGACTTTGATGTAATATATTAATTTTAAGTCAGTGGGTTCAATTTGACAAACACAATAGAGGATCAACCCCTTGAAGACATAAGTAAAGTACTCTTGAGAACTTTACTTATATTCAACTCTTAAATTAATGACAATTGATTATAAATGAGCAATGTAGATCTGTGGACAACCCACTCGGTAGATATTATTCCCTTGAACACAATGTAGCTTCGTTACTCGGTCACCCTCAGAAAAGGAGATAACTTAACCCAATAAGCCAATTAGCTCAGCTCTTTCCTACCTTGATTCTGATTATGATAAAAATTTAGAGATATGGCCGATAATAATCGATTTGTTTGAGAACAACCCATTCGGAAATCTCTTTTTCACTTTTCTATCTGATCAAGGACTAAAATACAGAAAAAAATAAATGATATTTTGACAATTCATTTCGAATATATGATAAGTGCTATTTTATTATGCAAATTTGTACAAAATCAAAGTATTTACCTGATATCTTTTCAGTCAATTATATTTTATATAACAGTCTTATCGAAAAATATAAAGTAGCATATAATTGGAAAGCAAGGAAGTTATTATACTTTTGACAAGCTATTCTTTTTCATGATTAATTTGACTTTTCTGTGTGCAAAATGTATTATGTTTTAAATGGCCGGATACGGAATTACTTAAAGGATATGACTGACTTGTATTTCGTAGGGATAAATATTGACCATTTGAGAGGAACACAATAATGATTAATAGGTCGTTGTTTCTTCATTAAATTAATACTAAGAGCCCAATTATATCCAATCATCTCCATATGAAAGGAGTGTACATAATTTTTACACATTCCCTTTATCATTTTTATGCTGTTATTTTCAAAATAAAATAATGGATTTTAAAAGTTAACTGAAAAACCAAATGTTGTAGTTATTAGATAACTGGTTACCGAAATATGGAGCCCTTTATTTTACAATTTTAGAAATAAATTTGTAGCTTTCTAAAATTAAGTAACATTATAGTTCTGAATCTATCGTTCAATTTGAAAAAAATAAAATATTTCAGAAATTAAGAAATGTATGAAAAAAAAAATCATTTTAAACTTTATTTTATTTTTTTCCTCCTATTATGATCACAGTCATATAAACAGACGGGTTTCAAAGAGGAAAAAGGCCATATATGTCCAGGATGGGCTATCACTTGAGGTGGTATGTCCATTCACCAATCATCAACCTTGTTGAACAACAAGACATCCGTATTTCAAGCAAAATTACAATACAATGTACACTCATTGGAACTTCTTCTCAAACAAGAGAAACCGTTAAGAAAGGTTATAATTAGTTAAAAAGTGCAACAAATATTGAACAAAGGAAAACATGAGAAAACTAAATATGTTGAATGGTGCAAAGATCATAATGATATGACAGGATATCAATTTGCAGATTACATTGCAAAAATAGGCACTATGAATCCAAACCGAAGGTTGGTTGGAGTGTTTAAAAGCTTCAATTAGCGAGTAATACTTGGGTTCTTGTTTGACAAAAAGAAAATGAAGATAATTGTTTATTGCAATTTCAATGCATAATCTGGATCTGATGTAGTTGCAAAAATACCCTAATGTGTGCTTGTTTTTTTTTTGCCTTGAACTATTTTTTAAAATATTCTTTTCATATGTATGTATATCTGAGGTGAACATCAATACATTTTAACTCACTATTATGACAATTTTCCCTTAAACTTTACCTCCATGATTAAATTCCATCTTGGATACATTTTTTAACGTACAATTTCACTGATAATACTATGCAACAGCATTGTTGCCCACTGGCTTTAACAAACTTTTATTTTTATAATTTTTCATAGGAAAATGACCATTGTAGCTATGGATTGCAGTTGGTTTAGCGTTTAAAATCTTTTTTTAAATGACATTTTTCAATTATAAATTTGATAGAGAGCCTTATTTTGAAGGAAAATGACTATACGAGTGAGTATAAATGATGAGAATTATATGGAAAAGCAATTCATATAAATCAATTCAGCTCCCAAAAAATAAATTAGTTATTAATTTATCATGAATACAATTCCTACAAAATGTGTTTAACCTAAAGTTAAAGTGAAAAAATCAATCAAAATCCTTATTTTTAGTTATGTGATTTAATAGATCTTTGCAACAAAAATTAAATATATTTTTATGGGTAGCTTACTGGTAAAATAAAACCTATATGCATACCTATATTTCATTTTTGAGCATATTTTCATATAATAGACATATATAGGTAACACATGGTCTGAAAAATTAACACATAGATGGCGTTATTTTTTTAAATTCACTTCATTTTGGGTTAGAACCAACCTTCAAAATTTGATGACAATCTGTGCTTTAGTTTGTGAGTTTTTGTCCAAAGTGGGACGCTACTTTTGTTATTAGGTGTTTTAATTTTCCACTGCTTTTTGATTGGAGAAATTACTGTTCAAGCTAAGTAATGGGTTAAAAGTGTTTGGGAACTCTGTTCCATCAAGCGAATAAAATAAATAATATTAATTGAAAAAAAATACAATTTTTAACGGAAAAAAAGGTTTTTTTTTGTTAAGCCCGGTACGTTTCAGCCCATATGCTATACTGCGAGAGAGATTAAGAGTATTTTTTTTTTACAATTTGCGTATGATAAATGTTGTACAACAGATAGAGTATTTAAGATGTCTTCTATGCAAGGAGAAATTCTTAATTGTCTTCCTCGATGACCTTCTGGAATAACTCTGTGCGAAGGAACAATGGTATTACATTCATCTTCTCATACTGCTTACTCATGCTGGCGGTTAGGAAAATGTTTTTCTTAGCAATGTGTTCTACAACATTGTTTTTATGAAAATTGTAAAAAAATTGACTTTTAACCTCTCAAAATTTGTATAACAAAGATTAGTTAATAAGAAATTTTGCCCCCGGTATACATAATATGCTCAAAGTAAATTCAATATCGTTTATACAATGCAGGAGTGTAATTTTGTAGTATTTATTATAGACATAGAAAAAGTTTATATACATATATATTTATTAATAATTTATTTACTGCAAGTTCTTAAAATATTTTTTTATGGCAGTTGTTATTCCAAATGGAATAAAGTTTGCTTTCCTATATACTCATTTTCGTTTTTCCACTTTTTTTTTCACAAAAAAAGGCTTCCCCATACTTAATCCCCTCTGAGTTAGCTTTACATCCTAACATGAAAGGTATAATTGAGATTTTTTCACCGCAGTTAAAAAATGTTTTTCTATGATCATATTACTTTGTATTTCTCTAAATGTTTTAATTTAAATCAATTATTGTTAAACAATTTATATTATGAGTACATGTATATTTGTATAAATTTTTTATGACTAAGTGTATAAGCATCAATGAATTTTGTTTCGATAATGTACCTATTCTTTTCTAGTATAATACACTGAGCTTTAGTTACCACGCTCATTGTTTAAAATGAGTCCTCTACATAAAACAAAAACACAACAACAACAACGAACAGACAAGATTTGCTTTATTAATATCAATTTTCAAGTAATTATTATTCAAGGAGGCTTTAATAACCGAACGTAACTTTGTTTAAACCTATAAAAACCAAGAATAAAAATTGTATGATATTTTAGGAATGCAAAGAAGAAATCAGATATAAAAAGTTATTTTATTTTAAAATGTGGGATGAAAAAAAAACCATTGTTCTAATAGACGGTAAGATCAAATCATACAATATAATTGTAACAATTTAGGAATTTTATTTATTCCTGCATGAGAGAAATATTAAAGGGGAATTGATTTAAAAAAATACGGAGACTGAATGTAATTTTTTACTCCATTTCTTCAAGAGAGCGAAAAGAAATGCCATCTTAGCTGCATGACTGATTATTTCATGTGTCTATAATTTTATGGTTATGTACATATATTCACGCATATTGTAGATGTACAAACAATTGTCTAATTTGTTTTAATCCCCAGGTAGAGGAGGAAATGGACTGCCGAAAATAAAAGTTCCTCTTCTTGAAAATCTACGCTATCCCTTACAGATACCGACTCATGCATCCACAAAGACTGATCATATATCACGAAATGAAGGTAAATATTTATCCTTACTATTCAATTAATATCACATGTCTAAGAAGGACAGGGGCCAATTACAAGCCTTTTTGTTTTTGACTCAATTACAGTGAGCCCGTTATACTTTGCCTTGAGAAATTTGAAATTTTAACGCAACATACCTACTTATATTTACTATTATTGAGACCTATTTAAAGTTATAAACAGCTTTCCACAAATTACATTTGAAAACGGCTTACAAAACGTTGCAACTGTTCCCGTATATTTTAATAGAGCATAAATAACTGGATTATTGGAGTAGGATTTTCTTTTTTTAAGTAGAGTTTGATATTATTTATTTGGTAAAAAACCAACATTTAACTTAAAAAAATAGAAAAATACCGAGTAAAATTTATTATCATAATAATATATGTATACAAGTAGAATGGGTACTCATCGGCCTAAAATCAAATTGAGTTATAAATCTGAATATAATTCTAAAATTATAGTCGATTATATATTTCTTATAGCTTGTGTTACATTGGCCTTGACCTCTCAAAATGCAATGACCTCTTACTGTGGTATTATATTCTTTTTCTACTAAGTTTTTTCAAAAATTGATCTGTAACTTTTGCTGTACTCCTGGTATAATAATCACAATAAAATATGCTCTGATTGAGTTTCTAAATGATCTATTCTGATTAAATGATTAACAAACAAGTGTTGAAATCGAAACTTCAGACACAGATTTATCATCTCTGGTTTCTAAATATAACTTAGTAATGTATTAAAACTTGTAGGATGATGGGGCTTGAACCATAGACGTAAAGGGGCTCTTTTATATTAGGGACGTCACAGCCTATTTTAAGCCCTACAATATATAAATCGTGAGATTAAAAAAACAATTTTTTAATCAGCCGGTATTTGTGTGTGAGTCTACCAAATTATACAACCAAGATACATCAAGAATGATGAAGAAGATCATTCTTGCGATCCTCATTTTGTTTCGCAAATACGTTTTGATCTCCTCCATCTTATTAGTCTCAATAAAGTTAGTGGTTTTACGTTCAATGTTCAAAAATGCAACTGTTGTGAGACAATTTTCTCTATTTCTTTTTCTTCTTTTTTTCTTCTCTCTTGTTTTTTCTATCTTCCCCCCTTTTAAAAATAAGACCAATGCCATTTAAGACACTTCGGTAGGTCTATAGATTGAACCGCTAATAAATAACTAAATTATGACAAAGAGACGTAGGTCAATGGACAATCCACTTGGGAGAAGATACTTTCTCGAACTAAATATGTGTATATTCGATAGTCGGTCATGGCTTTGCAAGAAGCTTCCCTGGCCTACATTGTAGGACTGTATGAAGATCCGAATTTGAGTGCGATTCGTGCCAAGAGGGTGACGATGCTACCTAAAGACATTCAACTTGCCAGGGAAATGAGAGGGGAACGTGCTTAATCAATATAATTTTTTTTTGCACTTTATTTGCCATTAATATATTTTCAAATTAAAAAAAAAGGAAAAATACATGAACACAAACAAAAAGAAACACGCAAAATAAATAAATAATAAACAATACATTATCCTCTATGTTATAATGAAAATCATAGGAAAAAATACTAGAAATTATAAATATTTTGGAACATTCACATACAGCTCTATAATGTTTAAAACACATCTAGTGTCTTGCTCCTTCCTTGACATTAGGGCGTACACAATATGAAGTGCCTTTGTAAGGACAGCATTATTTTTTGACAATCGGTCCCGCTTAACAAGGTCAAAAAGTCATCACTTCGGAGCTTATACACCAAAGACTTATCTCAAAACGAATGAAATTATGTATTACCTATATATAAAAGAGGACATTCCTATAAGTAATTATTAGTAGTCACAATTATACAGGAAAAAGTGCATTCTCCACGTTTGTCATTATAAAATTTACTTTCAACTTCCAGGGTATCGGATAATTTTTGATAAGTAAACCATTTTTATCCCAATGTAAGAAGTTTACTTCTAAAATCTCCGATAACCTTATGTGTGTTTTTTTGATTTTGCTTCGTTTCAGATATCCAATAAAATGATTTAGTGTAGGGGATTGAGTTCACTTTCTTAACAATTATACTCAAATCTTTGTTAATCTAAATTTGAATGGTACAATTGGTCGTTGGACTTCAATTTTCTAGAGAGTTATAGTGTCGTAATACAATTTTGTTTAGTAAGATGGGTTAATAGCAGCGTCAGCAGCCATATAACAGGGTCGTCCACAGGATTATATTTAAGGCTTTATTTTAGATTTTTTTTTTTTTTAAAGTCAAAAAAAAAAAATCAAAACCTTATAGTTATTTACAAAAAATTTCAAAAATTCACAACTTTTCACAAAAAAAAATATTTTTGTTGGAAAAAAATTGTAAAGGTGTAAGTCCTGAAAATCAATGCTTCCCGAGTTAAAAAAAAAATGATTTAACTACAAGCCTAGAATATCTAAAAAAGCAATTAAAAGTACTTTTATGTTGATATACATTAGTTGGCAGAAAGAAATATATCAGGAACAAAAAAGTTAATCGTAAGTATGCACAAAGTATTTTTTTTTCAAGATTAACTTAAATGATTGATATTAAATAAAATACTTGCATATTATTTTATAAGTTACCATCAAATGTATGGATAGAAATAAAAGTTTTTTCATTAACTACATCAATTCTAACTATTATTGAATCAATCATAAATTAATAATGGATCAAAAAACCATTTAAATGATACATTTTCTTTTGAAAATTGACAAACCATATGTTATATTTAGCTAATTGATATTAAATATTTCTTCTTTTTTGTACCAATAGAATAAGAGATTGTAAAAAATATTATTACTGTTTTGTCGTTCACATATTTGTATACACCCCATGTTCAAAAAAAAAAAAAAAGTAACACTTATATAAATGGCTTTGAATAAAAAAACCCGATTAATTGAGGACATTATTAACAAGGTTGAGTGATTTATAACGCAGAACGGGTCATATTTGTTTACTTTTCAATTTGGACAAATTATTCTCGACAACATGGACGTAAAACGCCAAACTGTGGTAAACATGCCATTTCGTGGGATGACGGTAACTCAGATATCTAATGCTCTGGGGATGAGCCAAAAGGTAATCTATTCAATCAAAATACAATTTGAGGAGAGTGGAATAGTTTAAAGGAAAAAATGATCTGAGAGGAAGAAGTAAGTTCGGACAAAGACTAAAGTTTTAGCTGTCAAAGGTACCAATAGTCCGGAAAGGTGTCTCTCTTGAAGGCCTGGGTTTTAGGGACACAATGAACCGAGCTCTATCTTGAGTAAAAAAAAAGTAGGGCCCGAACTTGTCTGACCCAAAGAAGCACTTACTTATCCAGAAGTTCATGCAATAAGCCATTTCTTCCTTTCCACAAAACGGAAGGTAGACATTGCCTGTGCTGGCCGTAACATCTAACACCTAAGACCATGATTCCTGCATGATTTTTTGTTCTGAAGACATGTCTCACTGAAGCTGCAATCGAGCTCCTTGGATAAGGCCATGGGACATGCCACGTGAGAGAAACTTCAAAATTGCACTTCTTTGTGGCACCATTTTACTCGTTTTCGTTTGTCCTGTTTTAATTGAGTCAAAACTTTACATAAGGAATCTTGAATCACAAAACCTATATTTTACCGAGTTTGAAAACACTTAACCAATACATTTCTAAATGATTAAAATTTAATTTAATTGTAACAATAGATCAAACTAAGTACTAGATTTTTTAAAAATATGAAGCACCGAGCTTTATATAGACATATTTGTTGTTAAAAATGAGTCTTCCACAGTCAAATAAAAAGACGGACAAACTTTTCTTTATTGATATAAATATTATCACAGGCATCTAAAAGTTGTGACTTGATGTAAAAACTAATTTCACAAGTAGCAATCGAAAATGAAGGCAATAATATCCAAAATTTACTGTATACATATGTTAAGAGGATATATAGCAGTTTTCTTGTCAGGAAAACCTTAGTCGAAACCGAAAGGAAATACCGACTTTGAGAGATTAAGATTCAGAGAAAATAAAATGACATGATATTTTTTGAATTTTTTGTTTTTGTTATTGCTTCAATCTTGATTACTCAAGAGTTAATGCCAAGATTTTGGTGGGTCCATACCAGGATTAATCATTCTCCAGGATAACAATTTTTAAATTTTGGGATCGTAGGCAATTTTAAGATGATATATTAAACTATACACACTAAGAAATATAGTTAATTTGTTTAAAACTTGATATAAGTCGTAAAAAGGTTGAAAATAAATAAACGTTTCCCACGACAGAAGGTACAGTTATAATTAAATGTACGTAATTTTCATTGTAGCATAAATCGTTAGAAACTTTATCTCAAGTGAATCTGTAATATATATTCATCTTTTATAGCATGAATTACTTAAATGAAGCTCATATTATGACATTAAAAGATACGAGTTTTTACTGGAGTTTCTTATAGGTATCAAACTTTGAGAAATCCTTGAAAAACTAAATCCCCGAAGAAAAATCCTTTTTCGTACGGATATGAGTTTAAGCTTTTTAAGAATTGGTATCATATTGACTATGTTCTATGTGGTACATTCGAGAATAATCAAAGTATCTACAACCATCTCTATCTTGTGTATGCATCTACGAGTAGGTAATAAATAAAAGTTTTACTATGAACAACAACAGTTTTCCTCCTCTTCGAAGCACTCTACTGTGACCTTTTCTTCTCACCAACAACAACAACAGGATCATCCATAAGGCAATTCATCAGCTGAAGATGATTCATTTTAACAACTATAGATCAGCTCGTCATATTAAAAAAAGAAAATGATAGTACATTCAATCAATAAAAAATCAGGAATGTGAAGTTCAATGAGGTTAAGCAACGATCTTGTCTTACGCAAAAAAAAAAAAAAAAAAAAAAAAAAAAAAAAAAAAAAAAGAAAGAGGAGTACATATATCTATGTGGTGTTGTAAATCTTATGCTTTTTTTTAGCGTGTGAATGTTTTGTTGTTGGCAACTTAAACAACAATTTTCTAATTATCTTTAGCAGTTATCATTATTCTTTCATTCTTGGGGAGAGAGCATCTAAGTATTTAGTAAAAATGTCTGAGTGTGTTCATGAAAAATGAAAATTAACAATGAGTATTTCTGTGGGTTATCTTCTATTTGGAGGGAGGGTAGGGTGTTAAATCAAATCAATTTTTAATGCAAAATCATATAATCAGATAAGGTTGAATTTGATCCCCCCCTTCCCTACCCAATTTTCTTGTAAATACTCATTTGATCAAGTTTTACTATAATTTTCTGTCAGTGATAAACTATATATATATACAGGGAGTGGGGATCAAATTGTTGCCTACTTTAAACCTTGATAACTTGAAGATGACATTATCAAATAAAAAACCGGTTACCAAATAGAAAAGCTATTCTTGTCAGCTGACGATACGTAGTTCAGTTACCATCATGCTCTCATCATATGAGGAGATAAAGAGCTATAAGTGGAACGAGGAGCTTTCGAGGTCCGCCGTAGTCACAGCATTGGTTAATAATTGACGTGAAATCTCCAATTCAACAATTGCTTCAACCTTAGGAGTGAATTTACGGACTGTTCAGCGTATCTGTAAGAAGCTAGAGGACACCTGGGATGTTGATGCCACCATAAAGAGGGCACCCAAGGAGGAGGGCGCCGACAGGAAGGTCAGGGACACTGACTTTGTCGACAAGGTGAAGAAGATGGTTGAGGATGACCCTACTAGGTACTTGAAGGCCGGAGACAGGCCCTGGGTGTGGCAACAGGACTTAGCACCCTGCCATGTGTCCAAAATCTCGATGCAGTGGTTAACCAAGAACTGTTAGGACGTCGTAACCAAGGATTAGTGGCCTCCTAACTCTCCCGACCTTAATCCTTTGGACTATTTTGTCTGGGGCTATGTCGAAAGACATAACAACAGAAATCCCCATAGCACAAAGGCCAGCCTGATGGACTCCATCAAGGAGGTATTCGGCAACATGGACAATGTGATGGTCAGAAGAGCCTGCGGCCGGTTGAGAGGCCGTATTGAGGCCGTTATTGATGCCAACGGTGATTATATCAAATGAATGGCTACTTTATACCTATATGCTCGTCATAGTTTTGATTTTCCATAAAAAAGTTAAAAAATGTAAATTTTGTGTTGTTTTTTGTAGAAAAATATTTTGGCGACAATTTGATCCCCGCTTTCTTTATATAGGAAAACTGTCCTGGGGAAAATATCCCGTGGAAGATTGCCCTGGAGGAAAATTGCCTGGGAGAAAATCGTGCGTATTTTGATCAAACTTCACGATGAATATTAACACAATATCAATTTATGAAATATAAATATTTGTTTAAACAAAACTATAATTTTTAAAATTATATTCTATTTACCATTTACTCACAAGAATACATAAATTATTTTCAACAGAAATCCGTTATATCCTCTAACCTTTCCAAAAAGTAAAACAAAAAGTAATTTCAAATGGAATGTACCCAGTACAAAATTAAAGAAAAAAACAATTATTGATATGACTCTTGTTATACAAAAATGTTATTTAAAGTAAATGTATCATTTATATGAAAAAATAGATAAATGGCTAAAAATACGGAAAAAATGTGGTTTTAAATTTGAAAACCGGGGATTTAATCTATTTTTTTGTATTAAAGGGGTGCCTTCGAGGTATTGGATTAATTGGCGGCGGTTTTAAGGATTCAGGGGTACCCCCAAGTACCTACCCGCAACCCGAGGGCTTGGAAACGTCCAACAATACATGTCATTGCTAAATAAATTAGGAGAAAAATGACTTCCTCAAATGAAATTCAAGCAAAATATTTTGTGCCACACCGGCGGTTGCTTATAGCAATTCCACACTACCCCCAGGACAATCCGAGGGTATTCGACTATATCTTAAGGTGAAGGAAATTTCTTCCCATGATAAATATGCCTTCTTTAAAAAAAAAGAAAGAAGTAAAGGCTAAATTAGTCTGAATACATTTTATGATACTATTGAAGGTATTGATCGCCTATCTATGTAAATGTACACCTTCACTCATGATCAATCTGAATTCTATCCAGAAAGTGAATTTATACATAGCTACATCAATCTATATTTATCCAAAATATCCATAACGAATATTAAAAAAATGCTCATTATAGAATTTGCATTAAAGTTTAGCAATATTTTATTACTTTCCAACAAATTCATTTTTCATTTTACTTCATAAATAGTTTCCCTTATGATCGGTTGCCCTACTATGTGTCACTCCAGATAACAGTATTTTCTACATATTACTTCAACCACTTGTCATAAAATTTAAGATAGGGCTTTGATACATATTGGATTGGTTTTGAAGGTCAGTACAGTGTTTTTGATCATTTGAGAATCCGAAGTATTTCTTTCGGATACAATTTGCTTTTCTTCAAAATGAAAAATCAGGATTATATAAAGGAAATGAACTTACATAAAGCTTTTGAAATTCTGCATCATAATTAAAAAATTGAAACCACTAGACATCCTTGCAAATTGATAATTTTGTTTAAAAAAAGTCATTTTCAGATAGCTATAAAGTTAAAAAAACTGCTTTTGAAGGCTAAAACTTTTCATCAGTACACAGCAGAAAATCAAATTAAGAGATCACCTTCAAAATAACACATACTAGTATCCACCCTAAAAATTAATATTAGAAGAAGATAACCTTTGAAATAACCTTAAAACTATCTTAATTAATTAATTTAAGAAATATTGTTGAACTATTAGTAATTTAAATAAGTGATATTAGAATTGAATGAGACGCATAAATTGTAACATGAACAAAACATAATATTATTTTCTTCAAGGCTACCCAAATTTATATAAAACTTTTATTTCCATCATTTTCCTCCTCTTTTGTTGTTGATATTATAATTGAAAGAAATATATGCAGAAATTTATTTTGTATGAAATACAATGCAATTCATTACACAACTTAAAAGTATTTAAACTTTTCAAAATGACACGCATATTTAATTTTCAATTGTACCATTGTTCATTTCTGTTTATTGTCCTTCTTAAAGAAACATGATTTTTGACAAGTCTATCAAATTAATGTGTTGAGTCGTAAAATTTTTCCTCTACCATTCTGTTGTTTGGTATAATGTTACTAATGTGATACTGATGCAATTAAATGTGGATGTACCTGGACTTTGTTTAAGTTATTTGTTAAAATATAGTACAACGATTTTGGTGTATCGGGTGCAACGCTAAAATCGGTGAACTAGGCTAAGTGAAAATGGAGAGATTCGGATTCAGAGACGGACATAAATAAAGTTAGACAAGTCGAGCATTTCTTAGGACTGCGTAGAAATGTCATTTTTTTATCTTTTTTTAAGTTATCAAGAAAACGGCATCTGAACGTCGAACTGGTGACATGATCCACGCGCTTCTTGATGCAGTAAATAAAATCTGGAGGCTTGCTTCCTCCTGTTGTTTTGGACTTATTTTTTGGATGATAATGTGGTCCTCCAGAGGACGGTTCTCTTGTCCACATTACCAAAGCTACTCAAAGATTGTTGAGCAATAACATCAATTTATGGTACACAAGAAATATAGCCCTTGTATTCATCTGACGTCAACCTTTTCGACTACGCCTTCAAGCTGTTTGTAGAGTTTAGAGATTTTAACCTAGCCTGTCCTTTTTTTCTTAATTTAAAATTATGGAATTGCCTCAAATAAAAATATTTTTTGAAATTACAGTTAATGGCCTACCTCAATTTCAAAAACGGTGCGCATGGGCTGAATTTATGAAAAGTTCTTGAATTTCTATATAAAAAATAGTTTCCTAGGATATTAGTTATTTTAATGTTTCAATTTGAAAAATAAGTAGTTAGAATGAGTGATAATAAAAAGGTTGCATTTAACATTTATTCTCTATGAATTTAAGCAAAAGACCTGTTATTAAATCCAGTCAATTTCATTATTGGAATTATCCAATTTTGTAGAGTAAAAATATTAAAAATGATACTAGAAAACATCGAAGCTGTTGTTGAAGTATTGGAAGTTGAAAATGTGAGTAACAAGGTCGTTTCAAGGAAATTTTTTAATGGGGAACTTGTTGAACGTATTCGGATCTTCCTTGGTGGCACTGTTTACAGCAGACAATCATTCAAAAGGCCAAGAGCTATTTATCATATAAAAAGGATTATCAAAGAAAATATACTTGTTGAAAATATGTATGTTCAGGATGCATAAAGAATTTATAAAACAGGAAGATAAATTCATGAACATGGGCTATATTAGTATGCAATATTTTAGTAAAATATTAGATTGAAGCTCCGATTCCTATATAAGTTCTAATAAAGGATTTTTGTCAAAGCAATGTCGAAATCTATTTTTTGTAAAAATTCAGTTCTAGATAATTGAATTCCTCTATTTGTATTGGACTCTAAAGTACACACACCTACAAAAAGCCATGGATGAAAAGGTATAAATTAATAAATATAATCTATAAGAACCTTCTGTTTTATTAAAAAAATATCCAATAAGATGAAGAAAACAATCTCTTGGCCATATTTTTCTACTTTTGAACTTTATTTATACGAGAATGATTTCTCTTTCCATTTTGTCATATAAGGTGAAATGTATATTTTTATTGAATATTTCACCAATGTATATGGGTTTCTTTTGACATATTATACACAAATTTGAGTCTAGGGTTACGAGTGAGAGGTTCTGCCCAATTCATTAGTTCTATATATATATATATATTTGCAAAGTTTTTCAAGAACACAGTAAGATTTAATTCAAAACCTATGAATCCCTTGCATATTTATAATACCTTTTTTTTATCATTTAGTTGTTAAGTTTGTTCCACATTAAAAATAAAATTGATAGTATTCAGTTCATTCAGATTTGATCAATTTACAGTTATACAAAAAAACATTTAATTTGTATTACGTAAATAATAATTAAATTTTTATTTCTTTTGATAGGCGAATTAGCTGATACACCTCTGAACATGGTAACCTCTTATATTACGTCACATCCTCCTCATCCCTCCACCTCCGGCATACTGAAGAAAGAAATAATTCTAAAACCTCCAAAAAGCGACTCTGGGGGATGACTTTCCGCGACAAAACTTCTTTTTTCTGATTGGATCCACTGGTTCTATATTTTCCTTCAAGTGTCCTTACAAAAAGTTACATTATATTTGTAAATACATTCGTTAATATATATATATTTTGTATAATATTGTCAATTTAATGTGTGTATTATATGAAGGGAACCACTCCTTTTATTTAATTAATCAATTAATACTTAATTATTTTACAGTTTTATATGTTGAGAACTATTAATCATATCGTAATGAGTACAGTTTAATATGCTGAGAACTATTAATCATATTGTAATGAGTACAGTTTCTTGTTTTCATTTTTCAAGGACCAAAGATATTATTGAAATTTTCCGTATACTACTAATTTGTATAAACTACTGTACCCCATAATAATATTTAGAAATACATGCAAATAAATAAAATAGAATATAAATAACTCATTTAATGTGAAGCCAATCAATACAAAAGCAAGCAATATCGATAATGAAAATTGAGTGTGGATTACGTTTGTATTCTTTAACAAATTAGCTTCCATTTATATATACAAACTATTCTTAGTAGCTTGATTTGAGTGTACCACAAACTGCATTTTATGTTGCAAAAATTGATTATAATGATTAAAGAATGATAAATTGATGAATGTTATGTGAGTGAGTTATATATGGGCCAATATAAGTTTTTTTAAATCAAATATAGGTTTGAAACTATAGAAGAAATTCTTGGTGATCTTAACTCATCCCATAAATATTAATAAAAGTCGATAATTCACTAAAAAAGGTCTATTAATATTAATTTGTATCTACAGGATAGACAAGGAAAATCCAGAATAAACTTTGAGACTTGAAGAGGTCATGTGATAATTTTTTTAAATATTTTGCAGCAAGCCTAAATGTGTTAGCAGTCGAATTTATTAACATTTTTTTTAGTATCTGGTCATCCAAACATGGGAAAAAATCAGGAGAATTTCCCTAACACTCCGCATGTAAGATAATTTCCTTCTTCAAATATCAAAAGTTCATGACGTGATCAAGGCCTTGGATCAGAGGAAAAAGACCAAGAGAGCAGTTCATTCAAAATGATATTATAAAATATGTACTAAAAGGTTCATAGTGTGATACAGAAAGACAATTCTCCTACAGGCCCATCCAGGGGCTTCAAAGACTCGGGAGTGTAGAGGTGTTTTCCCCTTGCGATTCTCCTCAATGTACTAGAAATATACGAAAACGTTTCTAGCCTCATTTCTACCTCAGCCTCTCTTCTTTGAACTTCCTTGTCTCGATGGACTTGAAGATTTGCAACATCGTCCTTGGACTTCAGTCTTGCAGTTCTTAGCATCCTTGCTATGTCCGTGAGGCTTTCAATCCTTTCAAAAATACCGAGCTTCCTAGGACTCTTGGTCGTATCAAGAGGCTGGCAATGGAGTTGACGGACAGAGATTCTGTCCTCTCCAAAGCCTATATTGAGAAAACTGGATATCACTCCGATAATCCACTTGATCTTGAGTCATGTCGGTGATTTCTGTGTGAAGAAGAGAAGGGGACTCAATTACTCCAATGAATAGGCTTGAGTGTCATCTCATCATGCATTCACACACATCTTTAGCGGAGTCAACAGAGACGAAAACCACTCGGAATACATGAATAGGGTTCTCAAAACAATCGTCATGTTCAATATTCAGAATTTGTAATTTAGTTTCTACTAGTCACTAAATAATTTTAATCAAAGGTTCTAGAGTACTCGGTCAAAATAAAATATTCCCAATAAGTTTAAAATTTGTTAAAAAATATTATATAATTATAAGGACAATACAAATCCGAAAATGAAATTGAGCACTTTGTATAAAAGTGCAAGAGATAGTTTATAGATTTATATATCTCAGTCTGTGAGAATGATGTTAAATCTGTGGTTTTATACAATTCTGAGAGATGAGAGTAGTATCTACACGATAAGATCATATTATATGAAAAAAATATAAAATCATATGCCTACCAGAAGCTTCAACAAATAGTAACAACCATTTTGTAGGTGGTTTAAAATCATGTTTTCGACCACATTTAGAAATGACAAAGTTAACAACTACGGTTCTTTGCCTGGATTATTTTATTCTCAACAGGTTCTGAAAGCCAGATGCTACAGCTTTTGAATTTTGGTTATCATTTTGATGGTGTATTTTTTGGCAAAACTATACTGTCTCAGCTCACTGTGCGTTGAATCTGATTGCATATAATTCTTTTTTATCCTGATATTTTTTTTTCGTGAATTTATTCACATATTTAGCAAATATTAATCAAAACTAATGAATTTAATTAACTATTTTGCTTAAAAGTCATTTCTTTGTTGTTTTTTTAGATATTTTTTTATTTCAATTTAATATTTTTACTAAAAAAATAACCAATTATATATTTAAAAAACCCCAAACTCTTGTTCTTAATATTATTTTAAAATAAGGATATATTTTGCCTTAATGTCTTTTATTTACACAAATATTTGTAGTATTATAATGGACATATGTACGATTGCCAAACTGATACAATCCATTTAATAACATTGAAATAACATAATTGTTATAATTGGACAGCTGTTTATCATGTAATAAAATACGTTTATTTTTGTAGTTTCTTCTTTACCAACTTCATTAACTGCGTTATATAAAAGAAAAATTAACTTTTTCATAAGACTATTTTATTTTCATAACTCAATCTAATATTCCTTAAACTCGTGCCCATACACACTTCTTGCAACTTCCATTTTTGATTGAACAATGTTACAGCCTGTATGGATCTCCCAAGGAAGTTCTTTATATTTATTTATTCATTAATTAGTCTACTTATACATTATGTTCAAATAAGGATTTATCATTTAATCCTAATTCTTTTGGGAGGAATTACTATAAGTAAACACTAATTAATAACCATGCTATTAACAATCCAATGAATTTCCCTCTACAGACACATATAGAGATTTTTTTTTCTCTGTTGTAAATTGAAGACCCATGTACAGTTCTTATCTGAGTGTACAAAAAGATATAGAAAATTTCATGTTGGATAATAATAGTAAATCCAAGAAATAAAAAAAAAACTATAATACACCCCCACATATAAATAACTATCAAACTCTTAAATCAAAAAGTTTTACCCACCTACAAAAAAGGAAAGAAAAAAGAAGCAAACTTCATATAAAATAACAATACATCTTTTTATTTCCTTTGAGGCTTTTTAAAGTGTAAATAAGTTAGAATGATGCTATTATTAATTTTGAGGTTTCTTAAAAAAATTGGAATTTTTTAATTGAGGGAATTATTAAAGTAAATAAATGGATATCACTCTAAAAATATCTTGTAGTTTGGTAATTAAAAATTGATCTAAGAATGAACAACGTTGTAACGAGGGGACGTAGCTTAAGCTCCGTGTGGCATATTAAACAAGAAAAGAAAAGTAGAAAAATTGAGAAAATCTTAAAAGGTTTATAACGAACGAACTAGATTGAGTAAAGCCATCATTTTTTTTAAATATTTAAGAGCTATATTTAATAATGTTTTATCATTTATAATGAGATCTGCCTCTCTTGATGACCTTAGTCATACGCCTACAGAAGCATTGACAGGCCCGGCTGACCTCGTGCGAATCCAGCAGTGCAATTGTACTGGTTCTGCGCTTTTAATTTATATTCGCTGGTTGTATATTGTTGGCCAAGAAAGAAATTATACTTTTCAAGAAGACAGTGCACCGGCTAAAAATTCACTCAACTTTTGATTTTTGGGTTAAAAAAAAAAGCCTCCCAAAAACCGCTCTATATCTTTGTCAAATTGAGAGATCTGTCATTTTACATAGCCTGCACATGTATCCTTATTTTAAGCTCCATGGGCACAAGATGACTCGTCCTATACCCGAAGTGAGTTAGGAATGCCAAAAAATGGACATTCAAGGGATTTCTCGGGGGAAATCCTACACAATTTTTCTTGCATGGGGGTTTTAAAGTGAATATAACTCCATTTTAGCTGTTGAATCCAAATCTGTCCTTAGTTTTTGCCTATCACATCAAGTTTTTGAATAACGGGGTGAAGAAAAAATACTCACCAAAAATCCATAATTTACGAAAGAAAAATAATACATTATTTTTGTTTTTTGTGATTTTGTTTGCATATTGGCTGCTGTTTTCAAGGTGTCACTAGTTGTTGGTCATCACATTTGGTTTTTGAACTATAGGTTGATTAAAAAGGTTTTATTTTTATTTTTCAATACAAGACACAACAATCTAATTTTTTTAAACATACAAAACTAAAGAAAAATACAGAACATGAAAGTACTAACACATATTTGACAAAATTCAATATTTTTACAAACATAGAATGTTATATCAAACTAGTAGATGCAGGAACAGTGTACTTTTGTTTGTAGACAAACATATTAGTTCAAATTTGGGTAAACTTCCTTTTTTATGACGCCCTCTTATGTAGTGCATCTGAATGATCCCTCATCAAACTCCAGCAGTAATCAGGCATCATATGCGAGTCCCAACGACCTTGATATCTGTCTTCCATGATCTTAATGTCTTGGTGGAACCTCTCACCTTGTTCGTCGCTAACATTTCCAAGGTTGTCTGGAAACGTGTCCAGGTGACCGTGTAAGGAGTCCAGTTTGATGATCATTCTGCACCTGAGCTCTCATAGACTAAGGAGAAGTTCATCCACAGTCTCTTGGTACTTGTTGTTTTTCTTGTTCCCAAGAAAACCCTGCAGTCCACACTCGAGATTCGACAGCGGTCATCCTCTCAATGAAATCTATGTCCCTGAGTAATGTTCTGATCTGGGATCTGTCGAATATCACTGCCTTTTTCTTCGCATCACTAAGACTCGTAAAGGTTGAACATGTGTATTGAAAACAATCACCATTGTGATCAAGACTTTTTACAAACTGCTTCATAATACCGAGTTTGATGTGCAATGGTGGAAGGATGATGTTTTTTCGATCAACTAGTAGTTCATTAATGACATTCTTCTCTCCAGGTACCAACGTATGCCTTAATGGACATTCCATTATAGTCCAGTGATCCTTCTCAGCTAGCAAAGGAAAGGAGGGTATTTTGTTTAACCTCCATGTTGACCCAAAAGGAAGTTCACCATTTTTAAATCCACACAGATTAACCACTGTTGATCGAGGTATTTCAATCGTTCAAGTACTATTTTGATGTTTCCATACTCCTTCTTCATGAATACTGAGTGTCCACTAGAGATGAATCCCTATATGTTACCATTGTGAAGTAAAACACACTTTAAATTGATTGTTAGAATCAAAGAACTTCCTCAGTTCTGCATCTCTGTTACGAAAAAATGTGACACTTGTGCCCTGAGCAAGCATGTTTCGCTTTTGCAGTTTTGAAGCCAACAACTCGGCAGATTGTTTAAGTAAATTCAAATCTCGAATCAGTTCATTCAATTCAGGTTGACTATACAGAAAAGGTTGACCAAACAATGAACCCAATGGTGTGTAATTTGCATCTGTATCTTCTTCATCATCATCATCGACTGAAATATGTGCTTCATCATCAAAATCTGCTAACTTGGTGAAAACAGGTACAGTTATTTCGTCCGAATGAGGAACTGGCCGTATTGCAGAGGAAATGCAAGGGTATGTCATGCATCTATCGCTTGTTCTTTTTATTGAATCCTTTAACATTTACAAGGCAGAAGTAGCAATCATCTAGGTGGGGTTTGAGCTTTGCATTTTTTCCTTGATACCAAGATTTCAGAATTTCGAGACAATTCGTGCATACTTTGTGAGGTGCCCATTTTTGGTTTTGGTCTCCAAGCGGTACTTTAAAATAAGCAAGGTACACACTCTTAACGAAGTGAGTTATGTTTCGTCTTTGAGGTAATAAAATGAAGCATCCACAGATATAGCAGATTATATGTGGGTCGCTACAGCACTTTCTTATCTGTGAGGATGTAGACATGGGTAGCTTATACACTTATACAGATGTGTTGGCATTTCGTAAACAGCTATGATGGTGATTTAAAGAATATTTAATATATAATCTCTAACGTTTACTAAATCCAAATGAGAGCAACACAAGAAATAATATACAATGAGAGTTTTACTGGTATAGATTGGATTAAATAAAGGATATATTGATTACTAAAGGAAGAGCTAGAACATATCGAGATATATATTAAAACACGTTAAGTATTCGAGTCAAACAGAGAGAAAGATACATACATAATAGGAACACGTGGTATAATTATTGGCTTTTTTATGTAAACATCCTCAAATGTTAAATATCAGATATCACAAAAACTTGATGTGATGTGGCAAATCTAAGCATATATTCGGAATTATCAGCCCAAATTCTATAAGAAATTAAATTTTGCTGACCAGTGTTATAGATATCTAGTGGTACACAATTTTTTTTTTCAATTCTTCAAGAGTAAAATTTAAACGAGAGCTTTTCTAAGGACATTTATTTAACAAAATCATCTGAAAATAGTGCTTAGAAGTACAATTAATTCACTAAATCTTTTTGCAGACCTATAACATGTAGACTCGAGTTTGGTCCACTTCTTCTTGATGGAAGCCTCTGGATACGGGAAAATCCTGTTAGAAGTAGCAACCATCCTCTCCTCTAAAAGTGTCTAGATAGAGTAGTCCAAGGGAGATACCAAAAGTCTAGAAAGTTGTCTCTTAGGAAGACCTGGATCTTAACGGTGATCTTGAGTGAAAATAAAACTGTCCCGGAACTTTTCTCTGGCTCAAAATAGCACTTTCTTTATGTAGAAGCTCAATGTAAGCATTTACATTGAACCGCTCATTCCTCTCCATAAAAATGGGAGGGAAGGCTCTACAACACCAAGGACCATGGTTCCAGATGGATTTTTTATTCTTAAGAAATCTCTCACTTAAGCCAAGTTATTGTCTGGATGTTCGGTTGTGATATAGTGGATGTTCTGCTTATTCACAGTGGTATCAACGGTGAAATTTGTGTTAGTACTGATTATACAAACTAGCAATTCATTTTGATAAATAAATATTTGTTAAATTCTGATTATTCAAATTTAAAAATAAGGTAAATACTTAAATTAAATTTTACAATTATTTCATAATTATCTTGTCTGGCATATCATTTATGATTATTTATTTTTTGTTCCAATCATACCTTAAACGAAAAAAAGAAACATAGTAAAAAGTAGATTTTAAAGTATATTTTTCACCATTATACGGATTTTAGTACTAAAAAAAATCCCTGTACAACGCGTACTTCATATAACACAAATTTCCCTTGATCTCAAAAACTGCAATAAGTGTATCATTGTATCTATAAAACTAAGAAAATCATTAGTTGAATAATATTAAATGTTTCACTAATTTATTGTTCGATCTTTTGGATTTTTTTTGAAACATAAAGCGATATTAATGATTTCAACCGATTTATCCTAATAAATCGAATTAGAAGGATAAATAAATAAAGTTACACACATGCTTCATACAATCAAAAGCCTTAAAAAGCTATTTGCTGTCCCATGTCGTAGAATTACTAACAAAGTATCAATAACTTGATATGTTGTTAGAAAGGGATATCCTCGTCTAATAAGTATCTAGGATGATTAAGAAATAAAGTAGTTGATAAATTCGGTTCCCATATAGTTTGCATTGGCTTATGAGATGGAAAAAATTCGTTATTAATATTTTTTTAAGAAAAAGAAAAAAAAATATTTGAACTCGAATGAAATTACAATAAATACTTATAACACTATGTTTGGGACAGTTTTTTTTTTTTTAGAATCACCTAGAAACACAAAGTATTAAACCATGAACCATTAATTCTTAAAATCTGAATCATAATTGTACTCTAAATTTTTTTTTTAAAGGACAAAAATATGTACATAAACTTAGTTCTCTAGTCATTCACGTAACCTCAATCTAACATATGAAGATATCTTTTTATTTACTTTTGATTTAAACCGTCTTGTCTTCCTTCTAGTTATGCCTGCACAAAACATTTTTGACAAATGTTAGTTCTATATTTGATACTAGAAAATACAAAAATACACATTTGTAACATATCAATATCTACTTTGTTCTCTTCCGATATCTTTTTGACATAAATCCAATAAAACGACTGCAAAATAATGATATTGTCAAACAATTTATTATTGGAGAAATTTAATATGTTGCCAGAGCGGAACCATCTGGACAGTATGAATCTTTTTTTTTCTTTCAGTAGTTAATGTATAAGATATCATTGTACTCCATATAAAATTAAAAATGGCCTGACAATTTATAAACAGTGATTTACATATTAAATGATACCAACTGTTTTAGATAAATCCATATTGTGCTTTATCCCTACTTGAAATATATCAGTTTTGATTTATTTATAGAGCTCACAGAGCATTACTGTTGATTACATACATAATGATCCCAAAAGTAACTCATCTTATAAGGTACATTCCTTTCAGAGAGGATATTTGCAAAAAACTGAACAGGATTCGAGAGGACTTCTTATGGAATTAAAAGATACCCTAGATCACAAAGCCGGTTAGATACTCCCATAAGAGACTGGGGACTAGGTTGCCTAAATCCCGAAGCCAGCTAGAAAGGATTGAATCTCTCTTGGTTCAATAAGATGATTCTTGTTGAGACTTATGGGCACTTATAATTAAAAAAAATATTTCTACGAGCAGTTGGTCTACCATCTAAAAGAACGACTCCACATAGGTCCACAGGAGTAGTACAAAGTTCCCAAATCAGTCGACAGTTTCTGGCAGAAACTCAGAACTCGATTTTCTTATTAGTTCTCCCGTTACTTGGTCCACACGACCCCCTAAATAACAACAACAGATTATTAAATCAAGACAAAGTACTCAAGTCTGACTGACTTACCTCTTTTGTACAATTTGGACAACATCAGAATACAACTCTCACCTCGTACAATTTCCTGGTATGAGGTCACGTCTTGAAGCTTTGGCAGAGCTTCAAAGATAAGTAAAGCTGTTGTGAACCACACACTCCTTATCTCTTGGTCATTGAAAATGTTCCCGGGAGATCGGTTAATATGGTAATACCAGGCAGTTTCTATACCGATTGGCGACCGGCTCTCTCTTTACGAATTCCAAACACTCTATGAAGAAAGAAAGAAAATGTAGTGTCTGTAAACACGACGTGGAAACGTCCTCTCACCTCTTTGTAGGTTGCCGGGAGTTATCGGAGCTACAAGTCTATTGGAGGAACGGTTGAAAGAAGGCTACGGAGTAACACTGAAGGAGAGGGACTAACTTGGTTGATTGTTTCAGAAGCTGACGAATACATGAAAATGGCTACACTTATTATGTGTTTTTCTATTTAATTTTTACTCAAATAGATGCTGCGGAATCAAGTTAAACAGTTAAACGTAAGATTTACACTGTATTTTGTACAAGCTTTCAATTTTTCTGTTTGTTATTTGTTTTTAGTGATCTGAATGTTTATTGTTTGAATCTAAAATACCATGTGTGTAGCGATGAAAGGCAAAATTATAATTCTATGGTTATTCCAAACAAAAGCAACCTTTAACAAATTTTTTAGCTATAAATATTTGATATTTTCGTTTAAACCAATCAAAGGGAATATCAATTTCAACCAAAAATGAACCTCATTTCATAGATCAAGCAAAAATAAATCCATCATTTATCTAATAGAAAGCTTTAGTAATCTGGATCTCGCATTGTATAAATCTTATTAGATTAGGCTAGATGGTATTAGAAAGAGAAGATTTCGTATTAAAACACAAGAAAGGTGTCTAAAAATGTAAATTATGTTTATGGTCAGTATATTGTAGCAGCCAATCATACACAATTTTGTTTTCGTTCATTCCGTTCTGATAAACTTTATGTCAAAGATGCACCACGCACTGAAAGACCAATTACCGAAAACATTATGGAAATAGTCGAAGCCGACCATTATGTAAGCACTGTTTCAATTGCATAAGAGCAACTAATTGCAGAAAAAGCCGTTTGATACCACTTAAATAAGGCTGGATTCAAAAAGATACTTGATGTATAGGTGGTACACTTTTTAAGTACATAATTTTAAGTTAGCACTAATTCAAACTTAAAAACGGAAAATCACTTCTTTTAATGAAAGAATTATGTTTTTTTAACCGCAGTAAATTTCTTTGATGTGTATACTTTTATTTATTATTTTTTAAATAATAAAATAAAAGTATATGGTTGAACCGTTTTCAAGGAAAATAAAATCTTAAATTTTTTCAAGGATGAGAAAAAAATCCAAATCATTCAACATGAAAAAACGTATACTATGATACATCTTACATGTGTTTTCAATAATAACTTGTTTAACAGATTCCAGAAAGATATTGAGTGACCTTTTCTAACGTTTACTTGTAAAAATTAAAGACTTTTAATTCTACATAGGCAGCATTAATTTTAAAAGAAATAAAATCCTGAAAATTTCAATTTAAAAAAAATTAAGGAACCATTTGAACTAGTTTTGATTAAGTATTACTGCAGTTTAGTCCAGTTTCACTGGAATGCACTTAAAGTAGGTAAAAATAGATCGTTTGTGACGTCATTGACGATTTTTTTCCTTAGTTCAATTATTTCATTTTATTTGGTGTCGGTAAAAGAAATCCGATTATTTTTAATGGATATTTTAAATTTTGTTTTTTACTATTAATATTTGAAGTAAAGTAAAACCCAACCATTTCTATTATTTTATTTACATTTTTGAAAATTGGCCTTTTTAATTTTGATATCAAAAATTAACGGAGCGGATTATACAAAACCAAAATTGCATGTAATTGGCTGATATAGTAAAAGGACAATAAACAATATTCCTTTTTTCTGCGGCCTGGCTTGCGTTTTCGCCTGGTTTGGAGAAAAACTATCAAATATTTGGTAGATTTTCATTGTTGGTGAAAAAAAAAGGAGTTGTAAATCTGAGTCATAAAATCATAAAACTGTTTTATAAGTTATTATAGTACGAAATATTATCTTTCTAACACGATCTATTGTAAAACGATCCCATTTAAACAATTAAACCATCTATTGGAAAATAATAGGTTTCTTTTTACTACACCTTTTCATAAAAGAATAAATTATATAACTAAGTAAAAATTGAATATGTTCGTAATATATTGTATCATAGTTTGTAATATTATTTTTTAACCATATTTTAATTTTATTAATTCATGTTAAGATATAATTAGTTAAGAAATACACCATTAAGGACAAATATTTAAAAAATCGGGAGAAAACATTTATGCCGTAAACATTTCACCGAAGGATAATTTGCTGAATTCACATTACGCCAATGTACTATTTTTTCAAATGAAATTTTACCATTTTAAAATGAAGTGAAACAGGCAATCGCATATCAATTTATTAAATATCATTTTCAGCCAATGGTACTTTGGCAAAAAAACAACAACAAACAAACAAAAGTCAACTCACGAATTCTTGCCATTGAACCCTCTTAACTGGAATACAATATAAATATTTAGCTTCATTAGTCATTATAGCAAAGGAGTGAGGAAATATCTTTCTAGAGTTGTGCCTCTTTTTTCCTATCAACCTTGGGCTTTTGTCCTGGGGAGATTTTTTCTAACAGTGTTTTTTTATAGTATGGTTTTACTTACATGAGACTCGTACTCTTTATGGATAAGTGTCAATAAAATATCCAATGATGAACCCATAGGAAGAGTATCAAAAAGCTTACACCTCTATAATAAATGCAGAATACCGGGTGGTCCATAGAAATCTGAACACTTACTAATTCAATAAATAATGAAGGTTGAGTGATTGAAATGATTTTATACTTTGATAAATTAACGATAAACAATTAGTTACAATACAATGTAAACTAGCTTACAAAAAATGGATAAAATTAGATTTGAACGTGATCAACAAATTTCCATTCGCACACTCCAAGCAATAATGTTCTCCTTGACAACCATTTACGTCGTCAGCAAGGCCGAAAAATTGGAGAGGAAGAAGGGCTCTCTCAAAAAGGCAAAACTGTACCCGGAGGAGTGAAAGAAAACAGCCTAGGCCAATCCCCTCAAGTCCATGAGGGCCCATGCAAGATATCTTGAGATTTCATACCAGACTGGTCAAAAAGCTATCAAAAATGTGAGTGAAAATAGCCTTGTGATGGTAGAGAGGCCACTTTTGCACCAGCAATGAAAAAAATCAATTTTCTCTATTTTAAGACTCTATTGAATAAGTTTTGAATAAGTCTTTTGAGTTCTTTTGAAATCTTTTTCGAAACTTTAGACCACCCTTCAGCTCTGATGCCAACCCCTCCACATACACCCAAAAGGTGTAATCGAGGATACACCCAAAAGGTGTAATCGAGGGGTTGTCTTGCAGAGTCCTTCATCCAAACAACGGGGCTCTTAAAACCCCTGTAAGCCCGCACTGGGACGTCATAAGATATGTCTACATCCACATCGGGTTCCAGCCTTTCCACCTCCGTCCGGAAGCTATCAGCGCCTCTAAGGGTATGTACATTAATGAATAACAGAACTCAGACACAGTTCTATTTATAATATTCATTTTGTTGAAATTATATTGTTAATTAATAGATTATTTGTTGAATTTTATAATTCAAAGTGTGCAGATTTTAATGGACCACTAGGTAGTAAATGTACACAAATTTGAAATAGTCCCCATCAATCATAATTCCTTCTGGAGAAGGAATGTTCTATCACATACTCCTCACAACTCAACCAATGTTTATTCGTGGTTGTGGGCTTCTTCTCCTTCATTCGTCGACTCTCTTACTTAGTTTCGGGTCTTCTATTCCAACTTGACAACCATGAATAATTAGTGCATCAAGTATTTTGTATTCTTCTTTAGCTAAATCACACAAGAATAATTTTTGTTACTTAAATTCAACTTTATTTTTCTATAGTGAGGTCTTTCGAAAATTATTAATATGATCTCTACATGCAACCCAACAAATTATCAAAGTGCTACACATAAATAGTGAAAAGATAATATGTTCTGCGATGATTATCACATAATGTTCTTACAACTTATAGGAAGACTTGAAAAAGTTAGGTGCTCTGTGGCATAAATTAAGATTTATAAAATTACTTTTTTAATAAAAGAGTATTGTTGTATTTAATCAATAAACTAGGTGAGTTGCAATTCTTTGCAATTATACCTGAATGTTGTTTATCTGAGGGATATTCCTCTAAAAAGTCACTGCAGAGTAAAATGGTAAACTCTGTTACACTTAACTTTTTTACTTTTAACTTTTTTATTGACTGCAATATAACTATCTTATATTAATATCAGTAAGGGGATACTCTGGTGTTTATAATCTGTTCTTCTTTTATATTTTTTGTATTCTTTATAATTGTATTTTAGAGTCAGTAATAAATTAGCACTCAGTATGTTTACTAGTGATTTTTTTTTAGGTGTCTAAGGCCACTACATTGGCTAAACGAATTATGATAATGGATCGTATTCCTAAAGACTGTGAAGTGAGTTAACTTAGTAACATGTCAGTGAAATTGCCATCTTTTACCTCCTTATGACAGACACGATACTTCCTTTGTATTGAAGCTCAATTTGAGTTGGCTAAAATAACTCAGGAAGAAACAAAATTTAATTCCCTGCTGAGTGCAATTCCGGAGGACTCCCTGTACAAAGTCCAAGATTGTTCTTTAAGCAAGTGCCGGAAGTCAGAACAAACTTACAAGTGCTTTTAAAAAGACTGTGTGCAGTTTCTAAACAACAGTTTACCAGCAAGTTTGTGAACCTCATATCAAACAAGGACAGCATTTCTGTTTGTGAAATGGAATCAAAGGCATGGGACCTCATTAATGCAATCTCCGAGGACGGGACGGATTTTTCCTAGCTTTGGTGTTGTATTATAAATTAATTTAAAAAAAAACTTGTGCGAAATAGCTACCCTTTGCCTGGATTATACTGTGGAGACAAAGTTGCACGTGGGCAGAGGCGGAAGAGACAGTTTCTTCGGAGATATTAGACAATTCCTAGATGAGGATACGCTTTAGAGTGACTTTGGTGTGGTGGTGCTTGGTACAAGCCCTAGGCAAAAGGATGGATCATATTTGACTTCCAAAAAACCCTTGAAATTTGTTTTTCCGCAGTCCTGTACACTTTTTACAATCAGAGGGAGTGTTTGTTATGGGTGAAGATATAAGAGGCATCATAGACTTGTTGATTGATTTCCACACCCTCCTCAATGAAAATGAAGAACATTCTGTTTGACATAATACCGACCCAGTCCATGACACTAGTGGCTTCTAGCACCTAGTGAGGATGCAGTGCTCCTAAGGGTACTATAAATGGTCTTGCCTAAAAAATGGGTAATTTGGGCGTTGGAGATAGCTTCTACAGTGAGTAACTTTGACGTGCTACCATTGCCAAACTTCCTCTTCGAGCACCATATAATCTTGGCAATGGGTTCCTGTTTTGTAAAAAAGTGTTTTAATTTAATTTAGATTATAATTTGATCATTTTAACAAAAGTTTATCCTAATTCATAAATTTATATTTAATCTATAAAGTAAAACATATCTTCCCGAACTTATTCCTCACTTTGTATTGAAATATTGTAGTTCCAAAAAATATAATTAATAAATATTAAAAAATAATGCATATTTTGTATATTATATATACAATTCACATCACAGTACATCCCCAACACCCCCCTAACTTGTTACAAACTAACAATTAAAATTTAATAATGCATCCTACCGAGTGTCTTGCAACACTTCAACAAAAAGTTTGATCATTCATATATCAAAAAGTAATGGTTGTATTGAAAAATGTTAAACAGAATAAATGTTAATCAATTAAAAGTTTCGACATTGTTTAATATTTATAGTCTTGCTTTTTTGCTTTCTGTGCTGAAACTGAAGTCATAAAAAAAGGGTTACGAACGCTTCTGACTTTAATAATACATGCTCTGATGGTAAACCTCTTCCATCAATTTGCATCATCGACAAATTTGACAGCCACCTGAAAATAATCTAAAGTTATATGTGAGTAAGTTTTTATTTATTTATTTGACCCATTGTTTCTTTCTTTTCATTTCTAACGCTGGTACTACTCTGGGGTGATATCTATGCCAATATTAAATTGATGTTTCAAAAATTAAACATTTTATTTGCTATGTTTCCAGACACTTAATATGAAAATAAGCTGGGTTTTTACTAAGCCCAAGTCCTTTTTCTTTAAACCCAACTTGATAGGAATGTTCACTCCTAAGGTTTAGTCCAAACCCAAGGAAATAATAATACATAATCGCTATTATTTGAATACAGAACGAGCAACTATACCTGCTCCAAAATACAGAAAAAAATGCACGTTCAAAGAACCGAACCCTTCCTGAAGTGACATATTTCATCTTTAAATGAGGATGATTAGGAAAATTAAAGGCGATGATTGAGAAATGATGTTGAATATTCCTCGTTATAGGAACTCTTATTTGAGCTCCTTAGATAATACTTTGCCCTCTTTTTGGTCACATCAGAACTAAGATACATTGAAAGGAACTAGCTAACATCCATAAACATTAGTAAGAATAATTATTTAATGCGTGACGTAATTATTAGCCTACATAACTTATCTGTAAGCCTGGATGTGTCAATAAAGTGGGGATATTTCCGGGGTATGTGAAGCTGGAAAGTATTCATCAACCAATCTCAAGCATAGTCTTGGTTAACTACAAAACAGGATATCCAGTATATGTATTTATAAATAAAGAAAACTAATAAACAAATATCTCTAAAGCATGTCACTCCAACAAAATCTAGCAAGGGGAGGGACTGGACTAAAAATCTATAGTACATATATTTTTTCAAGGGAATAAGTGCTGCCGAAAGGTACATAATATATTGAAATGTTCTTCTTGCCTCACCTCTTGCTATTAGAGCTAAACTCTAGATTAATGCGCCCCCTTCCCCACGTAAAAAATGTATTGTTTTTTTTTTAATATAATATTAATGTAAGTATTGAAAACGTTAGATAAAAAGTAACGAATGAATGAATGTTGAAAGTATTTAGATTTAAAAAATGTATACTTATATGTAGTTATAAATTAATTAAACTATCGTTTATAATGAGATGATTTGGAATTTTTTTTTTTGGCCAAAATGAGTAAAAAAAAAAGTCCTCTAAATTTTTTTGAAAATGAGCAAGCAAAATATGAAATTGAGCGATTTGTATTTAAATAAAATACAGTTGTATAAAAAAATAATTTGCATTGATTAGTGTTGTCTCATATTTATCACAATTTATTCATCAATTTTGCATTAGTATATTGACAAATCAAGATTTTAGAAAGATTTTCTACCGTTAATTTTTGACTTCGATAGGTATTCGTAGTTTTAAATATACAAAAAAAAAAACTCGATATTAGTAGTTGAAGGAAATTTGAAGTTGGCGAAATCTTCAAAAAATTTGTTAGACAGATTTGTTGTCATCACCAATACTGATATTACGTCCCACCTTTTGCATAAATGGAAGATCAGGCTTTGGCAGTTGGGCACAAAAGTATGCCTCATTTGATGCAAGATTCAATGGGGATTATTCAAAATTCATTTTTGTTTCAAATTTATCCATCTTCTTATTGGCTATTGTCGGAATATAGCTCTTTTACCTAGCCAAACATGCTAACACAACCCTAATTTCATCATACATATATTTTACCTCCAAAAAGAGAACGGAATGAAGGCTGTTAGATTTTTCCTCGAAAATTATCATCAGATAATAATCAAAGGTGTTGTATAATCTTACTAGCACATAAGCTTTCTATATTGATTTCATACCAGTTTAAAAAAAATGAGCCATTTTTTTACAAAAATGGTAAAATGAGTAATTTTTCCAAGAAAATGTCATAATGAGCAATTTTTGAGCAATTGAGTGATCTGTCACAAATCCTAAGTAGAGTAATGAGTTAAAATACTGTACAAAATGTACATATGTATGTATTTGTGTGGGGTATCGCTTTGAAAATCTTATACCGGTCTGCGACTGTTATGATTTTTAGTGGAACAAACAAATTTGGTACTTTAAAGAAGTTCGGTCAGGACCTGTCTCAAAGAAAAGTTCGGTCTAAATCGGTCTTAAAAAAAGATTGGAATGAATGGGTATATTTAAAAATTTGGTTTTACCGATTTTATAAATTAATTACACTCAATTCAACAAATGAATTCAAGCCAAAAATGGAATTTATCTTTGATGGCAGAATCCGAAATTGATTCATAATGGATAGTGATGAGAAATAACATAGCTAACTTATAGAAAATTATTCAATGTATAATTAAAAAAAAAATTCTTTAAAAATAAGGATTTTTGTTCCATTTTTATTTTTTAAGTGATATCATTTTGAAATATGAAAATTCTCTACTCATCGTGGATGGATAGTTTTATTGTTTCGATCCTGGTATATTATTCCTAAGGAAGGAGTCGACTCTTATGAGGTCTGTTAGTTTTCCTCTGATGAATTCTCCTCCCGTCATCCTTCCTGGAATCCGAATTCGAGGATCCATTTATATAGATTATCAAGATAGAAGTATCTTCCTTCGATTACTTTCCACGAGGCAAAAGGTTATGAAATATGCATTAAAATTAGAAAAATATATTTGCAAATGTTTACTATTTGCTAGTAAACCCCCATAAAATTGGCATCACTACAAAATGGAATGAAAATACTTTGAAAGATATATTTTTTTTAAATAAATCTTTTTTTTAAATTATAGATTGAATATTTTCTATAATATAAGCAATGATAATGAATAAGTTATAAGGGACTAAGAAAAGTGTCGCTTTTCATCATTTTTCAGCTCAGAAATGGAAATATATAGAGCTCAGAAAAAGATACAGAATAATTTAAATCACTTTTTAATCATAAAAACACTTTTACAGAAGTTTTATTGTCCCTACTTTTTATTCTGAACGATAATAGTCCCGAATTACTATATTTCATACTTCAGATGACTGAGAGAAAAACTGAGATGAGTTTTAAATTCTACGCTTATAGATTATATTCTCCAATTTATTTGTATAAATTTCCCACCCCTCAAATTGTGTCCTGTGTTATTGATCGCGTTAGCTATGGTTCAAAATTGTGAACATCAATACTACTGTGCAACAACATTTTCGCCTGGCGGTAAAAGCACACATTAAATATTGTCATTTTCACCATAAAATATGAAAATGACAATTAAAATTTTCAATTGCGGTTGGTTTGAGGTCAAAAGTTGTTTTTTTTAAATCACGATTTTGGGTGTAATTTCGATTTAGATCCATATTTTGAAATGAAATAACTATATAGGAAAAATTTAAGGTGATTATAATTGATTAAACCTTTACACCCTTATGTAACTAATTCGTCATACTATAAAAAATACATATATAATGAAAAAATAATAAAGTAGAGCTTAGAAACAGAACGAGGCTGGTAGAGAATTTTTTTTGTTTACGTTTTAAGATACTGTTGCATCAGAAAAGCACACCACTTTTCAGTCAAAATAAAAAAATTGGTTTTGCATGTAGTTGCATTTCGGGTCACTTTGACATCCATTTCATTTTATAAGATGTACAAAATTCCTGGTACACTACCTAGTTTTACTTTATAAAATTATCCCTTTATGTCACTAAACACATTATAAATTGAGATTAAAGCAAATGCAATAGTTTTTATCTGTGAAATTTTTAAGTTACATTTGCTGTACCAACTGACAATTTTGACTTTTTATCGATGTAAATTTCTCCAAAAATAGACACCATAATATTCATGTTTAAATAATTAAAAACAAATATTTAAAATTTTAATTCAGAGTGTTAGTTAAATATTTATTACTGCTTGCCATACTTACATATTATAAAATTTTACAAATATAAGGAATCTAACACAATCCACACAACAGGGTATTTGTGCTACTATAGCTGATTCTAAAACCTAGTTTACATAAAAATTTTGTTGAATAATATTTTCTACATTTAATAAATTTTAAAATACGAATGTCTTCGTTTTCCTCATTCATTACTTAATGTCTCTCGTAAGATAGGGCGGGGCATCTATTGATGAGATGGTTGGCACTTTGCAATTCTTCCATACATACACTGGACGTCGAGCTTATGTCCCTCTACTTGCTTAGCTGGCTTAGAAAAGAGCCATGCCCAGTGTTGGCTTGTTCAATGAGTCTCATTTTTTTTCTTCCGAGCTTGATACAATTCGACTTCGGCTTTTTAAGCATTGTATGTGTAACTTTCAAACTTTGATCCTTTTCATATTGGTCACACCCATATTAATAAAAGAAGTCATGAGTTACTTTCTTCATGCAGCTTAGAGGCGTTCAATTAATTCTTTTAAATAGATAAACTAATTATGAACTTATCTTGAATAGAGTACCTACAAAATGTGTCTAATCGTACTAAAACCATTAAAATGAATGGGGAAGTTAATATTTTTACATATTTTATTATATTAGTAGCTAAAACTAAAAAACAAACCTTATATAACAATTGTAAAAGATTCTATACATACATCTTAGAACTTTATATTGAGACCGAAAAAATTGGTCTAAGATTTGAAGGCGTTAAAAATTTTGTCTATGGTCTGGGCTAAAATATCAAATCAAATTGGGCAAGAAAATTTTTTACTGAAGAGCGTATATGGGAAAAAACTTCGATCTTGAACCAAGTATCAACAATAGTACGTATGTATTTGAGGATGGCGGAGAGACAAGAACAATTCAAAATGAACTTTTCCCATCTTTCTAATGTTAATGTTAATTATTTATATATTTTGCCATTCCCTGATGTAATTCTTTAAGAAACACAAAAAAAAAGTAAGCACGCACGAAAACACAAAAAAGTTTAATTTAAAATCTCATTAGAAATTGAGCCACTTTTATTATTATAGATGAATGGATTAAATTAATTAATCTTACCCATTTAATTTTTTCTGCTTCCTTTTCTTCATATAAAGTCTATTGTCTTATTTTCTTTGCATAAAAAAGAGAGGAAAAAAATCGAAAGAAAAACGGTTAGATTGACAGATAAGCCGATATTAAGCTTTTATCTACAAACTTGATTTATTAATACCCTAAAAGACTTTAGATTTACTTTGATTAAAAAACCCATTTTGGTTTTTATATTGTGTCTGACTTCGAGATAATGAATTTGAAAAGTGGTTTTTTTTTTATATTTATTAGACATTTGGGACAATAGGATAATCAATTCTGAATATTGAGAGTATTTTATTAGTTAAGAAATGTGATAAGTTTTCTAATTAAAAAAATCCCCAACTTAAATTATAAATATTTTAATAACTTTTTTTACGTATATCTTTTATGAAAAGATTTTAAAAACTGATTATAAATTTACATTCATTTTTTGGGAAAGGGAAGATCAAATGGGAGTGATATTTTATACTGGCAAAGGTTTTGAGAATTTCAGTTATTGTTTAAGTTTTGTCTGTAAATGTAAATTATAAAGGTGTACCGATAGTTTATAAAATAACATTTGGCCAAACACCAATTAATTGAATTTTGACTTAAACCCAGAAAAATTATAAATAAGTAAATATAATAATACCCATAAACAAGTTTAATTATTATTCGTAGAGCATTACTTTCCATCCAACCATAAACGTCTTTCAATGGCTGTTGTCCCCTCAGCTGACAATGCTTTTGATTCTACAGTGTAATAGGGAATCTATGTTTCATCCTGTTATAAATATTTCAATTGTTCCGTTTGTTATTTATAATATACATTCATAATATTACCTAAATAGAAGAAGAGTAGTAAACATGGGGGCACCATGTGCTAGATAAATATTATTTATTTTGTACATATTTATATTAATTATGTTTGTTTCTATTATTACTATTATTAAATCTTCATAGATTGTAGATATAGTTGAATAAAGCCTAAATTCGGTTACAACACATCCTTTGCCACATATCAAAGCAAAAAAAAAAATCTTTGTTGCTCTCGCTTGAACACCTCTAAGCAGTGCTTTGAATATCTGATACATTGTTGTTTCTGCACTGGTGTGAGATAGCGTGCTACCTACTTCGAAATCGGCTTTTTATTTTCCAAATTAACATATAAAATTTTAAAAGCACTACCTTCGGATATTTTCAAGTTGTGAAATATTTTACACAACTTTATTTTATGGTCTTTTAAAACTATGTTGTTGCATTTTTATTTATTTACGTTACCTCAAACAACTGCCAGTTTTTGGCAACTTGAGCGTTCAAGGGCATTGTTGCTTCTACGAACTTGTTCAAATTCAGCATACTGGTGCAGAGTCAAAATAGTGCTTATCAATTTACTGTTTGTCTTCAACCGTATTTTTCTCCTGCGAAACAAAAACAGTGGTCAATCAACACATGAAATTCCTTTCAATGTATTGTTTTAAAAATGACAAAACTGGGGTTACTAAAACTAATAAAACCTCTAAACTAAAGATTTGAATGTAATAAAATTTTGACACATAAAGTTTGAATGTTAATTTTTCCGAGAAATTGTGATTTATTGAGTGATATCAGTTGTAAAATCAATTTTCATGTAAGTAACTTTTTTTTATTGTCTTTGTAATATGTTCTTCTGCTTTTTTGAACGCCAACTTGCCCATAACTTGTCTGGGATCTCACACAGTAATAACTGACAATTAAATTGTCTCAAAATAAATATATATAGGTTTTAATAATTGAAGTTAAAACTTTTCTTCCATAAGAGAATTAATATATACGAAAAAATTACTCTGTAATTTTCTTAGAGGCATTGGAGCGTCAATAAATGCATCAGTTCGTTTGTTTTCTTTTGTTGTCATATTAGAATCAACTTTCTTTAAAGAGAAAAATCTGTATTAACAAGCCTTTATTTATTCTGAAAAACTCTAACATGGATCGCTTAAAATAAGATTGTAAACAAACGTCTTGCAAACTGGGGTTTTTGATCTTGCACAAGTATATATTTACCAAAAACAATTTGTCAAGGAAAAGTACTTTTCTTGAGGTATTTTTAGTCATTAATTCAAAGTATAAAGAATTTCTTTTTGCATAATTTATGTATGCAATTCAATGAGAACTTCATTTTATCATAACATGAGTAGATTTCCTTATATTGTGCATACTACAATGGATAGAAAATACAAGAATTTGGAAAGGTTAAAACGTACGTTTAGGTAACTTTCTAGGTTTCCTTTCATTTTAAAAAAATATTTCAGCAAGGTTTCAAGACTATGTTGGAACACAACTATTAACTTGTAGAAGAAGATTTTTTTTTTGTCTGAATACATGCGAATTTAATTAGGGAGTTAAGTTTAAAAAAATGAATAATGATAGGTTTGGGAAAAAGTAATTTCTTAGTTCCACTCATTTTTTAATTAAGTATATCTTATACACTATTATTATTATTTTTAATTTTTATTTAGATAGCAAATAAATTATAAAAATTAGAATGATCTTGAAGATGCATTTACAAAAATATAATTAAACATTATAGTTTAAATATTGTGTTCATTATTGGTCGCATCGGATCATAAGATAAAGTTTTGTAAAGGCGTGAGTATACACTACATTCTTTTGGAACAGTATTGCACTTGACTGGTTCTGTTTTGATTATCGTGCGTCGAGTATGGAAGTCTCAAAGGATGAAATTTGCCATATTTTACATTTTACTACTTGAAAGGAAAAAACGCGTCGAAAGCGACCAAGAAAATTTGCAATGTATACTCTTTCGATTCGAGTTGCCCAAAAGTGGTTCGAGTGATTTCGTTCTGGTGTAGTGGAGGTGAATTATGCGGCACGCAATGGCTGGCATGTAGTCGAAAATTTATAATAAATTATGGAAAACATTAAAATAATCTGTCAGGAGCTGAACATTGATCATTAAACCGTTTTGCACCAATTGCAGAAGGCTGGATACAAAAAGAAACTCGAAAAGGAGAGGAATCGAGTTTCATCAAAAACAACACAAGTCCACACACATATTTTATGACGTACCAGAGCGCGGGAGATCAAATAAACATTTCTTATGTATCCACCCTAAAATCCGAATCTGGCACAAAAGTGACTACTACTTCAAAAGACATCAAAAGAGGCCTTTCAAAATTGGTTCGCTAAGCTTTTTTTTTTTTTTTTTTTTTTGCAAATAGGGGCTAGGGCTCCTACGAGAAGGGCTTTATGAAATTGGATTCTCGTTGGCAATAAGTTATCGAACAAAACGGATATACGGGAAAATATCTAGACTTTCTTTTTTGTTTTAGCACTTTTTCTAGGAATAGACGCTTCATTAGAAAAAATTCCGAATTTCAAGGCTGTATTCTGGAACAATGGAGCTCAATGTACAGCGTGCACGTGAAAAATTATTTTGTCGCACTCATTGTGTGTAGGTTCATGCCCGATCGTTCATAGATACTTTTAGTATATGGACTTCAAAGAAGATTCAGATGTCAGATGTATTGAATGTAATACTATAATGTTTACTTATAACGGGTGGCCCATCTAACGGTTGCATTTCAAACTACCACTTTTTTGACGTCTGACAGCAGTAGTAACATTTTTATTGTGTCTAATATTTTGTAAAAGGTCTCCGGCTTACAAAAGGGTTAAGTTTACACTCGAAAAAAATTTGAAAATACTAAAGACTTCCTTCCAAAATGGAGAGTCTTCTAACGAAACTGCAAAAAAATTACGTCAGTGGAAATAAAGCGCCTTCCAGGCAGTTTGTGGATAAATTTGTGAAGCGTGTGCGCAAAACTGGTTCGTTAATGTATAAAACAACGCGTTCCCGTGTTCGTGCAGTGCGCTCAATTGAAAAATTTGTTCCTGTTGTCGAAAGCGAAAAAACGAGCAAGGAGCTGTCGTTACGGTCAATGGTGAGCGCTATTGGGTCATGTTGGAAGATTTTTTGTTTGCCAAAATAGAAAAAGAAGACATCGACGACATTTGGTTTCAACAAGATGGCGCTACGTGCCAGCCAACGTTATAGTGGATCTTTTGCGCACTGTCTTCGACAATCGCATCATAAGCCGAAACGGCAACGTCAACTGTCCACCTTGTAGCTGCGATTTGACTCCATCGGACTATTTTTTGCAGGGAACCGTCAGGAACAAATGTTTCGCCAACCATCCAGAGACGATTCACGATTTGAAACACGAAATTGGGGTCGCCATAGCAGCTATTGAAGCTCACACAATCGAAAATGTATTGAAAAATTGGGTCGACAGAATGGGCTACTGTAAGGCCAGCCACACGGCCATATGAATGAAATGGTGTTTTATCATTAACCGGAATGTTGAGGCTTTCAAATAATAAAAAAATAATTGAAAAATATCCATCTGTCTTTTTTTTATAGCGAAAAAAGTTTTATGGGTACTCTTTACTTGATAAGTTCATATTTTTATGACCAATTAAAGGAAGATAAAAAAAAGAAGCTGTATAAATTCCTTTCTCACCATTTGTTATCGTTGGTTTTTGGAAACTTAATCCTATTTCTACTCGTACTTGTCAATATATGTCAATACAATTTATCTCTTAAGAATCTGCCCCGGACTTCTTTGTAAAAATAAAGGACTTTCCTAGTCTTTACCTCAACTATTTTTGACATTTATCGATGGATTCCTCAAAATGATGTTTGTGCATGTTCCATACCATCGCAAATACCAAGCCGTTCGAACCTTTGCCTTGTGATAGATGAAGGGTCCTTGCAATGTTCACCCTAATTCCTTTTTTTTTTTTCGCAAGAAGTTAATTCTTGTATTTCCATATTAAAAAGATCAAACTCAAGTATCAGAATTTTGTTGGTGAGTATCGTTTTTAAACTTAACCTTCTGTAAGTAAACATTATTTTTATTACACGGATAGTGAACAGTAGAGCCAAAAATAAAACATATTTAATTATATGATACACAGTTGGTTAATTATAATAATTAGGTCATTTGAATTTTATATTATTATTTTACCTATTCCACTCATTTGGCAATAGTAAATATCAATTAAAAAGCTAATAATATATGTATATAAAATATTGAGAAGTAATAAATCAATATTTTTAATTAATCTGAACAACCAAAGTTTTGTAGGTTTAACAAGATAGAATTTGTTATTTTTATAGTAAAAACATATAACTGAAGAAAATTGGAAAAACAAATGAACGACTTTGAATTAAAAAAGGTAATTAATTTCACTTTACCTCTATTACAAATTCCTAAATATACGAATAAATCCTGAAAAAGGCATTATTGAGATATATAAATAATTGCATATAATTTGATTAAATGTATCATGGCCATTCTGAAAAGGATTGACAATACAATGTAGATTCAAAGGCATAAGAAGCAGTTTTATGAATCTTGCTTTATATTTAATATCCCATTTCAATAACCAAGGGTTAAAGATCAGGTGGAATTATTTTTGATAGCAAAAGTTTGCAGAACAGGTGCAAATCCACAGTTGGTCTAGTGTTAAGGTCAATATGCTACGCTTAATACAGTTTTCCCTTTAAAATACCATTAAAGCCATATGAAAAGATTTAATTAATTATTTGCCAAGTAAGACAATTATTGATAAAGAACATGCCAAATTGTTTTTTATCAATAAGTTTTATTTTTTTTTCACAATTACTGAAAGAGTCATAAGATCTTCCAGATTTATAAAAGTTAGATGTGGTAAAGAGAAACTAATTATTTAATGCCTTTTTCTTTCCTTTTTTTTTTTTATATTAAGGTTTATTTCCTTGAAATAAAAGCAGATAATAAGATGGTTGGACTCGAAAATTTTCATTATTTTTCCCACATTTTTGACAATTGTCCATTCATTTTTGGCATAAAAATTACTGGAACAGAATTGACTAAACAAAACATTCCACGTAATTAGCTGTTATAGTATCGGAACGATAAACACAATTAAGATTTTCAGCTTCCTGGCTTGCATTTTACTCTTTATCAAAGAAGAACTATAAAATATGGCGTAGTTTATCTTTGTTAGTGCCATGTTTGATGCGGATACTGTATCAAACAATCACAAAGCTGCTTAAAAAGTTAGTTTCGTATTAAATCTTATCTTTCTAACTTATACCGATGGAACTTATTAATATAATACGCGATTCACATAAATAATGTCATCTATCAGAAAAATGATGGATCTTTTTTCAACAAGTTATTTAAATACTTTTATTAAACAACTATCATCACTTTTAAGTATGTTCTTTTTTTTTTAAAGACTTTTTTATCAAAATTCGAATGTCGATCAATGTCATTTAAATATTAATGTACTTATATATTATATACATATATATCTTAGAGTACATATGTCAGTAGTATGTAGTTGCATGAAAGTGCCCGGTTTCTATTAATCTATTTATTTTGTGACTAGTATTATTACATAAATTTATATTTATAGCAAAATGTATATCTTTAAAGATAATCATGTCAGTTTCATTGTATTACAAATATAAATATATTTATATGATTTATGTTTAGTACGATTTTTACATTTGTACGAAATAATGTTTATATATGCAGAATGTACCCTGTATATAGACCATGGCCTTTCATATATTTACTCTTAATAAGTTTGATGAGGATGTATTTACTATTGTGGTCCAAAATAAATCAGTTTTATCTACTATCTAGGACACTCTCAATTTTTTCCCCGGATACGTGGCGACTCCTTGGAAATGAGACACCTTTTTTGTTTGTTTATATCAGCTAATTTGTTATATATTTATATATATATGTATATCGAAAATATCAAATCTTTCAGACAATTAACGGCAGGCAAAATTTCGACAAGAAAGAACACGATACATCTTTTTAATTAAGGTATCTGAATTTGTGAGATCAGGACGAAGCTACTGAAGCAAAATGGACGGTCGTATAGGTCCTTAAGCGTTATAGGGAGACCAGTGTATTTGAGTAAAAATTTACCCCATAATGTATGCAAGTTTCAAAAGTGTCAAGCGCACTGTGAGCATAGGCATACTGCAAAGGAACGTCAGGGACCTCACGTGACGTTCCTGGCTTTGGTGATAAAATAGCGTTGCTTTTATTTTAAAAAAGGAAAAAAGAGGGCGGGGGGGGGTAGGGTGACAATAAAGTCAATGTTTTTGGAAAAGTAAATAGCTTAGCTTAAAAAAGGGTTCCTAATTATACCAAAACAATTAATAAAAGCTTTGAACAGTTTTCAAAAATATTTAGAAACTTATAATGAAATTTTCTTCATTAACCTCGAAAGCTTTTTTTTTTTTTGATGAGCAAACTAACGAAATTATAGATGACGAAAGTGAAGATGAAATACCAATGTATACTCCAAAAGATAGCAGAAAAAAAACATCTTTATAATGTCTGATTTTTTACTTGCACTTGTCAAATCACCAAAAGTCAATTTTTATATTTTTAGAAACAGCTAAAAGTCTGGGGCACAATGTGAAAGAACTTTTACTTAAAAGAGAAACAATTCGTCAAAACAGGGAAAAGCAGAGACTCAAAAGTTTTTATCATATCAAGGCTAATTTTAGTAGAAAAGTTTCTCTTGTCATACATTAGGACATAAAAATGATTGCAAATCTTACTAGCACCGAAAAAAAAAATCGATTACCTGTGTTAGTTTCCTGAAAAGGAATTTCTAAACTATTATCGGTGGACAAAATATCATCTGGGACAGGAGAAAAACAAGCAAATGGTGTATTTAGAGCAATTAAAGAATGGGATAGTGGACACCAAATCGATGTTTTGGAATTACAAGTTTAAAAACTGGCAAGAATAATGGAACTTGTGTTATACCAGGCAAACAAACTTAAGACACCATAAAATGGAATTAGTTATTGGAATTGTTTTCCGTGGTTGTATGGGTCCCCAGATGTTCCTTGGTTCAATAGAAATTGATCATCACTCAACAAAACTAACTATACACATGGAAATGCAGATGAAGAGGTAGTCAGTCTTTGAAAGGCATAATAGGTAGTAATATTGAATTTGCAAAAGATAATCTAAAAATATATATATTCAAGAGACGAAAATTGAGAATTATTAGAACATTTAATTATATTTCTTGGTGATGCCCCTAAGAGTAAAGTTGAGTTCATGTCACCTTGTACTATGCATCATGCCTCATGCATTTAAAAGTGATATATACTATTAATATTTGGGTATTTAGATTAGAATTCAAATTTACTTCAAGAGAAGAATGAAGAATACTTTATGTTTGTGCTTTCATTGTAAGAGTATTTATCGAATCTTGGATCAATGCATCTCCGGCCTCCAATGCTCCTTTGAACCACCTCAGTCTAATCAAAATGTTAATCATCTTCACTTTCGTCATCGATAATTTCATTAGTTTGCTCATCAAAAGTATAAGCTTCAGAGGTTAATGAATAAAATTACATGATTAAGAACAAAAATGTATCCGAAGGTTGTAACTTTTTGTAGGTGCCATCACTAAGGTCATTCTAATTAAAATATTAAATTTTTGAATTGAATTTAGTGTAAATTAAACGTAATTGTAAATTTTCATATTTATCAGTACAATAATTATGTTGCAATATACTAAATATATTCTAAAAAAAGTGTTATGAGCCAAATTTTAACAAACTTCAATTGACGTTATTTTGAACATGTATAAATTATATTTTTTTGGAAATAGTTATTCAAAATATTCTTTTTACAAAAAAGCTTTAATTTGAGGTATAGGGGCAGTACTCAAACAATTTTTTTCTTTAAAAATTTAAATTTTCAAAACTTTCGGGCCGTTGAGCTACTTCTAAATATTTTTCGAAACTGTTCAAACTTTACTTACTTTTACTTACATTTTTTTGTACAATTAGGAACCATTTTTTGACCTAAGCCATTTACTTTAAAAAAAAAAAATTAATTGTCACCCTAGGGGAGAGGGAAGAAAGGAGAAAACGAGGGGAAAAAAAAAACAAGAAAAAAATATATGAAGTATTTTTACTTTGTACAAGGCAGCAACAAATATTCTTGCCTCCACACTTCAGGCAACTTCAGGTTCAGCAAAACGATCATTGTCAGCCCTTTGGAATAGAAATATCCCTGAGGAACCAATTCAGTGAAGATCGTCTCACAGCAGTTGCAATTTTGACCGTTACACACCTAATTTTATTGAGATTAATAAGATGGAGGGGATAATTAAGGAATTTGCGTAACAAAATGAGGCTCCCGAGTATTTGCATCATGATAATTATTCATGTCTGTTGGTTGCGTAATTTAATGTTGCATAAAAAATGTGTAAAAGATAAACTCATTTTTGCTATTGATTCTATCAACAATAAGACTGATTCATATTTAACTGAGTTGTTCTTTTTGTAATTTGATCACCTTCACTTACACACATATACCAGGGGATTAAAGACTTTTTTTTTAAATCACCCAGTATATGGATTGTCGGCTGAAATGGTCGTTGGTTTGAAAAGAGGCTATGCCTTCCTTAATGTCAGATGTGATATACGTCAATGTCTCTGAGGCCACAAGGAAGAATTGATTATGTGGGGTGCGGTCCTACATGTGGCTTTTCTGTGATTTGGACGGACGAAAAAATCTTCACCATAGAAAGAGCCTATAATACCTGAAACATGACAGCCTTTTAACGCCAGTACACACACCAGTTTATTTCTTGTTGCAGTGTCTGATTGTTGCGAAAATACCTCTCTAGTGGTGATCCAGTTCAGGAAAAAGGTCAATTCAAAGACCTAACAGATGGGCAGAAAAGTACCAGGCTTGACTCATAGATGGTGCATTTTTTTAAATTCTCCTCTTTTTCAGTAAGGATCAAACATCAAAAGATAGTTTTCAAAATCTCACAACAATTTATTATCTAGTTTTTGAGCTAAGTGTGACACTATTTGTGTTTATTTGTAAAACAATGGATCAAAAACAGTAAATCGTGTTTTGATTTTTCTCTGTTTTTTTTTGTTTTTGTTTGTTTTTTTTCAATCGTAATTTATTACAAATCAATAGAAATGGTAAGTTGATTTATCGAGAAAATATAATAAACGCAATAATGATGATTGCATACAATAAATTCATTAAAGTTCATTAAAATAATAAAATAAGTAATAAAAACTACCTTAGTAAGAATATAATAATAGTAGTTCTATATTTTGATTTCACGTCAATACAATTAATGGACTTAAAGTTATGTAGATTTTCAATATAGTTCCGGGGGGATTAATTTATATAATAGGTGTAATAAAAAGTAATCCATTATTTTTCTGATAAATAGCTTCAGGAGTCTTGATCTCACGTTCTATAAGTCATATTGGATTACGCTAGATGGTATAAAAAAAAAAAGATTTCGTATTAAAAGTATTTTTTACATAATTTTATTATTGCTTGACTCAGTATTGTTTAATTGAGTATCAAATGTGGACACTAGCTAAGAGAAAATATGCTATATTTTAGTTTTATTATAAGGGCAATTTACAAGTCAGGCGGTTAAAAATATAAATGTTTTTATGGTTTGTATGCAATAACAGTCATTCATGCCCATTTTATGTGACCAATTATCGAAACCTAAGTAAGCAAAGAACATATGTTTTTACTTAGTGATTGTGAGAAAGTGCTAAATTACTAGTAGTGAGAAATAGAAAAATCAAACACCCTACCAATATGACAAGGAGGGACTCGAGTACAGGAGATCCACCTACGAAGCCGCCGAAGTTGAAAAAACTCCTAGGATCGGCTGTATTGAATAGTAATATACAACTAAAAATAAATGATCACCTAGTCTCATTAGAAAAACCGAAGGATAAACTACCCGAAACGGTGGGAAAATAATCCTATAAGTCAGTGACTGGAAAAGGGCTCCAGAAATGGAATCCCTTCACGATAAAGACAGTGAGCCATTCGAAGAAGATGGATTTAACAATGAAATAGATTGGTTAATGATCCCACTCTATATATCGAAAATAGGAGACAAATACTCAAAATGACATGACCTATAGTAATGCAGACTTGCTGTGGACAAAAATACTAGGATTGGATCCAGCAGACATTGACTCAATGTATCTACGACTACGTCATCGTACCCTATTCACTTTGAGGCAAAGAATAAAAAAGGAAGAACTTATTCCTAATATCAAATTACCATATAATATTAGTTTATCTGATAAAAATGGCAGGACCATTGAGGCTAGAGTCGAATCAAGATAAATAATGAGAGCAATGGATGCCCCAACTCCTTTTGCGATTAGGTTACCCAAAGTCAGATGGTTTATTGCGCTGGACATTGTGTAGCACTGTTTTGGTCTCCTTGTTGAGAGCCATGGCGGCCCTTCAATAGTATTTTGAGTAACAAACAACTATTTCATATAAACAGAAAATGAAGACCGTAAAATTTTAAGAATTATTCTTGCAGAATATGGTATGGATCTTTGCACACTTTTTTAAAGATAAAAATGAAGAGAGAATACAAGAAAATATATTTAACAATAATATGAAAAGATGAGCGAATCACAGTTATTTATTCTCTAAACCTTATAATCTTAACTTGAAGCAGAAGAGTTCATTTTAATTTCTTAATGTCCTGGGAAACGCACAGGCCCACCTACTCTAGTTATTATTGAAAGAAAGATAGAGGCAACCAACACCAAGGCAATGCAGTTTCCTTGGCCTTCTATTGGCAACCCTCTTCATCAAAGCAATACACCATTCAATAAAAGCTTAGAACCATATTGGTTATATCTAAAAGCAAAGACTTAAATATATAACATACACACATATAATTATAAAAAAGTGGAAAATCATGAAAATTTCAATCCAAGATCTTTTCATGCACCTGTAATCTCCGACTGGGCAGAAACCACTTCTAGGATGTCCATTAAATGGAGTACATACTCTTCCAGCCTTTGTAAGATAGTCAATAATTTATTTTTAATACCATATATTATCCCTTGGACTTTAGCAATAATATATCTATTTCCCGGTTTTCTTTGTATGTCTATGACTTTGCTACGAGCCTATCCAAAGCGCTGAGTTCCTGACTGTACTATTCAAGGATGATTAAATCCATACTTCTTAGCACCCAACCATCTACTCTATAAAAACGGTGTATGCGTGGAAGTTTATTTTTTCGGGGGTAAAAACGTAAACAGGTGAACCAACGCGTCTGGCCATTGGTGAGTAAAAACCGTAAAATTGCAATAACTTGGTTTTTTGAGCTTTTTATGATATACGTGTAAACCAAAAAAATAATTAAAATTAATCATGAAAGAGTGTATAATTAAAAATATTTTCATGAAAATTCATTTAATTGTTGGGCTCTTATGTCTTAAGAATGGGCCACAAAGTTTAATTAATTTATTAAGGAGAAAACGATCCAAGTACTTATATGTTTAATCAACTGAATTCTAAAAAACTTTCCTCTTTCACTTCTTTAATCGTCTAAAGCACTTTTTAAATACATAAATATAAGTACCTACATGTCAATAAAATGACATTAAACGTACGTCACAATATGTAATATTAAATACAATAAATATGAACACGATCTAAGAAAAAATTCAAAACGTTTGATCCGAGGTTGACAATTCTTTTTCCTTATATTTTTTAAATTATTAAATCGTTTGTATTTTGGGCATGATAAAAAAAAGAAACCGAATATCAACATAGTAGCTCTGACAGTTTGAAAAATGTTTTAGAGGAGATCAGCTTTGCTGTCAAGAGACTTTATTAGATCCTGTACAATCAGCTGTGGTGAGAGAAGAAGGGGAGAATGAAACTTACAAGGACATTGGCAAGAATGTTGAATGTCGATCATCAATTCTAATAGAAGTCCAACAAGGAATTACAATCATAACTTTGCAAAAAATCCTAAATGTTACTATCTGTCTTTAATGAGCCTACACGAGTCTGTATTCCTTCTCAGGACTAAAACAATAATACAAATAATTCTTTAGATTACCAATTTCCAAAAAAAGGCGAGATAAAATATACACCAGATTTTCTTCACTAAGGATCCCCCTATGTTTTTAACTTATGCCGCGTCAGAGTTGAAATAGGAAAATTTGAATAGATTAAATGCTTGTTTAAGTACCCGGAATTTGCTGAGACTTATTAGACGTCGGCAACAGACACTTTGCTTCAATAAAATAGATTTACTGTCCCCCTTTTCTTTTCTTCTTTAATGCATGCTGAGCTTTAGCTAAAAAAGCTCGTATTACCTCTGTCATTTCTTATATAAAGTGGTCACGCAACTCCAACATAATAAGAACACACTAAATAAGAAAGGCTTTATAAACAAAAAGACGGGAAAAGTTTGCTGTTTCAATATAGACAATACATCAATTACAATGATTGCATAAATAGATTGATCTTAATTAAATCTTTTCATACCAATTCAAACTTAATGACATGAAATCAGTCATTTTCATTCGCCTTGTTTTCCTAGCATTAAATTTACCACAATAACTCCCAAACTAATGAACACAGTGTTTCTTTACAGCTGTCCTTTGAAGGTTGCCTTACTAAAAATGAGCAGATAAAAAAAACTAAAAACATATTTGAGTGGAGGCTGGTAATTTTTAGTAGTCCATATCTTAATATACCAGTTTTATTTTCTCAAGTGGTTAACTGAACTTAAATTTTAATAAATCAGAAATCTATTGGTTGATTGTCTTCAAACTCGGTGAAAAATAGGTTTTGTGACTCAAGATTCCTTTTGAAAAGTTTTGATTCAATTAAAAACAAAATAAACGAGAACGAGTAGTAAAATGGAGCAACAAAGGAACAAAATGTTGAAGCTTCCCTCATGCAGCATGTTACCCATAGTCATATCCAAGAAGGAGCTCGGGTGGAGTCGTACTACTGTTTATTGTGTCAGGAACCTATTCACCGCCACCATTTTCTTGAGCGTTGTGGCCACCATAGGCAAAGTCTCCTCTCCCTTTTTTTAGAGAGGAAAGAGTGACTCAATGCAGATGCTTACAACGAACTTTTCTGGACAAGAAAGTGATACCTTAGGAGAAATAAAAGTTCGGGGAAAGTTTTATTTTGACTCAAGACGGAGCTTCATGTTATCATGCTCCTAAGACCCATGCCTTCCTGAGAGACAACTTTCCGGAATTTTGGGACCTCAACATATGACCCCCTCCTCTCCAGATGCAAACCCCTTGGACTAACCTATCTAGGCACATTTGGAGGGGAGGGTGTGTGCTACTCCTCAGAGAAGTTTCCAGTTTCGATAGGCTTCCATCAATAAGGAGTGGACCAAGCTTGAGTCTGACAACATAATCAAGTTACGCATGGGATTTCGGTCTCGTATTGAGGCAATTATTAGACCTGAGGGCTCATATATTTAATAAAATTTGCGGCAATCACTATTTTCAAATTATTTTGTTAAATAAATGTCCGGACAATACCTTCCGATTAAATTTTTGAAAAAATGACAAAAATAAAATTTGTACGACTGGATAAAATCAATTTTGAAGAAAAAAAATAATTTGGGATTTTTTATTTTGTTTAAGATTCTTTTTATATCGACGCACCACATATCCAATTTTTAAATTGCTCGACCAGACTTATCCATCACTCACTTTATGGCTCTTCATATATAAGGTAACATTAGATATGTAGATCCGTTGAGTTTCCTGAATATATTGATGGTATCTTGAGTTATTCAAAATAAAGGAATAAAATAAAAAATAAATACTGGTGTTGGGCTCCGGTTGGACAATCCTTGACTGTTCTGAGAATGTTTTGAAGTATAACATTAACTTGAACTTATGTTGTCATTTAAAATAGTATGGTCTGGATCGGTTGCAAAAAAAATTTCGATCCAAAATCGGTTTCAAAGAAAAATTTAGTTATGATCGGTCACATCGGAAATTTGCTCCAGACAGATTCTATGGATGTATTACTGATGACTTCATGTGTATTTTAAAATGGCGAACAATGACTCACAATAACGTTATTTAAACTTAAATGTGGAGTATTAATTGTATGAGTACTTTTTATCATTCAGGATTGGGTAGAAAATCGATCTATAGATTCAGTACCACAAAAATCGTTATATTGAAATAATTGTCTAGTATAGGAATCTCCCATTTGTGGCCAACTTAAAGTTAAGTGTGGGCCGCTAGTGATTCTTACTATAGGTAGTATTTTTTTCAGCAAACTCGTCACAGTATCATCAAAACGTATTGAATGTGCATGACACGTACATCTATTGAAAATAATTCCTGAATAAAGAATTTTTTGAAAAATTAACGCTGTGGCAATAATTAATTGTGAGAGAAGAACTTTAATTTTTGTTTAAATTCGAAAAGCCAAGACCCTGCCCCCAAATATAATCTTGCAGACGCTCTAGAACATAATTGCCGGATAAGCCTTTTTCAAGCTGTCTGTCCTTGAATTTTTTTTTATATTTGGCTAAAGTTTGAAATAAATATGTATTTAGTAGTTTTGTTTTATGAAGACTTTTTTCATCAAATTTATTTAATATGTTCTGTGGCACATTAAAATATTTTAAGTGACAGTGCACACCTTTATATTTATTAAAAGTTTGGAAATCCCTGATCTAGGAAGAATGGTTCTTAACTTCTGGGGTTCGACCCCTCATGGGGTCGCTAATTTGTTTTGAGCCAAATGTATATATTACATTGATCCTGTTGAAAATATATTTAGACAGTTATATACATTAATTCAATGTAACTAAATTTTTTAGTTCTGTAAGTCTCTTAACAATACGTCTGAGCAAGTATTGAACATATTTGGTTCACTTTTTATTTTGGTTACACTACCACTATCGCTTTTTCAACAAATGTTGCCGAATTAACCAATTTCCAGCTTGAATTTACCAAATTTAGCAGCATCTGATAGAATTTTTTTTCATTTAATCGTCTTATCTAGTGTAATAAAAGTAAAACTACTGCGTTAATAGTGGTCAATGCTGCTAGGTTGAAGTCAAAGATCTTTGAGGAAAGGCCATAATCGACTCAAAATGATCAAGCGTTTTAAATACCTTCTTAATTACTTACAACATCATTCTTCAAATTGAAAAAAAGTAAATAAATAAGGCAAAGGAATCACTTCAAAGCAATCAAATTACACAAATTCACCAAATTTGATTAAAAATGTCAAAATTTGTAAATAATTCTCAAAAAGTTCATTTTTACAAAGGCAAAATTATGCTGTTATTCTTTAGAAGGTTTTAGTAGCATACTCAAGCTTATTTGACATTGATTTGAAGAAATATATATGTATAAAATTAGCGATATAGAAAATCCCAGTTCTCTAACGATGGGTTAAAAACAAACTAAAAAAAGAAATTTGTTCTTGAACCGAGTCTCAACACTAAAAAATACATTAACCCTACTTTTTTTTCGTGAATAAATAAGTCAAAAATACTAGCAAAAAAAACTTAAGAAGTGGAGCTGCAAGGAGGAATAAAAGTTATCGAACATTTTACTTCATCAGTCATGGTTCTTATATAGATGGCTAATCAATCACCTGTTTTTTTATATTTCCTATTGAGAAAAAAAAAAAAGGAATCCTTAATAAATATTATATTTAGATTATAAGGAAAACAGAATATATCTATGTATCAATACTTAATATTTATTCTTCTAATTTTATAAAGGCACTGTAGATAATACAATAACAGGGGGCAATATTGTTTTATTTATACAAATTAGTTACTAATTTATAAGGGTGGCCCTTAAAAATCAATGTTATTTGTAAACTCCATGTCTAATTTTGGTGTCCTTAAAAAATCGCGAGCCACACTTAATTAATATAGTAAAGCCATCACTGTAGTTTTGTAGAAGTACAAAACCAATTCACTGAAGATATAAAGCAACCGTTAGAAGTGTAATGGGAAGGGTTGGATCGAAGTGAGTGAGAACAGAGCCTTTTGGATCGATAATAATCCGTATTATTTTCTCAAATGCATTTTCGTAGCCATTCAAAATTAATATTTTCCTTGAGTTGGCCATAAAGTTGTTGTGTAGCGTATGCTAAATCTGGAAGAAATTGACCTAATTGATAAACAAGGTCAAGGAATGATTTGGGATCCGTCAAATTACTTTGAAGGAAATGGGGCAATGACTGTGACTTTTTCTGGGTCCAGTGATATGCCATTGTATACCTATTTGAGAATTTTGGTTTTGATAGTGTGAATTTATTCTCCTTATTTCGCACAAGGACTAATGTCACTCATGTAAGCGAAAATAAGGATATGATCTACAATTTGAAGATTCTAAAACAAAAATTAAATTCACGATGTATACTTTGTACTTCCCTTTATATACTTTTGAGATATGTATCTCCCGTCATTGATATGATCTTACTGATGATAGAATGTATTTAGAGAGACTTGAGGAAAAGATTCAGATCTAATCCTCATTTTTTTGTGGACCATGTCATGAAACAATTAATTCATCTTGTAGATCTGGAATAATGTCTCCAATTTTGATACGAAGACAGACTGGACCCATGCATCTCAAGCTTGAAGCTGCTCTTATAGAAAAGTATTTTAGTGGAGTCTATTTCGATGTTGTAATCCAATACCAAGTCGTGAGAAATAAGAGACTCAGGAGCTCTTGTTGCCGGCCAAACTTTCATGGTAAAAGGTTGGACCTTGGATAAACTTCTGCCTCAAATATTGAGTGACGTGATATACGGATAAAATTTTCACTTTTTCAGACATCACGTCCAAACCTCAGTAGGAATGGAGGAGATTCATCACGGAATAATCTGTCTATAAGATGGTGATGTGGGGTACGGAATGTTCCATCGATGCAGTGGCATTGTACTCCTTGGACTGGGTAGCTACATAAAAATTGATATGGACTAAATCACCTGTGTTTGATTCCAATAATACAATTAATGTCATCTGCCAAAATGCAAACAAGAAGCTATTCTTTAAGAGCCTCCAAAAACAACCAAGAGAGCTGGAAACAAATTGGCACCAATGAAGAAGTTCTTACATTTCATGATATGGATCACGAATCGATTTCGAACATTGGAAAATTCTACTTCCTTCTACAGAGAATAGCAAAGTGGCAACTTCAATATACACCTTGGCATTTCAAATTAAATTCTAAAGTTTTGAAATCTACTGTTGCGTGTCTTTCAACTAAAGAATATATAATGAGCTGAGATCTTCTTCAAACATGTGTTCTCTGAAAAGTATCAATTACGGTTGAAAATTCACCAAACAATTTCAGATATTGAATATGTTTATTAGTTTTTTCTCGATATTGTAAAGACTGTGGAAGAATATATTTATTTATTTGGTTGGTTTCGACTAGTAGCTTGAAAAAAAAGCCCAATATTGTCGACTCATGATAAAATATAACAAAATATTATGATAAAGTGTAATAAAACAATACAGTAAAATGTTATTAAATAATATGGTAAAATGAAATGATATAATGTGGTGTGGAATTAAAGTAGATGTGGATTGTTTTTTTAAAAGTCTCTTAAAACTGCAATGTGAAGACGTTCTTCTCACCTCTTCAGGGAGGCTGTTCCATATCCGTATAGTTCGATTAAAAAAGCTATGTTTGAGGTAATTAGTATTTGCCGATGGCTGAACTAAGTAAAAATCGGAGGACAACCTAGTGTTGTACACCTTACTATATACTTTTGGTTTCATATTACAATGAAATAAAATATGCAATGTCAAATAGGCTTTTGTTTCCTCTGCACTTTTGAAAATTATGAAGGATTTTATATTACTGAACTCCAAGTATATTTTAGATTTTGAGGCAAGATATTGGGAAGCATTTGTGTTAGTTGGTATTCCTTCTAACAGGAAGCAGAGGATTCCCCAATCGCAGGACTCATTGTGGAATTATGCTGCCGAATTAATTATATACATTCCATCGATATCAATTCGGTATGAATGTACTCTTAGAATGATTATTCGCCGTAAAAAAAAGTATAAGAAAAAAAATACGGGTTAAATTAGATTTTTGTTTTCCTGTTTTATTTATTTGGGTTGTTTTGCGTTTTTTTTTTTGTTAAGTACATTGGGTAACAGTCTTTGATTATTTATATTATGTGATTATATGAAAAATTCTATACTTTGGGTTGATTATTTTATTATTTTTGAGTTTTTAGAAGGAAGTTATTATGAACTAAAATGTTAAATGATATTGTTTTATACAAACACAAATTTCCTTTTATGTGTCTATTTTTTATTTTTGTACCTCTAAATATTTATGGGTAAAAACCTTGCTGTTAAGAAAAATATTTTACATACTATATAAATAATATATTTTACCAAAGTACTTGCGTACAGTAAAAGTCAACATGTATTGTACGATACTGAAACCTTAACCGGCTTCGGTAGTTTGAATGTTTTACGAATTTAAAAAAAAGATCCGATAGATTTTTCGGATCTCGAAAAGCACATAGTAACATATAATAATTTACTTATTTAATTAACTTACCATAGTGTAAAAAGATAAAAAGGTTATCAAATGTTGAGTAATTTACTATTTAAGTCCAAAGTTTAACGCTCCAAAGATGAACTTTCTTTTTTTAACAGAGTAAGTGAAATGGGTAAAAATTAAAATCCATTAATATTTAATTACATGGTAAAGGGATGAACGAGGACCATACTTACGTTATTTAAACTTTGTATTATTTCAACTATTCCATCCATTTTACAGTTGTTAAAAAAGTATAAATATAAGACATTGGGACAAAAGTAAGCCTAATTTGAAAATAAACTAAACAACAGGAGCAGTGTCATCAAGATGGAAATTTTTGTTATTACAAAATTATTAAATTATATCCATAGCAGCTTTGAAGACCAAAATATCTTGAAAAGAGAAGCACATTCTTTTCGAATCTAGAAACAAAAGAGACACTGTATTAATAAAGAAATTAGGAGTGAAATGAAGTGTCAGGGTTTAAATCATTATCCGTATAGACTGTGTATCACGAATTCCAACTTATAAATATAAATTATAGAATTGATAAAAACATGATTGAAATGAGTGATTATTGCGCTATACTCATTAGTCGCATGTTAATAAAGAACCTCATTACATCTTTGTACTCACTAGAAACTACCCTCCTCTTGAATCTAGTAGATAATCCTGGCGACGAACCTGGATATCAAATTACTCTTGATATATATATATATATACATTACACCCTGGCGACGACCCTAGATATCTAATTACTCATCATATTAATAGATATCTATACATAACACCCTGTAATACGAGGATGGTGAAGCTACTACCACACCTTACTGTTAATGACCTACGGTAGGAATGCTCCAGAATAGAACTAGTCCAGTCTAACAAAGAACTGTTGGGCTTAGGAAAACATCAAATTGTAGCATTATTAAAGGAGGATCTGGAAATTTGTGGATGTGATACTAAAACCTTTCACTTTGAGAAGCCTTCTCCTTCAACTCCTGATACGGATCCCTGTCGGGGAACAGGTAACTTAAGTGTTTCCCAACTTTGTCCTTTTGAAATGTCCAGGCTTAGAAGTGACCATCGGCGGTCCAATGATCTATACATAACACAAATCCATATATCCGATTGCTCCGTATAAAAGATACTTTAAAATAACCACAAGGGAAATATCTTTCCACACAGTTCCAACTCTTATCTTCTTTTACTTCCATTTTTCTGCTGACTTATACATGTGTGCGCGTTTAAAACTGACCACTCTGAAATTTCTAATAATAGTTAAATAATTCTGTATTTTCCAAAGTTCCAAAATTGCAACTCGACGTCTCTCCATATTATCAGCAGTTGTTTCCCTGTTGCTATTTAGATTTTGCTGGAGTTTTGTTTATAACTATTCAAGACCCTTGCCTCGTAGTATAAATCGAGTTCAACTCAATAAAATCATGAATATATACAGGAATAAAATTTAATGGAATGTTCAGTCTTAGACGCACACACCTGTATAGTCCTTGAATTATGATATACATTCATCCCCCGGAACAATATTGTAAATCTACGCAACCTCCAGTCTTTAAACAGTATTGTCGTGCAATGCTCATAGTACTACTACTATTTTATTATTCCTAATGAAGTTAATATTAATTTCTTTCATTATTTTAATGAATTTAATGTATGCAATCAATATTTTTTGTTTATTACACTTTCTTCTTTTATCTATTTACCATTCATATTGATTTGAATAGATAAAGATTGAAATAAAAAAAAAGATTTGCATATTATGAAATTTAATTTTTCAGGAGAATACTGATAATTATTGGCGATAAATAATAGATTCCAAAGAATAAGAAGAATTTTACTAATGCTAGGTTGTACAATAGAGTGTTCCCTATTTTATGAAGTTGAGCAAATCCAAAATAATCAGGGGTCATAAGATGTATTTAGGTGTTGGTAATGCCCTCCTAATATTTTTTTCTGTGCCCTCAAAAACCATTACCCTCCATCTGGTTACATTTCCTGCGTACCAGAAGTACTTTATATAATATGAATTAGTAGAAAATATATATAACCATTATTATATCCTGTTGAACCTATTAGTTGATCAATGTAAATAACTTGTTCTATGATTTGGTATAGCGTTTAACCAGTTAAGCAAAATCTAAGACGCAATTAGTTAGAAAATAATAAAATATGTTATGATTGGAGACTGAAGTTATTATTTAATTTTAATTGAGAAGATTTTTCACATTATAAATTGTATTTTATGCATCCAGAAGACAATATCTGAAAAAACACGGAGCTTTAGTAAGCGTTTTGTGTTTAGTAAGCCATCTGAGTGATCATCTAATATATTACCGTCTAAATTGGACATAATGAAATATTATTTATACAAAAGAAATCATATACGTGGACATAAAGGAGAGAGAAAATATCATCTTCAAATTATAAATGAAATAGCAATGGATCTAAAGAATTTATGGGACAGGTCAAGTATTCCATTCTTCCACTTGAAATATATCAAAGTCAAGCTCGACAGATTTGTTATCAACAGTCTTAACTGATAAAAGATGATGATAAAAGAAAATGCGATAAATTAGACCACGATTACGTTTATACCCTATCTAAATTTTTTGATATTGTTACTTATAATTGCTTCAAAAATAGAACACGACAGGAATACAAAATTAAGAATTGTAATTCTGAATCATCAATGAGAATTCCAAAAGATAATTTTTTATTTTTTGTGGACTAATCCTCCACAAGAAAGCTCATTATCGGACATACGATCGATAATAAGACAATTATTATGTAGGAAGAGCAAACTTCAAAATCTGAGAAAAATGGAAAGGAGGAAGCAAATGGCCATAATGCGAATTGTAAATGAGAGATAAAGATTGGAGAAAGAAAAGGAAGATATTCCAAAATGTGAAAATTTTGACAATTGTGATTATAAAACCATCGATGCAAATGGTGGAAGTGTCAATTCAGGATTATTGGAAGTGATGGTCCCTCTATAAACACTGGATATGAAGGTGGAATAATTAGACAGATTGAACAAAAATTGGAAACACTGCTAGAATGGCCTATTTGTTTACTAAAAATAAACTCTATTTAAAAAAATATTTGAATACTATTAAACGAAAAAAAGAGGGCTCAAATCTTAAACAGTTAAGATGGGCTCTCAAATTTCAAGCTTTTCATGTAAAATTGAGACTATATAATTTGTGGCCAACAAATAATGTTTAACAGACATAGATGAAGATTTGTAGAAAAGTTTGAGCAGAGAAATCAGCAGTACTTTGTGCAAATTGGTCCGATTGTACAATTTAGCCCACATTATGACCTTGTAAATACTTTTGGTGTGCCTCTCGCAGCTACTGGGTACACTATAGAGCAGTTACTACACAACACTTGAAATATCTTTGATGGAGATGTTCCACGCACAGATGGCTCCTGAATTTCAGCGTTGCGTCGTTCTATGTTTTTGGTTATGAGGGTCTTATTTCTCAGTTGAATTTTCTAATTTTTTGCTTACAGTTTCTTTAGAAAATTGGTTAAATGAGTTATTAGTTTTAAGCATCGAATTATAACAAATACATCAACGGCACGCCATTATTGTATATTCGACGGAGGGCAAGTTCACTAACGTAGGATTAAGATCTACTGATCACCACCTCTCCATGTCGCTCAATGTTTCAATTTTTAGTACAGGAATATCTTTTCACTATTAGAAATCAATTGAGAAAGCAGAAGAGAGAACGAAAATAAAAGAATTGATTTTTATAAGTACACAATATAGACGAAACTACTATTTTGTGGTCGGATGATGACAGATTAGTGTATGAGGGACATATTGAATAAGGATTTATGATCCTTAATTACTTCAAATTGCATCTTTCCTTTAAAGAGAGATTCTTCTTTATATGTATGTTATAAAAATAAATAATAGTTTATTGCAAAAAAAAAAGATTGAAAATCCTTTATTTTATTTATATTTTATAATTTTTGTTCCTGGTTCAAAAGGAAAACTTCTAAGTTTGCAGTTATAACTGTTTGTATTTTATTTTGTAAGGATGCAATGTTTAATGATAATATTTTTTAGTAAATAAAATTAACTCATAGAATATTTGTATACAGAGATTAACTTGACATAATTGGTTAGGAAATAAAGACTGAAAAGAAACATCTTAGTGCAAGTTATATTTTAAACACGTTTTGGTGTTTTAGAATAATTCAAAAATGAAAAGTTTTTTTTTGTTAATTTAGTTATTAAAATAAACATTATGAATTAAAGCAGTACATATTACATAATCGTCAAAAATAATGTTAGAGATCATTATTCAATAATTTACATTTCAACAAATAAAATTTTTTATATCAGGACTATTGAAAAAAATTTAGCAAAATAAAAAAGATTTAGTACACAAATTTCAACAAGCTATTGTATTATTTTCTGTTACTCCCTCATTTCCTTTGGCAGACGCATATCCACTTTATTTCATTATATTTTATCAGTAAAATTTTATCTCTAAAATCCTAGTTTATAAGAATATTTTTTCTATCGAAAAATGGCTGCTTGTGCTGCTTTTGGATGCCGGAATAAGCATTTTCTAAGGATAAAATATATCGTTTTTTTGTTTTCCAAAAAATTAACACCAAAATAAGGCTCGGTTACATGTTCTGAGGCGGAAGAACTACGAACCAAAAGACTCGCATGCTTGATGTTTTGCTCACTTCAATGAGGAAGATATTTTATATTCAAGAAATCAAAATGGAGGCATTTAAGACCCCAGCCAATTTTCCTATTCTTAAGAAGAAATACACTTAATTCCATGAAGTCACAGAATGTATCGCTTTTTATCTCAGATAAAGCCTCGGTATCCACCTACAATTTTTCTCAAGTTGGAGAAGTTGGAGATACTTCATCTGAAAATGACGCAGAACCTGGATGTTGTATACTCCTTGAACACTCATATGCCAATTCAACAGGTACTGTATTGACATCATATGATCTTATAAAATCCTTCCTAACTGAGCTGGAGAAAATATATCAACAGCTTTGTACAAAAAATTTATATTTGTTTGTCTGAACTCGAATACTTCAAAAAATTGTCTTTAACTCACTGGGAAAGTTATTACATTCACAGAACACTGCAGTCGTCATGTTTTCAATGTTTCAAGTATTATTTTAATGGCTATCATAACTCTTCTTTAAATCTACTTTCTAAAGAATTTTTTTTTCCGGAAAACTCTGTAATTTATCGTAGCGATTCTTCAATTTCATTGTTTGAAAAAGCTAGTTATATATTTGAAAGCTACAATCCAAGAATATGTAAGGTGATCCTGGGAAAATCCTCATCATGAGCTATCTTCATCAATCCTGAAAAATCTTTCCAATGAATTTATTACTTCTTGTCACCCTGAAGCATTGGGTAAAATTGTAAAAAAAAATAATAATTGTAAGCTACACTTTTATTCAAGAGATAATTTTTTTACATTTGATGGTTCCTCAAATGCCTTTATTACAAGCAATGCGAGCAAAAGCTTTAAAATGAGGCAAATAGTTTCATAGTTTGTAAATCCTGTTTTCTCTTTTGTTTCCTTGCATGATGACCAGTCTCTCCTTTACTAAGGCTTTGTATATAACAATGCAAATCCGGTGTGTTTTTTTAGCTGGCCCGTTATTTTGTAATTGGTAATATAAAAAATAATTCCTCAGCAGTTATCATTATTATTTAATTCATGAGTAGTGAACATTCTTTCCTAAATAGATTCAATTATATTCAAAGCCTGATTGAATATTCGTGTGTGCTCATAAAAGACGGAGCTTAACCCTGAGGATTTGTTGCAGAGTTATAATTGTAAGTCCTTGTTGGACTTGGAGTAGAATCGGGGATCGACATCTGAGTAATTTTAGCAAATGTCCTTATTTATATCGTTTTATGCTTAATTTTATGTCACAGATGATTTTAGCAGATTTAATGAAACGTCATAAGCATAATTCTTTCTCTCATTCAAAAAATTCTTCAAATTCTCAGAGTTACCGTGTTGATCTTTTTTTTAAAAGCCCATTCTACAATGGATTTTCATCATGATTTATAAATATATTTTTTGCCATCTTCAATGTGTCTCTTATTGTTTTTGAGTACATTCCCCTCAGTAAAAAAAGAATCGAGTAGGTGAGTGTTGGGGCTTTAGTAGTTAAATAAACAGGTTGGGCCGTGGCTCTCTCTAACAGAAAGTATTTAAGTCATTATTACTATTGGATTGATCATAACTAATGAGTAATATGATATATTACTTATTAGTTAATGATATAATATCATCGTTAGCGGATCGTTTTAAACATAAGAGTGTGGAGATGAATGTTGAAAATAGTAGATAAATAAATACAATTTATATTTCCGCAGTAATGGGATAACATTAATTCTCCAAAATAGAGAAGGAGGCAAAAAATAAAAGCAAAAAAAAACAACAATATAGGGGCAATATTTATTTGTATGTATGGTGAAGTTTTGATATAAAGCTACGATAAGTGACTTTACTTTGTATTGATATATTTACTTTCCATGAAAGAATTTGTAGTTTAGGTACCTAAATATGAAGTACTTTTATCAATTTTTTCTTATGTCGTCTGCAACTACGTCTACTTTTACAAATATTGATCAAGTGGTCTTCATTTCGTCCCTTTGTTTAAAAGCTTAAGTGCATGCACATATTATATTTATTAACGTGTCAAGAGATGGTACACATCTAGTCCCTCCTTCCTAGTTTTGTACTTGATTGTCTATGTAAGTTTGAAATAATGATAAAAACAAATATGGAAATTTAAAAGAATTTTATTTGATAACTTTATCTTGCAAATGCGTAGGTACTACTTATATTTTTGGCTTTCAAGAAACTATGTTTTGTAAGCTTCATCTTTTGTATCAAGTTGATATTTTGATATTTACAAGTATCAACTTTATAAAAACGTTTTGTCATTTACAGGTGATTTGATTATTTTAAAGTGATTTGAAATATTATTTCCTCAAAGAAAAATGGAAATTACCCTTGAACACTTTCGTGCAACCATTCTCAGTGGCGTCCACAGGGGTAGGCTGGAAGGGCCCTTCTCAATTAAAGATTTTTTTAAATAGAAAAATTAATTTCTTTTCCCCAAATACTTATACAATTTTTCAATTTTTTTTCCCAAAATGTGTAATTTTTTTAATTTTTCTACAAAAAATTAAAACTATAAAAACTATTTTTTTTTTTGTGATTAAGTGTGAGTTCTGAAAGGAAAACTTTTAATTTATCTGTATAGCTATCAATTTTTGAAATTTTTGTCCAAATTTATTTTTCTAGTTTTTTTGTGATTCGCTGTGAATTTTTGAAATTTAATTTTTGAAATAAAAAAATATATGGAAATATATATTACGTGGTCAGCGGTTTTCAACACCAGATGAGTTCCAAAGCTATATATTAAAGTTACCTTAATCAGATATTTTCAAAAATTTAGAGAAAAAAATATTAAATGAAAACATAAACCTTGCAAAAATCATTTACCAGCAGATTTTTTCTCACGATTGAATCTGATAAAATTAATTTTAGTCGAATGGAAATAGAAAAGAACAAAAAATGGAAAATCTACATCATTAGTTGAATTGATAGAAATAGATAAAGAAAATCCACTGTGTGATGTGAGAGCCATGGCCTATCGTACCTACAAAACAGGTCAGTAAATTGATAAAAGTAATTCATAATGCATCTCACAGATGAATTAAAAACTCGATTAGAAAAATTCAAAGTCAATATGGGTGGAAATCTATTAACTGAGTTATAAAAATTTTTATTAAACGATACCAAAATATTTGATAAATCTAAGAAAACAAAATCAACAAATATATGCCATGAAATGATAAAATCCCCTTGTAAAAATTTTTATCACATAAACATAGATATAACCAAAAGCAAATGTTAAAACAATGGCCCTTATAGTAATTGAAAGCGACACCAAATAGCTTGAAGTATTTCCCCTGTCAATTGCTACTACTGAAACCATCATAAAACAAATAAATACTAATTTGTTTGCAAGATTTGGATACCCTTAGTATATAACGACAGATCAAGGTAGATAGTTTCGGCGCCTTATTATAGAAAAACATACAAATAAGTCAATACTACCTTGAAGGTCTTATTGAAAGAGAGCACCCAACTTTAAAACAAGCAATTCGTTGCAAAATATTAGGGTTAAATGTCAATTGGGTACAGTATAACCTCGCATATTATTGGACTCGAGGAAAATCTTAGAATGTGGAGAAAAGTTTTCAGCAGGAGAACAGGAAATCGGGGAAAAAATTTGGTCATCTGGTACAGTTTTGTCCTGTGATAAAGTAATTAAGCAAAAAATTAATGCCCAACCCAATAATAAAATAGATGAATCATTAAGTAATTCTATTTCAAAAGACGTCAAGAATCAAATCATGTATATATATATAACCCACTAATTCATCTTTAATTAAATCCTCATTATCGGGGGTTGTTCAAAGTAATAAGAAAATTACAAAAACATTTTGATGCAGAAATCCATGGGAAACCAAAGTCAATATCAATAAATAATTTAGAGCCAAAATTAATCTAAAGAGGGGAGTACGATGTGCCTCTAATCTTTATTAATTATATTCGTTGTCTAATTATTTTCTGGAGTCTATATGTTTGTGTAAATGTGTTTATTGTTTCTTTTTATTATTTATTTATAGATGTAACTCTCAAAATAAAGGAGTTGTTTTTTGTACTGAGCAAATGAAGATGTTATTTATTTATATTATATTCAAAAGTGAATTATTATCAGAATGTTTACAAAATACTACATATATAAATATTAAATTCCTAACAAAATCAATTAAATTATTCGCTATTTTTTTTGCAAAACTTAGTTCTTGCCTAATAGACCATTTTTTGTCGATCCAAAATGAAAAATAAATCATGTAGATGGATAATTAATTGATAACGAAGAAGTGATTACACTTTTTCGATTCGAGTTGCTGTTGTGTTTCTTTATTTTTTTATTTATTTAGAAAAAAAACTCCAATTGTTTTAGAACAAAGTCAAATACATTTATTAGGGGTTAAGTAAATAATTTATTTGAAAATGCTCCAATATTTTGTACAGTGAGAGACATGGGATAAAAACTAAACTTGTTTCTTTTTTAGAAATCAACTCTTGCTTGACTGCGTATTGAAACATCGTAATTAATAATAACGCAAAGAAAACGTCATTAAATGTCATTACAACTTTTGGGCTTTGCTACAATCTTTCGATGTTAAGAGATCATGTGAATTTTTTAAAGGAGTAATCATAATTTTTTTTTTTGTGATGATTTTCTAACAAACATAAAAATATACTGACATAGTATATCATCTAAATATGTATGATGTAACTATTGTAAAGTTTTAAACTTTATACATATAAATGACTCCATCAAAAAGGATTCAAGATGAAAACAAAGTGATAACTCTTTTTCTATATCGAAAGAAATTCAAAATATGCAAATCAAACGGATGACTAAAGAATAAAACTAACTTTTTTCTTTACAATTTATCAGATTATTATTTATGCCACTCGTGGTTGTTTGTTGTTATAAAAAGTTTGGTTTTATTTATTTGAATATGCCTAACAACTGATGGCATATTTACATATGTGCTTACCTACGTATTTTATAAGGCAAGAATAAGAATATTTACATCAATAATAATATTTCTTTTTAGGATCCTATGCTGCAGCAAAGAGTCTGTACTACACACAGTTATCAAAACATATTTTATTTACGCATCAGTTATGTACGTACTTATATTTTTTGATCTGTATTAAATTCCTTTTCGATTGTACAAAATAAAATACAGAAGTCAAAAACGGGAAATAAATATCACATGGAACTTATCCTTTTTTACTCCTCTGTGATTGGTTTAAAATTGTCAGCTGTAGATTGTTCCAATTTGATGGATATTCAATATAAAAATACAATTACTTCACTAATTTTAAAAGTAATAAAAAAAATTAATATTATATATTTTCAACATTTATGTCGCGTTAACACAAGAGCAACCTAAAATGTTTTTTTTTCAAAATTGAGTGTGGATTACATTTGTATTCTTTGATCAATATTCTTCACCTTCAATCAACAAGTTATTCTTATTAACCCTTGTGAAGGTGACGCAAATTGCACTAAAAGTAGCCAACATTGTTCATCACAATGAAAGAATAAGATATTGATATATTTTATTTGAATGCCCATATTGGGGTCAATATAGGTCTCTTAAGTCAAATAAAGATTCCAATATAATGTTAAAAATATATGGTATCTGAGCTCATTCCACAAATTTGAATAAAAATCTATAACTGACTTAAATATGTATATGAAATGTTAGGACCCATGTACCTATGTATTTTTGAAGCAAAAAAATAAATTGGGATTTTTTTTTTTCTTGATTTTTGTTCCAAATTGTTTATATGTTGATACAGAACATATACAACACAAACAAATTATATATTATATGACTCAACTTGGACGGCTTTTGGGAGGGTTTTTCCATTATATTCTATCCATCTAAACATAAACTCTCCTTTTTATCACTCGAAGAGGTTGGGAAATCTTCATTCTTATATATTATTTATTGAATTTAATACTAAATTACTGACTTTCATAGCTCCTCCCCGAGGGCCCTTTAATTCAAAAGTGTGAGTTTCATTTACTATGTACATTTTTTTGAAATATATTATTCTAATAATCTGCAAGCATGTAAATTTTTTCCGTTTTAAAACAAAAACTTTTTGCCCTTAAATACAAGTTTACACATATTTCAACAGATTTTATTAGCAATTTGCAAAAGAAAGATGCCTTATTTGCGTAATAGTGGAAAATCATGTGACGAAGAAACATAAAATATGTTATAACTTTGCAATCAAAATTGATATATCTATAGTTGTTCTGACGTCCTATTGACATCACCCTTTCCCAATTGGTTCGGACCAAAGACACATAGAAAAAAATTATCTTTGGTCTACTTCTTTTTTCATCTTTTTATTAGAAAATTTGACCTTGTAATTTAAAGAAAATATATAGTATAGGAAAAAAAAATGTTGCTTAAAACTTTTTTATTATACGAAATTTCATACAAAAATACTTTCCATTATTTTAAATGTCATAATTACCCTTTATACAAAATTCAATAGTACAAATGTCCGTGCATTTAAATATGCTAGACTTAGTAGAATTTGATCCCTTAATATTACCAAAATATTACCTTATTTTTTCCTTATCCTTCTTAGAACCTCTGGAAAAAGGTCACATTTAGTATTATATCTTTGTTTATTTTTAAGATTCAAGGCCTTTTTAGGGGGTTGGCGTTGAAGATATGGATAAATGAATTGAATATATATTTCATTGTCAAATGCTGAAAGATAATAAAAAAATTACAAAATATCTTTATCACATTTAAAACTTCAGTTACGGGTGGTTAAATTTGAAAATGAGTGCTTTTTCTTCACAGCCTTACAACCCCAAGAAAATTTAATCAAAATATCGTTGTCAGAGAGGCCAATACAATTTTTCAATAATAAACCTCCTTTTTGAACAGAAATCTTACAAATGTCCATTTATTAGCAGGTCATTACAAGAAAAGCAGAGAAGAAAAAGGTTGGACAGAGAGATGAAGAGTTAAGTAACCACTTCTATAACTTCCATTTGGTTGATTGATATTTAGCATAGCACAGAAAACAATTTTTAATCCTCAATGAATAGTAATATTACCTCGTTCAACTTAGTTAAGATAATTATTTGTGATGCATTTATCGAATATATGTGACCGTCAACACAAAAGCAAGTTTCAATATTTTTTCTAAAATGGAGTGGAGATCACATTTGATGTTCAACGAACTATCGTCAATTTCAATCTATAAATTAATCATTTTAACCCCTTTGTGGATCCGCAAATAATCTTTAAAGTACCAAAAATTGTTTGTCAGAATCAAAGAATGATAAATTGATGGATTTTATTTGAAAGGTCCACCCCAGGATGAATATAAGTATTTTAAATCAAATAAGATTTTTATCTATATAACTAAAGTTTTTATTATCTTAACTGATTTCAAAATTTGAATAATAGGTCCATAATTGACTAAAATATGCCTATGAAATATTGGGCTCTACTTATACAGAGTACAAACTTTGAGCGCTACTGACAGCTGCGCACGTGCAGGCAGGACTTTGTTTGTTGGTTTAGCGGCTAGGTAGGATGTTTGACGTTAGGTAAAAAGAATGGGATCGATCAACGAAGTATTTATTCCACAATAGTCTTTGTTGTAATCTGCACCGGATAAGACAATTTAGAAATGTTAAACATCTTTATCCAGGACAAGTCCTTTTTCTACAAGGAAAATATCTGGTTCTCTGAATTTTGTTAATTTGGATGTAACAGTGTTTGCCCTCCAAGCTCAATTGGCCTCAACACCATCGACTTCTTTGCCAGGATTCTAGTTGAGCAACACGCCAACAGACTATCCTTCAATAGAAAATCGATTCGATGTCGTTATTGACGCCAAAGATGATTACATTGAATATGAATTAATTTTTTTTCTTCTGCATGGTGTAATTGGATTAAAATCAGATGATTAATTTAGGATAAATCGTTAGTTCTTAAATATAGGCTGCACCATGTATCCAAAGTAAAAAAAATGTTATTTTCTCCTTTTCTTAATTTTTGTTACAGATTGTTTTTATGTACATAGACCACATGTAGTATATGTATAAATATAAGTAGGCATTGTGTTATAAGGATATTTATTTTTGATCATTTTATGCATTATTTTATTAAAATTGTCAAAGTACTTTCTCTCAATTTAAATAAAACAAAAAGATACCAACGAGTCATTTGATTGATATGAACTATAAAAAAGCATACATATTTATTCATATAAGTAAATAAATAACATCCCATATATATTATATTGTATATGAAAGTTCAATAATGCATAAGGCCTTTTTTCCCCTTCAATTTTATTCCTACTTACTTACTTGCTTTTGACATTCACTCCCCCAATGTTTTTGCTTCTTCTGCACTAAATAAACGTATATATATATATATATACAGAGATAGATAAAAAACGATCTGAATAACTTATTTTGAAATATGATTATCATAAATTATATCTATCATTTTTTTTCCTTTACATTTCAGCAGCAACATATGGTGCAGTCATGCTTGTTTGTACAAACATACATTAATACAATATTACAAAGATATATGTGAATATTTGTAGAACCATCAATCATAAACTTTGATACATATTAGGTTGGGTAAAAAGTAGTTTCGTATTTCATCCCTTTTTTTAAACTAAGTATATCGTGTTTATCATTTTTGATATCGGAATATACTATAAGACATTGAAAAGGTGTGCCAGTATATTACAAAAACAGTATTGAACTTTGTCAGATAAGTCGTGAATTATCGTGGGTTAGGTCTCACATGAAGAAATTTGTCATATTTTACATTTTTACTTCATGAAAGGGAAAACGCATTCAATACTCTTTCAGTTCGTGTTGCAGAACAGTGGTTCGAGCTAAATAAAATCACTCAATTCTACCTTTTACTATGAGCAACTAAACCGTTTGAAGCTGGCAATCGAACAATAGGGTCCACCATTGGTGAATAGGAGACAACATGACATCATCAAGACAATGCCAGACCTCTCACATCTTTGATGACGCGCCAAAAGCTCCTGACGCTCGGATGGGAAGTTCTTATTGATCCATCGTACAGTTTTTATTTGGTGCCTAAGTGAATACCGCTGTTCCCCTCTATAGAAAATGTGCCTGAGGATACAAATTTGGCCTCAATAGAGGCCTGTGAATATTGATTGTCCGATTTTTTTATTATTTTTATTTTCCAAAAGGGGTTCGACGAGAAAGGGAATTGTGCAGTCGGATTCTCGTGGGGAACAAGTTATCAATAGAAACGGGACATATTTGGCTTAAATTGGATGATTAAAATACTTCTTATACGGCAATGAAAAAAAAACAAAAAAAAATTTTCCCCAATCTATTAATATTGAATAATTAGATTCTGACCCCTAAGTGGCTTTGATTAATTTAGCAGTCATATTTCTAACTGCGAGTAAAAATGTAAAAAATATGACCTTGTCGAGCTCATAGATTTTTGTAGATGCAACGTACTTTTTCGAAGCTGCTATTTTGACGATAAACATCTAATTTAAAAATAATTATTTGTGTGTGTTCAACAACAAACGATAAATATTTTTTGGGGAGTTGTACATATAAGTTATGGTTGTACTCAAGGTAAATTTGAGAATCGACAGGTGGAGTAATTCCCACTTGTGCCCTTACAAGATACATTTGTGTTGATTTCGTTCTTCTCGGCTGCTTGCAGTTCCTTTAATAAAACATCTTGAAATCTAAACTGCTCTCCTTCAAATTGTGAGGATTCTGATGTTGATTTTTAGTACCTTTTTTTATTTATTTAGAAAGTTAGTAGGTGATATTTTTCAGATCTATAATGATGTTCCCTCACCAATAACTGGTACTTTTTAATTCACAGGAAGAATTCATTTTCTTGTTTTTGTTCAATAATCATAAAAGTTCCAAAAAAGTTAATCAGCTTAAATCTCTTATTACATATCATATGAAAAATGATTTAATGTTTTTAAATAATTGATTTGATTAGCCTTGGGGAATGCATTCATTGCAATTATGTGATTAATATGAAATCCACATGATTGATGTGTTTACTAAAGAAATAATGTGAAAGCATTTGTTCTGTAGTATATAATATTTGAAACTCAACCTTTATCAGAAAATTATATTATCATAATTAAGGAGTATACAGATAATGCCTACTTTTCAAAAGTTGTTCTGCAAATTTTCGGTACCATCAGAAAAGATTTTGTGGTCCCCATCATAATTGAAATAATCAATGTTGATATTACATCAATAATATACATTTTAAACGTAAAAATGGGGTTTGACCATAGATATAAATTACAGGAGTGCTTACGCTATAAAAAGCAAGATAAATTTTATTATCCTAAATTTAGCTTAATAAAACAATGCAAAATATGTGACTAGTTCTTTTATTGTTAGGAGCTATCTAATGTCTAAATAATTAATAATCATATTTTATTTTGTTAAATTTAAATATTTTTTATAAAAATTGCTGAAACATTCGGATGAATAATAATAGTTAAAAAAAGGTTGATTTTTCAATGTTTAAAGATATATAAAGGTCCTTAAAAACAAATTGGGAGTACACGCAAAATAGATAGGATAACCCTCCTTAAAAAATCAAGAACTACGATTGATTTATCAAAAAAGCTAATAGTAAAGGGTATGTCCAGATAAATTAGGATAATCTTTACAGGCTTATAACAAACGAATTATATGTTGTAAAACCATAATTTTTGATTATTTGAGGGCTATTGAATGACATTCAATTATTTATAATGAGATCCGCCTTTTATGATAACCTGGACAACACAGGGACATAGCTTTTTTTTCGTATATTTTTTGGACGCATTATTTTCATAGTTTATACAATTCTTGAATAAATATATGTTATTGAGAGACTGTGAAAAATTGAACCACTTTTTGTTTTTTGATTCAATTACTCTAATGGGATTTGACATAGACTCAGGATATTACATACCTTTTATTAATTTTATTAGTAAATGTTGACACTGTTTTTGTAGCTGGGGACTGTTCAAACAGTCAAAAATATTGAATTTGAGTAAGAAGTTAATAAAATTAGAATAATTAGATTTGGGATGAATATTTAGATAGACATTTTTATAAATTATAAATATTATAGTCGACTAAAATATAATTAGATTTATATTAAAAAGCAGTTCGGAAAAATTTAGTCTCACAAGCCTCTTGGGGATCTTTTCTGGTTAACAAACATGCTTGCCTTCAAGAATAAAAAAAGAGAAGAATCAACAATTATAAGAAAACTGAAATATTTGTTGAAAATAATTTTTTTTGTATCGAGCTTCACCATATCTTCTTAATCATTGAGTTTTGAATTTTGATTAAATTATATCATCATATAACAAAATAATCAAAAATTCATATGGTATAAGTGTTTGAGAAAACAAGAATAAACTGACTTCATCTGTTACAAAAATAATGCAACTCCTCAAATATATCATTTTTATCCCTCAAAATATGTTTTATCTAATATTTTGATTAAATGTTTTTTTAAAAAATCATTTTTTCCAGAATAATTGACATTATATAATTTTTTTTTGATGCACAGGGCGAGGACTCAAAAATTATAAAAGCCTTTTTCATTTCTATATTTTCATTTTGTTCTATTTTTATGGGAAACTTTGGAAGGAAAAGTTGGTAGTTTAACAATTTTCTACACTTTTTATTAAATATACCCCCCCCCCTCTATTCTGAATGATGGCTTCTATAAGGGGACGAATAGAATCACAACTGGCCTTGATGAATTCCAAGGACAAGTTTTTCCATTCCTCCGTGATTACGGTCTTCAGGGAATCGACTTTCGGGTGAGAAGTCTTGTTTGTCTTACCTTCCATGACGCACCAAGCAGCAACGTCCAGGGGGTTCACGTCTGATTAGGACAAAGGCAGCCATGTTCTCCCTGCAGAAATACTGCACATTCTAGGACGTGTGTGCCGGGCAGTGTCTTTGGTAAACTCATAGTTGACCCTGGGTAATGTGCTCTTCAACCATTTCAAGACATAGTACCTGTGGACCTTGTAGTACGTTGATTTTCTCATTGCCCTTGAAGAAGTAGGGAGGCATCTTGCTGCCTTCGGATGCTATGAGGCTGAAGACCACGAACTGAGATGGACGAAGGTCCCCTCGACCTGAGCTCTTGATTTAACCAAGAAGCCATGTTTTTTATGTTCAGAACAGCCTCCACTTGTCGACTTGTGGGCGGAGATATCGCAGGTCCTCTCCCATTTTGCTAATTGCTTTGACATTTTTGATCGCACAAAAATAAAACAAATATTAAATTGTAGCTTTTTGCCAGTTTTTTTGAATGGGGCTAAGTACAAAATTGTCAGACTTTTAGAACTGAGGATAGACAGCCTCGAAGGAGATTCTAGTTTTCGAGTCCTGACTAAGTACATTTAGTGGCTGCAGGTTTCTTTATAGTAAAGAAAAAAATATGGGGTGTAACCAAGAGTTGTTGCAGTAGTCTTATTTTACTCATTGAAAATATTATTGGTATAACTCAACGTGTTTTATTAAAAATCACTACACAGCTGCCAAATAAAAAAGAATCTTTAAGTTCACTTTTATTCAAGTTGTATTTCATATGAGCTCTAGCTTCTTAAGGCCTAATATGAAAAATATGAAAGACAAAGGGTTAGATTGAAAAAAAAAAAATAATAATAATGAATAAGGCAAAATTAAATTTTTGGGTCCTATCTGATGATTATCTTAGCATTATTTTTACAATGATATAAAAATTAGTCTACTCTCTTCATTCTCAGTGATAGAGGTCTAAAATATAGTCTTTTTTTTGCAATCAATATCAAATTCAGATATTGCATAGTCTTATTGTTCATTGGAGTATCTTTTGAATAAAAGTAAATTCAATTTACAAATATGATGCTATTCATTCATCTCCCAGGTCTGTCAGAAAGTTTTTACTCACAAAATTAATTGTGATTTCAAATAACATGGACATAAATCATATCCTTTTAAAAAGCTATGAATGATTATTAATATATCTGAGTTATCAACTTACGATACGACGTTTCTATTAAAACTAAAGCTAATATATTTATATAAAGGTACATTCTAACATTATATAGATACAGGTTTCATTCCCATTAATCTTCTTGTTTATGATGACCTCACAATAAATATATTACAATACTTCATCACCGAAAAATGAAATGGTAAGCCTGAATATTTGTAAAATATTTTGGAAAAGAGAGCACCCTATATATCATGACAATAAGAGACTCGTTGCAATAAGCGATAAGAGGAGGGATATAAACACAAACAATACAACTTATCTAGTGAAGACATTGGCCGGATTTACTTAAATATCAATCTACATTCAAAACCAAGTTCCACAACGACTTACAACTCTCCAACCGATCATCAAAGTTACTCTCCGTCTTTCATGAGCAAACACACACTCAGTTACTTCATACTTAAATGTTCTGACCTCAAAAATTTCAGAATACAAATATTAGCTCCGTAAAGCAAAACACTGTTCCTTCTGTTACCTACAAAAAAACATCAACAAAAAAAAAATCACACGCGAATAAACACTAATATTTTACAACTCTATATATCTGTTACTAAAACATCAACCATTTCTACATATTTTTTATTAACTCACCAATGTTTGAGTTCTTGTTTCTTTTTAGTGTTCTAATGATTAATTTGTGGTATTTCAATTAAATATAAATAATGTAAATAATTAATAAATAATGATAAATAAAAAAAAGTCAATTAGTTCTAACACCGCCAGGAGGACCACAAGCAGAAGTTACATAACCTTTTGTGGTGAAAAAACATCTTTTCTGATGGGGAACTTCTCTTGGTCAACTCATATAAACTATTTAAAATTATAAAGCTATAATAGTTATTGTAGTTGGGAACACGTCGTATTTTAAGGACCTCCTCCATTTTGGGATAATATTTGAATTCTCAAAAAATAATGCCAGTGTTCGTCACAATATTGTCCTTTTTATAAACTGTCATCTATTATCTATTTTTTTGTAACGCCCCCCCCGCCTTATAACCAGATTTGAGTCTATTGGACTAGTTTTAGTTAGGCGTACTCCACAATAAAGGCAAATGCTATTCCACACTCCACCCTCCACTCCTTTAAAGCAGCCAACAAGAAGTAGGTGATCCTATATCCAGCCTTAAAAATTGTTATGGTTTGTCATAGTTTCCAACACTGTATTGAACTTGTCATCAGTTTAGTTTATAACTAGTCAAACCCCTTGCCTCGAAGTATAAACCCGTTTTAACTCAATAAAATCACGAATATGTGCATGGCGTAAAATTTAAAGGAGTGTTCAGTTTTAGACGTGCACACCTGTATGAAAGAGTTAATACCAGAATCGTATATATATATAGAAAGACTCGTCAATGACTACTTGAATTAGGTATGGAATATTAAATTCTATTCCATAAATAAATTTTGTTGATTTGTGTAATTAATACAAATAATTAAATATATACCAAAACGATTTTTGGAGTTACTTCATGCATTATATTACAAAAAGGAATAAATCATCAATGTAACAAAAAAAAAATTAACTCATCAAATAAATTTGTTGTCGTATTAAAAAATGAAATAATTATAAAAAAATAAAAATTATAATCTTTTAATAATTAATATATGCAATTTCGCCCCCCTTCCAACAAACATCAAGGGAATAATAAGCTTTCAATAAATTTGGTTAATAGGCTTATAATATGAACATATATTATATAAATACTACATATGTACCTTTGTTAATTGAAAAAAAAAATCTAATCCCTTGGCATTTCTTGTAAAATACTTGAAATAAAGTTGCATAGACATAGATGAAAATATATTTGATTCATAGAGTTTGCTCACTACATTTTGCCGTAACAGGCCCTTGCTTATATTTCATTGATATATTTGAGTTAATTATTGTCTTTGTATTCAAATTTTCCGAATAACTTAAGATAGTCCAAATTTGTAGCTATAGATAGGAATTTAGTTTAGTTTATGGGACAATTATAGGCTCCGATGTAGCCTTTCAAATAAAATCAATCCATTTCTTATTATTCTATTATGGTAATCAATTTTGGCTACAATTTGTGACACACCCAAAGGGTTATTAAGGTTAATTTCTAATAAAAATTGAGAATAATTTGTTGAAGAATATAAACATAATTTCAATCCGTTTTGAGATAAAACATTTTCAATTTTTTTTAATTCTACTTCAAATTTATTTTATGGTGGTAGAGGAATATCACTTTTATACTTAGTAAATAAATCATAAATATTTATACAAATGTTAATCCCCCCTTATCTAATAAATAAAAGAGCCATTGTTAATGGTTTAAAAGGAAGAAGCAGAAATATTATTTTCTGTATAAATGTTATTTTTTCTCTTTATGTATTCTATTTCTACTGAGTAACTATTGTATTGGAGACAATTTGTCTTCCTTATTCTAAAGAACTTTTACTAGCCATCACACATCGTATATTTCATTTATATAATTTAATAATACATATCACGGATTTTCCTCATTATAGAATTTATATAATTAGTTTTGTAACCTTATTGAGGATTCGTAAATCATTATTCTGAGACAACAGAATATGGATAAATAAAGACACATAAAACTATGTAAACATCTTTTAAAATGTGTCTTACTTCCTTTATCCAAAAACGAATTCATTCACCCAAGTCATAAGGTGTTAAATGATTTCTTTGAATAAATAATCTACATCTTTTGTGATATGAGATTTAAGAATCATATGCGCTATAATATAAAGAAGGGTAATTAAAACTTTGGACGGATTAAAAAAAATTTCATAACTCGTAAGCCGTCGTTCATGGTGAGATTTTGTAAACTTTATATCTTCCCGATCTTAATTTTCGGATCCGAGGTCTGGAATCCTTAAATAAACTACCTAATTAAGTCCACTGAAAAGGTGCAAGCTAGGCTTATGTCATTTTTTCTTCATTTGGGGGGAGTAACAACAATTATCCATGCAAAATCAAAAGATTTGGCCTCCTCACTCCGTATCATAAACTTATCAATTAAAGCTGTTATTACGCTCAACAACAAAAAAAAAAAAAGATACACCTTATCTCCCCAACCTAGATACTAAGCAAAGACTACCTCTTCCACAAAACGAAACTCTGATCATAACACCATCTACATCCTTAAATTAAATATTAACACTTTCAGGCATAGTTTTTATTAAAGATCGGCTATTCTCTGGAATTCTACACCTTTAAGCTTTTGTCAGAAAAGTGAAGATGACCTCTAGCAATTTTTTGAAAATATATTATTTAAATTTAGGATGATTTGATTTTGTTAATTTTTTTTTTTTTTTGCATTTTAGCATTACTTTTACAAATTTAATAATGTTATCTTAAATTGATGAACTTTATTAACAATGATAATTTTTACATATAATTTTAATGGTAACTATAATTAGATCGTTATATACTTTATTAAAAAAAAAAGAATTTGTTAAGGCCTGTGGTTGCACAGAATCTTTTAATAGCTTCTTAATTAATTGGGAAAATAAATGCTTTGTAGTTTCAAAATAGAGTTTGAGGCAATTGTGTACTTTATACAATGAAGCTAATGAAAATTCAAATATAAATACCTTTTTGATAAATAAATTTATTTTAATGAATCTGTTCAAAACTGTACATATACGAATGAACTTTCAAAATTCAATGACATGGTTATCTTCCCTGATGACAAGTTCAATACAGTGTTGGAAACTATGTCTCAACAATTTTTAAGCTAAATATAAGCTCACCTCCTTCTTGTTGGCTGCTTTAAAGGAGTGGAGGTTGGAGTGTTGAATAGAATTGATTTTATTATGGAGTACACCTAACTAAAACTAGTCCAACAGACTCAAATCTGGTTATAAGGAGGGGCGTAACAAAAAAATGGATGACAGTTTATAAAAAGGACAATATTAACTTATTGTGACGAACACTGTGATTATTTTTTGAGTATTCAAATATTATCCCAAAATGGAGGAGGTTAAGAAAAAAAATCATAACCGTTTCGGACCGAAACATAGTTTTCAGACACAATAGTAGTATTTTTACCTATATTTGTTGGTAGGTTAAAAGCTGAGGCATTGTCCGAGGTAAAAAGAAGTGTATTTAATGTATATTTTTGCTCTTCAAAAAAATAAATGTACTTCAAATATCAAAAAATATATTTTCTATATAAAAAAACTTTTATTTCACTGGTTACTCGACCCTTTTCAAGTGGTTTTATTGTAGTTGAAATATCTATTCGGCAGGTATATTATATGTATATTAAAAACCCAAACATACAAACTTTTAATTTTAATCCGTCTTGATTAGACTATAATGCAATTATATGAAAAAATAGTTTTTCTCTCAAGCAGTATTTTTTATTGAATAATTAATTATAAATAATTCTAGATGAGCTCCTTCAAGTTTTGTGTAATGGAGAATTAGCATTTATTTATGACCAACGTATTCTAACTATAAAACTACTCTAGGTTGTTGAAAAAAATAGTTATAAACTACCCAGAAAATCATTTAGCGTCCTACATTGATGAGTACATCCGGTCGTAGTTAAAATTGGGATGTGTTCTTCTCACTAATAAAAGAATATATGATAACATATTTAGATAAAAAAAAAAGATAGAGAAATGTTGTGAACAACAAAAAACTCATACGCTAAGAAATGTTTGATATTTACAACTCTGACCATAAGCTTTATTCCCACTTTTCCCTCACGCTCTATGAAAAGCACATACATAGTTATTTGATATTAGTCGTATCAGGTTTGGTTGACTCTTTGATTTTTATGTTTAGAATAATCCGTTACCTCTTTGTAAATTTGAAACAAATTTTAAGTAAAAAATGATGAAGAAAAACTTTAAAGGAATAATTATATTGTTTAAAAAATGAATATTTTGAATATTAATATTTTTAAGACAATTGAAATTTTTTATGTTTTTATTATTGAACTTTTTTTAGCAAGCTTTAATTTTGATATAAAAAGTATATATGTAATATATTACATTATTTAAAAAAAGTAATGAAATATCAATTATTCACGCTCTAAATACAAAAAAAAAATTATAATATGCAAAACGTTCTTCATTAATATATAAAAATGTGAAAAATATATTTTTGTTCTATTACAAATCTTTTTCTTCTTTATAACAGGATCCTGGCTTTATATTAAGATAAAGCAAAAGAAACATGGTTTAATACATTCCCTTCTATATTGCTATGGAGGCTCTTGACATGTGATTGATTTTAAGATATATAGAGGAAAATTGGAATGTTAAATCTCCTGGACTCTTAGTCTACAAATGTCTCCTGAATCGGGGCCGGTCTAACTCAGAAATTGGAAAATTGGGATGGAAATTCATGGTAAACTATCCGCTCACCAACTCCAAGGACAAATAGTTAAGATATCGTCTTGCAACCATTACCATCTTCACTAACAAATTATAAGAAAATGAAGCTCATAAACTCCGCTCCTTCAGTAAGAATCATATTGAATCCTCCTTCCATCTGTTCTTCGAACGTAGTAGAATTGAATCTTTGAGGAAAATTATGGAAAACAAATAGAAAAAAAATATGGCATCTACATGAAGCCCATAAAACAATGACTCACCTAAAAGTAGACTCTTTAGTAAGCATTTTTTTTTTGCAAAATATATTTTAACCGAACGACAGGCAAAGTCTTGAGAACGTCTGGCGTCGAAGATTTTATAATAAATGACTTTAAAATATTACTGTCGTATTAAGTTGTATGTTTATTTGTATTTGTTTTTATCACTATGTATTGTTATATTAGATATACAAGTTAGAATTCTCTTCACTACATACAATTAGATAACGTGACGATCACTCCTTATTTTTTCTTCCATTATCATTCCTCCTCCTAGGTTACCTGTGGGTGGTGCTGGTCATTCCTTTCGAAAAACCGAGTTTGGTCATATTACACGCCATCTGAAGAGAAAAATATGAACTAATAATGTAGGACCCTAAGCTTATATTAATGAATAACTATTTATGGCATAGAATAATTTCAACTATTTATTAATACTTTTTAGTTATAATAATAATAATAATTGCATTTATGTACTCATGGCAAAAAATAATAAAAAATACATTATCGTCAAAAAAAAAAAAATAATCAAAATAATTTATTTCCTTATTTGTCCTACAAAAAAACATTTGACTGTCATACAGTTTGAAAAGTATGATGTAAATAGTCCTTCAGGGAAAGTTATACTCAATAAAAATGTTCTTATGACTATTTTTAATGTTTAATTACAAAATTCATTTTATAATTTGTTGAATTTGATTGGAACAACTGTTTTTACCTTGTCATCATATATTCAATTTATCGTACTTTCTTACTATTAGTCTAAAATACAACATCAGATTTTGTAAATTGGTTTTAATATTTGTTAACATACGGTAAATTTTATTGAAAATTTATGTTTCTAAAATTCTGTATAAATCATGCCTATCCATATAAATTTGTTTAAATAAAAAATAATACAATGATTACACGATAATACACCTTCGTCAGTCCAAAAGACTTAATGGTCTTAATGAATGGTCCTAAGAACTGATAGGACCAGTTGTAAGACTGGACAAAACCAAATAAATATGGACTGACACACCACTAATTATGTAACATGTCAAAACGAATGGATAAATTGGGACCACTTGTTCATTTGGACAGCATGTATTAGCCTATCCGATAGAAACATTTGCCTGTACCAGGCGGTCGGGCAAGTGTTAATGTAAAGCAATATGCAAGGGTTTTTTCATAAGAGCTGAATCTTCAAGAATTTGCTGCTAAGGTTCAATGGCAGAATTATCTATTTGATTCAATTCACATAAAATTTTCTTTAACTCGTTAGAATAGGTTGTGTAGTACTTGACAACTTTAACATATGGACTTATTGGATTCTAGTTAAATGACACAGTATCTAAACAGAATTAGGAAAAAATTGTTGTAAAATTACTTCACCTTTTTAATAAACTCATGTTAAATTATTAAAAACTAATTTTGCACAGAAATTAACCTTTTTATCTCATAATCTGCCGTCGAAAATCTGGCTCTCTCACATATCCCATCATGTAATCATAAACCTCATTGCATCTTATAAAAAGTTTTAACAGCAAAAAAAGAAAGGTTTTTTTCCTAATGTTTGTCCTTCTTATAAAGGAAGGTTTTTCCCGTTGGATTTTTTTCTCCAAAATATCGTCAAGAATCATAAAAGCTGTGGTGTAATCTAATTAGAGTACAAACTTTCTCCTATTATTTTATACCCGACTAAAAAAAATGATTTAATTTTAAACCAAAAATGGCAAAATTAGCAATTTTCTCCAAAATGGTATAAATGAATAATTTTTTGACTGATAGAGGGATTACTCACAAATCCTATGTCTACTGATTACATATTCTTGATCTACGTGAGTTTTAAATATGAACGTTTTATTCTTTATATTTATGTTGAGTTAAAAATAGACCGACTCTTCAATATTTATATGTTCAACACATGCTCGTCCAACTAATTTTTCTTTTTGTTGCTAGGAAGTTTAATAATAACTTGATTCCAATATATATGAAAGACTATATCTCTATAGAAACCATCATAGCATAGAATAAACAAAAGTTTTAAATAAAGTGTGTTACATCAATGATAAATTGCTTTTAAGCAATAATACTCGTATTATCATACAAATTCTAGTTAAATACAGAAAAAAAAAAAAAAAAATTGGTTTTTTATCTGATATTTAATTATACAGAAAAATGATATTCCTAAAAACATAAAACAAGATACTGCGATGAATATTTTATAGGCTGCCAAAGCATAAAAGAGCATTACATTTTTAAAAAGTTAGAAGAATTAAATAAATATTTTCTTTAAAAAATATATTCAATTTTTTTTTTTGAGCACATATTGTAATAATATATAACTTTATTATCCTATAAAAAAATTATAAACAGTCGTCTAGTAGCATCAACAAGGAGCTATTTTATGTCAAAAAATACATTTAACACTGCTTTAATCCACTATTATTCTTATAAATATTTCTTTTATGGATTTACAATATTTACATTTTCAATAAATTTAAATAAAATAAAAAGTAATTTAAATATCTCTTGCGGTTGATAATAAAAATCTCAATTTAAATTTAACAGAATAAGTATTAATTTATTAATGTCAAATAATAATAATAAACAGATTTGATTGTGTATCCACCGTGATCCACCAACTGCTGCAAGATCTCTAAAGAAAAAACAAATGTTTAAAAAAAGTAGATTTTAGGGGTTTTATAGAAGAAAGTTTTTAAAGTATCGAGTTTTAGCTTAAAATAATATTTGTTCTGATCAAATCAGACTACAACAAGTATCTGAAATGGAAGCAAGAAACGAGTTGATGACTTGATCCGAACTGGAATACAATTTCTGAGATTATCTGTTGGAGAAAAATACTTGTTTATGAGGCAAAGAAGAAGATAATGAATGGATAAATTTGGAGCAATTGGGAACACCATCGACGACAATCCAACAAGGTTAATACAATAAGTTTTCAAAGGGAGTTAAGATTATGGAGTCTGGGCTAAGTGGAAAGTAGAGCCTTTGCCAAACTCCAAACCTCTTTCAACTTCCTTAAAATAGCTGTTGAGGAACAATGGTATTCTATGCCTTACGACTATGTTGTGAGTGTCTGCGGTTCGTTCAGGCACATAATTGAGGCTATGGTTGAGGAAGAAGTGTTACTTTGTAACACTAAAAGAGAATAATAGTGATTAATCCTTTAAATCCATGTCCTTAAACTCACGCATTAAAAGCAATTACGAATATTTCATTTAAAACGACTATAAAAATTTAAAATTATTAATTTATAAAGTCATCTAGATCAGAAGTTCCTATAACTTATCCTGCTGTTAAGTTAAAATAAAGTTTCAACATTGATTTGTTTAATAAAAATTATTTTGTATTTGACTGTAAGTTTGTAAATATATCGAACCATCCACATAACGTAGAAGTCTACAGCTTTTATATTTGCAGAAATATGATAAAGAAGAAATACAGTTTATATTGGGACTAAATTAATCCTCTTTTTGTAAGTTTAAAAAAAAAAAAAATCATTAATCCGATCCTACTTGCAACAAAATACATAAATAGTAAAGGATGAAATTGTATTATAATAAAATACCCAATTAAATAAAGCCTATATTGGAAATAGCTGGTTTTGTGGGAAAATATATATTTTCCTTATCTGTAAAACCCTACAAATATCAGAAAAATGGAATCCCAGGGAAAGGAACCCTACTAGACATATTTAGTTAGATGGCCATATAAGAAAAATTTGAAGGATCTTTATTGTGTGAAAAAGGAATATGTTAAAAATCGAAATGTAAAATAAATAAATATTAGAAATACCAATCACACATTAAGCTGTTTATCAAAGTAGCAAAAAGAATAACACGTAATAAATATTTTTACAAGCATGTGGTCGTGGCAATACTTTTTTTTTGTGTTTTAGGAGTGTTGAATATTACTCTATAACTAAATACACTACCCCATAATCTGACCCTATTAACTGAACAAACAAGTTAAACTCTGTGGAGGGAAGAAAAGTTGCATACTGCATAGAGGGAAATTACAAGTAATGCTAATGTGACGTCATCAGTAATATCCTAAAAATGACATCTTATGAGGGAAATAAGTATTTATACGACCATTTGTTTCCTCAACTAACAGTTTTGTTCCTCTATTTTGTTCTTTTGTTTTATTCCCAATAACATGGAAATACATTTTCTATTTTCCAACTTAGACTACTTCGATTTGTCAACTTTAGACATAAATTAGAATTTTAACGGTTATTATACTAAACTCAAATTAAATCTTGTGAAGCTGGAAACAGTTCCCCACCATTAAATAAAAAACTGTTGATCAATTGGATCTATGACATTTGTCAACTATTGTTTAACTTCAACTTTTTATCCTACTCTTTTTGAAAGAAAAAGTAACCATTTGAATCAAAAAAGTTAATTTAGTTCACCTCAATCAAATATGGCTAAATCTACAAAAAAATGATACAAATCAAGATAAATAAAGAGTTGGATATAATTGGATAAAATGTTTCAGGAGTATACTGAAAATAACTGGTGATTAATTGTGGATTCAAAGGAATAAGAAGTAATTATAATCAATAATATTACTCTTCACTAACAGAGGGTTAATATCAAAGTTTAAAACTCTATTCTTTTGTTAGCTGTGTATTTTAATTTTAATCTCTTCTCTTGTTAATGTTTTAACTCAAAATAAGTTATTGTTAAACTGTGAAAATATAAAATGAAAAATAATCAATTTGGAAGAATGGGCTAAATTCCAATTAGTGTTGTCACAATATCAATGTTTTTGTACAGGATATTCTTCTATTTTTTTGTTATTTATGTTTCTCTAATTGGTCAGATGGAGTTGCACTGATTATATATAAAAAACAATATAGTATTATAATTACTCAATTTGACCTCGCAATGAGTTTTGAAGGACCAAGACACGACCCAACCCATATTGTGTTCAACATAATAATTTATCCCGATATGTTCCCATTGAGCTACGTTGTTCAAATTTTCTTTAAAAATTGGCGCCGGTATTTTTTCCTTCAACTAAAAATTTAAAACAAACGGTTCTTAGAAACAATTTACATGCACGTCCATAAAATTTTGGTTTGGCATACTAGTTTAAAAGCTGGATGACTTTTTTCATAAGAAAAATTTAGCAAGTAATTGTTTTATGCGCGCTACAATCCCGATATGAATATATTACGGAAATACCAATTTACTCACTTACTGATTGTGGGTCTTTAATTTCTTTATTATTATTTTTTTTTTTTTGAGAAAAGGTTACAATAAATACAATACTTTTTTTTATCAAATTATTTATTCTTTATTATAATAAATTTTCCATAAAAATAAAACATACCACATATTAATTGTCCATATCTTTAAATAATAAAAAAAAGCAAAATCATTGTATTATAATTAAGTAGTAATAACTAAAGCCTCTCTATCCCTTGAAAGGCCAGAACCAAAACAACAAAAAAATAAATCTGTAAAGATTTGACATAGTGATCACTTATGCATTAATATGATATTATCAAAGTAATTTAAGAAAAAAATGTTATAAAATTATAATATTATGTTAAAAAATAAGATGTTTGAAGAAATGATAGATATCACAGAGGGTAGCAAGTTCATTGCCGAAGAAGAAAGGACGTGCGAAGTAAGCTCTTCAACAGAGGTGTCCTCTTTGGACTTTCTTTTCTTCTTGCCTTTCAACTTTGGTTCGATGATATCGTTGGAAAGTGATGATGAATCGCTACTCTCTTTAATGGAGCCTATATGAGGGGCATTTTCTTTGATTTCCACCTGAAAAAAAATGGATTGTAGTTAGTTGAATATATTGTTAAAGCTTTAGAAGTTATTGCATATAATAAGAAATATATTTTTATAAAAAAAATTGCTGGTTCATTTGATTTTTGAATGAATTCAATTTATCTATGTTTGTTTCAAATTGTAGCAAAAATATTTGCAAATTTCATTCTCACATATAAGAATACCAATAAATTCGAATTTATTTAAAACAAAATTAGTAATCATTAGAGTTGTGAAAACGGATTATTGAAAAGGAACATCTTGGAAGTTTAAAAATTTGAACACTGTGGAACATGGCTTTCCAATTTGAATGCCATAAATACAAGGAACAATCTGAAAGCAGTTTTGAATGCTATTTTCCGTAACACCCTCTCATCCATCCCAGCAGAACTTGAAATAATGATTTTCATGAGGCAAGTCCAAAATGTATCAGTGAGGGTAAGCAAAATATGTAGGTTGAGCATTACAGCTGACAGTAGAAGAAAAAATGAAAAAAATACGCAAACTAACTGTAATTTTTTTTCAATTAATTATTTTCTTAAAAAACTGTCATTTTTTGATTGTTTTTCAAAAAAAAACAAATATTTTAATTATAATTTTTTTGGAACATGGATCTTTGAATTTATTTCTAAAACAATTTATATATAAACTATTTTCCGAAAAAATTTAATTCTTTTGGAACACTTTTGGATTTTTGAAATTTTTTGGTAAAAAATTTATATCTAAAATTTCATTTTTGGGATTATTTTCCAAAGATTTATTATTTGTAATTTTTTCCCCGAACATTTAATTCCCCCCCCCCATGGACATTTAAATGCTTTTTCCTTTCCAAAATAGTGATCACACTAAAATTCTAAAATATACCTATTTGCGTTGTGCATACTAATTTAAAATCCTCAAACAGAAACATAATTACTTTCTTTTTTGCAAAGTTTGTATAATGTCATGATTCTACTCCATAAAATGAATACATACTTATATATAAGCATTATCAAAGTTTAAAAACAATTCCATTAATGACCTTATAATCTCATTCCATTATAAGATCATTTAGATTTAATGAATATAGGACACGCTACTTATGTATGTTTATTATTTTGTTCATTGTAAAGTTAAAAAAAACTAAAAATATCACTCTGATACTTTTTGACAGTCTAGACATTCAAATATTATTATGTACATACATTTCTCAAAATTTATATTTGCTTGTCCTATTGCAGATTTAATAAAATGAAAATATTTAGAATGTACAATTTTACAACATGAACACACATTTTGCATTTTATTAAAAAGCTAAATTTATGATATGGTATTAAACTTTTTAATATTAACTAAAGTACATGTTTTATAGGATGTATGTAAATTACATATACCAAGTGGCCTATTAAAATCTGAACAATTTGAATTTTAGCTTTAACAAATATTTAATTTATTATTTAACAAAAAAATTTCAATAAAATTAATTCTATAAATAGATGAGCAGAGTGTTAGTCCGCTCAAGTACTAATTTTGTGAGCGCGCTCCTGCTTGTTTTGTACAGTTTTATCCCACTCCTGCTCAATAAAAAATGAGCGGCACTCATTTTTTCACTCGTATTTGAACTTGAAAACTCTTTATATATATCTCTTACAAAAAAAAAATCTAATTCAATTTTTTCCCATTTTAAACCTAGTTTATCTAATAGATAAGGGTAAATAAGACATTTTGATAACAAAATCATGTCTCCAGCTTCAATATTAAGGAAGTTATGACAAATTTATCATTGGAATTTCACGCCATTGAATCGTAGTGTTAAATGTGTTAATGTTCTAACCTACACCAAAATCTGGGATATAATGAAATATGACTTTTTAATTAAACAACACAACTTTCTTAAACATCAAGAGAATTGAATGAAATTTTCATGAATTACAGAATACAATATTGTGCAAAGAATGATAATTTTAAATACCTGCAATTGAATTGTACAATATGAAATTCGAGTATATGAATACCACGCTTTTTAACTTTTAATTTTTTAACTTAGTCTTGCCTGAGATTTTGAGACCTTATGTCAATTTACAGTATATAAATATTATAAAACCCTATTTCAGTTGGGAAGATTCGTTTTACAAAAAAGAAATATTTATCTTCCAACGTAATTTCCACACACAAAGGAGATGGGAGTGTCTCTGAGGGAACTGATGTCTGAGTCTTCATAGAGTGACCAGCTACATGAGAGGTAAACTCGTCAACCAAAGACAGCTGAGAGGCACAGGTACAGCATAAAAGAAATATCCTTGCTTTTTTTGAGATATAACTTTTTCTTGTAATCTTTAAAATTATTCTTTAACTCTCAAATTTTTTGACATAATTTCATAAGATGCAGAAAACTGAAAAAGTAATAAAAATAAATATATATGAGTGGAAACTCGAGCGATTTTTTCGCTCTTCTAAAAAGACGAGTGCCCTCCCGCTCTCACTCGTGATTCAAAACAATTAGCGCGCTCCCGCTCAAGAATTTTGAGCGGCACTTACTAATGCATTGTAGGTGAGTGTCTGAGCTCCCTTAATGATTAATATAGCCACCCTTAGCGGCAATGTTGGCTTCCAAGCGGCAGTGGAAGGCCTAACACCCGTTGTAGATGTAGTCATGTCATGGTACCCCAGTGCTGACTGACAGTGGCATTGAGGGTTCGGCATTTTGTTGACGAACACTGCAGTCCTTTCACTGGACATGCAACCAAAAGGGATAATCGATTCTTGCAACAGAGGAGATGGGTTTCTTTCATTGCTGGTATCAACAGTGGCCTCTCCATCCTCAAAAGGCTCTTTCCAAAGCCTTTTTTTATAGCACTCTGGATAGTCTGGTGTGAAATCCAAATATCTCTTGCATGGGCAGCCCCTCATTGATTTGGGAGGGCTTGCCTTGGGCAATTTTCTTTAACACATTTCGGTCCAATTACTCCTTTTTGAGAGCGCCTTTCTTCTTTTCCATTGTTGTGGACATGCTATCAGCGTAGACGGTTAGAAGACGCGAAAGGAAATTCGATGATCACATTCAAGTGCTAATTTTTCGACCTGTACGTAAGCTGTAGAGCTCAGGTTTGTTTTGTTGTGTTACGAATTGTTTATTATACATGAATTCCATGGGTCTCGATCATTGTCTCAATTCTAACGCGTAGTAACCATTTTACTTTAAAAAGAAAAAATAAGTCTTGCAGTAACAGTGCAAGAGTTGTTAATAATGATTTTACAGTCCCATTATTGTTTTAACATTTGTAATTTTTTTGAACATACCCAGCATTGAATAAAAAAAGTTTGCATTATTTGGCTTAGTTTGCCATTTTTCTCTGTGTTGCACTTTTTTAAGGAATACAAGCTTAATAAAAAAAATTAATAATCTTAAAAATGTATGTGTGACATTGTGGTACCATTTGAAAGCGTTGGTATAACCTATTTCAACTCATACATGTAAATAATTGCATTTAATTGAATTTTTGAAGTAAAAACCATGGTAGCCATTCTACTTATAAATATAAATCTTAGTTTCCCATAAATGGCCCAGGAGTTAAATGTATTTACCTGATCTGAACCAACGGAATTAGTTTGGAATTATTTATTAATGGAGAATCAAACAACGTCCATCAAAGCACTTTAACATAATTTATTCTGGAATTTAAAGAGTTTTGAAAGATTCAAGTTAGCAAAATTAAAAAAAACTATTTGATGAGTGATTGTGTTTCTCCATCTTGACAACTGACAAAAAAAAAAAAAACTGAAGTCATTTTTTTAGTCCCCTAATTTCTTATATAAGCTGACTAATTTTGGGCGGGATTAACTTATACGGGATCTGTATTAGGCCAAAGGTTGTCCCAACTGTAGTGTATGACCCTGTACATATACACAACAAGTAGTATATGTATTATATAATTATATATGGTGTGTCAGCAAGAAAGTAATCTTGAACTTGAAATTCTTTGTTTATTTTATTTATAAATACTGCAAAATATTCAAGAGACATACATTGGAAATTATATTCTTTATATTTAAAGTTATATGATGAGTTGAGGTTATATATTAATGTTTGGTTCAGTTCCCTCATTCATTTCATAACGATTATACTAATAGCAAAACTGAAGGACTTAGACCGTCAAAAAAAAGTAAATGGGAGAAAGGGAAGAGTAATCTTTAACTCATCAAACCTTTGTGAGTAATTATTTTTCTAATTTATTTGTTCATTATAAAAATGTATAAAAGAATATTTTACTGATGTCTTTTGATATTTGCTTATATACAGGAAGATCCGGATATATAAAGAAAATATTTAAAGGGTTATAACGAACTAACTAGATTGGTATATACATAAGTTTTGCAATTTTTAAATGTGACATTTAGTTACATTCAATCATTCATAATGATATATGCTTTGCTTGAAAACCTCAAGTGTTACGATAATTTTGTAGTTACCAAAAAAGAATGGACCAAAAAAAATATCTTGTTTTAATTTTACATGGTTTCTTGATGGGAAAAATGACCCTTTAAGCACAACAATGGCATAAAAATTGTTACGGGGACTCTGTTAAATTTAGTGAATAATAATATTATATAAAATTTGTAAATTTCGTATAAATGAAAACTTGTTTTCTTTGTTTAATCCAACCTTTTTCAGTCCCTATGTTATACTGTAGATAGGTTAATCGATTAACCAGATCCTATTCAGGACCTGGTCTGACTTTTTTTTTGATGATCCTATAAATAGTTCTATTTTTGAGTCATAACTAAATATTCCCGATTTTTTTTCTAATTGTTCAGCATAAATATTGCCTTGAATGAGTTATTTTAGGCCAAATGAAAGTCTAAATGATCTATAATATATGACCGGAAAAAACATCATAATTTTCATATCTTTACATTCTATTGAAACATAAAATGTACATATTTATAACATTATTTTTTACTCTCCTATCTGTAATAAGTAATTCCTTTCCCAGATTATATATATACAAAATATGTTTGTTACACTAAAAAAAGGCATAAATAACGAGTTAACGTTGTTAGCTTTTCAATATAAAAATAGCCTCATCAATCATGTAAGAAATAGGTAAAAGCCCATGATTCCAAAACTAGACGAAATGACATTTCTTATATAGGGATATATAATTATTGAGCTGTTTCTATATTTTATCATACCCTTTCAAGAAAAGATGATGATATGAAGATAAAGTGTCAAATTTTTTAATGAATATTGATGCCTTTTATGATACATATATAAATTATCACATTTTCGACCAAACACTTATTGATTTTAAGACAAATATAATTAAGAAAAGGTCCCAGAGATTTTTGACACAGAAGCCCCTCTTCAGTGGGTTTCCCGGTGCTGTGTATATATTTTTAAAGATTACACATATATAATTATAGCTGTTTTTTAATAAAAATACCATAGAAGGTAACTTTAAATGTAAAAATAAATATCCTGATGTAAAAAATGTCCTTAAATGAAATATAGGCGCAATGCCATAAGAAAGCTTGATCTCTCTAAAAATACAAATGAACATTATTTCCTAAAGAAATACGTATTACAATTAGATATTATATTATAGAAAAAGAATGGAAAATGATTCTTCAAAGGGCACATACAAAAAAGGAACATTACATTATAATTTAGAAAAAAGAAATATATATCAAAAATATAATTTTTTAAAGAAATAAATACAGAAAAAGACCTGAAAATTATATTTTGCTAAACCCTCTAATGACGCTAAAACCAGCCTTTTTCACAGTATCAATCATATGATAGATTGAGGACCCAAAACTTGAAATAACGTTTTATTGAGATTTCATCCCCATTATTTGAAAGTTTCATAACGCAACCAAACGGCTGCTTAAACAAAAATAAACAATTTCTGTTTTATCCCATATCTGTAAGTGTAAAAACAACAACAAAAAAGACAATGCTTTTGCGATCTCCTCTGCGCCAATATCAGTACCGAGAAGGCTGCAGTGTCCGGTGGCAATCTGTCCGGACTGTCCTGACATAAATAATAGATTTACTTGTAAATGTTTGAAGTATGTAATATTAGTTTATCATCTTACTACATCTCGTTATTATTATGTTGGATGTACTTTTTTAATACATTTTAGGATAAGTGTACTCTTGGTGGACGTTGTATTGATTTAAACGCTCCGTTATTTTCTATTCAAATCATGCTTATAAGAAATTTAACAGATCATTTTAGTTTGGCCAACTCACATACCTGTATCCGGCCATTCTTTTTTCTTCAAAACATAGGCTTAAGTGTTTGTTAAAAGTGAAACAAGGCCTTAATGAGAGTGTCCAGAAAAATGGACGAGATGCATACAGTCAAAAAGGATAATTGGTCATTTCTGTTTTGGAAAGCTTTACTCTCAATTGATAGATGTACTACAACTAAAACAATTAAAACGTCTATATTCTGCTCTCTGTCGATAGAAGAACACGAAAGCTTTGAGTCATTATTTGCAGTTGTATCTGATGGTTGCATAAAAACGTCGGGACTTTTTCTGGAATCATTTGAAGATTGGAGTGTTGGATTGGAAGACCAGTACAATGGTTTATACCTTCAGAGAAATTTTTAAATACTTAAATGGACCACAAAGATAACCAGGAAGTTATGAGGGACCAATAGGAGAGGCTATCTACAATGGTGTATCACAAAGAACAATAGTTGGTCAGTCATTCGAGAAAAAGTAACAATAATTTATACAGAGTTATTGTAAAATTTAAGTTGAGATCAGCAATACCTTAATTAAATCGCTTGAGCTTTTTAATTTGGAAAAAATACATCAAAGTGTTATTTACCAAACAAGTCATATAGAAACTTAACTGAAGCAAGGTGGCTTACTAAAGCCAATATAATTTTTAGATTTTACTTATCTGAATCAAGTCCAGCTTATGAACTTTGAAAACTGTAAGATTTATTTTAAACTTCTATGCTCCGATGTGGTTCAAGATAAAATTCAATCCAACATGTAGTGAAGGTGCTAAGCATTTTCAATATGTAATAAACTTATTGAAAGATATTTACAAGGATCTTGTTCCGACTGTACAAAAAATTCTAAAAAGGAATAGTTTTTTCGCACATCATAAAAATATAATAATAAATGGATTGTTTGATAGCGATTTTAAAGTTAGAAAATATGCATTGTAAAAAGTTTTAACTACAAAAAAGACATAAGACCCACAGAGACAATTTAAAGTTACTGATTTAATAAACCTTCAGTCTTCTTATTTTTTAAATATGATTGATTGGTCAAAAACAAATACTTCTGTTCTCCCTCCTCCCCCTATTTGCAATATTGACACTTTGAAGATATTAAAAAAGCTGAAAAGGAACCTTTACAATTTAATTATTTTCCTTGGCATTCCTAGTCCGTACGTAGAAAGAGCTGTAAGACTGGTTTCTGTATATTTCTACTTATGTTGACGAATATAATCAAAGGCATGGATATATTTTGTCGACTCTAGGAATCAAGAAAAAAATTAGAAAATTCTAAACGAAGAATCAATGTATAGTATAAATACTGTTCCAGGAATTTATTGTGAAAAACAATTGTGCTCTTAAAAAGCTTACATATTTTTGAAAATTATTAGACTATGAGTAAGTTATTAAAAAGAATAAAAAAAAGAAACTTTTATTTAAGTTATAAATCTACTTTTGCATGTGTAATCAATGTAAGACAATGAGGTAAATGGGAAGTATGGCTTCATAGAAACCAGGGTAATAAAGTAATAATAAAAGCATTTTTAATATGTTTAATAATAATTATTTTTAATTTTTCTTTATACGAAAAAAGTTTACTACATATGGAAGCATTCAAGCAAAAACCGAAGGGAAAATTTCATTTATTTTCAAGAGTTCCTTTTATCAATATGCAACTTTCAAGAAAAGAAAAATGGTGTATCATACTTTTTAAGTCATATAAAACCCTATTTGCAAAATAACTAATGTTTGCTTTTTATCAATTTCATATGTAAAAAAATTTGTCAATTTTTTTTAATAGTTACTTTTTCACTTTTGATTTTAAATTTTTTGGATACTTTTTTTCATGTATTTCCATCTGTTTACATAAATAATTTTTAGTTGTACCTAAAATTGCTTACAAACGATGATATACCTAGATGAGTATAAATATTTACTTTATACTGTAATAGGTATAAAAAAAGTTAAATTGAATTTTGTAAAATTATGGCTATATTTTGAAGGGAATAGATGTAGAGAAATTTCAATGACTGAATTTATTAATAACATTTTTATGGCAAAAAATTATATGTAAATTATAAGAGTAAACATATTTTAAGATTAAAGTTCTAGAAAATGAAGATTTAAAATAATAATCATTTTAAAAAAATATTCATCTCCAAGGATTTTTGTTCCATTTTATATTTTTTAAGTGATTCCATTTTGAAATATTTAAATTTTTTACTCATTGTGAATGGATTGCTTTATTGTTTTGATCTTGGTATCTCATTCCCAAGGAAGGAGTTCACTCTACTCATTTATGAGGTTAGGTAGTTTTCCTTCGATGAATTGTCCTCCCGTTGTCCCTTGTGAAATTTGGAGTTAAAATTCGAATATCCCTTGAGATGGGTGATCAAGTTAGAAGTATTTTACTTTGATTGCCTCGATCTTCTATCTCTGGTTCAAAGTCATTAGATAGTGAGGTTTTTTTGGTGTATGCATTGAAATTTTGGGGCATGATTCCCTCATTTTTCTATTAATGAAACAACTATTAATTCGTCTTATAGTAATAAATATTACATATTTTTATTAAAAAAATCCAACGAAGCATCCATTTAAACGAAAAATATTAAAACCAAAATATCATACTCATTTCTTTTTATATGAAGTCGTAATATCTTGGAAGTAAAATGGCTTTAAGGCAAAATGAACTATGGCAAAATAGATTCACGCAAAATTAAATAGTGCTGTTTCAATCAATATAGACGACGCTTCTAGATGTAAAAGTTGTTGACATCTTAGTGAGTATAGAAAGCATGGATCAGATGAGATGATGAAAAATATAATAATAATAAGTATTGTTGTAAAAAAACTTGACTACAGATGGGAGGGTTATTTTTTTATAGTTGCAGCCTGAATAGTTTATAACCAATACATTTATTTTGTGTTCCCATGGGTGCATATTTGCATAAGCTGTTATCATTATTCTTTAATTCTTGATGAGAAAACATCAGCGGAGAGTCACACTAAGGGGTGCTTATGGTGTTATAATTGAATGTCCTTTTTTGGACACAAACTATATTTGAGGATCGACAACATTGATAATTCTGCCCACATCGATGTAAAATAAAGAGTGAGATTTGTGTTAATTTCTTTCCTCTAACAGCTGACTGTAGCTTATCTAATAAACTGTCATTATAGCTCAGCTGCTTTCTTTTCAATTATTCTTCAAATTATCAATGTGGGCAGCATATCTTCAGATAGAATACTGTTCCATGTCTGCCAATGACGTTTACGCCTTCAAAAATACAAAAAATAATCCTTTCAAACATCTTAAATTTCTTGAAATCGATTTAGGATGAATTTAGTAGAGCTTGAACCTCTAATTACAAATATGGTGTATACTTTTTCGAACTGGGCCTATTTTTTCAAAACTTGTTTAAAAAAAGAAATAAATGGTATGACTATAATTCAAAGCCATTCAGACAATAGCTATATCAACACCAGATAAATATTGAAGTCTTATTCAACAAATTCAAAATTTAATTAATTTATGGGGAAAATATGCTTATAAAATAGTGTATGTTTTTAAATGACAGATTTGAAGAATCCGATTAAAGACTGACACAGTTATACTCTACAGATATTAATTCCTCTGTAAAGAATAAAATTATCTTTCTTTCCTTACTATACAGTAATTTATTTTTAGGATTTAGATACGAGATGGTCGAGAGTTGGCATTGGAAGGCAAGAGCAACTTAAATGAAACTAGTTATTCATTAAAGGATAAATTACTTTGACTTACGAGATGTATCAAGTTCAACTTGAATGTCAAAGTATTGCTACTATTTATTATTATATCATTGGATATCAAAATGGATTATTATATCAACGTAAGGCAAAAGAAATAAGTTGGTTTGTTAACTTTTTATTTCAATATCCGATTCAATCATAGTTCGATATAAATTATATGGTTAGGATTCACATTTATTAGTATAAGAAAAACATAATGTAACATCATATTATAACCTTTCTGTCAGCTAAATATATTTGCTCAGTCATTGCCGCATTTTGTTGCCTCTGTGAAATTATTTTTTATGGGCCTACACCATTTGATATAAAACCTTAGAAACCAAAACGCACAGATTCATTATGAAAATTTTATAACGAAATGTAATACTGTTCTTATTTCAACATCATTTCTTTATTTTCTTAAGCAAATATGACTCTGGGAAATAACACTGAAGTGTTAAAATAATGTAACAGTTCGCTCATAAAGTTTTTTCATCCGTCAGCAAATATGTGAATTCCTAATTTTTATTAAAGGTTGTAGATCCTACTATTAGAGCAAATACATTTGAATTTGCTCATAATTTATTAATATAGGTAATTACTAAACGTTCCTTTTTAAAATGTTGCTTGTGAGGTGATCCATTCGTGGGTCACTGCAGCTTCAAATAAAGTGTGAGTGACCCACCGGTGGATCATTTCAAAAATTTAAGTAATTTCAAAAAAACATTGTATAAATTTTTATTTTTTCATCATTCTTTTTTAAAACATATTAAATATACATATGATTTAAAATAATCAGTACATTTCATAATTCCATAAATAGGATTTAACCTTCAATAACTTCAATCTTTATCAGAACTGACACGGTGGAACCTGTAAGCTCCCATAATGCTGGAGATACGTACTTAGTGACCCTCACACGCAAACAGGTTTTGTCCCAAGTATATACACATATTTTGCCTTTTCTAATACAGATTTTGCATCTACGTTCTTATTCAAATATAATTTAAAAAAGATTTATTAATATAAAAAAATAAAACTTTTCCTAAAACTTAATCAATAAAAGTTTGTATTGAAAAATGTATATTTTATTACAAAAATTCTAATTTTATGTATAGCTTCTCATGAAATAGTTAATTATCCATAGGTGATAATAATTCAAAAACAACTATTTGTTAGATAAATCCATATAATCCCCTGCAGTTCATTTTTTGAAGCTATAGTAGATGTTTGGAATTTGAATTATTATATGAAAATAATTATTTTACTGTGTGAATATTAACTATAATAAATTTAGCAAAAATACACTTTCCATTGAATGAGTTATTATACTGATGAAAATAAATTCATAGTAATTAGTAATTAAATAAATATTTGTACACAAAAAAGTATTCATCCTTGCCAAAAAATTTACAAAAGTAGTTTAATTTTGCTTTTTGCATTTATGTATGGTTATGTTATTAATTCTTCTTTTCATTCAGTTTGGAAAAGCATCAATTTGAAATGATCGTTACATCCTGCACATTAATAAACTGTCAGTAACATCTTTGATTACGAGCACCATTCTTGTAAATAAATGTTCACTAATCATCATTAATCCAATCAGAACTTACATGACAGTCGAACTTGACGATTTTTATTATTTTATCCACATTTTTGACAAATGGGCTTCAATGAAACAAAACTGCACATTATCGTCTCTACATTATCAGAACTATAAACACTATTCATATTTTTAGCTGATGATCGAAGAAATAAAAAGCGGAATATGCCGTATTTTTTCTTTGCTGGTGCAAGTATTTAATGCACGTTTAAACAATACTGTGTCAAACAATTGTCTAAGCTGTATAAAAAGTTTTTACCAAAGAAAAAATATTATCTGTTTAATGATATTTAGGAAAAAATAAAATCGTGCTTAAACAACGAGAGACACATATTACTAAAGTCATCCATGGGAAAAAAATGAATTTCTATTACTACTCGTATTATGGTATATTAATTTTTAGCATTTTTTAGCTTGTGAGTTTTTGTGGTAGGTGGCAATCCAAACATATCATTATTTATTTTCTCAAGCTGTGATTATTAATCTTTCATTATTAAGTAGAGAACATCTAAGTATTGAGTAACTATGTATGAGTGTGCACATTAACATTGCTTTCTTCAATATTATTTCAACGATCATATCTATAAATATAAGGAGTAGTAAACAGAAGTTGATTATATTTCCAATAGATGGCTTTAATATATTTCAAGTTATAAAAATGCGATCGGTTTACAGATGATGACGTTGAAAAGATAATATTTTGTTCTAAAAAAATTTATATGACAGATTTGCCAATTATTTGACTGAATATTGTTTCTCAACTCTCATTTTCTCTACTTGTACGTAGGGGAGAGTAAGGATACTTGTTACGGAAGAGACATGTTACACACCCAATAACTTTAAAATGTAAAATTATCTAACTACCCTTTTCTTACAGAATTGAAATTCTGTCTATTTTTATCAAATTAACATAAAAACTAATGCTTAGAGTATAATTTCGACATTGAAAATTTTGACACAAAAAGTAAACATTTTTGGCAAGTGTTTGTTGAGATATATTTCTATTATAAAACATACGATTAATTTTATTAAATGTCATAGTGAAGCATGTTGTTCATTTAATTAATAGGCTTATTATTAGTTTCAATATTCAGTTTACATCATTTATTTTGATTCCAACATTTAATCATTTATTTAATTATGTTTTCTTTTTTGTGTAATTTCATGTTATCCTTTAATTGTCAATCACAGTAAATAGTAAAAAAGTTTTTTAATTTTATTATGAACTATGCTCTATTTCTGCGAATGTTTTACTTGTTTATCTTATATATATGTAATTATGTATAAGTATATATTTTAGGGTGACAAACAATAATAAAAAGTAAAATAAATGCTTGAATATAATAAATGATAGTTTTTACATGTTTCCTCTTGTTGTAACATTCTAATCCTACCGTGTACTATGTATCCACCTACCCTGTATCATATGTCCTCCTGGTGTATCAAGTATCCTACTTTTGGTTAGTTTCGAAAACATCAATCAATTGATATTAATTATTGCAGTACATCAAAAATACTTTGGAATTATTTGTCTTAGGTAACTACCTATATCATGTTACGGGCTGTTGAATTATCCTTTCAATTGTGAAAGGTATGATAGTTTAAAAAAATAAGATTTTTGGAACATGTATCCTCACTCTCCTCTAATCTAAAGAGCTCAAATTTGTTTTGTTTTGTATTGTAACTAATTGTTTGTGCTTAATTATATCGAACTATGAATAAATTTTAATAACTCCATTTCCATTTGAGATTAAATTGGTAAGTTTTCTGATGTCAATGGTCCACCCGGTATACATAATTATTTAATTTTTTTTCTTACAAGTGACTGTGAATCGATCTTACTCACATTGAGTTAATTAATATATAATTTCTACTGAGTGCGTTTTCCAGCGAGCTACGTCCCTTCATTCATATTTATTTTGTTAATTTACTTCCACAATGACAAAATTGAAAGGTACAATGAGTTCATGCTCATTCAAATATTCGAGAATATTATTATCATAGCAGGTGTACTTAGCATTGCTCCAAGTTATTTGCTAAATATAAACCAAAGTTTTTCAATGCTTATGGTGTTCACATTCATTGTATAGTCAATTTTTAAAAAAATACCTTATTTATATTTATGAGTAGTTATGCCCAAGTTTACAAAAAAACATTTATTTTAAAATTAAAAGTAAATATATATTGGAGCAATAATGAATTCTCCTCGTGATTTTAGATAACTTTTTCATCAACTAAGTTTACAGAAATTGTTTTTTCAGTTTTTCAGTACTACATTGAAATAATTTTACACAAGTTTGACAACGTATTTATTATATTATGGACTTTCAAATGATATGAAGCTAAATAAACTTTGTTATACAAATGATTGATAGCTTGTTATTTACAATTCAATTAATAAGAACTGGTTGAAGTCCGTTGAAGGGGTAAAAGAGAAAGTAGAAACAGGGGCAATTTTTTTTAAATATACAAAACCGAAAAGAAAGTGGTATTTTGAAAAGAAGAAATCTCCTGCCAATGATATGACAACGAAATTTAAAAAGAAATACTCTATAAAAATGTAGAAAACAACTAAATATGAATATGTCGTGAATTGAAAAATCAAGTTCTAGTTTAGTCAATTGTTTTAAATAATATTTTAGGGGATTCGAATAATTTAAAAACATTGTCAATTTTAGCAAAAATTTGAGTTATTATCAAGCTTTAGCAATGCTCTTCAAAATAGTTAATAAAATTTATTTTGAAGCATATTATTTAAATTTATATTCCTATGACATCTCAAGAGACTAATTTACTAATAAAGTTCTCTTTTCTATTCTTAGAATGTAATTAACATAAATTACTATGAAATTAATCATATATAATGGTTCTAAGACTATCCACCGTAAATATTTTTCCGACAAACAATTTGGGAAAGGACACTTATGGACATTTTACCAAAATAGGATGTTTTTACATTAAACTTAATGTTATTTTCCAATCACTAGCTTCTAAATTCTGAAGGGCAGTCTTCGGACATTGTTATTGTTAATTATTGGAATACAAAACATAGGGACAAAAGGTTGAGTGACTATGACATCTTAATAATATAAATTAACTCCTGCAACTAGGTAATCCCGGCTCAAAATTACTGCACATTATAATTAAAAGAGTAAAAAAGAAAATAAAGCGTGAAAATTTACGTAAAATAACTTTGTTTCTCCAAACTATCAAAGAAAATTATTAATTTGAATTTATATTAATATGTACTTCTTTTTAGTTTTAAGAAGGTTCAAGTACACTGAAGAAGTCAACTTGAGAGCTAGTATAATATTCCCGTCACTGGTGATCAAGCCAAACAACATTATCTTGGACGAAAACATGGTCATCATTGCAAGAGGAGCATTGCCTCTGACTTCTATTAGCCAGGGGTTATTCTTTGGCTTGTAATCAGCGTTCAATGTAAAGTTTAACTCATTACTGAATAACTTTGCGATCCCCGAATTTGATTTACAAATTTGGCATAATTTCTTGACTCTTTGCAACAGGATGTTCTTCATGTGCGTGGTAAGAAGGTGACGCCTTCCCCTCTAGCAGGAATTAAGTGCTTTTTACTGATAGACCTCCTCTGAGCATGTGCAGCTATTGAGAGGGGAGGATTTTTTTGATGGACTTCTTGAGCCCAGCCAGGAAGTGGCAATACTGCTTTTTGGCTTTGGCTGAACCACATGTGGAATGGGAATGCTTACAGACGTCAGAACCGGTGCTCTTAGAATATTTTGCGACTTTTATGATTTTTTTATCATCGATGCCGGCCTCAATTTTGCAATGACTTAGCCTTTGTTCTCTTTCTTTTTCATTGTGAAAAGGAATAGATTAAGTATAAAAACAAAAGATGTTATCTATGGAGAGTACTTTTAGGTGAAATTAGAGCTTAGGAAGATTTTAAAGAAAAGTAATTACAAAATAGTTCAGCACACTTGTGTCCACCCCTTTATAGGTACTTCATAATTGCAACTCCATCTGGACAATAAAAAGAACATAAAAAATACTATGTTTCTGGTGTCATCATTACAAGTGGAATCCAAAACAAACGATATCTTTTCATAGTAATGAGAAAATCATCATAATTTAACAGTCCATGTTTTTCTTCCCTACTCTTGTAGATACTCAAGATAAGTCTAATATAAACATCTTTAGTTATTTTTTTTTACTAAAAATACACATTACTATTATTAAGTTTGCTTACTTTTGCTTTACTTTAGGAAGATATCTTAATAAAAAGAAAGGTATAACAAAGCCTACTTATATTTAAGAGTGAGTAGATAGAAAAAAAGACTTCCAACACGATAAAAAGATTATGTTGTAATCATTACCTCAGTTTATGCTAGCATTTAAAAAATAATATAACGATTTCTTTTCTTCATGTAAATGTCTGAATACAAACGTTTATTTAACAAATATAACAGGATAAAAATGTTTTTATGTTGTGTAAGTTATTTCAACCGCCCCCCACCCCCACCTCTAAGAAAAAAAAATGATTCCACTTAAGTCAAAGTTACTTTATCTTTGAGTCAAATGCATTGTTAAAGAACACGATGTATTAAATTTTAGAAAAAATGCTATAAATTTAATGTAAAAATGTAACTTAATACAAAAACATCTGTTATGCAAGTGTTTTGAAGGAAGCGGTCAATGTACACTTTATCCAATTGGATTAAAAGATATATCTAAAAATATAGTCAAGGTCAATGTTGTAAATTTTGAAAAAAAAAAATAATAAAATTATTTGTAGTTGAGAATTTTAATTGTATTTTCCATTTTCCATTCCAGATCATTGTTCTTTAATTGTAAAGGAGTTAACGACTGGTTCATTTATTTGAATACTATTAGAATTCAAGAAGATATAGTTTATCTATTAATATTATAATTTCGAAAATTAATACTATAAATAGATTTGTGTCTGAGATTTCTTAATCATTAATTGAGCCGCTCTTAGTGGCAATGATGGATTCCAAGCGGAGGCAGACAACTTGGTACCCGCTGTAGAAGTAGCCCTCTGTCAAGATGGCTGACAATAGCTTTTAAGGCATCGGTGTTCATATGACAAACACTACAGGCCTTTCCCTTGATATGCACACAAAAGGTATAGTCGAGGTGGTTGTCATTAGGGCTGGAGGGGGCCAAAATGTCAAAAAAGAGTCCAAAAGAACTCAAAGTACTCATGCAAAAGAGTCTTGCACGGAAGGATATGGGGTTCTTTCATTGTTGGTGTGAAAAGGGGTCTGTCTACCCTCATAAAGCTCTTTCCTGCAAATTTTTTGATAGCTCACTGTACAATCTGGTGTAAAACCCCGAGATCTCTAGCATGGACAAGAGGGGATTGCCCTGGGCTGTTTTCTTTTACTCATCCGGGTCCATTTGGCCTTTTTAACAGTGCCCTTTTTCCTCCCCAACGTTTTGAACTTGCTGACGGCGTAGACAGTGATCTTGGAGACACTCAACTACTTGGAGTACGATATGGAAATTCGTCGATAAGGCTTAAGTGCCATTTTCTCAACTTTAACGTAAGCTAGGGAACTCAGATTTGTTTATGTTTTGTAACTCATTGTTAATGGTCTGTAACTTATTGTTTATGATTTGTAACTTATTGTTTATGCTTTGTAATATATTGAAATATGAATAAATTCAAATTTTTCAACCTTCATTAAAATATTCAGATTTCAATGTACCACCGAGTAGGACTAGAATTATTATTACAAATAATTCTTGATAATACGAGCTTTTGTTCTTATTGGCAACCTGAATAGTTTTTTTTTAAACTTTCTAAAGCTGTTATCATGATCTTTTCTTTTTGAGAAGAAAATAAGAAAGTATAAAGTGTAAACACGAGTGTTTGCTCGTGAATAACCCAATAATAACGCTAAGGTTTTGTACAGAAGTTATAAGTGTAAGTTCCTGTTGGAAAAAGAGTAGAATTGAAGTTCGAATCAGAGTAATTATTGCCTAGGCTTTTGCTTCATACAGAGTGGGACTTGTGTTTATTTCATGAAACAACATGGCAGATAAACACTCTTCTAATATTTTTCAAATTGTGTGTGGATTACATTGTTAGTTTTTTTACGTACCCAACATGCTTATAATTTACAATCCGTTACATAATTAAAAAGTAACAACGTGTCTCTGCGTTCATAAAATTTGGAAATTAATCCTTTTGATTCGTTGGATAAATTTATTTGTAACTCCTTCATAGACACTAAGTAAAATTATTAATTGAAATAATTTCTGTATATATATGTCCATTCTAGATACGAAGAAGGATTTATTTTTAGTTCCTTCCTCAAATAGCTATTTTTGGCTTAGCTAATAAAGTGACACGATAGATAAGATGTTCTCCTTCCATACATTGTCATAGTTATCATTTCATTTTTTAAAATCAACAGTACTTAGAATTGGTTATAGTTATTTTTTTAGTCACTACAGAGAGTCAACTTGCTCACACTCATAGCTAGTTCTTTTCAAAAAAATTACCTTTAGCTACCTTTAGTTAGCATTTGACTATTTATATCACCATCTTAATTCTAACAATGATTTTTGTTCGTACGACCCCATATGAAATTTAACCAGATTTTGAGAAATTGTAACTTAAACAAGGCATGGTTAAAAAAATATTCCGTTTTTATTACAGCTTGACAATAAATATATCTTTGAAAAGCAAAAACGTTTTGTTTTGAATGACAAGGACGACTTTTGCTCGTAATCCCAGGTTAATATAGTGTATTTAGTGATGCGTACAATGGTATTAGATAATTTTGCCTTAAAGATTTTTGCTGCATCTAATTTTTCCTTTTGGAATTCTTGCTGCATGACATATTCCTAGATTTTTTTAAAAATAATAGGTTCGAACTCTACCTTTATTTTGCACTATTAAAACATGACTTTCTTTATATCACTTGAGTTTCTATCATTTCTTCCAGTAAAAACTATGATCAAGAATATAAGTGAGCTTGGAATTTAGTGAATGAATCCTTCGCAATAGGCTCGTGCTCCCATATCTGTGACACCTTATTCCTTTGCTCTTATTGACATTAATTTCCATTTTTCTTCATCTTTATATCTACAATTTTTTAGGCTGACAGTTTTGTCCTTGTCAGTAGTGTCTTTCGACGTTATGTTTGAATAGCAATTTCAGTGATGGAAGGACTGAAAAATATTTTATGTTTTCATTATCATCTCCATCACTTCTCGTCTTCTTAGTCGTTTAATGTGGAATCAGATAGGATGAAAATATATTCTAATTTTCGAACCGCAAATATGAGTATAAACATTTTATACATCACCATACAAGTTATAAATTATAAAGTGATGAAAAAAATTGATCACTCCCTTTTACATAGCATTAGTTTGTAGTCATTGTAAAAAGTTTGTACAAGATTGATACTCGTATCTCAATGCATTTAAGATCTACCTGTCCAAATCTGTGAAACTATGTTTCCAAGTAAATTATATGCATTTTTTAAAAGAAAAGTATGAATAAGATATTGTTAAAACTTTGTTCCCTCTATAAAAAACCTTGACAAATATTGTATAAATTATAAACTTGTATCTTTTGTACAAAAGTGTCATATCTTAACTGCAATCAAATATAGGAGAAACAAGATAGTTATAAATAATAAATAAATTTATTTTGATACAAATATCAAGTATACTAAAATTATTTGCATTGAAACGAAGAACAATAAATAGTTGTATATGTAAGTAAAAGTTAAAAAGAACACAAAAATTTACTCACACAAAAAAAACAACAAAAAAACTTAATTTAAAATTTTTCAAGTGAAGCCCATAAATTTTATTCACTGACTCTTCTTTTTAAAAGAAAAAATAGAAATAAGCTTTCTTTTGAAATCTATATATATCTTAATATCCCTTTTTATGTACATTGTATACATATGTAGATATATATTTTAAAATCAATAATAATTAATACGTTTAATATACATTTTATTCAAACACATTATTATATGATTCAAATACTTTTTTGTAGGATAATATACAGGGTGTAACAAATAAACCTGGCCCTTAAGATCTACAGATTTTTAGTAATATAAATTATAGGTAAACATTTCATTTAGTAGCCAAAACACTAACATGGAGTCAACAATAGAAAACTTCGAACCTGTTACATTTTTAGAGGCAGAACGCATGTAAACAACTATCTGATATCTCAAAGATGACAGTGATTATTAATAGAAGGTTTTATACCCTAGAAGAAGACTCTTTGGAGATCAAGGACCCCATTACATCTAGGTAAATTCTTGTCCTTTAAATGATCTTTAAATAGTTTATTTTATTTTGATTATAATTTCGAGAAGCATTTCGAGAATTGGAACTGGTTTCTATGACTCCGTTAATTTATGTTATCATGCCTTAAAGCTTTATTATGCTTTGAAGCTAAAGAGTTGCACCATTGGTGTAACTTTAGGATACCAATAAAGAAAGTGTAACAAATTGGCAGTACTATTTTAGCAGAAGAAGCAAGTTTTGCACGTATTCCTTTAGTGGATAGAGATAATATTATATTTCTATAACGCAGCAGGTTCTACTTCGTTGTAGTACATGAATTTCAAAAAAATATGATGGCACTGACTATTTTTAATTAAACCATTAAAACATTTCTTCTAAATTTTAATTAATCTTGAAGCCAAACTTACTGGCATTACTTAATAACAGTATACATATATTATTTTTAAAACCAACAATCTGTAAAGGGATTATCAGCGCTATAGTGCTAAATGTATTAGTACTCCAGTATCAAAATGATACCAGTACACTATCCAAACTAATGAAAAAATATATAAAGTATGTTACTTCCCCCAATAGATGGCTTCAGTAATTTGTATAAGTACAATGGGTTTACACGAAATAATGTTAGAAAGATTTGGTTTCGCACAGTGAAACTTTTTGCAGTTCTGTGATTGCTTGAATAAAAATGGTTTTAGTGCACATCATATCAAATACATACAACGCTATGTTTTACTACTTTTCTTTGAGCAAGGGTAAATGGAAGCCAGACAGTTGAAAATGTGAATAGTTTTTATGCTACTGAATCTGTAACATCCAATCACATGCAATTTTGTTTGTATCCATTCCAAATTTCAGGTAATTTGGATGTCAAACATGCACTACATTTTGGAAGGTCAAACGTCTACAATATAGATAAGATTATGAAAATCATCGAGTCCGACAGTTAGTATTTTGGCTACTAATTGAAATGTTTACCTAGTATTTATATTACTAAAAATGCGTAGATCTTAAGCACCAGGTTTATTTGTTACACCCTGTACATTATCCTTAAAAAAAGTATTTGAATCATATAATAATATGTTTCAATAAATGAGCGCAATGTTTTCATTGCTAAGGAAATAAAAATTAATGCTGGGGGTGGGGGTATTGATTTAAAATCATTGATTTTTTTTGCTACACCATATACATATATGTGTATGTACATGATTAACAGTTACACTTGAAGTAATTATGGTATTCATAATCAAATTATAGTCGTATCAACAAAAATTGACCCATCAAAAAAAGTACATACAAAAAAACCTCCTAACAAGAACGGACAAATGCCTTCTATTGTATATAATGTGTAAAAAAGAGAAACTAAATAAAAATATAATATTTTGGACAAATATACATTTATCCATTAATGTTGGACTATAATAACTATCTTTGATATTTCCTTAATAAAAAAATGGAAAATATATATAAATATAATATGTTAAAAATTAGAATTCCGTCGTTATGGGCTTTCTTTTTGTCAGAAGTCTTGACACTAATCATATGTAAATCTATAAAAAAAATGTAGCTTCAGTAATCCTTTGTAAAGATAATGGCCAAAGGAAGTAATAAAATGCTTAGTTAAATCCTTTATCAAATGTGATAATAATGTAAATATACACATATTAATTGTATAATGTTTACATTACGATTATTTCTATTCTATAATGCGCAAAAATAAAAGAATAAAAACTATCTTATTATGTATATTAAAGTGAGGCTCCGGCTCCAACTTTGTCCATACAAGCTTATGGGATATTTAGAAACCATTTGGTCATTTAGGAGAGAAAGTAATACCCAATACCAAGTTTTTTTCCCTGAAGGGGTCAACTTAAAACCATGTAGACGAATAACGCTTTACGTTTTGTTAGCTACTGTGTATGGAGAGTAATAGCAAATATGTGTAGTTTTATTGAATTATATTATATTTACCGAATGGTAATGAAATTTAGGTAAAATGGAGTATTTTTAAATTTGATTTGTACATGAACAAATGTATGTACGAGGTGTGTTCAAAAAGTAAGATGACCTTCTACTTTTAAGAAAAAATATTTATTTGTTCCTCAATACGTATGTTGTTGTCCCCTTCGAAAAAATCCTCCTTGGGCAAATACACATGTGCCAACGCTTAGTCCAATCCTCGAAGCACATCTTATAAAAACTTTTGCTATAGTCTTAAGCGATGTAGTCTTTATCCCGTCAATCGTTGAAAATCTCAGTCCTTCCCTAGGTCTCTTTAGTTTTGGAAATAATAAAAAGTCATATGGGGCAAAATCCAGTTAATAAGGTGGCTGAGGTATGATTGTGGTGTTGTTTTTGGTCAAAAAATCTTTCACCATCAAATATGAGTGAGCTAGTGCATAATCGTGATGCAAAAGCCATTAATCATTTTTCTTCAGTTACGGACTTTTTTTGTATTGCTTCTCGTAAGCGGTGTATAACTTCAATATTATACTATCTTTTGAACGTAAAAACCAATCATGCACTACGGCACGGTATTCGAAAAAGCAGTGATCAAAACTCTGTCATTTGATAGAACTTGGCGTGTTTCTTTAGACTTACTGCACCAGGGCTCTACCGTTGGGCTTTGCTTTCGATATAATTTTCTTTGTCACCAGTTATGAGCCATTTTAGCAAATCAAGATCATCATTGACGGCTGTCAACGACTCAAGAGCCATCATCATGCGACGATTATTTCGCTCAAAATTTACCAGTTTTGAAACTAACTTTGTATACAGTCATCTCATACCCAAAAAGTTCAAAAAAAGTTATGGCACGAGTCAACCTATATCTCAATATCCTCATCAACTTCTCAGATCGTGATTCGATAGTTTAAAAAAATAATTTTCTTCACTGCTTTAACTTTTTCATCTATTATTGACGTGCTTGGGCATCCAGAGTCAAGCTCTTCCTTTTCATCTTCCGGGTCATCTTTGAATACTTTGTACCACTTGTGATCATTTTTTTACTCAGAAAAGTTTCTCCATATGCGACTGTCATCATTTCAAGTGGTTTTGAGCCCTTAATTTTATTTTTTACACAAAATTTGATGCAAATTCTTTGATCCATGTTTTTCAGTAATATAAAGTTGCCGAAAACGCAAAATTCTTCTAACCGTTATCCCTCTCACAAACAAACTAAAGATATAATATAGCCGCAGCAGTAAATATATCTTTATGATGAATTATTTACTTTACTTTACTTTAAGAAAATAAACAAGTCAAGCATGCCAAATGTAACTTGCCGGCGAAGTTTGATAGGTCACCTTAATTTTTGAAGACACCTCGTATGTTGCATACAAGTTGCCTTTTTGTACGAGATGTAACTTGTATATGCAAATTGTAGAAGTTGCAACCAAGAAATGAGATGATTTATTTTAAGTATTATGTGGTAAATGGTCAAGTTCAACTGCCCACGGATATATAACTCATAAATACATTATAACCATGTAATTTTAATTGATCGAAATGAAATGATAGTATCAATACATAGCATTGGTTATTACAAGAACCAATATTGCAATTATATCATACATTTTATGATGAAGAAGTTGTAACTTGTACAGAACATATCCGGTCGTACAAAATGGATATACCACTAATCAACATCCGCAAAATTTTGCTCCTCTTGTGAATATCAATTATGTCAGACGTGATAGATTAATTAAAGACATTTATTAAGCACACAATGATCGATATTATTTATGAATTTTACCTCCATTGCTCTCAATGACGGCCTACAAGCGGCCACAGAATGTGGAGCTCACTCTGGCAATGTAGTCTCTTCCCATGAGCTTCCACTCCTTTTCCACGGAGGAATTCAGGTCGGTGACATTGGTGTGGCGTGATCTGCAGGCTAAACTAGAGTTGCCACCAGATAGAGTAATCCAAAGGATTCAGATCGGGGTTCTGGGGAAGTTCTTAGGCAAAAACTACATGTTCTCTTCCATCCAGGCTTGCACAACATTAGCAGTGTGGGTGGCTGCCAAAACCTGCTGGAAGACGTAGGACGCCTTGCCCGACTTCTTGGTGATCTTGAAGACCTACAGAAGTACCTTGGTCATCAATATCTTTAAGTTGTCGGGCACTGTTAGCCTGTACCCAGTCTTGAACCAAATTGACGACATTTTTTCTCTGGTCAAATCCACAACCCAAGTATCATCAGAGGCCGGATGTTTTGTCTTGAACACGTGGCAGAGGTCTTCAGTAGTGTCTTAGAAGAAAACAAACCGATTATTTTGCTTGTTAAGGACAGGGCCAACAGTGAATATTTTTTCCTCCGAGAAGGCTGCCATGATGCTTCAGGTGGTTTAGGGAGCGTTTTGCTCCCTCCAAACGGACATCTTGTTGCTGTTGATTAATTAATGGTCTTTACACGTACTTCTTGGGTCAGTTTGGCCGGCCTTCCACTACTGGGCTCGATTTTAAGGTTTCCCCTCTCTTTCATTAGCTTTCTAACCTTGTAGACGGTATACTTTTCGATCAAAATCTTGACACTTTCAGGTCTGCTGTAGCCGGTGAAAATCAGGGCAGCTATCGGATTTCTTTTTCCTTTTATTTTTGTTTACAGAGGTTTAGAGGTGATTGCAATAGCTCATTTGAAAGCTTTAAAAGTCAGCTGTTACGTGAAACATCGGACATTGACGAATTACAATCACTATACCTCTTAAAATTAATCTATAGTAGTTTTACACCCATTTTGCACCACCTGGTAAATTATACTGATTACAACATAAATTTAAGTCAATAATGTGTGAGTACTATGAGAGATTTGAATTGTTGAAATAAATATCCCAATAGTTAATAAGAACTATTTGAAAATTGAAAGTCCACCCATAAAATAATGTTTTTTTAATGTAAATGACATACATATAATCCAAACGATATACATTCCCAGGGATTTTCGGAACCCAAACAGAAAAAAATATTAGTTTGATCATTTTTAATGAATTATTTTTTAATACATATTCCTTAATCAATATTTCTAAATTGAGGAAATTATATTTGAGGGACTGTTAACTTTGCATCTCATCAAAATTTGACTCGTATTTTTTTTTGTCAAATAATCAAGCAAATATGAACATTATATTATGGCCATACATAGTGCGGGGAAATTCTGCGGATTTTGTTTTATCTGTATAAAGATGCTTCTACGAATTTTCAATTCCTCCTTCCGTAACTTCCTTCATGGTCTTCTCAGGAACTCCCGCTAGCTCAACAGCTTCCTGGTTGATGTTGTAGTGTTGGCTTTAATCAGTGATAAAGCCTTCTTGATTTTGGCCTCCCTCATTTCTGTTTATTTCTGAAACTCGTTTCCCCTTACTTCAACATCTCCTCAACCTTGTACAAAGTCTTAATGTTCACGTTGAACTTCTTGGTAATTTCCTTGAGCTTATCAACTACCTATATCCGCTCTGTGATTCTTGTGAAAAGAGGCTCCATTTTCAATTGTTTCAGAAAACAGCTTGTAACTTTTGTTTATACCAAGCTAGAGACAGAATTTCAACACGAAAAGATTTAAAAGAAATTTACAAAACTTCTATAAAAATTCCAAGTCAGTATTTTTACTTTTAACTGACCAATGATTTTGTGACAAACATCTACAGAATTTCCACCCACCCGCTTTATTTTATATATATATCTACCTTTTTAATTAAATATATTCGAACTAATTAATCAATTAAGAACTCAAATTAATTCCTTTATGAGTTGTATATAATAATAATAAATTAATTGATAAATAAAAACAATAAATTAGACAATAAGAAAACAACCTTTAATCATTGAATCAATGAGAAACTGAATTTAGTTATAACGGAGTGGCAAATTGTAATTTATTAGTTCCTTAATCCTGTAGGAGCTCAACTCCGTTTTGTATTCTTAAATACATTAGTTATCGAGGTGTGAGGTAGTCCATGGGCTTCCTTTCTCATTAATAAATCAAATATGAGTCTTCCAAGTTAATGAATGAATCCTTTCTCAACAAAGAGGATAACTAGGATTTTGTAGAACGATAATGCAAAATGGCTATGCAGATAGCGACGTTGTAATTAATAATTAATAATGATAAATGAAACCAAAGAATATAAAGGCTATAACATCAACATCATCTATAGGAATATAAATGATAACCCTGATTGTTGTAGTTGACAATTCCTCTTCGTAATGGATCAAACATATTATCAGGATGTATTTAATATATACTTTGACATGAAAGAGTCTCAATGAAATAGAGGATCGTATTGAAGATGAGGATTTAACTTTCTGGAGTTGACGATAGGAGCAAACAAGACACGAGAATTATAGCACATCTTTGCAAAGGTAATTATTTCCCGAGGTTCCATGAGTTAAAGTGAAGCGACGTGGACTCCGAAGGACTCCATAAATACTTGGCTAGAGTTAGAATCCGAGTAGGGATTTAAAAGTGAATTGGATATTGGAGGTATCCATGGAATACACTTTATTAATTCGCAGAACTGGGTCAATTATATACTTTCCTCGGACGGAGTTGAAAAAACAGACATGATCCTTTATAAATTATATTAATTATTGATACGACAAAAGGAGGAATGATGATTCCTCTTTTTCTAATTTCTTCTTCTAATTTATGTACAGTGTGTCTGTTTCTCATTCTATTCGTTCTCATAAAATAATATGAGATCTTTCATCTCAAGGATTTCCCTGCGTACAAGAGCAGGTACGTTGTATTTTGAATTTTATCCACCCAAGAGATAAATATTCAAACAGCATTTGCACTTCTATGTATGTTTTCTCCTATATTTTTGCTATTTCATTCTGTCTGAAATTAAAAAAAAGCGTGTTGCAAATA